>NC_142033.1:79991529-80591529 GCF_982192425.1 Myodes glareolus | reverse complement strand
GAAAACAAACATTTCCAGGACAAAAGAAAAAAATGTGCTTTTCCAGAGGTTTAAATACAAAGCAAGCAGGTCCAAGGGTTTTGATATTTGGCCTTACAAAGAGTGGAGATAGAGAGCTTTGGACTTTCAGAGAAAACCAAAGAGCTGAGAACAGTTTATTCCTTTTTGTGTCTTATCCCACAAGAATACAAGCCATCTTCTCTGCTGTTGTATTTCACTGTGTGTCATCAAACGGCACTTTCACACTTGACTTAGCATCAAGGGCAGGGGGTTGGTTTACTTCTTATTGAAGTCAGCTCTGCTTGATGATGAACAAATCTGTCAGAAAATACTTGGTTAGCAAATTCGTGAATGCTTGAGTGGATGGATGCATGAATAAGTGATGAATGAATGAATGAGTGCCAGATCTTCAAAGAAAGACCTGTATCCCGGGAGTTAACTTAAACTGACAGTCAAAAAGCTCCTGACCTCTATCATGCCAGTAGCAACAATTGTTCCTTGAGCAAAATGCACAGATAGTCTCTGTCTCTGTATGTCTCTGTCTCTGTCTCTATCTCTGTATTTCTCTCTGTCTCTCTCTTTTTCTCTCAGTCTGTCTCTGTCTTTCTCAGAAGTCAAAGAGATTTTTTCACAAGTGGATATATACCGCCAAGTAACCAGCATTTTCAAGACTCTTCCATATAACAAAGTTATATTGGAGCCTGTGGCAGTGAAGATGCAACTGGGAGACCTTCTGACCAGGGAGTTAGTAAATCTTTGGATTTCAGATACCTGCCAGATGAAAATGGTGTGACACACTGGTAATAAGTATATGTGTGCATATATAATTGTATGTGTGTGTCTGTCTGTGTGTTGAATTGGAAACAGTTTCA
Source organism: Myodes glareolus (assembly GCF_982192425.1). Classification (NCBI taxonomy): domain Eukaryota; kingdom Metazoa; phylum Chordata; class Mammalia; order Rodentia; family Cricetidae; genus Myodes; species Myodes glareolus. Next base: position 80,590,657 of record NC_142033.1, on the reverse strand, counting down.
TATTTACCATCCCGTCTTTAAATATCCTATGTAACTAAGGATAAATAACCTTTTTGCCTGCACTTCCTGATTATTGGCATTACAGATGTGTGACACTGTGCTCACTCCTCCCACCTAATTTTTAAAATGTAGTGTTAGGGATTAGACTCAGGGTTTTATACATATTAACAAGTGCTGAACCAACTCAGATATATTCCCAGATCACGAATAGATCATTTTATGCTGATCATGCTAGTAATATTGTAAAACAAACATTTGAGTGTAGTTTTACATATTCATACTTAATTTTTTTTCCTGTAAGTTTTCAGTTGTGTGTCTGCTTTTTTTTTCCATGCTCTTTGCGTTTCTTAGGAAGGTTTGGATAAGCAGCATCTCTCCATGATTTCTGAGTCAGCTCTTGCCTTCAGGTCCTGCCCTGTTAGAGTTCCTGTCCTGAATTCCTTTGATAATGAACAGCAACCCTGTCATCTTCAAGTTGCTTTGGTCTCAGTGTTTCATCACAGCAGTAGTAACTGTAACGAAGGCAATAATGTTGGTGCATTGACAGTATGTCCCTCAAACACTCTCCACTCACTGAACTTGGAGCTCACAGTTTGAACTGTGTAGATATCAAACTATAAACCTGTAATTCAATAATTGGAGACACTCCTGTCCTTCCAGACACCACTGTTGGAGTTATAGCTTCACTCTACCATGCCTGTCCTCTCACATGTGTGCTGGGGACCCATACTCATGTCTTCTTGTTTAGAGGATGGGCACTTCACTGACCGCCATTTCTCAACTCTGATATTCTTAATAATAATATGGTAAATCATGCTTTAAAGCGTTTGGAAATTTAATAGACATTTTAAGATCTTCACATAATTGGCATTATCCTTTTATGGAGTAGGAATTATGATTCTCACTTTGTAGATGCAAAAAATAAACACTACATGAAGGCATACTGAGTTCTCTGGTTTCAGATTTTATTATTCTTTTTTACTCATTTCATAACTTAGTATGAAAATACACATGGTGTAAGGATGATTGAGGCATACCAGAGCAGATACATTTCAGCTGAGAGTGTAGTTCATATTTCTTTAGTTGTGCACAAGTACTATAGGTATTTTTATACCTGTCCTTTTAAGGTCCCCATTCACTAGCCATTCACTCACTCACTTACTCATGTATGATCTGATCTATTCTGGCAGAAGAATAAATTCCATATTTCAGAAATATAAATTAAAAACATTATTTCTAGGTATAATCCAAATTTATGACTCTTACCCTTCTACACCAATTTTTCATTCTGTCTATTAGGAAATAAATCATATATGTAGTTATACTCTGTATACATACATATATACATACATATATACATGTATGTATATACACATGTATGCATATATAAACATACATACATATATGCATATGTGTATATATACATACATACATGTATATATACACACACATGCATATAGTCAAATATTAGATGGTCTAAATTACTTTGCTGCATGATTTATTTCTTGATGGGCAGAATAAGAAATCTGTGTAGAAGTGTAGGAAGTAATTTTAAGTCAGCCACAAATTTGATTATACCTAGGAATATTCTACACAATATATAATGTCAATGTTTAATGTTAGGTGACATATGTCGCCTATAACCTGATGCTGAGGCTCTTGCATACTATCTCTCCAGCTTTTATCTTTCTTGACTGTACTACATAAAACAGTGTTCCTGTTATACTTCTAAAGTCCTTGAGAAGACTGCAAGGTCATGTTGACTTTCATAACTTCAGTCTTCACACAGTTCCTACACAGGTGAGAGCTCTGGAAGTATCACCTATGCAATGTACTTGTACAGAGGAAACAGTGCCAGACTCAATCTCTTCTACATACATCAGCTCTGATACTGGCTATGTAAAATAGAATAGAGCTTGGTCCTCCATTCTAAGAGGTCCAATGAGGCTTCTTGCATTGTTTTGTATCTTTCCCTAAACAGGAATGCAAGCAATATATTGTATGTGTGATACATTTAATACATATATGTTTAAATTATGGAGATAGTTGAGAGCAGGGTGCCTGGTGCATTGTTCTTCAAGGGAATGGTGTTTAATCTAACAGATCAAGAGTTAGAAAGCGACACCAATTTTATTCAACTAGTAGGAGTTAGCTTTCTACAACTAGTAATGTCAAATTGATAAACCAAAATCAGTGATATGTAAAAATCTTCAAAGTGGGTCTTGACACACTGTCCTCCTGGAAAGCTAGAGAAAAGTGAAAATGCTCCAACATTTAAAGGATAGGAGCTATGCTGTGGTCATTGTGTTTGGATAAAAGCTCATTGAACATGTGGTCATAGAAACACACAGGTGTCCAATTTCTTGACTGATCACATCTAGTAGCTTAGCCTTCCATCTGTGGGGAGACATGGCTAACAGGAAATGCTAGGAGTACATGTTAGGAAAGGGTGCTTGCTCGTTTTCCAGCCAACCAGACTCAAAATAATAACTCAGAAACTATATTAGTTACAATGCTGATTAGCTTATTAGCCTGTGCATATTTCTCGCTAGCTCTTACATCTTAAATTAACACATTCCTATTCTTTTATATTTTACCACAAGGCTTGTGGCCTACCAGCAAGGTTCCAGATGGTGACTTGCATCTTCTCATCTGACGGCTACATGGAGTCTTATTGACTTCACTTTCTTTCTCCCAGTATTCAGTTTAGTTTTTCCACTTAGCTCTACTTTGCTGTATTACAGGTCAAATTAGCTTCTTCATTCATTAACCAACAAAGGCAACACATACAGGAAAGGACTTCCCACACCATTTCCCCTTTTCTGTTCAAATAAAAAGGAAGTTTTTAACTTCAACATAGCAGGATTACATACAATGAAACAATTATTAAGCAAGAATTGTAGTTACAACATTTATATATACTTTATCTTTTATCATAACTAAGGGAAGCTACAACTATAACTATATCTATTCTTCAACTCCATCAAAGATTCCAGAAGGATATAAGATTACCTAAGTAAACAGGAAGTGCATTGTACACAACTTCCAAAACTGTAGAATTGATAGAGACATCTCACTACCCGAATAGTCACTTAAAGTTCTTCTATATTGTGGAAACACCCATCTTCAGAATACAGGCCCATAGTATACAGCAGAGTCTCCACAAAGCAGGAAATTTGAAGATTTGTTTTGCCTTGTAAAGACAAAATTTATCAATTGCATTTTTCTGTGCCTTGTAAAATGTCTGGCGGTTCTTTCATGAAGCAGGAACTCCAAAGGACCATCTCACACTTAGACAAGCTCATCAGTCATTTTTCAGTGGGTCCTGCATGTCTAATTCATACAGCATAACATCAAGCAGTCCAGCCAAGAGCAGTTTCCTGCCCAAATGGCTAACCAACTCCATGAGGTGCCTCTTTGATGCCCATTATCCTCTTGAAGTAGATTGCTACTACCAGAAGTAGATGTGTCTCATTGTCACGAAAAGTCCTTAGTTCTTAAAACATTTTAAAAGCCATATTCTATAGTGTTTGAAAAGTTTAAAGAATAACTAGCCATCTAAAATATACTCTGCACATTCAGAAAACCTCTACAATATTACTAGAAGTTTGAATGTTATATATGACTATCTATTAACTATATTTTAACTATACTTTACAATTTTAAATGAGCTGCACAAACACAATACCTTAATCTTAATCTTAATATATTAAGAGCCAGAATATACATAGAAAAATTGACCAAAAATTTATATCAGTAGACCAAGTTCCATAAAAATGCAAAGTATTGATATCTGTAGCATATCCCCTTTAAAATGTAAAGAAACATTTATAAACAATATTTGAGAATTTGTGTGTAGTTCTCTCCAAACTGCTTCCTGCTTTTTGTTGGTTGAAGTAATTTTGGTGGGTGCTCAAGGCAACTTTTGGGGGTTTTGGTCCATCAAACCACATTAGTTTGAAAGGAATTTACAAGTTCTCATCTTCTGTGGAAACAAAAGAACCTCTTTTACAAAGCAACATATCCTTAGACTCAAAATATTTTTAAAATATATATGTTGGTTTAGCTTAGCAACCCATAGCATGAAATGTCTCTCAGTACTTAGTTTCTTCACAGTCAAAAAATTCAAGGAAAACACAATAATATACATAATTCAGACTCTCTGTGTAGTTTACATCTTTATGTGGCTTATTTTTCTTTACTCCTATTACTTTTTTACAAGTTTACTCTGTCTCTTTACTTTGTTTTATGTTTTTAAAAACCATTTACTTCTTTTTATATTACTCTATACTCTTTCTTCTCCCCTCCTCTCTCTCTCAAGCCTAGGTTCATTTTTTAAACATACTGTGACACATTTAGAGATCTTTTTTATCTGATTGTGTCTTTATTGTGCATCTATAATTCTTTTCTGACTGGGACTGCTTCCTAAAATGCTAATCAGCATGGCTTGAACTAAGGCCACTTTGCCTTTTGGCTCTGTCCAATCCAACTTGGCAGAGATCCATTCATTGTTTCTGAGACTAATGGGTAATAGTCATGCTTACCACCTCAACACTTGTCACCAGTTGGCCCAAGCTACCAACAAGTTACTCGGAGCATGCTGCCCACAATCCCATTTAAGTGTTCAGCCTTCTGAAAGAATCAGAGTTCTTGCTAACAGTACAGACCAGGAAGATGCCATTTTGAAATTTCATGTTTTTTTTTCTGCTACCGCTGAATCAGAAAGACCTCTCTTAAAGGAATAATGCTTCTGCTTGATTCCAGCGAACAGAGCCCACCCAAGAAAATGATGCTACAAAAAGCCATGCGTAACTTTGTATTTTGTGCTTAGAATTCCTTTTTAAGCTTTCTCAGGTTTTGCGTGGATATAGTCGACCTTGTTGGGACATCCCATACCACATATATGGGTAATAATACTCCCCTTTTGTCTAATATTTTGCTCTTGTTTTTCAACATGGTCATCCATTCTCAACAATATTTGATGGAATGTTCCAGAAGCAAATAAATCCTCTGTGTCCAGGTGAACATCACTCTGAATATAGTGATGAAATCTTACACTGTTCCCCTGCAGTCACACAGCACATGGACTGTCCCTTTGGCAGCATGTTATCACTCTGTGTACTGCCTGTGCAATAGTGACTTACTATGTTGGTTGCTTTTTGGTTAACTTGACACAGACTAGTGTCACCTGAGTGGGTGGTACCTCATTTGAGGAATGGCTGCCAACACATGACCTGTGGGCATATATGTGGGAATATTTTCTTAATTAATAACTAATATGGGAGGGTCCAGCCCGCTGTGGGAGGTGATATCCTTGGGCAGGTAGTCCTGGATTTAAAAAAACAAAGCAGGTTGAGCAAGTGATAGAGAACAGGACAGTAAGTAGCACCCCTCCACAGCTCCTGCTTCAGTTCCTGCCTCCAGGTTGCTGCCTTAAGTTTCTACTTTGGTTTCTCTTGAGAATTATGGAATATAACCCAAATGCCCCCCCCCAAATTCTTTTCTCCTCATGTTGCTTTTGGCTGTGCAGCATGTATCATAGTAACAGGAAAAGTGACTAGAATAGTAGCCATCTTGTTTTCAGATCAATTCTTGTCACATTGTAATGATTATGGACGAATAACTTTTATTTATGTAACAAATAAAATTAGGCTGGGACTGGGCTGTAAGCACAACCCGACAGGAGGGAGTTCCTGTGTTTCAATAGCCTGCCTGAGGAAAGGTAGGCCCGGCGTCAGCTCAGCAACATTCCTGGCCAGGAAGGGGCTCTGATCCTCTAGCAGATATCCATTAGAGGGGTGAGTTTGCTCCTGAACCACGGCAGAAGCCTGGCAAGGAGGAGCTCAGACATTCCCCGACACCCTTGACTCCCTGGTCACACTGCGGGGGCAGCTAAGCTCTCTCGTTTCCTACCCCATCCCAGCTTTCAACCAGGTACCCCTTCCTTTATTCCTCCCTTCCCCCTGGAGTCATAAAATTCCCCAGCTCAGCTTCCTTGCATGCTGGGACTGGTCAGTAAGTGCAACCTGGAAGGAGGGAGTTCCTGTGTTTCAATAGCCTGGCTGCGGAAAGGTAGGCCTTCTGTTAGTGAGGTCCCTGCCCAACAAGGGAACCTGACCCGGTATCAGAAGATCCAATAGAGAGCATTTGAAGTAAGAGATGGGCAGATGCCAAGGCAAGAATTCCGCCAACAATCTGAAAAACAACATGAAAACACCAGATCCCAGTGACCCTACAACAGAAGGACTTGAACACCTTAATCCAGAAGAAGTGGAAAAGAGTTCTATTATGAAAGCAATAGAGTCCCTTAAACAGGATGTGAATAACTCCCATACAGAATTGGATGAGAAGTATTACAAAAAGTTTGAAGAAATGAGTAAGAAATGGATGAGAAGTCTAACAAAAAGTTTGAAGAAATGAGTAAATCCATAAACGATACTCTGGGAAACCAAGAAAAAACAAACAGGTAATGGAAACAGTTCAAGAAATGAAAACTGAAATGGAGGCAATGAAGAAAACACAAACTGAGGGCCGGGCAAATATGGAAAATCTAGGTAAATGAACAGAGACTACAGAATCAAGCATAACCAATAGAATACAAGAGACAGAAGAAGGAATCTCAGATTCTGAAGACGCCATAGAGAAAATAATTGCTCTCATCAAAGAAAACCGCAAATCCAACAAATTCTCATCACAAAACATTCAAGAAATCTGGGACACAATAAAAAAAACCAAATCTAAGAATAATAGGGATAGAAGAAGAAGAATTGCAGATCAAAGGCCCAGAAAATATATTAAACAAAATTATAGAAGAAAACTTTCCCAACCTAAAGAATGATATTCCTATGAAGGCTCAAGAAGCATACAAAACATCGAATAGACTGAAACAAAAAAAAAATCCCCTCGCCATATAATAATCAAAACACAAAACATTCAGGTTAAAGAAAGAATATTAAGAGCTGCAAAGGAAAAAGGTCAAGTAACTTATAGAGGTAAACCTATCAGACTTACACCAGACTTCAAACTGGAAACCATGAAAGCCAGAAGGTCCTGGATAGAGGTACTGCAGAAACTAAGAGGCCATGGATGCAAGCTCAGACTACTACACCCAGCCAAGCTATCATTCACTATCAATGGAGAAAACAAAATATTCCAGGACAAAAACAAATTTAAACAATTCATAGTCAAAAATCCAGCCTTACAGAAAGTAATAGAAGGAAAATCACAACCCAAGGAATCTAACGTTGCCAACACTGCCTACAATAACTCAGACATCTAGCGACCCTTCACAAGCACAACTCAAAGAAGGGAAACACACAAACTCTGCTACACAAAAAAAAAATAAAAGAAAAGAAAATAACCTGAGTCAACAACCACTGGTCATTAATATCACTTAATATTAATGGACTCAACTCACCTATAAAGAGGCACAGACTAAGAGATTGGATATGAAAACTGGATCCAACATTCTGCAGTTTACAAGAAACACACCTCAACCACAAAGACAGACGTCTACTCAGAGTAAAGGGCTGGGAAAAGGTATTTCAAGCAGACGGTCTTAAGAAACAAGTGGGTGTGGCCATTCTAATTTCCAACAAAATTGACTTCAAACTAAAATCAATCAGAAGAGATGGAGATGGACATTTTATACTCATAACAGTAACAATTCATCAGGAGGAAGTCTCAATCCTGAATATCTATGCCCTTAATATAAAAGCACCCACTTATGTAAAAGAAAAACTTTTAGAACTCAAGACAGTCATCAAACCACACGCACTAATCGTAAGAGACTTCAACACACCTCTCACACCAATGGACAGGTCAATCGGACAGAAATTCAGCAGAGAAATAAGAGAATTACTAGAGGTAATGAATCAAATGGACTTAACAGATATCTATAGAGCATTCCACCCAAATAGGAAAGAATATACCTTCTTCTCTGCAGCTCATGGAACCTGATCGAAAATTGAACAAATACCCGGTAACAAAGCAAACTTCCACAGATACAAAACAATATTAGTAACCACCTGTGTCTTGTCAGATCACCATGGAATAAATTAGAATTCAAGAAAAATTCTAACCCCAGAAAGCCTACAAACTCATGGAAGCTGAACAGTCAACTGCTGAATCACCGCTGGGACAGGGAAGAAATAAAGAAAGAAATTAAAGTCCAAAAGAAAGAAATTAATGACAAAATTCAACCCCTCTTTATGATAAAGGTGTTGAAGAGATTGGGGATACAAGGATCATACCTAAATATAATAAAAGCTATTTACAGCAAGTTGACAGCTAACATCAAACTGAATGGAGAGAAACTCAAAGGCTTTCCACTAAAATCAGGAACACAACAAGGCTGTCCACCATCTGCATACCTCTTCAATATAGTGCTTGATGTTCTATCAATAGCAATAAGACAACATAAGGGGATCGAGGGGATTCCAATTGGATGAGAAGAAGTTAAACTCTCGCTATTTGCAGATGATATGATAGTGTACATAAGCGACCCCAAAAACTATACCAAAGACCTTCTAAAGCTGATAAACACCTTTAGTAATGTGGCAGAGTACAAGATCAACTCCAAAAAATCAATTGCTCTCCTATACACAAAGGATAAAGGAGCAGGAAGGGAAATTAGAGAAAATTCACCTTTCACGATAGCCACAAATAGCATAAAATATCTTGGGGTTACTCTAACCAAGGACGGGAAAGACCTATTTGACAAGAACTTTAAGTCTTTGAAGAAAGAAATTGAGGAGGATACCAGAAAATGGAAAGATCTCCCTTGTTCTTGAATTGGGAGGATCAACATAGTAAAAATGGCAATTCTACCAAAAGCAATCTATAGATTCAATGCAATCCCCATCAAAATCCCATCAAACTTCTTCACAGACCTTGAGAGAACAATAATCAAGTTTATATGGCAAAACAAAAAACCCAGGATAGCCAAAACAATCTTATACAATAAAAGAACTTCTGGAGGCATTACCATCCCTGACTTCAAACTCTATTATAGAGCTACAGTATTGAAAATAGCTTGGTATTGGCATAACAACAGAGTAGTCGACCTATGGAATCAAATAGAAGACCCAGATATTAACCCACAAACTTATGAACACCTAATTTTCGACAAGGGAGCTAAAGGTATACAATGGAAGAAGGAAAGCATCTTTAACAAATGGTGCTGGCATAACTGGATGTCAACCTGTAAAAAAATGAAAGTAGATCCATATCTATCACCATGCACAAAAATCAAGTCCAAATGGATTAAAAACATCAACATTAATCCGTCCACTTTGAACCTGATAGAAGAGAAAGTGAGAAGTAGTCTACAAGATATAGGCACAGGAGGCCTCTTCCTAAGTAGGACTCCAGTAGCACAGACAATAAGAGAAACAATGAAAAAATGGGATCTACTGAAACTGAGAAGCTTCTGTAAAGCAAAGGACACTGTCAGTAGGACAAAAAGGCTGCCTTCTGACTGGGAGAAGATCTTCACCAACCCCTCATCAGACAAAGGTCTGATCTCCAAAATATACAAAGAACTCAAGAAACTAGACACTAAAACTCTAATTAACCCAATTAAAAAATGGGGTACTGAACTTAACAGAGAATTCACAACAGATGAACTTCGAATGGCCAGAAGGCACTTAAGGTCATGCTCTTCCTCCTTAGCCATCAGGGAAATGCAAATCAAAACAACTTTGAGATACCATTTTACACCTGTCAGAATAGCTAAACTGAAAAACATCAATGACAGCCAATGCTGGAGAGGATGTGGAATGAGGGAAACACTCATTTATTGTTGGTGGGAATGCAAACTTGTACAGCCACTGTGGAAATCAGTGTGGCGGTTTCTCAGGAAACTGTGAGTCAACCTCCCTCAGGACCCAGCAATTCCACTCTTGGGAATATACCCAAGAGATGCCCTATCATACCACAAAAGCATTCGTTCAACTATGTTCATAGCAGCACTATTTGTAATAGCCAGAACCTGGGGCCTGAACTGGCCTTGGCCCATAAGCATACTGACGAATATTTTGCATATCACCATAGAACCTTCATCTGGCGATGGATGGAGATAGAGACAGAGACCCACATTGGAACACTGGACTTAACTCCTTAGGTCCAAATGAGAAGCAAAAGGAGGGAGAACGTGAGCAAGGAAGTCAGGATCAGAGGGAACCTTCATCCGACGATGGATGGCGATTGAGACAGAGACCCACATCCGAGCACTGGACTGAGCCCCCAAGGTCCATTTTTTAGCAGAAGGAGGGAGAACATGAACACGAAAGTCAGGACCGTGAGGGGTGCATTCACCCACTGATATAAGGGGACTGATCTAATGAGAGCTCACCAAGGCCGGCTGGACTGGGACTAAAGGAGCATGCGATCAAACCGAATTTTCTGAATGTTGCTGATAAGGGGACTGTCTGAGAAGCCATTGATAATGGCACTGGGACTTATTTCCTCTGCATGTACTGGCTTTTTGGAATCCTAGTCTGTTTGGATGCTCAGCTTCCTAGACCTTGAGGGAGGGGGGCGGAACTTGAATTTCCCACAGGGCAGGAAACCCTGACTGCTCTTAGAACTGGAGAGGAAGAAGGAGAGGGAGTGGGAGGAGTGGGAGGGTATTGGGAGGAGGGGCGGAAGTGGAAATTTTTATAAATTAATAAAAAATAAATAAATAAAATTAATAGTCCATGACTGTAATTTTACTCTCATTTTGTTATTAATTTATATTATTGCCTCTTATTCTAAATAATTTATAAATAATTGTTTATTAATAATAAAAATTATTATGAATTTTATTATAAGTAAAAAAGACACTATATATAGGGATTGGTCCTATCCACAATTTCAGGCATCCTCTATGGATTTTGGAATGTTTACTCTACAGATAAAATACTAGGGAAAGACTTTGTTTCAGACTAGTCAGTTTTGTTATATTTGGCAAGCAAGAGAGGAGAGAAAAATTAAACATCAGAAGGTTGTGTTATACCTCTGTTGAATGTCAGAAATAGAACCAAGCACATTTAATGACTTCTGGATTAGATTCACAGTTTACAAAGAAATAAAAGAGACACACAGATTTACAAGAAATGCAAGAACTTTGTTTTGGACATGATAAATTTCAAAACTGTGCCTGAATGATTACAGGTATAAGATTCAGTCTTTGGAACAGCACAAGTTCAGGGTAGGCTTCTGGATTCTATAGACACATTCAGTACTCACCTCTCAGTGGATCAAAATAACATTTTTTATTGTACCATTATCTACTGAGTATGTTTACTGAAAAAATTAGCTTCTCTATAAGTGACATGTTTGTAAATACAAATATTAACCTTCAAATCAGGAACACATGGAGACCTATAATGTAAAGTCTTGGTTGTCAGAACTTGGAAGGAGTGGCAAGCACAGGATCTAATCAGTCTTGAGATTTCCATGGGTATTATTATAAAGTATGAAGGGATAAAACCCTATCAATGCGATGATGATGATTAAAATCTTGTATAATTCACCAACAATCTCACAAGTTATAGAAGTTGGTTCTTAGCAAGAAAGGATATCACTTAAAACATACAAATAAGACAATATTCTTTTAATGAAAAGAAAAGTATGAATTTTAGTGCTATTGTAAAAAAAGAAAAGTGAGCTCAATGATATGAGGACAAAACAGGATTGGGATTGGGAAAACTAACAAATTGTGTGTCATTGAATCTGGTTCTTGAATCAGGTGATCCATGAGCAGCAATGACTGAAGTCTCCTTACCATAACCAATAGAGTTTACTCTATAGTCCATATTGGTTTTACAGCTGGGGCTGAATACTCTGTATATGATAACAAGTTTGACTGTTACACAGTAGGTGACCTGAGTATATGTTCCTCTTAGCTCCCCTTTATGAGGCCTTCATGTGTAGTAAGCCCCAGGTAGGAACATGCTTTTCCTGAGATTATTTTTCCATGTGTGAGAAGCCTCTAGCACAGGGAACCTAAAACCTGTATTGAGCAAATTTGCCCATATTTTATTTTATTGTGTTGCAGAGATTAAGCCAAGTCTCCTCTTAAGAGAGAGACATACTCTATCTTCTAGGGTTGTTCACTAAATAGTCTCCAAATATTATTTAAACAAAAGTCTGACAGCTTTCTACTCCTGAGACACAGAGAAATGTCAAGAACCCATAGAAATTTGTGCCCAGAAATATCTAGCAAGTATCTTTGTAGTATCTCGGCTTCTGGTTGCATTCTATTGCCTCTGAGAATACTTCAGATGATAAACAGAAGCTAAGTCATATGTTGACATATATGCTTCACATAGTGTTTGGAAAGGTATGCATAGAACTTAGGGAAGGCTGTCCTGTAGTATCAACCCAACTTTGTCTATAGAATGAATAAAGCCTGAAACTTTGAAGAATAACCTTGGGAAACTGGATTGCTTTGGCTCCCATGCCTGAGTAGATATTTCTTGGGATATGGGCCAGAGTTTTTGTAAATGTGAAAATTCTGCTTCGGTCTACAGGAGGAAATCCAAGGCAATTCCAAGGTTCATAGACTATGGGTAGGGACGATGGCCTATAAGTTTGACTAAACCAAAATGGCATCATCAATCACCTCAACTAAAGTGATTCCTAATATTCACAGTAGAGTTCTCCAAATACTGTTCATAAATCACTAGTATGATTTGTTCTTGGATTCTGGTCCCTACTTTAGCCACCAGGAGGATCTCATGTTAGTAGACTTCTGGAGTTATGTGAGAATAGGACCTCCTGGTGGACATCATTTTCTCACAACTCTCATGACCATCCAAAAGTGGAAATTCGCTGTTCTCAGAAGTGAGACATAAAAGGTGAAGGCTTTCTCATATTTGATAGAGTACCAGGGGCCATGTGAAGTTGAGCAAGCAAGAAAGTGTATAGAGGGAGAGGGAGGAGAAACCACTACAGTTGGCTGACCAGAAAGATATTACCATTTCTAATCCAATTTTGTAATTGATAGTATTGTTTCTGTCATTGTTTGCTTTGTATTGCTGTGATAAACACCATTACTAAAAGCAACTTGGGAGCAAAAATATTCATTGGCATTTATAGTTGTAGTTTATCAGTGCAGGAACCCAGGGAAAGACCTACAGTCTGGAATTGAAGCAGAGGCCATGGAGGATCACAATTTAAAGATATCAAAAAGAACTGCCTTCTCATCATAGATTGTCCAGTCTGCTTTCTTTTACACCCCAGGAACTACTTTCCCAGGGGTATCACCACCTCCAGTGGGTGGAGCCTTCTCAAGTCAACTACTAATGAAGAAACTGTTCCACAGATTTACCTACAACCCAATCTGATGAAAGTATTTTCTCAATTTAAGTTTTCTTCTCAAATAAGTCTAGCTTGTGTCAAGGTGACAAAAACAAACCAGGACAGCTTCCTTGTAAGGATTATAAGATGTCAGCCCTTATCCTATGTCTCCATGCCCTTAACCAAGTAATATTTGAAAATTCCACAGAATGACAGAGTCTATGATAAGTACGGGATAGGGACAGACACATTGCTTCATACAGGTGCTGGACACCCCTCCATGTTTCCAGCAAGTTTCAATGAAGTTAAAGGACATACGAGTCAAATCATGGTAAGTATGGTGAGAAGACATACACAGCCAAGAATTGGCTCAGGTGTTTAGCGCTTCTCACAATAGCCAGACAGAGTATATTCTTTTGAGAGAGAATCTCTAGAATCCAGTTCTGAAAGAGTGACCATCAATGTGCTTCCCTTGTCTTTGAGTCCTAGGATATTTTCTTCACCTGAGCACGGGACTATGGTTTTCCATAAAATTAGAAATAGTATTCCAGTGGTTCCTCAAACTTAATGTATCTTATCTCTACCTACACTTTTATCTTCAATGGTCAGATGTGAGAGGACAAGGGAATTTTGTGAAAACTTAAGCATGGTAAAATTAAAACATTAAGCCCCCTTTGATTCATATTATTCATTAAGCAGACCTGTTATGTGTAGAATAATTGTGGTATAGCTAGTAATTGTCAGGGAAGAATCCTAAAATCTTAAAGTTCTCCTTATAAGTTCCTCATTCCCATCATCTTGAGAATGTGGAAAGCCCAAACTCAGTAGAAACCTAAAGATATTCATCATATTCATCACTGTAAGGCAACTAGAACTACATGGATGTCTTTGTATTTTCCTGTGGAGTGGAAAGGTTCATTCCTAGTTATGACAGGCTGGTGGTGATGGTTCACTGCTTCAGAAGCTAATGGAACAAAAGTAAACAAGAAAAATTGAGTGGTGTAAAGAAAGCTGGAAGAGGGCATTGTATTACAGGCAGTATTTAGATTTACAGAAAACAGAACAGGGAGGTCTGCAGTGAACAAGCAAGATGAGCATTTCCACCAAACAGCAAATGGCACCCATTGACCCTTTAGTAGCCCTGGATTTTTACCAGAATTTCAAAATTACTTAATATTTATCACTTTCCTTCAATGTGACCACAAGAGTACGGAAGTAGGTGGAAGGAGAGAAGGAGATGTTGGGAAACCTAGATAATATATACGTACTATATCCATTATAAAAGTTACACAGAGCTACTGAAACTGGAATACTACAAGTACAGCACAGCACATTCTTAGAAATCAAATGTGTAAGCAAACCTATATATAAACATCTTCAAAGTTGGCCTTATTTTACACACTTTGATATGCAATTCTCATACAGTTCAGTCTTCCACAGAATCCATTTTAATATGCAGGGATGCATGCAACCACCACACATCAACTTGAAAATACTTTCACACACACACACACACACACACACACACACACATACACACACACAAAGATGCTTCATACAGTTTAACTGTAATAAGTCTTAAAATCTTTCTCAAGCTCTAAGCATCAAAATTTGCTTCGTGACTTTGGAGCTTTCCCAGCTTGACACTCCACAAGAATGCAGTTATATAGGTGTTTGTGGTCCTCTGCCGTGGGTTCTTTCACTTACGATATATTCATGTATGCAAGTATGTGTGAGTGCTTCATTCCCTCCTATGGCCACATAATATTCTATCAGATACAATCATTGCACTTGGCTTATCCGTTTCTCCTGTGACTGACATTTGGGTCATTTATAATTTTTGGCAATTTTGAATAATTCACGTAGGTGTTTGTAGTTTTCATTCCTCTGTACAAATACCTATAAGTGGAATTGTTAATAACACTCTGTTTAATCATTTCTAGAGCTTGGGGAGTATTTTCAAGTCCAGCTCCACCATTCTACAGTCTTTGCAGCATTGTGGGAAGTACTACTGTCTCCATCATTTGACTAAATGTATCATTAGCTTTGGAAGTTTCTTATAGTCTTGTTTTCATTTGTCCCTTTTAGGGTTTTCCATTTCTGTGATGATCAAAACAAGTTGGGGAACAAAGAATTTATTTGGGTTGCATTTTGAAATCACTGTCACTGAAGAAAGTCAGCACATGAGCTCAAACAAAGCAAGAACCTAGAGACAGAAGCTGATAAAGAGTCCATGGAGGAATGATCTTGCTCCCTCCGCCTCAGATTGCTCTGCCTGTTTTCCTATAGTACTAGAACCACCAGTCCAGGAATAGAACCATCTACATTGGGCTGGTCCTTCCCTCATCAATCTCAAATTAAGAAAATATCCTACAATCTTATCTTATAGAGTCATTTTATTAATTGAGGTTTCCTCATTTCAGATGAATTTAGCTCTTCTTAAGTTGACATAAAACTATCCAGCACATTTTACCCCTTGTAAACTTGACACACAAACACATCACTGTCAAGTCACAATACTTCCTGTCTTGGTCATTCCCAAGATCAGAAACTAATATAAACACCACAATATAAAATATTTTACAGACTTAAAAAGTCAAACAGTATTACATATTCAAACACTTATAAAATTCAATCTCTTTTAAAATCCAGTGTCTTTCATGTGGGCTCTTATAAAATAAAAAATAAGTTGAATACTTTCTTATTTCAAGAGTGAATAATCAGGGTACATTCAATATCAGATTAAAGCAAAAACAAACTCCAAAAGCGTTATTGGAACGCTCAATAACTTTGCTTGTCCAATGGTCCAAAGTCATTCCACAATTCTCCCCAAAACATCATGGTCACATTTGTCAGAGAAATACCCTATTCCTAGTACCTATTTCTATCTTATTTAGGGTTTTTCTTGCTGTGATGAAACACCATGATCAAAAAAAAAAAAAAAGAAAAAAAGAAAAGAAAACTCATGGAGTAAAGGGTTTATGTCGCTGATGTTTCCAAAACACTGTTTGTGACAGAAGGAAGTCAGTACAGAAACAAGACCACGGTAGGAACCTGGAGGCAGGAGCTGATGCAGAGGCCCTGGAAGAGAGTTACCTATTGGATTGTTTCTTCCTGGCTTGCAGAGACTGTTTTCTAACAGAACTCAGGGACACCAGCCCAAGGATGGCACCATCTAGAGTGGGCCTGTCTCTCCCTTAGCAATATAATTAAGAAAATGCCCTAAAGCCAAATCTTATGGAGGCATTTTCTTAATTGAAGTTGCTTCATTTTGGATGACTTTGCCTTGTTTCAAGCAGACATAAAACTACTCTCCAACACATCCCTCCCTTGTCACTTTGCATTCTGTCATAACCCTTCATTCTGTTCTCTCTTGCTGTCAGACTTAATCTTTGTATGCATATTGGTAACACTGGGAAATAAAGCTGAGGAAGGAAACATTTATGTTGCCTTATTGTCCATCATTATGGTATATATATATTTTTCTTTCTGTCCTGCTGGGACAAAATACTTGACAAAAACATCTTTGGGGGGAACAGTTTATTTTAGCTAAGATTTTGACAGTACAGTTAATCATGGTAGGAAAACCACAGCTGCTGAACTGTAGTAATCTGGTGACACCATAGTTCCAACCAGGAAGCAAAGGAAATGAATGCTACTACTCAGGTATCTTTCTTGTTTTTATGTAGCTTGGGAGACCCTACCTATGTAATGATGTTTCCCACATTCATGGTGGGGGTCTTCCGTCTTCAATTAGTCCAACCCAAATAATCCCTTACAGAAATACCCAGAGGCTTGACAGTTGTGTGTTTCTAAGTCCTGTCAAGTTGACACTCAGTATTATTGTCACAATGGAAAAAAAATACGTTGGCAGAAACATAGTCATAACTGCACCCACAGTCAATGAGTACAAGATTGATAGAAAGTAGGCCAGGCATAAAACCTAAAGACTTGCTTTGACTGAACCATTTCTCCCACCAATGTCCTACTTCAACTGTCTTCTACTATCATCACACTACTAACTGGGGACCAATGATTCAAAGAGATGAGGTCATTATACATTTAATCCACAAAGTGTACATCTTAAGAGAAAACTTCAGTCTTTGACAGTCCTTAATTGAAGTGTGTTTTATAACTTTTTTTTAATGGTAAGAAAAGAAGCCTACAGTGGACTGGAGTTGAATTATTTTCTGATATGGCTCCCTCGAAAATCTTATGTGTTGAAGTCGTCCCTGGCTAGTAAATGCAACCCCTGATAAGACAATGGATCCTAAAAAATTCAGCTCTCTCAGTTTGATTAATCTGTGAGTGGAGTCAGAATATGACGACATGGAGAGGTGTTGTGAGTGGGATTTGGGGACTATCTGGAGGAAGTAAGTAATGGGGTTATGTTCTGAAAAGGCTAACTTGACCCCAAACCATTTCTGTCACTCTGTCTCATGGCTGCTGGATGGCAGGTAGCTTTTCCTTCAACCCTTCCTCAGTGACTCACCATGGACCTAACTGAGACCTCTGAGACCGTGAATCAAAAACAAACAAGCAAACAAACAGCAATGAAAATCCAACAGCCGCAACTTTCCTCCTTTCAAGTGTTTCTCTTGGTTATTTATCATAGTGATTTAAAAAAAACCAACCCAGATCTTTAAGTACAAGTGAGGTTTCTATGTTTCTACTGAAAGATATATCCTGGGTTTTTGTTTTATTTATTTTAAGATCTTGATTATGAGAAATTATAGGCAAAGCCAAGGCAGTACAGAGCCCTGTAGGCTTTTTCCATCTTATGATGAATATGCAGCATCTAACTGTTCTTCTGAAAGATCCTTATACATTGTCTACTCTGGTCCCACTGGTTTCTGCTCTAAGTTAGCAGGCATTGGCTACAATTCTTTCCATTTATCTTTCCCGTCATAATTGGGGGGTGACCTTTTCCCTGCTCCCTCAATACTCTTATGGGTCTATGGACAGTTATCATAAATATGGCAATAACAACTTTCAAGAATTTTATATGTCAGAAGAAAAATGTCATGAGCATTTTAAGAAGCATATAACACACCCACATTTCATTTTTAGACAGGGTCTCCCTATGTAGGCTAGATTGATTTTGCTAACATTCTTGTCTAAGTTCTCTAGGTACTAGGATTACCTAAAGTATAATGAAAAGGGGGATAGGGAGAATTCTCAATGGTTAAGAACAGAATGCTTACTATTTTTTCACGGAACATGAGTTTGATTCCTAGTATCCTCCAGGAGATCCGAGATCCTCTTCTGGCTTCTTCAGTCACCTTCCAAACATAGTTCACATAAACTCAAATGAATACATTCACATACACACAAATGTAAATGTACATGTTGAGTAAACTTTCTCTTCATGGATAAATATTAAGGTATCAAATGAAGGAACAAGTTGCAAACTGTCTTGTTACTGTGCTATTCATTGTTACTTACATAAACTCTAAATTGTATGTATTAATCAAGGTTCTCTAGAGTAACTGAACTTATAAAATGGGAGTTATCAGAATGACTTAGGGCTGTGGTGTAATTAATTCAACAATGGCTGCCTGTAAACAGAAGGTCCAAGAGTCCAGTAGTTGTTCATTTCATGAGGCTGGATGTCCCAACCGGTCTTCAATATAAAATGGAATCCTGAAGACATAGGCTTCAATGTCAGTGAAAGAATGGACTTTTCAGGGTGAGTCAGACCAAGTAGGCAAGAGCAAAACTTTTTTTCTTCCATGTCCTTGTATAGGCTTTCCATAAAAAGTGCTGCCCAGGTTAGAGTTGAATCTTCCAACCTCAAAATATATAGATTACAAGTGTGTCTTCTTATCTCAAGGAGATGGATTAGAAGGGAAATGTCCCACTTCAAATTAAGCAAAAAATCCTTCACAGGCATACCCAAATTTGTAATTTTTAGCTAATTCCAGATGTGGTCAAGTTGACAACCAATAATATTCATCACAGTGTATAAAATAAAACTGCATGCCTTATGGTTCAAGGTATTAAGTTGAACATGTGCAAAAGAACAATTTCTGGTAGGGTTCTCTCTAAGGTTCCCTCAGAAGAAGCAGAAATGCCAAGGTATTGGCTGCATCTCCTAAAATGAATAAATGAGGGAGGACTGTTAAGTGTTAAACTGAACATCTGCTCTGTAAAAGAATGTCTGATAATATTTTCTTCTCTATGTTGAAGATATTTCATAATCTTCCAAAGTGAAAATCAAGCTGGAAATAATTTTCCTGTCACAAATACTAGATATTTATTATAGACAGTGGTCAATAGGTATGTTGTACACTGTAGGGTATCACACTTAAAATGTGAATGTGCATGCAGGATTATCAAATCATTTAATATTTTCTTCCATACTACAACTTTTCAGTTTTTAGTTTTTCACCACTTTCTCTAATGCAAGAATCTGTTTTCATCTGTGTCAGGTATTAGACATGAAAGGTACTACACAGTAGGTCTCACAGTCCATTTACTGAAGAAATATTTATCCTTATTCACTGACCTTACATATAGTAGGACATATGTAGAATATTTGGGGCTGTGCACTAGGCATCTTATCCCCTATAAATTAGACTGATTTTCGTATCACACAGTTCAGATGCTGGATTAGTTTGTTTTATTTTTATTTTTATGTGACAAGAAAAGAAAACAGAGGAGAGGGAGGGAAAGTATACACAGGCATTTGTTATCCACAAAAGGCTGAATGTGAAATTTATAGTTGAATACTGTGCTTGTAAAAACTACATGGAAGTCTCAGGCATTGTGTTTACAGAAATTAGTCTACTCCACCTCTCATCTTTTCTTTGCAAATAACAACATGGCGACTCTCAGAATTTCGCAGGGGAATCTCAAGGCATGATCTCCAACAAACAAGCCTCAAACACCTCAGTGCTGCAACAGTACACTGTCATTTTCCAGCTAGGCAGGGTCCTAAGGGTACTAAGGCTACAGTTACAAACTGGAACGGTCTGTCTGCAACTCTTTACTCATTTAAAAATTTAAAAAATATACAATCAACACATTTTCCAAGTGCAGATCTCAGCTGTCTTTGCATCACTTAGATCTTCCTAAATGGAGGATTTACATCACCACATTTGATATAATTTACAAGGGCATGTGTGTTCCTGGTATACAGAACAAGAGGTTCCTGCTTCAGGGTGCCCTCAGTGTACAAGAATGATTTGATCCTTTCTTTTCTCTGGTGCCTTCCTGTCCTGCTAAATTTGCTTCTCTTGGACTCAGTGTTCAATGTCTCTGCTGTAAGGGCTTCTTCCTCTAGATAATCCTTCTGCAGCTATACCATCTGTCTATAGCCTGCCTTTGCCCTTTGCACTGTTTAGCAGCATTTCTTATAAGAAGGAACATCACTTGCTCACCTAAGCAAAAATACTTTCTGCTATATTTTCCCTCATTTGTTGCTATTTTGTTCCTATTTCAGTCACAGCTCCCAAGAGGTAGAAGAGCTGAGGCCATAAGCCGCAGAATATCCCCTTCCCTGCTCCTGTTGGGAAAGGAGCAGGGTTTTCCTCCTTCAGCTTCTCTTGCATCCATTTGCTTTTCCCAAAGTCCCACCAGGCCTTCCATTCAGAGACTTCGGATTCCCTTTGAAGCTTTTGTTACAGAGATATAAACAGAGACCTACAAAAACACAGAGGGATCAATTAATTCTGCTGCGGGGGATCAAGGAGGACATCAAAAAGAAGGAGACTTTGGAGCTTGCCCTTGAAGCTTGATTAGTAGTTTAAAAAAATATCAAGAATTGAACCAGAATGAAAATCCAATCTTTTGCTGTCTCAACCAACTGTCTTGGATGAAAACTGATAGACATGCGTTCTAACTGGCTTGGGATTTTCTAAACCATTAAGCTCTACCTCCAGAAGCGCATCAGCAGTACTAGTGATCACTCTGGGCATGAGACAGCATCAGAGCTGTTTGCTTTTATGGCCCCGGGTCAGTTACTGCATCTTACAATCAGCAGAGTCAAGTGCATCAGGGTTCTATCCCACCTGACTGCCAAGGGCAGCAAAAGCTCCTAAACCCAAGCTGTCTGTCTTCAATTCTCACATCTCTTTTTTTTCCTCAACCTCCTTTTCCCCAAAGCCCTCAAATGACATTAAAACAAAGATTCTGAGCAGTGCATTCAAAGCCAGAAATGGATATAAATGGCAGCCTGATTGAATAGTAAAAAAGCTGATCTATGTACTAGATAGAAAACTGCTTTCACCTTCAAACAAACCAGAATTTCAACATAGCCACTGAGGGAAATCACTTAAACTGTCTGAGTTTCCTTTCCTTTTCTTTTTCCATGATTAAAATGAAGAAAATGTATCTCCTTCCGTGTTTTGCTGCAGATTTAGAATCTGGTATTTGTTGCACAGTGATTGATAGTAAAAACCTCATAACTATGATACGATATATATTAAATTATCCTACATTATGAAGTTAACTTCACTAAATCTTAAATTTCGTAGTCAGAATGCTTTCTTGAACCTTGAGAGTTAATTCCCTGATATCATGGCCCATCAACCTGAAAATCTCCCGGAATTAAGCTAGCGGTTCAGGAGAACAGGATGTTTCCCTGAATTAAATGTTTTGTTATTTATTCTAACATTGGAAAAAGAGCAGAAATTAAATGCATTTGCAAAAACACAACTTAAAACAGCTGCAAACATTAAAAAACTGAAAACTCAGAAAGCTTTAAAGAGCTTTGTTTCATTTGAGATGTTTTAGTTCAGTCAGTAGAAATAATGAAGTTTCATTTCTTAGATGACATAAGATTTCTAGTAGTTACTTATAAAATCATTATATCTGTCAAAATTATTCTGAGGAAAAGAGTTAATCCGTTTTCAAATTCAATTCTGTAAAGGAATCCTGGAATGGTAGTCAACTACCAAGATGAGTGTTCTGTAGGAAGCAGGCACTCCTTCTTCAGACCCATTGACATGCATTTGGGAACTCTTCCACAGTTATTCCCTCTAGGTACTTCATGGGAATCCTTGGAATTTTGCAGAGCAATTAGTATAGAATATGGTTAAACATGATGTGTTCAACTTGATAACTCCTTTGCCTGTACAAGACCTGTGCAAGATCAGTCAGTCAACATTCCAGCATGGAAAAGGGAGGAGAATATACAAATTAGCATCTAACTGAGGAATTATTGGCAGTTAGTTCATGGCTGCTTGGTCAGGGAGAGTCATTTGGTTTCCTTCATGGATTTGGCTTCTGGGTGTTGCCCATGTTATGCTGGATATGAGCTCTATACATATGTACATATGAGCAATTAAAAAAAGAAAGAAAGAAAATAAGAAAATAAAGAAAAGGAAAGAATAATGCTTAGTAGGGAAGAGAGAGAGAGTGATTAAGAGGAAGATTGGAGATAAATATGATCAGAATACACATTTCTTGATATAAAAAAAAGTTCTTCACAGTTCCTGTTTCCAATATAGCGTAAAATACTTCCTTTTTTTATATAGCAGCTGCTAAGGCTAGAGATTCTATAGAAAAAAAGCTGGGTTTTCAGTTAGGATGTAAATATGATCCTACATCCACAGACTGATATCTTAGTCTTTCTTTGCTTAAGTTACTTTTATAAAAGGGGGAAATAATAGTTCTTAGAAAACAATAGAGGATAAAACTCATAGAACACATAGTAATATATAGAGTGTGAAAATAGAATTATACAAAATAATATTTTTCTATGGGACCATTGTACCCATTTTAAATTGCTATTATGATCACATGAAATAATACAATAAAATCTTTAAACAGGACCTGGAACCAGGAATGGATTGGCTGTGGCTGTCTGTTTTTGCTATACTTGATATTCATTGATATGTATAAATTTCTAATTCTCAAAATAATCCTTCATATATTTGCATAAATATAATCAATTTTAGATGAAAATTAAGAAAATTAGTGGTAAGGCTAGATTTCTGAAGTAATAAAGGCAAATGCTGATTCGGTTCAGTTTCTAACCTCCTGCATGGGTTCTAAGGCCTAAGACCTTCTCCTTCCTGCTCTCCTCTCAAGGCCTCACGTGTACTCTGCTCTACGTGGTCATAGCACTATGTCATGCCAGCCCCAGAAAGGACAAATCCTGTATCACTATTTCTACTGTATCATGGTTCCTAACCCATTGCAAGTTCCATGATTTTCATTGCAATTGCATAGAAGATAAAACATAATTGATTTTCATTAGCCTAAAAAGCTCTTGTCTATATCTTCCCATTTAGTCTTCAACCTTAATATTACCAGAGGCATTCTTAGTTAAATTTGTATCACCATAAACATGGCCCTTTTGAATTTTATATAAATGAGATTTCATGGCGTGAGGTCTCTAGCATCTGAGGGCCTTTTGCCTGCATGATGTTTTCATAGGCTTCTATACTGTTCAGGGATTGACAACTTGTTCACTTTCTTATTTTCCTCTATTTCTTAACATACATGACTCCCCCTTGTTGTGTTGGACATCTGATCATTCACACTTTGATCTGGTATTCCCCTTTGTATGCTGTGAATATGATTGGTTAATTAATAAAGAAAACTGACTTGGCCTGATAGGGCAAAAGACTAGAGGTAGGCAGGAAAAAAACTAAACTGAATGCTAGGAGAAAGAAGGGTGGAGTCAGAGAGAAGCCATGTAGCCCTGCCGGAGACAGACAACAAAACTTTAGCCAATAAGCCATGTGGCAATACACAGATTAACAGAAATGGGTTAAATTAATATGTAAGAGTTAGCCTATAAGAAGCTAGAGCTAATAGGCCAAGCAGTTATTTAAATAATACATTTTCTGTGTGATTATCAGTTTCTGGGCAGCCGGGAAACAAACAAGCGGCCTCTTTCAACAACACTTTGAGGCAGTGGGATAAAGGCTTAGGCCATGGATATTTCTGCAGAAATATTTTAACAACACATATAGATAAAAACCTTGTAGCAAAGTTTCTTGATCACCATGCCACTTTAAATTTAATGTTATGAGAACTTTGTCAAAATATAAATGATATTTACTGGCAAAATATTCTGCCTTCTCCACAACTTTCATTTCATGTGGGATGCTTATCTGATGGTTTATTCCAATATTTTAGTTTTTGAAAAATAATTTTGTGATTCTTTTTGAGATTTTACTCCTTGCACTTTAAAATCTAATTATATCTTGTTTTATTTTTATGTATTCTATTTGAACTTCATGTGCCCTTTCAAAATGAGTCCTTATGTCTTCATTCTTTAATATCTTTAACATGCATGAGTTACTCATATTTTAATATCCCTAGTGCTTAGCTTTGAGGTCTCTGTCCTCTATCCATTACTGGTGATTTCTGTCAGAAAATTTTGACCTTGTCTATCAGCCTACTAATTTTATTTTACTTAAAATATTTTGTTGTTCAACTCATACTCCAAACATTTTGCTGCAAAGTTTTATTTATTCAACTGTGCAACTAATTGATTTTTCTACGTAACTACTTTTTCTTCTTTTATGTATTCTCTAGAGTGTCATTTAAAGCAATTATGAAAGCTAATTTTTTTCCATCACATTGGCTTATTTTCTTTCAGCTGACTGCCTTTTCATACTCTCTTTTCAATTGAGATAACTACTTCCTCTCTTATGTTTATATTTTCAGACTTTTCCTCGTCTCTTTTTGACTGTCATTAGTTTCATCAGTTTCCCACAATGTCCATCAGTTCCCCACAGTACCACTGAGGAAGCAGTGATAACCTGCTGTGTTGAGTATAGGCTATAAAACAAGGACAATTCAATCAATATCAATAAAACTTGGCTAGTGACAGTAGTGTCTGCCCTCTAAAGTTGTTTTGGGTATTGAGTGGCACAATGCATGTACAATGAAGCAAATACAACAGCCTAAAATAAATGTTGAGCTGTGGATCTGAGGCTATGATTCTTTTGGTTGTCCTTATCTTGATTCTGCACTAGCTGAAGAGATATTAAAGCAGATAATCTTAGAGGAAGACGATCCTCCTAGACATTATTGGATTAGACACAGGCATAATTTTCCTATTATTATATCCATTTTGTTTTCTTTGTAGTCCCAGTGGTATAGAACTGATGTCTCCCTAAATCAGCAGTTCTCCACCAGTGAATCTTGACCCCTATAGGTGGGTCATGTATCAGAAAACCCGAATACCAGATATTTATATTATAATTCATCACAATAACAAATATAAAGTTACAAAGTAACAACAACATGGGTAGGAGTCTCCACAACATGAGGAACTGTATTAAAGGGTTGCAAAAATAGCAAGGTTGAAAGTCTTTGAATGAATGCATTGGTGAAGCAGAGATGCAGATTTATCAAGGAAATAGGATGAATGTGAATTTTGGAATTGAGTATGCTGTATGCACCCACAGATCTCTCAACTGCTCAGGAATACAATGTAAGGAGATAGCTTGTACCCAAAAGTTTAAAGTATATCTTGGCAGTAACCAAACAGTGCATATATATAGAAGACTGGCTAAAAGTTATGGCTAGGTCAGACATAGGCTAAGGAGGAAGCCATTGATATTGTTTTTGCTAGATGGTTATGTCAAACTGCCTTTGAAATCTTTACGTTTAAATACCCAGATCCAACAGAAGCTTCTTTGTGCAGTAGGCAGTTGTTGAAGCAGAGATTCATAGCTGTTTAAAGTCTAAGAAGAAATGACTGTGAGTTCTTGGCTATAGATGGGGTTTCTACATAAACTGCTCTCCAATCCACCCAGAAGAGGAAGTGAAAGGAAAGTAAGAAGTGAAGGATGGGGCAGAGTGCTGTGTAAAGCTGGCCTCTGGACACAATACGTGCATATGCTCAAGTCAGTTAAACATTCCAGTACAATGTGTTAGGCGTTCCAGAGTCCCCCCCCCCCCCAGTCCAAGGAGTTTTCAGCAGGTGATGAGTACTGAAGAGTGAGAACCACTTTTCTTAGGTGGTGTGGGTACTGGTTAGTTCCATTTTTTCCAAGAGATATTCCCAGTAGCCATCTTCATATACAAGAAAAAATTAGAGAAAGAGAACATAGAGTTGGGAGAGAGATCTATTGTGGGGAGATTGGGAGAGAGCTAGAAAGAGGTTGTGAAGCTTGGAAATGGCCAGATGTTTCGTGTGTGAGTGTGTGTGGTATTTCCAAATCAAGAATTAAAGGGAGAAAAACTGAAAATACAAGAAAGTGGAATAAATTATGCATAGGATGCAAAGGACAATAGTGATTGCCAGTGAGATTGGTACAGGGAAAAAAACAACAACAACAACAATAACAACAACAACAACAACAACAAGCAAACAAAAAGCAACAGTGTTCTTACAGCTTTTGTATTGCTGAGAGAAAACTCCAGGAACAAAAGACACTTGGAGATTAAAGGATTATTTTAGTGTATATTTTTAAATTTTATTTATTTTTTAAAACAAAACTATCCTTTTTCTATTTTTTTTCTTATTTATTTATTTAAAGAATTTCCACTTTCTCCCCTCCTCCCAATACCCTCCCGCTCCCCCCACTCTCTCTCCTCCTCCCTCACCATTCCCAAGAGCAGTCAGGGTTTCCTGCCCTGTGGGAAATCCAAGTTCCTCACCCCTCACTCCAGGTCGAGGAAGGTGAGCAACCAAACACAGCAGAATCCCAAAAAGCCAATCCATGCAGACAAAACAAGACCCAGTGCCATTGTCAATGGCTTCTCAGTCAGTCCCCATGTCAGCCACATTCAGAGAATCCCGTTTGATCACATGCTCGTTCAGTCCCAGTCCAGCTTGCCTTGGTGAGCTCTCATTAGATCAGTCCCCTTGTATCAGTGGGTGAACACACCCTTCGCGGTCCTGACTTCCTTTTACATGTTCTCCTTCCTTCTGCTCTTTATTTGGACCTTGGGGGCTCAGTCCAGTGCTCCAATGTTGGTCTCCGTCTCTATCTCCATCCATCTTCGGATGAAGGTTCCCTCTGGTTCTGCCTTCCTTGCTCACATTCTCCTTCCCTCTGCTTCTCATTTGGACCTAGGGAGTTAAGTCCAGTGTTCCAATATGTGTCTCTGTCTCTATCTCCACCTTTCGCCATATGAAGGTTCTGTGGTGACATGCAAAATATTCATCAGTATGGTTATGGGCCAAGGCCAGTTCAGGCACCCTCTCCAATGTCCAGAGAACAATCTGGGCATCACTCCTTGGACCTGGGATCCCATTTATAATCAAGTCTCTAGTAAACCCTAAACTGACTCCCTTAGTTGAGATATATTCTTCCCTGATCCCATGTCTATCCTTCCTCCCTCCCCCCCCAGTCCCCCGAGCATTCCCCATTCCTCCCCGGCTCCCTTCTCTCTAACCCTCTCCCCTTCCAACAACCATCCCACCCACCCACCCCCATGCACCCGAGGTTACCTGGGACTCTTGTCTATTTCCAATCTCCAGGAGGAAAACTACCTGAATTTTCTTCAGGTTCACCCTCCTATCCAGCTTCTCTGGGATCACGAATAATAGGCTCAAAGACCTTTAATTATGGCTAGAATCCACTTATGAGTGAATACATACCATATTCCTCTTTTTGGATCTGTCTTACCTGACTCAGTAAAGCGTTTTCTTTTCTTTTTTTTTTATTTTTTTAAATTTTTTTTTAAATTTTTTATTTTTTTTAATATTTTTATTTAACTTTTACTAGGAACCCCTCCAGAATCAAGTCTCTTGCAAACCCTAAAATGGCTTCCTTGGCTGAGATATAAACCTCCCTGCTCCCACAACCATCTTTCCTCCCTCCCCCCCTCCCATTCCCCCAAGCCATCCCCAATCCTCCCCCTCTCCCCTCTCCCCTCTCCCTGACCATCTTCCCTTACTTCCACACCCCCCCACACCCCATGCACCCGAGTTTTCCTGGCAATCTTTCCTAGTTCCCCTATGCAGGAGGATAACTATATGATTTTCTTCAGATTCACCTTCTTATTTAGCTTCTCTAGGATCACAAATTATAGACTCAAAGACCTTTAACTATGGCTAGAATACACTTATGAGTGAGAACATAACATATTCCTCTTTTTGGGTCTGGCTTACCTCACTCAGTAAAGCATTTTCTATTTCCATCCATTTGCATGCAAAATTCAAGATGTCATTGTTTTTTACCGCTGAGTAAAACTCTAATGTATATATGTTCCACACCTGCTTTAACCATTCTTCTATTGAGAGGCACCTAGGTTGTTTCCATGTTCTGGCTATTACAAATAGTGCAGCTATGAACATAGTTGAACAAATGCTTTTGTAGTATGATAGGGCATCTCTTGGGTATATTCCCAAGAGTGGAATTGCTGGGTCCTGAGGGAGGTTGACGCCCAGTTTCCTGAGAAACCGCCACAGTGATTTCCACAGTGGCTGCACAAGTTTGCATTCCCACCAACAATGAATGAGTGTTCTCCTCACTCCACATCCTCTCCAGCATAGGCTATCATTGGTGTTTTTGAGTTTGGCTATTCTGACAGGTGTAAGATGGTATCTCAAAGTTGTTTTGATTTGCATTTCCCTGATCGCTAAGGAGGTTGAGCATGACCTTAAGTGTCTTCTGGCCATTCAAAGTTCATCTGTTGTGAATTCTCTGTTCAGTTCAGTACCCCATTTTTTAATTGGGTTAATTAGAGTTTTAGTGTCTAGTTTCTTGAGTTCTTTGTATATTTTGGAGATCAGACCTTTGTCTGATGAGGGATTGGTGAAGATCTTCTCCCAGTCCGAAGTTACCCTTTTTGTCTTACTGACAGTGTCCTTTGCTTTGCAGAAGCTTCTCAGTTTCAGTAGGTCCCATTTATTCATTGTTTCTCTTATTGTCTGTGTTACTGGGGTCCTACTTAGAAAGTGGCCTCCTGTGCCAATATCTTGTAGACTACTTCCCATTTTTTCTTCTATCAGGTTCAAAGTGGACAGATTAATGTTGATGTCTTTAGTCCATTTGGACTTGATTGTTGTGCATGGTGATAGATATGGATCTACTTTCATTCTTCTACAGGTTGACATCCAGTTATGCCAGCACCATTTGTTAAAGATGCTTTCCTTCTTCCATTGTATACCTTTAGCTCCCTTGTCTAAAATTAGGTGTTCATAGGTTTGTGGGTTAGTATCCGGGTCTTCTATTCGATTCCATGGGTCGACTTCTCTGTTCTTATGCCAATACCAAACTGTTTTCAATACTGTAGCTCTGTAACAGATTTTGAAGTCAGGGATGGTACTGCCTCCAGAAGTTCCTTTATTGTTTAAGATTGTTTTGGCTATCCTGGGTTTTTTGTTTTGCCATATAAACTTGATTATTGTTCTCTCAAGGTCTGTGAAGAAGTGTGATGGGATTTTGATGGGGATTGCATTGAATCTATAGATTGCTTTTGGTAGAATTGCCATTTTTACTATGTTGATTCTCCCAACAAGAACAAGGGAGGTCTTTCCATTTTCTGGTATCCTCCTCTATTTCTTTCTTCAAGTTTTATAGTTCTTGTCAAATAGGTCTTTCACTTCCTTGGGTAGAGTAACCCCAAGATATTTTATGCTATTTGTGGCTATCGTGAAAGGTGATGTTTCTCTGATTTCTGTCTCTGCTTCTTTATCCTTTGTGTATAGGAGGGCCACTGATTTTTTGGAGTTGATCTTGTAACCTGCCACATTACTAAAGGTATTTATCAGCTGTAGGAGTTCTTTGGTAGAGTTTTTGGGGTCACTTATGTATACTATCATATCGTCAGCAAATAACGAAAGTTTAATTTCATCCTTTCCAATTCAAATCCCCTTGATCTCCTTATGTCGTCTTATTGCTATTGCTAGAACTTCAAGCACTATATTGAAGAGGTATGGAGAGAGTGCACAGCCTTGTCGCATTCCTGACTTTAGCGGAAAGGCTTTGAGTTTCTCTCCATTCAATTTGATGTTAGCTGTCGGCTTGCTGTATATTGCTTTTATTGTATTTAGTTATGATTCTTGTATCCCCAGTCTCTCCAACATCTTTATCATAAATGGATTTTGAATTTTGTCAAATGCTTTTTCAGCATCCAATGAAATGATCATACGGTTTTTTTCTTTCAGTTTATTTATATGATGGATTACAATGATAGATTTGCATATGTTGAACCATCCCTGCATCTCTGGAATGAAGCCTAGTTGATCATAATGGATAATTTTTCTAAGGTGTTCTTGGATTTGTTTGCCAGTATTTTATTGAGAATTTTCGCATCGATGTTCATGAGTGAGATTGGCCTGTAATTTTCTTTCTTGGTTGTGTCTTTGTGTGGTTTTGGTATTAGGGTAACTGTAGCTTCATAAAAGGAGTTTGGCAATGATTCTTCTGTTTCTCTATTGTGAAATACATTAAGGAGTATAGGTATTAGTTCTTCCTGGAAATTCTGGTAGAATTCTGCATTGAAACCATCTGGTCCTGGGATTTTTTGGGTAGGGAGGTTTTTGATAACAGCTTCTAATTCTTCACGACTAACAGGTCTATTTAGATTGTTCACCTGTTCTTGGTTCAACTTTGGTATATGATACTTATCTAAAAAAATATCCATTTCTTTTATATTTTCCAACTTTGCGGCATATAAACTTTCGTAGTAAGATCTAATGATTCTCTGAATTTCCTCTGTGTCTGTGGTTATGTCCTCCTTTTCATTTCTGATCCTATTAATTTGCATGTTCTCTCTCTGCCTTTTGATTAGTTTGGATAGGGGTTTGTCAATCTTGTTGATTTTCTCCAAGAACCAACTTTTTGATTCATTGATTCTTTGGATTGTTTTCTGTGTTTCTATTTTGTTGATTTCAGCCCTCAGTTTGATTATTTCCAATCTTCTACTCCTCCTTGGTGAATCAGCTTCTTTTTTTTCTAGAGCTTTCAAGTGTGCTGTTAAGTCTCCAATGTGTGCTTTCTCCGTTTTCTTTAATTGGGCACTTAGTGCTATGAACTTTCCTCTTAGCACTGCTTTCATAGTGTCCCAAAGGTTTGAGTATGTTGTGTCTTTGTTTTCATTAAATTAAAGGAAGACTTTAATTTCTTTCTTTATTTCTTCCTTGACCCAGAGGTGATTTAGTAGTTGACTGTTCAACTTCCATGAGTTTGTTGGCTTCCTGGGGGTAGAATTGTTGTTGAATTCTAAATTTAATCCATGGTGATCTGACAAGACACAGGTGATTACTATTATTTTTTTGTATCTGTGGAAATTTGCTTTGTTACCGAGTATGTGGTCAATTTTCGAGAAGGTTCCATGAGCTGCAGAGAAGGTATATTCTTTCCTATTTGGGTGGAGTGTTCTATAGGTGTCTGTTAAGTCCATTTGATTCAATACCTCCAATAAATCTGTTATTTCTGTAATTGGTTTCTGTCTGATTGACCAGTCCGTTGGTGAGAGAGGAGTGTTGAAGTCTCCTACTATTAGTGTGTGTGGTTTGATGACTGCCTTGAGTTCTAGAAGAGTTTCTTTTACATATGTGGGTGCCTTTATATTAGGTGCATAGATATTCAGGTTTGAGACTTCTTCCTGATGTATTGTTCCTGTTATCAGTATGAAATGTTCATCTCCATCTCTTCTGATTGATTTTAGTTTGATGTCAATTTTGTTAGATATTAGAATGGCCACTCCCGCTTGTTTCTTAGGTCTGTTTGCTTGGAAAACCTTTTCCCAACCTTTTACTCTGTGTAGTTGTCTGTCTTTGTGGTTGAGGTGTGTTTCTTGTAAACAGCAGTATGTTGGATCCTGTTTTCGTATCCAATCTCTAAGTCTGTGCCTCTTTATAGGTGAATTGATTCCATTGATATTAAGTGATATTAATGACCAGTGGTTGTTGACTCTGGTCATTTTTTGGGGGGTAGTAGAGTGTATCTGTTTTCCTTCTTTGAGTTGTGCTTGTGAAGGGTCGCTAGATGTCTGAATTATTGAAGGCAGTGTTGGGAAGGTTGGATTCCTTGGGTTGTGATTTTCCTTCTAATATTATCTGTTAGGCTGGATTAGTGGCTACGTATTGTTTAAATTTGTTTATATCCTGGAATATTTTGTTTTCTCCGTTGATAGTGAACAATAGCTTGGCTGGGTATAGTAGTCTGGGCTTGCATCCATGGTCTCTTAGTTTCTGCAGTACCTCTATCCAGGACCTTCTGGCTTTCATGGTTTCCATAGAGAAGTCTCGTGTAAGTCTGATAGGTTTACCTTTATAAGTTACTTGACCTTTTTCCTTTGCAGCTCTTAATATCCTTTCCTTAATCTGAATGCTTTGTGTTTTGATTATTATATGGTGAGGGGATGCTTTTTTCTGATCCAGTCTATTCGGTGTTCTGTATGCTTCTTGAACCTTCATAGGAATATCGTTCTTTTGGATGGGAAAGTTTTCTTCAATAATTTTGTTGAATATATTTTCTGGACCTTTGATCTGCAATTCTTCTCCTTCTTCTACTCCTATTATTCTTAGATTTGGGTTTTTTTTATTATGTCCCATATTTCCTGAATGTTTTGTGATGAGAATTTGTTGGATTTGCTGTTTTCTTTGGTCAGGGCGTTTATATTCTCTATGGTGTCCTCATAATCTGATATCCGTTCTTCTATCTCTTGTATTTTATTGGTTATGCTTGTTCCTGAGGTCTCTGTTTGTTTACCTAGATTTTCCATATCCAGCCGGCCCTCGGTTTGTTTTCTTCACTGTTTCCATTTCAGTTTTCAATTCTTGAACTGATTCCATTACTTGTTTGATTGTTTTTTCTTGGTTTACCCGGGTATCATTTACGAATTTACTCATTTCTTCAAACTTTTTCTTATATTTCTCTTCCATTTCTTTACTCATTTCTTCCATCTTTTTTTATATTTCTCTTCTATTTCTTTAAGTGAGTTATTCATACCCTGTTTAAGAGACTCTATTGCTTTCATAATGACACTGTTCTCCACTTCTTCTGGAATAGGGTGTTCAAGTCCTTGTGTCGTAAGATTGATGGGATCTGGTGTTTTCATGTTGTTTTTCAGATTTTGGAGGAATTCTTACCTTGGGGCCTGCCCATCTCTTCCTTCAGATGCTCTCCAATGGCTCTTCCCTCCGCTGGATCTTCTGCTACCGGATTAGTGCCCCTTGCTATCCAGGAATCACTCTGCCTGCAGTCCTACCTTCCTGTAGTCAGGCTATTAAAACAAAGGAACTCCCTCCCATTTGCACTTACCGCCCATCCCTGCAGCGGTGCCCACCCAGGCTGAGTTGGAGGAATTTAAGCCCCGAAAAAGGGAGAGAGGAAGGGTAGGGGTTCCAGGCAGAAAACCAGGATGGTATGGGAGGAGAGGGGGTTTAGCTGGGGGAAGCCGCCCCTTTGGAGTAGCCAGGGAGATAAGGATGGCAGGAAGATTGTGTGTTCCCTTACCGGCTTGTGTGGCAGTCAGGAACACACTTACCCCTCCATTGCTTCTTCTGCTACAGGATCAGAGCCACTCGCTGGTCAGAAGTCTCCCTGCCTGCAGTCTTACCTTGCTGCAGGCAGGCTTTTAGAACAAAGGGACTCCCTTCCTTTTGCACTCACCGCCCATCCTGGCGCAGAGCCCACCCAGGCTGAGTTGGAGGAATTTAAGCCCTGAAAAAGGGAGAGAGGAAGGGTAGGGGTTCCAGGCAGAGAGCCGGGATGGTGCACCACAGTTTTTGTTTTTTTTTTTAACCATTCGTTGGTTGAGGCACATCTAGATTGTTTCCAGGTTTTGGCTATTACAAATAATGTTGCTATGAACATAGTTGAACAAACACCTTTGTAGTATAACTGAGCATCTTTTGAGCATATGCCTAAGAGTGGCATTGCTGGATCCTGAGGTAGGCTGATTCCCACTTTTCTGAGAAACTGCCATACTGATTTCCAAAGTGGTTGCACACGTTTGCATTCCCACCAGAAATGAAGGAGTCATCCCCTTACTCCACATCCTCTCCAGTATAAACTATCATTGGTGTTTTTTATCTTAACCATTCTGACATGTGTAAGATGGTATCTCAGGGTTGTTTAGATTTGCATTTCCTTGATGACTAAAGATGTTGAACATTTCCTTAAGTATCTTTGGGCCATTTGAGATTCTTATGGTGAAAATTTTCTGTTTAGTTCTATACCCCATTTTTTTAATTATTTAGAATTTTGATGTCTAATTTCTTGAGTTCTATATATATTTTGGAAATCAGTCTTTTGTCTAATTTGTGGTTGGTGAAGATCTTTTCCCAATCAGTAGGCTCCTTTTTTGTTATCTTGACTGTGTTCTTTGCTTTACAGAATCTTTTCAGTTTCATGAGGTCTCATTTATTTATTGTTGCTCTCAGTAACTGTGCTACTTGGGTTATATTTAGGAAGTGGTCTCCTGTGCCCACGCATTGAAAACTACTTCCAATTTTCTCTTCTATCAGGTTCAGTGTGGTTGGATTTTTATTGAGGTCTTTAATCCATTTGGACTTGAGTTTTGTGCATTGCGATAGATAAAGATATATTTTCATTCTACTACATGTTGACATCCTGTTATGCCAGCACCATTTGTTGAATCTGCTTTCTTTTTTCCATTGTGTAATTTTAGCTTCTTTACCAAAATCATATGTTCGTAGGTGTGTGGATTAATATCTGGGTCTTCAATTCAATTCCATTGGTCATCCTCTCTGTTTTTATGCCAGTACTAAGTTGTTTTCATTACTGCAGCTCTGTAATAGAGTTTGATGTCAGGGATGGTGATGCCTCCAGAAGTTCTTTTATTGCACAGGATTGTTTTGGCTATCCTGGGTTTCATGTTTTTCAATATGAAGTTGATTCTTATTCTTTCAAGGTCTGTGAAAAAATTATGTTGGGATTTTGATGGGGATTACATTGAAACTATAGATTGTTTTTGGTAGGATTGCCATTTTTATTGTATTGATCCTACCTGTCCAAGAGTGTGAGAGATTTTTCAATTTTCTGG
Organism: Myodes glareolus; assembly: GCF_982192425.1. Classification (NCBI taxonomy): domain Eukaryota; kingdom Metazoa; phylum Chordata; class Mammalia; order Rodentia; family Cricetidae; genus Myodes; species Myodes glareolus. Next base: position 80,555,491 of record NC_142033.1, on the reverse strand, counting down.
TATCTTCTTTAATTTCTTTCTTCAAAGACTTAAAGTTCTTGTTGAATAGGCCTTTAACTTCTTTGGTTAGTGTTGCCCCATGATAGTTTATGTTATGTGTGGCTATTGTGAAAGGTGTTGTTTTTCTGATTTCCCTCCAAACTTCTTTTATTATTTGTATATAAGAGGGCAACTAATTTTTTTGAGTTACTCTTGTATCATACCATATCACTGAAAGTATTTATCAGCTGTAGGAGTTTTCTCGTAGAGTTTTTGGGGTCACTTTTATATACCATCATATCATCTGCAAATAATGAAAGTTTGACTTCTTCCTTTCCAATTTGAATATCCTTGATCCCTTTCTGTTGTCTTATGCTATAGCCAAAACTTCAAGAACTATGTTGAAGAGATATGGAGAAAGTAGACAGCCTTGTCTTGTTCCTGATTTTAGTGTAATCACTTTGAGTTTCTCACCATTTAATTTGATGTTGGTTGTTGGCTTGCTGTAGATTGTTTTTATTATATTTAGGTATGTTCCTTGTAGCCCTGATCTCTCCAAGACCTTTATCATGATGGGGTGTTAGATTTTGTTGAATGCTTTTCCCACATCTAACAGAAGGATAATATATATATATATATATATATATATATATATATATATATATATATATAGTTTATTTATATGATGGATTACATTTTTGTATGTTAAACTAGCCCTGCATCTCTGGGATGAAGCCGACTTGATTATGGTGGACAATTTTTTGATGTGTTCTTGGATTCAGTTTGCAAGTATTTTATTGAGCATTTTGGCATCAAAGTTCATGAGTGAGATTGGTCTGGAATTTCCTTTCTGGTTGGGTCTTTTTGTGGTTTCTGTATCAGGGTACTGTGGTCTCATAAAAAGAGTTTGGCAATGTTCCTTCTGTTTCTATTTTGTGGAGTACATTGAGGAGTATCGGTATTAGCTCTTCTTAGAAGTTCTGGTAGAATTCTATACTAAAACCTTCCAGCCCTGGGCTTTTTTTTGGAGGAGGGGGTTGATGACAGCTTCTATTTCCTTTCAGTTTATAGGTTTATTTAAATTGCTAACCTGGTCTTGATTTAATTTTGTTATATGGTATCTATCTAGAAAAGTGTCCATTTCTTTTATGTTTTCCAATTTTGTAGAGTACAGGTGTTTGAAGTATGATCTAATGATTCTCTAAATTTCCTCAATGTCTGTTGTTATGTCCCCCTTTTCATTTCTGGTTTTGTTAATTCAGATGTTCTCTCTTTGCCTTTTGATTAATTTGGATAAGGGTTTGTCTATCTTGTTGATTTTTTTCAAAAAAACAGATCTTTCTTTCATTAATTCTTTGTTTCTATTTTGTTGATTTCAGCCCTCAATTTGATTATTTCCTCCTGGGTGAGTCTGCTTCATTTTTTTCTAGAGCTTTCAGGTGTTCTATTAAGACACTAATGTGAGTTCTCTCGACTTTCTTTATGTGGGCACTAAGTGCAATGAACTTTCCTCTTAGCACTGCTTTCATCGTGTTCCTTAGGTTTGGGTTCATTTTCCTTGAATTCTAGGAAGTCTTTAGTTTCTTTCTCTATTTCTTACTTGACCCCGGGATAATTCACTAGTTTACTGTTCAATTTCCATGAGCTTGTAGACTTTCTGAGAGTAGCATTTCTGTTAAATTCTAGCATTAATCCATGGTGATTTGATAAGACACAGGGGGTTACTCCAAATATTTTATGTCTGTGGAGGTTTACTTTGTTACTGAGTATGTGATCAATTTTATACAAGGTTACATGAGGTGCTGAGAAGAAGGTATATTCTTAAGTGTTTTGGTGTAATGTCCTATAGATGTCTATTAAGTCCATTTGATTCATGATATCTCTTAGTTCTCTTATTTCTTTGTTAAGTTTCTGTCTGGTTGATCTGGAAAGAGTGGAGTGTTGAAGTCTCCTACTATTGGTGTGTGGGGTTTGATGTGCAATTGACATTTTAATAATGTTTCTTTTACATATGTGGGTGTTCTTGTATTAAGGGCATAGATGTTCAGAATTGAGACTACATCTTGACGGATTGTTTCTGTTATGAGTATAAAGTGTCCTTCTCCATCTCTTCTGACTGATTTTAGTTTGAAATCAATATTGTTAGATATTAGGATAACTATGCTCACATGTTTCTTAGGTCCATTTCATTGGAAAATCTTTTCCCAACTCTTTACTCTGAGGTTGTGTCTGTCTTTGAGGTTGAGGTGTGTTTCTTGTATACAGCAGAAAGCAAAGCTGGATCCTGTTTTTGTATCCATTCTATTAGCCTGTGTCTTTTTATAGGTGAATTTAGTCCATTGATATTAAGAGATATTAATAACCTTAATTCATGTTAGTAATTTTTTGGTAGTAGTGTTTGTGTGTTTCCCTTCTTTGTGTTTCTCTGGTGGGGGTTATCTGTTGCCTGTCTTATTGTGAGTGCAGTTAGCTTCCTTGGATTGGGGTTTTTCTTCTAGTACTTTTTGTAAGGCTGGGTTTGTGGATATGTATTATTTAAATCTGTTTTGTCATGGACTATCTTGTTTTCTTCATCGATGATGATTGAAGGCTTTGCTGGGTATAGAAGTTTGGGCTTGCATTCATGGTCTCTTAGTATCTAGAGCACAACTTTCCAGGTTCTTCTGGCTTTCATGGTTTTCATTGAGAAGTCGGGTGTAATTCTGATAGGTCTACCATTATATGTTTTCTCAGCAACTCTTAATATTCTTTCTATATTCTGTATGTTTTACATTTTGATTATTATATGGCGAGGGGACTTTTTTGATCCAGTCTATTTGGTGTTTTGTAAGCTTCTTGTACCTTCATAAGGATATCCTTCTTTAGGTTAGGAAAGTTTTCTTCTCTGATTTTGTGGAATATATTTTCTGTGCCTTTGAGCTGGAATTCTCCTTCTTCTATTCCTATTATTCTTAGGTGTGGTCTTTTCATGGTGTTTGAGATTTCCTGGATGTTTTGTGTTAAGAATTTGTTGGATTTAATGGTTTTTTGACCAATGAGAGTATTTCCTATATAGTATCTTAAACATCTGAGATTATTTCTTCTCTTGTACTTTGTTGGTTATACTTGTCCCTGTAGTTCCTGTTCATTTATGCAGACTTTTCATATCCAGAGTCCCCTCAGTTTGAGTTTTCTTTATTACTTCTATTTTAGTCTTCAAGTCTTGAACTGTTTCTTCACCTGTTTGATGGTTTTTTTCCTGGTTTTCTTTGGTTTCTTTGATGGAATTATTAATTTATTTTAATTTGTTGTTTATCTTTTCCTCCATTTTTTAATTGAGTTTTTTATTTCCTCTTTAAAAGTCTACCTCATTTTTACAAAGTTATGTTTAAAGTCATTTTCTTCTGCTTATTTTGGGTTAGGATGATCAAGTCTTCCTGCTATATGACCACTGGTTTCTGGTGTTACCATGTTACTTTTTAGGTTGTTGCATAACTTCTTGCATTGGCACCTGTGGCGCCCACCTGTACTATGTGACAGTACGGTACTACTCCTGTATTGCAGCATCTGCACTACAGGACCATTAGCAAGCTGGCCCAGGGCCTGGAGATTTAAACACACAAGACACACAGGCAGAGATGTGCCTCCTCCTTGAAATAAGAATGCCCTCTTTATTGTGTACCAGAATAGCTCATATATGGATTCTTAAATGATAGCCACACCCCAGCCAAACTCACTGGAAACCACTTCCCAGCCATCAGGAACTCCTGAGGGTCTCATGGTCAGAGCAGCTGCAAACAAAACAAGTTCTTTAGAAGAAATTCAGGATCTGGGGGTTGACAGCTCCCAACAGGCACCTACCCATCTCTTCCTTCAAAGAGGCTGGCAGTGCTCTATACCTTGGTCCCATCCCTATAGTAGCTGTCTAAGTATTTGGGAATTTTTCTTGGTCTGCTCTGTACTGTCCATGTCTGTGTCTCAGGAAGGTTCTGAGATTTCTATAAGCCTGCTCTTTTGGTCTTTTCTCATGTTTCTCTCCCTTGCTCCTTTCTCTTGGTCCCTTCAATGTTGTAGCAAGTTCTTAGTCCCCTTGGTATTGTAGCAAGCTCTTGATCCCCTCAGTATTGTAGCAAACTCTTAAGTCCCCTCAGTAAAGGAGCAAGCTGTGTTTCAGAGTTCCACCAAGGTTGCAGGAGGATAGGCGAGTTTGGGAGTGTGGTGAAGCTAATAGTTTGGAAGGTCAGGTCTCAGTTTACATTTTATAGCTCATTATGAAGGAATGTCAGGGCAAGAGTTCAAGGCATGAACCTAGAGGGAGAGACCAAAGTAGAAACCATGGACAGATGTTGCCTCCTGGTTTCTTCCTAAGGCTTGCTTAGCTTTCTGTTTTGAGTACTACCAAGTATTACTAACTCACAGTAGGCTGGTGTCACCAATATCAATCACTAATCATTGAAATGCCCCCTCAGAGTTGCCTGCAAGCCAATCTGATGGTGGTAATTCCTCAATTTTCCCAAATGATCTCATTGGTGTCAAGTTGACAAAAAACCTAGCCAGCACAATCACTCAGGTTGCACATAATAAATTTAGCAAATAAAAGTAAAGTCAAGTTTTATTTGATGAAAGAGAAAAATATTTCCCTAGGCAAAGCTACAAGCAGCCCACCAGCTGTGTAATAAGGAGTAACTGCAAAGTTACTGACTTGCACTTTGCCCATATATGGTATTATTATTGGATTATTATTGGATTATTGGGCTTCAGAAGAACAGAAATCTTGAGAAGTGACTTGCATAGAAGCACACTGAAGTTACCACAGGACAGTCACAACTACAGGAGATAGGACTCTAACCATTTTTTAACACTGTCACCAGCACATTTATTAATACATTTGGAAACCTAAGTGTCCCCAAGAACTGGAGAAACAGAGCCTAGCTAGAAGCAAGTCAATCAGTGTTCCACCTCTGGAGCATAGCAGGATTGTATCTGTTGTCCCTGGCTTGGCTGTAGCCATCTGAATAGCTTGTGGATAATGGTAGATGGCGCTGCCAAGGAGGACATGGAGAGTCAGTATTTCATGCAGTCAGTTGATCTATATAGCTGTGCACGAGGCTTAGAAACCAATGTTGAAGGAATGCAGTACTGAGGAGCTAGACGAACCCATTATCACCTATGTCTAATGAACTCTGCAGACTCATTGGACTGAAACCAAAAGCTGAGACCTATGGCTGATTTTTTTTTCCAGTAGAGAAGAGACTGGAAGGGGAAAGTGAATATGAAACCCATTCTCTTGCCTTTGCCCTCTGGCTGTGGGGTCCTCCATGACCTGAACTATGCTGGAAATCAAAGTGAATGATACCTACTAACTCTAGGTCAAGTGAGAGTGCCCTTTCTCAACTCTACCCTCTTCACGACCTCTCTTCTAAACTCCTACAGCTTCACCACCAAGATGGTAGGAGGTTAGAAGAGAAGTTCAGCTTTATGCTCACCCAAGGAGGTTTCTAACTATATTGTGAGAGATACATGATATAGGAAACTTGCTACATTAAGTTCAAAAACTTAAAAGTTAGCTATCAGCTAATGTTAATTGTCTTGATCAAGTGTTAACCAAGAAACTAGCAGCAAATATAAAATAAGCAAATCTGCTAATACTGTATGCACCTATCTCTGAACCAAATCGATATATTTCATTTAGTTTGCCAAAAATTCTGCAGTTTTTCTTCCTACACTCCTTGGATGCTGCTAAATAATAAGAAAATCTAAACAATATCTAGAACACCAGAGGTAGTTATACTACATCCTCAAGGCATTGCATCTTACAAATAAAATTTCTAAAGAAGGATGCAGCTTTCATGACAACATTGGGTAAACAACGTTCAATCTACCATGTCTTATCACATGCTGAATTGAGTAGAAAGAAAGCATAGCCAGTTAACTGTTGTGGACTAACATTTCAGAGTTTTCCAAACTGATAATGCCCTCTTGGTATTTAATGTACTAAATACTTTAGAAAGAACTGTGTTTAAAATGAAAGTTGTCAAAAATGAACAAATAGCCCAGCATTATTTTTAGGCATTTGGTACAATCTAGGTCTCATGGTCATGTAAAATTTACAGACCCATAAAATTCAACCATCAAGGCTTTAAACAGTACAGTGTCTTAACCACAAGCAAACTCCAGATACAGATGAGCATTTATCTAACCTAAGTGCACACAACTTCTCACATCCTGTTACTCCTTGTCACGGCAACCTCTGATAAATTGCTTGTACTCTACGGCAGACTGGAGTTTGCCCAATGCTGTGTTATCCTGCATAGTATTTCTTGCTTGATTTGTATTGTGTATTCAGAATGCTTCCTCCCTGAGTGTTCTTCAATGAAATATTTATAACATGGCAGACCATTAAATAAACAAGCAATTCCATTTTAGATTTGCTTGTGTTCTCTCAGCAAACCTTTGAGTTCTGTAGAGTTCATTCTTTTGAAGCCTGTATACACCCCTGAGTGTAGGGTACCTGTTATGATGCCCTTCATCTGCTCCCCCTTCTTTATTTACATCATGTGCTATATCACTTAAGGTGGATTGAAAGAGCTGAAAGTGGAATTATATACCCATGAGCTGAACACATGGCAACACATTGATTTTATGTGATTCTTAAGAAGGAAAAATTACAGCCACATTTTAAGTTTCTATTACACTCAACCTCAATTTTTGTTCTCCACTGATGAAATCACAAATTCAAAATATTCAATGTTATAGATGTTATACCTTAGTAAAAATCTTCCTCTAAAATTATCTATGGTATTTTATGCAAATATGCATTCTGAAAAATTTTGATTATTTATCTCAGGTCTTAACATGTTGATGTATTATTGTGAAAAATCAAAAAATATTTTGGCTTATACATATGAATACAAATTGTGGTCATTTCTTCTGAAGGGAAAATAGGGCTGAGAAAAAAGTTTGGGATAGAGGTCATGGGAATAATGAATCTCTCTTATGATCTCATTAAATATACACATATATACTAGAGCAAATAGAAGGAAGAATGGCATTAGCATGGAAACCAAGTGAGAAGTGAGGGGACGCCAAGGTCCAGAGGAATTGCAGATAACTGAAGATATCTAGGAACCTGAGGGAAGGGCCAGCATTGAAAGGCATAGAAGAATTCTTTTTTGTTTGTTTGTTTTTGTTTTTTAATGGTTTTTATTGAGCTCTAAATTTTTCTCCACTCCCCTCCCTGCCTCTCCCCTCCCTTCAACCGTCCCCCAAGGTCCCCATGCTCCCAATTTACTCAGGAGATCTTGGCTTTTTTACTTCCCATGTAGATTAGATCTATGTAAGTCTCTCTTAGTGTCCTCATTGTTTTCTAAGTTCTCTAGCATTATGGTTTGTTGGCTGGTTTTCTTTGATTTATGTTTAAAAACCACCTACGAGTGAGTACATGTGATAATTATCCTTCTGTGTCTGATTACCTCACTCAAAATAATGTTTTCTAGCTCCATCCATTTTCCTGCAAAATTTAAGATGTCATTAATTTTTGTGCTGTGTAGTACTCTATTGTGTAAATGTACCACATTTTTCATATCCATTCTTTGGTCGAGGGGCATTTATGTTGTTTCCAGGTTCTGGCTATGACAAACTATGCTGCTATGAACATAGTAGTGCACACATCCTTGTGGCACAATTGAGCATCCTTTGGATATATACCCAAAAGTGGTATTACTGAGTCTTGAGGAAGGTTGTTTCCTAGTTTTCTGAGAAGTCACCACACTGACATCCAAAGAGGTTGTACCAGCTTCCATTCCCAACAGCAATGCAGAAGTGTTCCCTTTCCCTACAACCTCTCAAGCTTAGTTGTCATCAGTGTTTTTGATCTTGGCCATTCTTACAGGTGTAGGACGGAATCTCAGAGTTATTTGGATTTGCATTTCTCTGTTGACTAAGGATGTTAAACATTTTCGTGTGTTTTAGCTGTCTTAGATTCCTCTGTTGAGAGTTCTCTGTTTAGGTCTGTACTCCATTTTTTATTGGATTATTTGTTCTTTTGATGATCAATTTGTTGAGTTCTTTGTATATTTTGAAGATCATATCTCTGTCTGATGTAGGGTTAGTGAAGAACTTTTCCCATTTTGTAGGCTGGCATTTTGTCTTGCTGACCATGTCCTTTGCTTTACAGAAGTTTTCAGTTTCAGGAGGTCCCATTTATTAATTGTTTCTCTCAGTGTCTGTGCTGCTGGGTTTATATTTAGGAAGTGGTCTTTTGTGCCAAGGCATTCAAGTGTACTTCCTGCTTTCTCGTCTATAAGATTCAGTGTTGCTGGCTTTATGTTGCAATCTTTGATTCATTTGGACTTGAGTTTTGTGCATGGTGATAGATATGGGTCTATTTTTATTCTTCTACATGTTGATATCCAGTTATGCCAGAACGATTTGTTAAATATGCTTTCTTTTTTCCATTTGATATTTTTTGCTTCTTTGTCAAAAATCAGATGTTCAAAGGTGTGTGGATTAATATCCAGGCCTTCAATTCAGTTCCATTGGTGCTTCTGTCTGTTCTCATGCCAACACCAGACTCTTTTCAGTCCTGGAGCTCCGTAGTAGAGTTTGAAGTCAGGTATTGTGATGCCTCCAAAAGTTCTTTTATTGGACAGGTTTGTTTTGGCTATCCTGGGATTTTTTTCTTTTTCATATGAAGTTGAGTACCATTCTTTGGAGGTCTGTGAGGATTTTTGCTGGGATTTTGATGGGCATTTCATTGAATACATAGATTGCTTTTGGTAAGATTGCCATTTTTACTATGTTAATTCTGCCTATCCAAGAGCATGTAAAATCTTTCTACTTTCTCATTTCTTCTTCAATTTATTTCTTCAAAAATTAAAAATTCTTGTCATACATGTCTTCTGTTTGATTGGTTAGAGTTACTACGAGATATGTTATGCTGTTTGTGGCTATTGTGAAGGGCATTGTTTCTCTGATTTCTTTCCCAGCCCTTTTATCATCTGTGTACAGAAGGGCTACTGATTTTTTGGTATCCTGGTATATTACTGAATGTGTTTATGAGTTGTAGAAGTTCCTTTGTAGAATTTTTGGGGTCGCTTATGTAAACTATCATATCATCAGCAAACAGTGAGAATTTGACTTATTCTTTTCCGATTTGTATCCCCTTGAAATTGAAAGGCATAGAAAAAATTTATACATAAGATGGTACATAGGTGTCATGGTAGTTTGGATGTGATTGTCCCCTATAATCTCATAGGGAGTGGCACTATTGGGAAGTGTGGCTTTGTTGGAGTAGGAATGGCCTCATTAGAGGAAATGTGTCACTGTAGAGGTGGGCTTTGAGGTTTCCTGTGCTCAGGATACTGTCCAGTGTCCCAGTCATTTCCTGTTGTCTACAACATGTTCTACTCTCAGTTGCAGTCCCACATGTCCCTTCAGGCTGTTGTGTTCCCTGCCATTACAATAATGGACCAAACCTCTAAAGCTGTAAGCAAGGAACCCCACTCGTCATAAGAGTTGCTGTGGTCATGGTGCATTTTCAGAGAAATATAAACTCTAAGACAGGTGTGCTGTAAGGTGGGTGAGTTTGCACACGAATGAGCATCTGTGAGCATTTCTCTTACTATATTCCATGGTCTGTTGTATCATCCCTTTCAGTTTCCTATGAGCTACAATGTTGGAGTTGCACCATAAACCCTGAAATCCTTCTCTTTGTTTGAGGTTAACTCACTCTAACTTTGCTTCCTTCCAATTGCTCTACTGGGATTGGAGCTCCTCTTACTTCATATTGGTTCATTAGTTAAATTTTTCTTTATCATGCCTGCATCTTCATAGTTCTGATTTGTGTTATGATCACCATTTTCCAAAGATGTGGGATAAATCTTTACATTTCCAAATCATATTTTTGTTCTCTGAATACAAATTATGATAGTGTTCTTAGGTTCTAGGGATTGTTGTACTCTGGACTGTGGAATGTAGATAATAATAAAGGGTTTTATAACTATGTCCATGATACCATGAGTCACTAATTATTTCATCCCCTCAGTATAGTTTATCATCTATCATCTGAATAACAATTATTTTACAATCTTTTTCACTATAACTGAATATTTTATCAATAGCTGTAATATAACTGAATATTTTATCAATATCTGTAATATATTTTAAACAAAAATAATTACAAAAATAATTAATTTTGTAATTCTAAGCAAGAGTTATGTGTCTTCTATGAATATGCAAACCTAAAAAAATACAAATCAGGGTACATTTTTCCACTTCTTGCTACTGTTTCATTCTTCATTTTCAGTTTATAAATGTATTCATTAAATTCTGCTGTCTTTTTATTACTGAGAATATTGAAATATGGTGGCTAAAGTTAATGAAGCCAATGGCTGTGTCATAGTTTTATTAAACATTCAATTTTGGTATTTATAATTTGAAAGAAATATGTCATTAATATAAAAAGACATCTCAAAGAAGCATTATAGTCAGATTAATATAAAGGAAATATAAATTACTTATTAAAAGCATATTCAAAAAACTACACTGTTTTATTTTGCAAAGACTTTTTAAATATTTTGAAGTACTGGATTTAAGAAACAAGAGTTACAAAGAAACTTAGTTTTCAGATGGACTCAATTTTATGAAAGTTGGTTGTCGATGCTTCATTTATTTGTTTTTAAAATTATTCTTCTCTTATGCCTTATATCCTGACCACAGTTTGCCCTACTTTCATTCAATCTACTCCCCTCCACACACACATACCTCCATCTCCCTAAGATCAACTTGTCTTCTGTATCTCTTCAGAAAAAAAAGCAAGATTCTCAGGGATGTCAACTGAAAACAGCAGAGAATGTTAAAGTAAGACAAGACATAAACTCTCATATCAAGACTGGGTGAGATAACATAGAGGTAGGAAGAGAATTCCAAAAGCAGGCCAGAAAGAGTTAAAGACACCCCCACTCCCATTTTTAAAGGTTCCACAAAGAGCTAAGCTAGCAATCATAACATTTATGCAAAGGACCTAGAAAGACCCATATGGACTCCATGATTCTCAATTCAGCCTCTGTGAGCCCTGATAAGGCCTGCTTAGTTGACTCTATGGGCTGTTTTTTTTTTCTGGTATCCTTGACCCCTTAGCCTCCTAAAATTCCTTTTCTCCATCTTCTATGGTGTTCCCCTAACTCTAAGAGGAGGGACAAGATGGAGATCTTCAATTTGAATTCTCTTTCTGCCTAATGGTTGACTGTGGCTCTCTGCATCTATTCCTATCAGCTGCTGGAGGAAGTTTCTCTGATTATGATTGGGCAAGACACAGATCAATGTGTATACCAGAATGTAATTGTGTAGACAGAGAATGCTCATTTGCTTTCTGGCCACCCAGACCCACAGAAACTATATTAATTATAACATTGTTTGGTCTATTAACTCAGGATTCTTATTAACTAGCACTTACATCTTAAATTAACCCATTTCTATTAATCTATGTACTGCCGCAAGGCTCTCTTACTGGGTAAGGTTCTGTTCTGGCATCTTTCTACTTTGGCAGCAACATGATATCTCTCTGATTCTGCTTTCTTTCTTTCTATACCTTTTCCAGCCTGGCTATGTTCTGCCCTGCTATAGACTGAAGCAGCTTTTTTATTAACCAATAATAATAATATATATTTGTAGCATGCAGAGGGGAGTCTCACGTCATATCCCCTTTCCTGTCTAAATCAAAAGGAAGTTTTTAACTTTGTTATAACAAAATTATATATAGCATAACAGGTTCAAACAAGAATTACAGTTCAATACTTAGTCTATCTGTATCTGGAAAAATTAAAGAAAATAAACTATCATCTATTTAATCTTTTTGAGTCTAAAGTTTCATATCTAATTTATCTTTTATCATAAATAAGGAAAGCTATAACTTTCTGCCTTCAAAGACCCCAGAAGTACATAATATTATATAAGTAAATAATATGTGCATTGTAAGCAGCTTACAAAACTTTAAATTTGACAGAGACATCTTGCTGCCTGGACAGTTACCCAAAGTTCTTTTTTATCATTGGTGCATCCATCTTCAGCCTAAAGGCCAGCAGATTTTTCCATGAAGCAGGAAATTTGAAAGGCTGTTTTGCCTACATTGAAAGTTTGTCAGTCACTTTGTTCTCTGTCCTGAAGAATGTCTGTCAGTTTCTTTTGTGAAGCAGAAACCCTGAAGGACCATTACAACTTTTGGAAAATTTAGCAGTCACTCTCTGTGGGTTCTGCATGTCCAGTTCATACACCATAACATTAAGCAGTACAGGTAAGAGCAGTTTCTTGCTCAAATGGCTAGCCTTGTCACATTGAAGGCAAATTCCATAACGAGGTATTTCAATGTCCATCAACCTTTTGAAGTAGATTGGTGCCACCCAAAGCTGACATGTCTCATTGTCAAAAAAAGACTAAGTTCTTAAAGAATTTTGATGCCTATTAATCTTTGAAGTGTTGTAGATTATTTATCTAATGAAATATATATATATATATACAGAAAATCTAACATGACTACAGTTTGAATATTATAGATGGCTATTATTAATCCATAATTTTTAATTATATGTTATATTTTTAAATGAGCTACATAAACACAATACCTTAAACAAGAGCAGAAATATATATATATATTATAATAAAATCATTTTTAAAATATATCAATAGACCAAGATCCATAGCAATGCAAAGTACCCATCTTGTATCATATCCGCTCCCCCATTTTTTAGAAATTAACTGTGACCATTAACAATTTATAACCAACCCTTTTAAAATGAAAATAAACATTTACATCCAATGATTTTGAGAATTTGGAGATAGTTTTCTCCAAACTGCTTTCGGCTGCTTGTTGAACAATGTAGTTTTAGGGTTCACGGAGACCTTTCAGGGGCTTTTGTTCCATAAAACCATATTATCCTGGAAGGAATCCACAGGTTCCCATCCTCTGGGAAAAGAAAAGTAGAATCTCTTTTTCAAAGCAACATACCCTTAGACCCAAATTTTGAAGTCAAGATACTTTTATGTTTTTTTAACTCTGCAATATCCAGAATCAAGTATGTCTCTGCAGTCAAAAGCTAAAAAAAGAAAAAAACCACAATATTATACATAACCCATGCTCTTTGTGTATATTCCATCTTTATGTGGTTTATTTTTTTTACTCCTTTAAGCTATGACAGTCTGTATTCTTTTATATTACTTTTACTGTCTCTTTAAAGACTTTACTTCCTTTTATAACCATATGTACTATTTTTCCTCTCTCTCCCAAGCCTACATATATTTTATAACATACTGTGTCTTATTTAGAGATATTTTATGTCTGAATCTTTCTTATTGTGCAACTGAAATTCTTTTCTGTCAAGAAACATTTTAAAATTGTAAGCAGTGTAGTCATAACAGCCCAGGACGCTGGTTCTGTCTCCGTCAGCCTTTCAATATAGTGGAAGTACGTTTACTATCTCTGTGAGTCATGCTTACTGGCCCAGCTCCAGGGATACAGTGGGTCTATGTTGCCGTTAAGCCACTTGTAGCACCCTGTAGACAAACACAATTTAAGTGTTCTGCAGCCAGATCTCCCAAAAGTGCTAGAGATGTTCATGTTGCCAGTATGAACTAGAAAGTCTTCTTAAAGACGCTGTATCTCTGCATGCAGACAGCAAACAGAGTCCACCTGAGAAAATACTCCTACCAAGAAGACATGCTTAACTCTGTTGTGCTTAACTTTGTTTTTCTGTGTCTAGAATTCTTTCCCAAGCTCTCTCAGGTTTTGTGTAGATGTAGTTACCCCACATTGTGATGCCATTTGAACCTTACCTGGTAAGCCACAGTCTTGTGGGGATACACAGATTAATAGAAATGGGTTGACTTAAGATGTAAGAGTTAGTTACTAAGAAGCCTGTGCTAATAGACCAAATAGTATTATAATTAATATAGTTTCTTTGTGACTATTTGTGTCTGGGTGGCCAAGAAACAAATGAGCAATCTCTGTCTACATAATTATGGATCATTTCATTTTTTTCTGTCCTATGTTGCTGAGATATCCATCCTTTGGTTTCTCATCATCCTGGCATTGCTGGGCATGGACTCTGTCTCCCAGCATGAACCTCAAATTACACCAGTTATGGGTTGGTCACTCCCACAAGTTCTGTACCGCCATTTACCTGGCATATCTTGCAGGTAGGACAGATTATAGGTCAGAGGATTTGTGAGGTGTTCAAGTCACACAGTTGGAAGTCTTACCAGGTTTCAGAAGATCACCTGTCCAGGTTCCAAATCCTCCATTGCTAGGAACCCTCATTGGGGACAAATCATAGGTTCTAGGAAGCGTCTACTGGAATAGGTTTGTAAGTCATCTTCTAAATGGCCACCTATTCTAGTTTGCTCTCCCTTTATGCTCTCCTTCTGTCCCTCCCTACCAAAAGTGATGGTCCTTTTCCTATCCCCAACTTCTCCCAGTCTACCAGCAAACTTATTTCCCCTTCCTAGGGAGATCCATGTGTTCCCCGAAGAGCCCTCATTGTTACTTATCCTTTCTGGGTCTGTTGACTAACATTTCCTAAATAGTTAGCATCCATCTATAAATTAATACATATCATATTTGGTTTTCTGGGTCTGGGTTGCTTTGCTCATTAATATGGATGGCAAACAGGTGATTCTTGTAAGTTCACCAAAATTTCCCAAGTATGGAAGCATTTACAAGTGAGAAGAAGTCACCTGGAATACAGGTTCTCGAGCAGAGTGATGTTTGTTTATCACCCCCAATATCTAGTAAAACTTTGGAGAACTATAATTTGAGGTATATTGAACTATAAATTGAGAAACGTTTGAGGGAACTATTACTGGTATCTAATATTTTGGGTTCAAGGATTCTCTCAATCAACTTGTAGTGCTTAGGACAGATGTCACAGAAAGAACTGTCCAGCTCCCCACACCCACTGGGTCCAGTGTGGGATACTTTGTTGTAGACTTGGGTTTCGTATGTCTATAATTCTCTGATATAAATATAATTTTACCATTTTAAAAGACAAAAGCAAATTGCATATAATTGAGATGGATGTGCTTATCTATTTTAATGCAATACAACAAATCTTGGCTTGATGTTTGAAACTACAGGAAATAGAGCATCTGTGTTACTGTTCAGAATTAGCCAATATTTTTTTTTTCTTTATGGCCGTCAATGTTTAAAAAACCACATTGTATAACATGTGCTACAGAATATTAGCAATATGGCTACTATATTGGAAATTATATTCTAACCTGAAACCAAAACTCACTGAGTGATTTTCTTTTAATGAAACATACATCAATAACTCAAGCAGCAATTGCTAAACCTAATATTCAAATATAATATGAACCAAATATTTAGTAAGTTTGCATGTATACACTTAGGAATGATGGCAGAAAATATTAAAAATTTCTGTTCTACAAAATTATGCTCCTGCAACAGTAGAAAATTTTGTATGTAAAGTAAACCAATGTAATGTATAAGATATGATGGGGTCAAATCTAAGTTGAATATCAGGCAATATTCTTTGGCAATGCAAGGACATGTGGAAAGCACAAGGTTCACATTGTGTTGAGTATCAAGGCTGCAGAGAACTCTTATAGTGCAATACAGTCAAAAATACCTTGGATTAAAATTGTAATCTTGCTTCTGAATTAGTGTGTTCTGGTTGCTATTTTTTCCAATACTTACATCAGTTATGACAGGAGAAATGTGACTTTCATGTGGTAAAACTACAATAATTTATTATAAATTTGTTGGATGTAAGATTATGGATTATGTCTTATCCTCAGTTCTGATTACAAAGGTTTTGATCATTTTGAATATGTACTCCATTGTTAAACTGCAAATAAATGTATGATGTAGATAATTTGTTTGTAAATAATATTGAATTAGTAACAAGGTAATAATTTTATAGTATAACTAAGGGGCTATGAGCTGTTAAAATATTTCCTAGTTTTCAAAGGCATAAAATAAAGTGCAGGATCTCACATGTCGCTGTCTTCTAACTAAAAGATTCATTTTGTGTCACTGTCTTTTCAACTTGATACTCAGAGCAGAAAGGAACTTAACTAGGTACATGAATAGCTAACACAACACAGGAGAGGACTTAATGCAAAAGATAACACTCCAATGACAATATCTTAATATCCTTACAAATGAGTGCTAACTATACAAATTAAAGCTATTCCAAATTAGAAAAAATATTTTGGAAGGACAGGCAAATAGGTCAGCAGATAACAATGCTTGCCAAGCAAGTCTGATGACTTCAATTCAATCCTTGCAATTTGGAATGGAAAGAAAGAACTGGCTTCCAATTGTTTTTAACTACCACATGTATGTTATGGCACATATATGCCCACACAAAGATGATAAACATACATTTGAACATACACATGTGCCACAAATAGATTATTTGAACACATACATACATACACACATATACACATAAAGGCACTTACACACTCAATAATCTTAAATCTTAAAGGAAAAAATGAAGAAAATTTAAAAAGTCTGATTGTGAATGGCCTATTTGATACATATTTTGATGTTTCTAAGAAAAATAACTAAATTATATTTCTCTAAGTAACCTGTAATGTAAATTTCCCAAGTGAAATGGTGGCTATCCTAAATAAAAACTGTAAAGTCCTAAATGTGTATGGTCTAAATATGAAATATAAAATAAAAATTAAGATTTATTTTCTTCTCTTAAAAAACAGAAAATTACTAAAATGTGCAATATATTAAAACAACAGAGCTGTTGCACATACGAATTCACAGCAGTGTACAAGCTCAAACCAAAGAAAATCAGGCATGGAGGTGCTCACCCTAAGGAGTTAATGATAACTGATAACTAGTGGAAGAGTAAGAATCAGTTGGTTTTTTTGTTTCTTTTTCAGGTTGTTACCTGAAAAATCCAGAACTCCAGAAAAATCAAACTCCAGAAAATGATCAAAAATCAGGAATATGGGCAACATAAATTAGACTTTACAGTTGAAAAAGAGAGAGTGGGAGGGATAGAAAGAGAGAAAGAGATAGAGATAGAGAGAGAGAGAGAGAGAGAGAGAGAGAGAGAGAGAGGAAAATTAGGAGGAGGAAGGCAGGTGGGAGTGGGTTTGTGAGGATATTGAGGGAGTGAGGGTGAATACAATCAAAATTCATTATGTACGAAACACAGCAACATGGAAGATGGATACATATGCTTATATATAATTCTCAAACATAAGTATCTGGAGTGTATAGTGAAGAATTGTAATTCCTGCAGTCATAATAGAATAAAATGATTTAGGAGAAGATATTTGAATGTTTGGCATATTACTTGGTAAAATTAATTGCTTTAGGAAAACGTTTTCAAATTCCGTAACCATTAAGGCAACAAATCAAAAGAATTTCTCTACAAAGGGAAAATAATTATGGTTTCTCCGTGAAACATTTAATTCAGAAACAATTACAGCATAGCAATCACATTTGTTCCATATGGCTGTTGTGATAACGCCTGAGTTTTGTAAGCACCTTCTCACTGCTTCACAATGACTAAGACGCTTGGATACTGCAAAGAACTGTTCCACTAGGATACTACTGAGGCTCTAAGGACAATGGGCTTGATCCTAAAGTCTGTAAATACCACCAATTCACTTTGATTCTAGTATTGCTAGAATAACCTCATTACTTCAAAAATCACTTCCATGTCAGAATTGTAAAAGGGGAAAGATTATGTCTAAAAAAGACTAATTGGGTGTTGTTTCAGAAAGTAAGAAAACTGTGTATTGAAAATGGAGAGCTTGTAACTGAAGTTACACTTCAAAAACATGATTGATTGGAAAGAGTGATATGAACATTTTTTTATGGTTACTAGCTCACAAATAATGACACAGAGACTTATTAATCATGAAAGCTCAGCTCTGAGCTTAAGCCTTTTTTTTGACTAGTTCTTACAACTTAAATTAACTCATATCTTTCAGTGTATGCTCTTTTAGGTGATTCGGCTATCATTACTCCCTTTACTCTGTACTCCCTATGCTGTTTGCTTTGCAGCTGGCTGGTGATTCCAACTTTCTTCTTCCCAGAGTCCTCTCTGTTCCTAGAAGCCTTACCTAACAGCTTCCCATCCAGCTATTGGCCATTCAGATCTTTATTAAGCCAACCAGAAGGTACCTTGGCAAAGACACACCTTCACAGTGTAAACAGGATGAGCTCTGACTGATGCTTGGGATCAGGGTCTGCCTTACTGTCTGGACTTTTTAAAGTGCGTTTTTACTTTTTCTTTAACAGATGTAGATGTGGCGTCTAGAGAAATAAAGTTGTGTCACTACCTAGGATACAGTGGAGTGAACAAGGTAATAACCAAGCACTCAATAAATTTGTCGCATTGTGTTTACTATGCTTATTTTTCTATTATATACTGATGATAAAAAGACTAAAGACATGCCCCTTTTCTTACTAAATTGAGTAATGACAGTGGAGTAGACAAATGCACAGATGAGTTTTTATTGTGTGATATTAGTGTGGCGTAAGGAGAAGCATGTCAGTAGCGGACATATGAAGAGAGTGAACCTGGTAAGTGTGGGAGCGATATTCAGATACTGTTCTGCATTCTGAAAAGAGTAGGACCTAGGAGCTACAAAAGACCTAGGAACTGAGACAGGTAGTCAGAGCCAATGAGGAAAGGCAGAGGTCTCAAAGTCATAAGTGCTTTGAAAGTGAAAGATTTTCATTCCAAATCTTTAAAATGTTTTCATAACCATTGGAAGTCTGTGATCTTTTTAACACAGATAGAACCATTTATTTTTTGGAGGGCAGGAGACTTCCAATAGGTTGTTTTCTTTCCTTTATGTTAAACGTTTTAATTAACACATAATCACATCAATTTCCTTTTTTGTATCCATGCCCCCTTCTTAAATCTACTCCAGTGTCCCTTCCAATCTAAAATTTATAACCTCTTTTGCTTTAAATATTCAATCTAAAAAGTGCATTTTTCTTTCAGAGCTGAACCTTTTATATTTCATAACCTATTAGGGGCCCATCCCAGGGAGAGGCTAATCCTTACTCTCTCTGCAGTTATTAGTTGTTTATATTTTATCTTGGGAAAGATCCTATGAGATTTCTTGCTCAATGTTAGCATGTCTATAGATATCGTTATTTTCATGATTTGTTTGTGCACCCCTTTTTAGAAGAGAGTCTTGCAGCAGACTTACAGGTATTTTGGCTCTTACAATCTTTCTTCCTCTCTTCCATGATGTTCCCTGAACCATAGATGCAGTAACTGTTCAGAAAGCTTATCTTTTGCTCCTGAGATCCCCATGATCTTTTGAACTCTACATTGCATCCACTTTTGTTTTTATGTGATGATCTCCACTTTCTATAAAGACAAACTTTTTTGGAAAAGGGGTGATAACAACACTGGCTTGTGAGTATAAGAATAAGATTTATAATAAAGGAAGGGATTGGGCTTGTCAAACAAGGTGAGAATAGTAGAGTATTTTTATAGTTTCATGACCTTAATAGTCCCCGTCTCTAGTTCACTGGCTATGTTTTTAACAGCAAGCAAGAATTTATCCTTCTGAGTATGCCTTAAATCCAATTAACCAGCTGTTGATAATCAGCAATATGTGACTACCACTAATGGTATCTTTACAGATACTTTGCTATGTTGGTCATGGTTGACTATCTTAGGTATCAAATCACCATAGGACCATTAGTTGATTTATTTTCTTGGTCACTTGCATAGGACTTTTTAGTATCATGGCAGTTAGATGGTAGAAAGAGATTTTTAGGTTAGGTACATGTCAAATAGGCTAAATCTTATGTCCTAAACCTGCAGTATCTTCAGCAACAGGTACTTAGCTTTAACATCTGAGAGGCAACCATGGGCAACAGCAGTAGCCTATATTGTTTTGGGAGTCACTTGGACTATCATGACCAGCATCTTGATTTTCCATGCCAGGCATTGGGGGTTTTGTTATTGTATGGTTCTTCTGGAATGCATTATTAGCCCAGTTTCAGCTTCCATCTCCATTGTTCCATTCCCCCTTCACATCATCTATATCCCACTCTTTCCCTCTTACACACTATACTGCATACTTCATACTTTCCTGGTTTTTGTAGTTTCTCCATGTTGTAGATTCACATCTGAAGACTGAGGTGTAGGGACCACAAATGAGAGAGAAATTTTAGTATTGATTCTTCTGGTATTGGTTGCTTCTTTCAATATAATAAGTTTTAATTTTATTCATTTAACTACAGATTTCACTTTTATTTTCAGCTAAATAATATTCCAATTATCCATTCATTAGTAGGAAAGCATAGTGGTTTTTTTTCCACTTCCTAGCTATTGTGAATAGAGCATCAATGTACATGGCTGAGCAAGTATCTGTAGAGTAGGATGTCAAGTCCTTTTGGCCTATGCCAAGTAATTGCACAGCTGGACCAAACAATAGATTTTAAGTTGAGTTTGCCTGTTTTTGGTTTTTGTTTTGTTTTTGAGAAGTCTCTATACTGCTTTCCAGAATGGTCATATTGGTTTGCATTCTTGTGAACAGTGAATGAGGGTTTCCCATTCTCCACAACCTCACCAGCATCGCTTTTTTGTAAATTGTTTTAGTGACTTTAGCCGTTTTCACTGGAGTAAGACATAAGAGGCGAGATTCATTCCAGGACCAGAAACTACGCTCAGTTGAATAGATTGAACTGAAATACATCATCATATAAAGTAGTAAAATCAGTAAATTTTACAGTGTGTATAGAATAAACATAAAACTCCTTTCTCAAGATACTCAAATTCTCAAGTTTTATAGGCAAAATTTCTTTAACTCAGGATGTCTTTTATGCATTTTAAATATAGCAAAATGACATTTGTTAAATAGATAGGTTACCTTTTTTTTCATGTGAACATTTAAAACATGTTCATGATTCACAAAAACATTAAAATTCTTACTCCGCTGCTTTATTTTGATCCATTTACACTGCAAACCCTTTGCACAACCTTTTGTATCTCCTTTTTTCCCTCTGTTCAGCCTCCTATGTCTTGTGAACATTGGGAATGGGCAATCCACAAGATTTACTTTAAGTATATGCCTGGGGCTATATTTTCTTTCTTACTTTAAATCAACCTAATGTGCTGAAGAAAGAATATTACTAAATTAAAACCTATGATACCTGCAGGTGTGACTTCATTTTCATTCTGAACAAATTCCCTTAAGGTCAGTAAGTGATTAACTTAGATTTTAATAGACATATTCCAGCACAGTGCAATGAAGCCTTGTGGGCACATTGTTAAATCATAGATACGAATGCAGTCCCTCAGAATAGCAAGGAAACAAGGGATTTCAAAAAAGAAAAAAAAAAACTTGCACCTTCTTTACAGTCCAGCATTTTGAATTTTACTCCTTTAATAAAAACTTTTATTAAAAAACTTCAATAAAACTTTGACTTATGAGTATAACACATATTTAAGACATTGAAGTCTTTACATGTATTCATACGTATCTCTCATGTGGGGAGGAGTTGATGAGTGGGTGCGGGCACAGTAGCATGTTCCTCCATGTTGGAGAAGAATTATTGTTTAAAACTAATAATGATATCTTTCATAAATCATCTTTTTCCTTATCAGTTTTTGAGATTTGGAATTCTTATTGACACATATCTTATTTTAATGTGCTTATTAAATTACCTGTTTATTGCTTTGACTAATTAAACTACACGATACATATGTAATGTAGGATTAGAGAAGTGTTTATTAGCTTATAGCTACTCATCATTTTTTTGAGTTTGCACCCAAATTCATAGTATTGTGAATTTTTGCTAATAAATGTGGTATATTAGTTAGTAAGCTAATGAACAAATGTCAAACAGCTCATGGCTAAAGGTGGTAGGACTCAGGAGAGTGTATTATTTTTGTTGGAATGGATTCCTGTAAAAACAATAGTAAAAACAACTCATAAATACAACCCTGTTTTTCACAGAGCAAGCATGGAACTGAAGGGAAAATGGGAGACAAAACATACTGGCCCTAATCTCATTGGAATTGCTTATTCAGTATGTGCTTGCTGAGCCACTAGCAAGCCATAGGCAAAGTTACAATTCTATGCACTATGATCTCATGGGAGTTGACTCTTTCCCTAAGACTCAGAGTATATTACATCCTCATAGAAAGAAGAAAAAAGTAAATGCCTTTTCCTAAGATCTGATGCAATTGCCTAAGTTCTCTGAATCTCAACTGTTCCAAGTGTCCCCAGAATACATTAGAATTTATTCGGCTGAAGACATCTTCTGCTCTTCTATGCTTCATTGTGTTGGGCATAAAGTTGATTTCTGGTGGGGAGAGGGTAGACTAGACTGAAAAATTAGCTTTAATTTTTTCTTATAGTACAGTTCGAGTTCTATCACCTAATAATTTCCCCATTTCCTAGTCTTACTTTTAGCCTACTGCTTCTCAGTGTGAAATAAGTTTTCAAGACTAATGCTCTGTTATTACAAAGTGATTATTGATTTTTCTAAGTTCTGTGTAGATTCTTTTATACTGTAGCTATGTTTTAGCCTTCTTTCATTATTATAACTTGAAAGTTTGACTACATTTAATATTTAATTATTTACATCTTTATATATTTCTATTCCTTTCTTTGTGGATGGTTTGGTTTTGATTTTGGAGATTGCAAATTTCTATACTCTCCTATTTTCAAAATTGTATTTTGTTGCTATTGTTAAAGCACATTTGCTGTCTGTCCCCACTGTATGAAAGTATTGCATTTCATTTTTTTTATGAAAGTGTCAAAGTTCTATTGTCAGGAATGCGAGTTTAGAAAAAAATAGTTTAAAATAATTTTACCAACTATTTCTTAAAAGCCAACTCCCGTCTAGAGCTCTCTACATTTGCTCTTCTCAGCAAGTATAATTCTCTGCAAACCACTGACTGTCCTGTGAGGAATGGGCCATGAGGAAGATCAACAAGCACATATCTCATGTAAAGTTAATATGCCAATCACAGAAATTGTTAAGTGACTTTTTAAGACCATTATTTTCACATGCTTTATCAGATGGCAGATATGGGGTGGGTCAACACATAACCTTGGTTCTGGGTCTAGGTTGCTGCAGGGTTGGTCAGCAAGTCCAGTTCCCCGTTGCCCTCACCACCAGGGTAAGGCTCACCTGCATTGTCCTTGTGAGTTCACCCCTTTCAGTGATGAGCAAGGGGCAGGGTCAGTTCTTCTGTTTCCATGTCCGCAGGGTCAGGTCTCCCCCACCTACACTTTCTGTGGCAGTTCTACTGTATGGTCCAGGCATGGCATAGGGGCCACTCTCTGGAATGCTGTAGCTAATGAGGGGCAGGGCCAGCTCACCCACACATATGACCACAAGGGCAGCTCTCTCACCTGCCTCAGGCATTGATAGGTGGTGGGGAAGGGTATCTCTCCCCTGCCTAGGCTATCAATGACAGATGTGTAATGGGGACAGCTCTCCTAGGCTTACAACTTCCCAGGCTGGCTCACCCATGCTTCCACCCAAGGAATTGAATCTATTTTGTTGCCAAGGCAAGGTGCCAGGCCTGTTCTCCTGAGTGTTGCATTTGGTGGCAGGCAGGGAAGCTCTCCTCACCTTATGACCTTGTGGCCAACTCTTGCACCTAGTTCAGGCATTGATGGGAGGCAGGGGGACATTTCTCCCTGACCCATGCAACCACAGGACAGATGAGTAATGGAGACAGCTTTCCATGATCACAACTTCAGAACTGGCTCCACCACACCTCCCGCAACAGGATGGGTTCTATTGTCATACCCAGGTGAGGTGCAGGGCCTTCTCGCCCCAAAGCTGCAGTATTTCCACAACACAGGGCAACAGCAGGATAAACAAGAGAAGTTCCAGTGAGGGCTCAGCGTTGATAGTGTTGAGTCTTCTGTTTCTGCTATACTGTAGGCACTGTGTTTTTTTCATAATAGGCTGACTTCCGTTTTTAATTTTTATTTTCCTTTCTTTAGTATTTCACAGATGGATATATAGAAGAAGAACACACAATAATGGGTTATACATGTCAACACTTGCCCAGATCTCTTCAGAGAAGTGATGCTGAAATGATCTTATTTTTATCAAATGAGCTGTTGGACTTGTTTTGAGACACTTGCAAAACAGCCAATGGAATTCCAGAAATTAGGATATGATTCAGAGATCCAAATCATGGGTAGAAAGTTTAGAAGCTCCTTGAATGGGTGAGAAATCCCCATGGGAGTTATGCCCATTCCCTAACAGCAGCAATACTTATATTGTCATCTTTTCATGATGGAGATGACTTCAGTTAAGACCCCATATCCACATCTGGAAAATCCTCCAGAGGAGTCCTGTATGTTAAATGCTCTGAGCTCTAGAGTCTTGTCTCTAAGAGAATCAGTTGTACCACAGATGATTATAATTTCAGCTCTGAGTAAGATTAGTCTGCAGTACGTAAGAACATAGTACACACTTACCAAAGCAGCTTATATTCAAAATATTCAATTGGGGTCCCCCTCCACTTTTGAAAGGTTATTTGAGGGAAATTATACTGATTTAATTTGAAATGCCAGCAATCAAGAAAAATAGGTTGATTTGCATTACAACAGAAAGTTTGCTAATAGAAAGGGCAGGAAGAGGATATAGGCAGAAATATTTTGAGTTTCCTTTTTATAGGTGTTTGGGCAGGAGCAAGGGTAGAATATATTACATCAAATGTGCTTACTGGATTTTCCTCCCACTAACTCGCTGAAACAGGAAGTACTTATCACTTTTGAAAACACATACTATTACTGTAAGAAGCACTCTGTGATGATAGACCAGAGCTTATTCAAAATGATTTTAACCCCTAGCAGAGTCTCACTTCAAACTCTGATGAGAATTAGTGGTATGGTATTACCTAAAATAGCATTGTTGAATATGATTATATGTTCTCTCTTGAGGGGACTCAGTGTCACACTTAATTAATATTAATTACCAGTAACCAAAAGGCAACTCTATATCAAAACTAATCATGGAAATTTGTGCTGATTATCTACTGTATTTTCCTTATTATGCTACATGAAATAGATAGCAAAAGAGAAATATAGATACAAAATGTGTGTTGTATAACCTTCTCCCTTGAAGACAGAAGGACAGACACTCAAGTCACTCGTGCCAACCTTTATACAACAACTACTTCATGGATCTCTCACAATGTAAAGACACGTATGTAGATCATTAAAAGTGAGAAAAGACATAAATTGATGGTTAACATAGAATGGGGGTTGGATATATTATTGCAAAAATGGTATGGAGAACACATAGGGGTTAATCTTAATTCTCAACTTGATGTCTGAGGGATTGGTAAAGCACACTTCTAGGGAGATTTCTGGTGGCTTCAGCAGAGATGATTATATCATAGGGTTCTGGCTAACTGCAGTGATTAATCCTTATTTTTATTCATAATAAGATCACATCATTGTGAGACAGTGAAAATTATGAGGTTGAGCCTAGACCATGTGAAAGATTGATTCAGTTCATTAGGAATATGTCTTTGGGTACTATGCATGGTCCAAGGCTCCCTTATGTTCTCTCTCATTGTGTCAGTTATAAACACTGTGGATTTATTTCACCTCCAAATGTGGCAGTTAACATGGTGTTCTGCCTCAAAATGGGTCCAGAAACCTACATGCAACCAAGTGACAATAAAGTGAGCCTTATTAATCTGTGAGTCAAGGAAGTAACTTTCATCTTTAGTTATATTGGATATTTTGTTGCACACACGTGCACATACCCACACACACTTCTTAACATGTAAAGGTGAGGGAACAACTTCTAAGAGTAAGTTCTCAACTTCAATCATGGGGTTTCAGTGTCCTTTTAACTGCTGAACCATCTCACTGCCCCCCTCATTTCTTTAATTAAAAATTGCTTGTAAAATTCTTGCTATCAAGGAATCGAGCATGTTTAGATTAGCATTCTAACAGTCTCTTAATGAAAAGACCTTGGCAAAGTTATTATATTTTTAGTAAAAATTTCATTGTTTTGAAGCCTTTAGTGAATATAAATAATATTTTTAAACAATTAGAAAAGTAATAACAATGAAGAATTTAATTTTTGATGAAGTTTCATTAGTCAAATATTGAATAAATACACTATTATAACTGCCATACTTGAAGATATGGTTTTATCTTTGATTTAGAAAATACCAACTATTTTCAAAAGGTACTAAAATTATTTTCCATTAATGTATTTCTAGCATGCATGTGTCATTTTCAGATTCCACTTTGTATTTTTATGTGGTTCAAGATAATTTCCCAATGTAAAATAAATTAATATGCTTTCTTACCATAAAACTTTATGTATCTTCAGATATATATGCAACATTAAAGTAAAATAATATAAAACAAAAACTAAAAAAAAAGGAGAGAGAGGCCCCCACTGCTGCCGCCCTTTTGTCTCCTGGGTCCTGGAAACACCAGCTAGCCCTGCTGCAGTGCTGAGAAGTTCTATCCAGAGAAGTGAGTGGGTGCTCGCCTGGGCTCTCTGTCCCAGAAGAGAGCACAGCCCCTCCCCTCCAGGTTCTGCAGCAGGGTCTTCGGTGTTACACGGGACCCCTCCCTGCCCCCAATGATGCCGCCCTTTTGTCTCCTGGGTCCTGGAAATACCAGCTAGCCCTGCTGCAGTGCTGAGGAGTTCTATCCAGAGAGTGCTGAGGAGTTCTATCCAGAGAGTGCTGAGGAGTTTCATCCAGAGAGGAGGAGATGGGCAGGCGCCAATGCAAGACTTCCTCCAACAACCTGAAAGGCAACATGACATCTCCAGAATCCAGGGATCACGAAACTAGAAGAAATGAACACCCTACTCCAGAAGAAATAGAAGAAACTGACTCTAAGCAGATCTTTATGAAAATAATAGAGGAACTTAAACAGGAGGTGAAAATCTGCCGTAAAGAAATGGAAGATAAGTATAACAAAAAGATTTAGGAACTGAGTAAAGAAATGGAAGAGAAATATACCAAAAGGCTTGAAGAAATGAGTAAATCCGTAAATGAAATTCTGGGAAACCAAGAAAAAACAATCAAACAGGTAATGGAAACAGTTCAAGATTTGAAAACTGAAATGGAGTCAATGAAGAAATCACAAGCCAAGGGCTGTCTGGCTATGGAAAATCTAGGTAAACGAACAGAGACTTCAGAAACAAGCATAACCAACAGAATACAAGAGAAAGAAGAAAGAATCTCAGACTCTGAGGACACCATAGAGAAATTAAACACTTTGACAAAAGAAAACAGCAAATCCAACAAATTCTTATCACAAAACATTCAGGAAATGTGGGGCACAATAAAAAAACCAAATCTAAGAATAATAGGGGTAGAAGAAGGAGAAGAATTGCAGATCAAAGGTCCAGAAAATATATTCAACAAAATTATAGAAGAAAACTTCCCCAACCTAAAGAACGATATCCCTATGAAGGTTCAAGAAGCATACAGAACACCGAATAGACTGGATCAAAAAAAAATCCCCTTGCCATATAATAATCAAAACACAAAACATTCAGATAAAAGAGAGAATATTAAGAGCTACAGAGGAAAAAGATCAAGTAACTTATAAAGGTAAACCTATCAGACTTACACCAGACTTCTCTATGAAAACCATGAAAGCCAGAAGGTCCTGGATAGAGGTACTTCAGAAACTAAGAGACCATGGATGCAAGCCCAGACTATTTTACCCAGCCAAACTATCATTCACTATCAACGGAGAAAACAAAATATTCCAGGATAAAAACAAATTTAAACAATACGAGGCTACAAATCCAGCCTTATAGAAAGTATTAGAAGGCAAATCACAACCCAAGGAATCCAACATTCCTAACACCACCTACAATAACTCAGGCATCTAGTGACCCTTCACAAGCATATCTCAAAGAAGGGAAAAACATACACTCCACTACCATAAAAAAAAATAACTGGAGTCAACAACCACTGGTCATTAATATCACTTAATATCAATGGACTCAATTCACCTATAAAAAGGCACAGACTTAGAGATGGATACGAAAACAGGATCCAACATTCTGCTGTTTACAAGAAACACACCTCAACCACAAAGACAGACACCTACTCAGAGTAAAGGGTTGGGAAAAGATTTTCCAAGCAAACGGACCTAAGAAACAAGCAGGTGTGGCCATTCTAATATCTAACAAAATTGACTTCAAACTAAAATCTATCAGAAGAGATGGAGATGGACATTTCATACTCATAACATGAACAATTCATCAGGAGGAAGTCTCAATCCTGAATATCTATGCCCCTAATATAAAGGCACCCACTTATGTAAAAGAAACACTTCTAGAACTTAAGGCAGTCATCAAACCACACACACTAATAGTAGGAGACTTCAACACACCTCTCTCACCAATGGACAGATCAATCAGACAGAAACCCAACAGAGAAATAAGAGAATTATTGGAGGTATTGAATCAAATGGACTTAATAGATATCTATAGAACATTCCACCCAAATAGGAAAGAATATACCTTCTTCTCTGCTGCCCATGGAACCTTCTAAAAATTGACCACATACTTGGTAACAAAGCAAACTTCCACAGATACAAAAAAATATTAGTAACCACCTGTGTCTTGTCAGATCACCATGGATTAAAGTTAGAATTCAACAACAATGCTACCCCCAGGAAGCCAATAAACTCATGGAAGTTGAACTGTCAATTATTAAATCATCCCTGGGTCAAGGCAAACTCATGGAAGTTGAACTGTCAACTATTAAATCATCCCTGGGTCAAGGAAGAAATAAAGAAAGAAATTAAAGTCTTCCTTGAATTTAATGAAAATAAAGACACAACATACTCAAACCTATGGGACACTATGAAAGCAGTGCTAAGAGGAAAGTTCATAGCACTAAGTGCCCAATTAAAGAAAACAGAGAGCACACATTGGAGACTTAACAGCACACTTGAAAGCACTAGAAAAAAAAGAAGCTGATTCACCCAGGAGGAGTAGAAGTCTGGAAATAATCAAACTGAGGGCTGAAATCAACAAAATAGAAATACAGAAAACAATCCAAAGAATCAATGAATCAAAAAGCTGGTTCTTGGAGAAAATCAACAAGTTCGACAAACCCCTATCCAAACTAATCAAACGGCAGAGAGAAAACAGGCAAATTAATAAGATCAGAAATGAAAAGGGGGACATAACCACAGACACAAAGGAAATTCAGAGAATCATCAGATCTTACTATGAAAGTTTATATGCCACAAAGTTGGAAAATGTAAAAGAAATGGACATTTTTTTGATAAGTATCATATACCAAAGTTGAATCAAGAACAAGTGAACAACCTAAATAGACCTGTTAGTCGTGAAGAATTAGAAGCTGTTATCAAAAATCTCCCTACCAAAAAAAGCCCAGGACCAGATGGTTTAAATGCAGAATTCTACAAGAACTTCCAGAAAGAGCTAATACCTATACTCCTCAATGTATTCCACAATATAGAAACAGAAGAGTCATTGCCAAACTCCTTTTATGAAGTTACAGTTACCCAGATACCAAAACCACACAAAGACACAACCAAGAAAGAGAATTACAGGCCAATCTCACTCATGAACATTGACGCAAAAATTCTCAATAAAATACTGGCAAACTGAATCCAAGAACACATTAGAAAAATTATCCATTATGGTCAAGTAGTCTTCATCCCAGAGATTCAGGGATGGTTCAACATATGCAAATCTATCAATGTAATCCATCATATAAATAAACTGAAAGAAAAAAACATATGATCATTTCATTGGATGCTGAAAAAGCATTTGACAAAATTCACCACCATTTAAGATAAAGGTGTTGGAGAGACTGGGGATACAAAGATCATACCTAAATACAATAAAAGTAATATACAGCAAGCCGACAGCTAACATCCAATTGAATGGAGAGAAACTCAAAGCCTTTCCACTAAAATCAGGATCACGACAAGGCTGCCCACTCTCTCCATACCTCTTCAATATAGTGCTTGAAGTTCTAGCAATAGCAATAAGACAACATAAGGAGATCAAAGGGAATCAAATTGGAAAGGATGAAGTTAAACTTTCGTTATTTGCTGACGATATGATAGTGTACATAAGCCAACCCAAAAACTCTACCAAAGAACTCCTACAGCTGATGAACACCTTTAGTAATGTGGTAGGATACAAGATCAACTCCAAAAAATCAGTGGATTTTTGGATCCTATACACAAAGAATAAAGAAGCAGAGAGAGAAATCAGAGAAACATCACCTTTCACGATAGCCACAAATAGCATAAAATATCTTGGGGTTACTCTAACCAAGGAAGTGAAAGACCTATTTGACAAGAAATTTAAGTCTTTGAAGAAAGAAATTGAGGAAGATACCAGAAAATGGAAAGACCTTCCCTGCTCTTGGATTGGGAGAATCAACATAGTAAAAATGGCAATTCTACCAAAATCAATCTATAGATTCAATGCAATCCCCATCCAAATCCCATAAAACTTCTTCCCAGACCTTGAGAGAACAATAATCAAGTTTATATGGCAAAACAAAAAACCCAGGATAGCCAAAACAATCTTATATAATAAAGGAACTTCTGGAGGCATTACCATCCCTGACATCAAACTCTATTACAGAGCTACAGTATTGAAAACAGTTTGGTATTGGCATGAGAACAGAGAAGTCGACCTATGGAATCGAACAGAAGACCCGGATATTAATCCATAAACCTATGAACACCTAATTTTCGACAAGGGAGCTAAAGGTATACAATGGAAGAAGGCAAGCATCTTTAACAAATGGTGCTGGCATAACTTTATGTCAACCTGTAGAAGAATGAAAGTAGATCCATATCTATCACCATGCACAACAATCAAGTCCAAATGGATTAAAGACATCAACATTAATCCGACCACTTTGAACCTGATAGAAGAGAAAGTGGGAAGTAGTCTACAAGATATAGGCACAGGAGACCACTTCCTAAGTAGAACCCCAGTAGCACAGACAATAAGAAAAACAATGAATAAATGGGACCTACTGAAACTGGGAAGCTTCTGTTAAGCAAAGGACACTGTCAGTAAGACAAAAAGGCTACCTTCGACTGGGGAAAGATCTTCACCAACCCCTCATCAGACAAAGGTCTGATTTCCAAAATATACAAAGAGCTCAAGAAACTAGACACTAAAACTCTAATTAACTCAATTAAAATTGGGGTACTGAACTGAACAGAGAATTCACAACAGATGAACTTCGAATGGCCAGAAGACACTTAAGGACATGCTCAACCTACTTAGTGATCAGGGAAATGCAAATCAAAACAACTTTGAGATACCATCTTACACCTGTCAGAATAGCTAACGTCAAAAACACCAATGACAGCCTATGCTGGAGAGGATGTGGAGTGAGGGGAACACTCATCCATTGTTGTTGGGAATGCAATCTTGTACAGCCACTATGGAAATCAGTGTGACAGTTTCTCAGGAAACTGGGAGTCAACCTCCCTCAGGACCCAGCAATTCCACTCTTGGGAATATACCCAAGAGATGCCCTATCATACTACAAAAGTATTTGTTCAACTATGTTCATAGCTGCATTATTTGTAATAGCCAGAACCTGGAAACAACCTAGGTGCCCCTCAATAGAAGAATGGTTAAAAAAGTTGTGGAACATATACACATTAGAGTTTTACTCAGCGGTAAAAAAAAATGACATCTTGAATTTTGCATGTAAATGGATGGAAATAGAAAACGCTTTACTGAGTGAGGTAACCCAGACCCAAAAAGAGGAATATGGTATGTACTCACTCATAAGTGGTTTCTAGTCATAGTTAAAGGTCTTTGAGTCTATAATTTGTGATCCTAGAGAAGCTGAATAAGAAGGTGAACCTGATGAAAATCATATAGTTATCCTCCTGGATATTAGAATAGGCAAGATTGCCAGGCAAACTTGGGTGCACGGGGGGGGGGTGGAAGGGAGAGGGTTAGGGAGAGGGGAGAGGGGGAGGATCGGGGATGGATTGGGGGAATGTGAGGGGGTAGTGAGGAAAAATGGTTATGGGAGCAGGGAAGTTTATATCTCAACTTAGGGAGTCATTTTAGGGTATGCAAGAGACTTGATTCTGGAGGGGTTCCCAGGCCCAAGGAGAGGTCCCCAGATTGTACTCTGGGCAGCAGAGGAGAGGGTGCCTGATCTGGCCTTGGCCCATAAACATACTGATGAATATTTTGTATATCACCACAGAACCTTCATAAGGCGATGGATGGAGATAGAGACAGAGACACATATTGGAACACTGGACTAAACTCCCTACGCCCAAATGAGAAGCAGAGGGAGAGAGATCGTGAGCAATCAGAGGGGGCCTTCATCTGCCGATGGATGGAGATAGAAACGGAGACCCACATTGGAGCACTGGAAGTCAGGACCGCGAAGGGTGCGTTCACCCACTGATACAAGGGATCTGATCGAATGAGAGCTCACCAAGGCCAGCTGAACTGGGACTGAACAAACATGAGATCAAACCGGACTCTCTGAATGTGGTTGACATGGGGGCTGACTGAGTCCCCAAGGTCCTAATGAAGACTAAGAAGCCATTGACAATGGCACTGGGTCTTGTTTCGTCTGCATGGACTGACTTTTTGGGATCCTGGCCTGTCTGGATGCTCACCTGCCTGGACCTGGAGGGAGGGGGGTGGAACTTGGATTTCCCACAGGCAGGAAACCCTGACTGCTCTGGGGAAGGGTGAGGGAGGAGGAGAGGGAGTGGGGAGCGTGGGGGGAGCAGGAGGGTAGTGGGAGGAGGGGAGGAAGTGGAAAGAGTGTTTTCGGATACTTGAATAAACAAGTCTAACGGAAAAAAAATAAAAAAAGAGAGAGCAAACATAAGGAAAGGAACTCAAGAAAAGCACATGAAAGATAGAGATGTAAAGACTCATTCATAAACTCAGGAAACTCATAAAAACACTAAAATGGAAGTCATAATACATATATATATATATATATATATATATATATATATATACCAATGACTTGTAAAGATAAAGAAAAATAGATACAAATAAGATAAAATAAAACTAAGATAAAATTTTAAAAAATAAGATTAAGTACTGACACAACAGTATGCGACAAAGAATCTCCAGTGGCACTGTTGAGTTTGTTTTCTGTTGTCCATCCACTACTGAGCAGCCTCACTTAAGAGTGGTTTCTTTCCCCACTAAGACTCCCGTGGAGAAAACGAAAATTTCATTTGCAAGCAGTTATTAATTGGAGATCGCTTCAGTGTTAGGGATGGGGGAATGCTGTGTTCATTTCTCCTTTCCTCTTTAGAACCCCATCCGGTATAGAGCCGTGAACCATGCATGCTGTCTCATACTTTGTGAGTTCATATGTAAACTGATCTTGTTGATTTAGAGGGTCTTGTTTTCTTGTTTTCTTGTGTTCTCCATCCCTTCTGGCTCCTATAATCTTTCTGCCTCCTCTCTGTAATAAGCTCATTACCTTCAGGGAAAGGATTAGATTGGACATCCCATGTAAAGCTTATTATTCCAAGGTCTGCCATACTCCGCATAATATCTGGCTGTGGGTCTCTGCATTTATTTCCATCTGCTGTAGGAGGGAGTTTCACTGATGATGTCTGAGCAAGGCACTCATCTATGAGTATAGTCTTTTGCTTGCTTGGTTAGAATTATCCCAAGGTAGTTTGTAATATTTGAGGCTATTATGAAGGATGCTATTTCCTTGATTTTTATCTCAGTCTATTTGTTATTTATATTCAGGAGGGTTACTGATTTTTATGAGTTAATTTTGTATCTAACTACTTTAATAAAAATGTTTATCAGTTGTAAGAGTTTCCCAGTGGATTTTTTTACATTATCTGCAAATAAAGATACTTTGATTTCTTCCTCTCTAATTTGTATCACTTTGAACCCTTTCAGTTTTCTTATTGTTCTATTTAAGACTTCAATGACAATACTCAATGGGTATGGGGAGAGTGGACAACTCAAACTTGTTCCTGAGTTTAGTGAATTTGCTTTGAGTTTCTCTTCATGTAATCTGTGCTTGGCTGCAGACTTGTAAAATACCTTTATTTTATTGAGGTGTGTCTTTTGTATCCTTAATCCTTCTAGGACTTTTACCATGCCCTACTTGCTCTTTATATAACCAAACACCACTACCTGCAGGGACTAACATGAAGGGGACTCAAAGGAATGAAATCTGGCAGGTGGATGTGTTCCACTTTGCAGAGTTTAGAAAATTAAAATATGTACATCACACCATTGACACTTATTCAGGCTTTCAGTGGGCAACTGCTTTAAGCTCAGAAAAAGCTGACTCAGTAATCACACATTTATTAGATAATGGTCCAGATTAGGTCTCTAGGAAAATGAAACTTTTTTTGCTTATTATAATATTAAGCATGTTACAGGTATACCATACACATCTATAGGTCAAGCAGTCATAGAAAGATCAAATCAAACTATAAAGAATATGTTAAATAAACAGAAAGGGGTGAAAATGCCCCCAGAAATAGATTACATAATGCTTTATTTACCTTAAATTTTCTTAATGCTAATGAGAAAGGAACAACAGCGGCAGAAAGACATTGGATAATGGAAAAGTCTGCTGAACTAAATCAACCGATTTATTTCAAGGATGTGCTCACCTCTCAATGGAAGCCAGGAGATTTACTACGTTGGGGAAGGTGTTTTGCTCTTGTTTCCACAGGAGAAGAAAAAATGTGGATACCATCAAAATTAATAAAGGTTCGATTTGAAGAGGAGAAACATCTTTGAAAGGAAAAGTGACAGCTCATCCACAATGATAATAATCATACAGGTGGTAAGAAAAACATATAGAACGGGGGCAGGGTTCTGTTCTTCTCTCCACAGGGAAACACTTATCTTTGAAAAATTCAAGGGACCCTGGATGTTTGAATACTGACAAATGGAAAAATAACTACCCAAAAGGGACTATCAAGAAAACTGAATAGGCTCTGTAAGTAAAATATACTAAATCATATTTCTGGATTTATAGAGCTGGTTTTGGAGTTGGACTCTGGCTCAGTCCCTCTCTAATTTCAAGCCTGTTGTTGAGAAAAAAAACCCAGAGTTTCTGGAGTTTCTGTCTTATGTCAAGAGCCATTATATGGGACAGAAAGAAATATGAGTTTAGGAAACATCTTTGCTTTTCTTCATATCTATCATACTTTTCATTGAATTTATCTCATACCTTTCATTGAATATATGTATGTCTATATATGTCTATATAACTAATGTTTAAGTTTCACATAATGAACAATGAGCTTTTCCTAAACTTATATTTGAAGTTTCCAGGAAGAAGATGGGGCCCCATGACAACAACTCCACCTGGTTGATATGATGTCATGATACTGAAAGCACTATTACAAGTCCTGTTTCAGGTATGAGCTGCACAGATGGTTCCAACTTGGTTAGCTGAAATGGTGCACATCTTGTACAACATTCTGGCCAAACCTCCACAAAATAATCAGAGAATATTTGCAATTTTAAAAGACATTGATCTTGAAATTTAACTATCATTTTACTTTCACAGGATCCCCCAGAAAGAACATCGCCCCCATGACAGCTGGAAGTAATTCCAGAGGACGATGTCCCCTCTCCCAGCAAAGTTTGTCCCTGGGTTTAGGGACATTACATAGGGGTTGATTATAATTAGTATATGGTTTATGGTTGGGAGAGGAATTCTATAAGCTCAAGGATATTTTTGGAAAAAAAGATGGAAAATTGGATGATGGGATAATAGATAATAATGATATTTGCGAATTACTGTTTATAGATAATTATATTGACAGATTTTTGTATATGGATACAAAGTTAAATTATATTGAATATTGTATGCATGCATGCTTCTACCTCTGTTTAAAACATTTTATGTATGTGTGTGTGTGTATATATATATATATATATATAGTATTGATATATATTTACCACATTGCAGTGTACATTTCTAACTCTGATTAAGATACTTATATATTGTTTATGTATTGATATTCACTGTTTACATTTGGAGGTCATTGTCCTCATTTATTGCACAGTTGTTTATTCTCTTAGTCTTTAAGTTAGCTAGGTATTAAGAATTGTAGATCAATAGTCATCTATGTCTGTCATATTTATAGTTAGACTAATCAGGTTCTTTTTTAAAAAAATCATTTACTTATTTACTTATTAAAAATTCCCACCTCTTTCCCACCTCCCCTTTTCCATCCCCTTCCCACCTCCCCCTCCCTCTCTAGTCCTAAGAGCAATCAGGGTTCCCTGCCCCATGGGAAGCCCAAGATCCTCCCCCCTCCACACAGGTCTATAAAGGTGAGCATCCAAACAAACCAGGCTCCCACAAAGTCAGTACATGCAGTAGAATAAAAACCCAGTGCCTTTGTCCTTGGTTTCTCAGTCAGCCTTCATTGCCAGCCACATTCAGAGTGTCCAGTTTGATCACATGTTCCATCACTCCCAGTCCAGCTGGCCTTGGTGAGCTCCCATTAGATCAGTCCCACCATCTCAGTGGGTGGATGCACCCCTCATGGTCCTGACTTCCTTGCTTATGCTCTCCCTCCTTCTGCTTCTCATTTGGACCTTGGGAGCTAAGTTCAGTGCTCCCATGTGGGTCTCTGTCTCTATCTCCATCCATCGCCAGATGAAGTTTCTATGGTGATATGCAAGATATTTATCAGTGTGGCTATGGGACAAGGTCAGTTCAGGCACCCTCTCCTCTGCTGCCCAAAGAGCAATCTGGGGACCTCTCCTTGGACATGGGAACCCCTCTAGAGTCAAGTCTTTTGCAAATCCTAAAATGGCTCCTTTAATTATTAAGATATTTACTTCCTTGCTCCCATATCCACCCTTCCTCCATCCTACCCATCCCATTCCCCAAAGCTCTCCTGAATCCTCCCTTTCTCCCTTCTCTATACCCATCTCCCCTTACATCCATCCCCCCAACCCCCCTCCCCCATGCACCCAAGTTTTGCCTCCTTCTTTAGATACAAAGAGATTATATTCTGTATAAATAATCTCCAGCCTCTTCAAAGAGCTGTAGAAAATGGCATTTAATTTCATCTTAGATTTCTGTAGTAGTGAGACACAATCACTCCTGGCAACACCAATCTATTCCCAAGAAATTGTTGAGCACCAAACACACTCCACTTGGAGCTTGTTTTCTTCTTGGCAAAACCGACCTTTGGGCAAGGAATTGCCCATACCTCAACTACTGACAAAACACATAGTATCCGCAAATGGATAAGCAGAACTGTCGAATTTTGCCAAGACAGGGTAAGACAGTTTTGTAAAATCTCTTACCTGTTAAAAATAATCTGTGAGTTATTCTAGACCTTAGCCAAAGTTGGTTGTTTAAACGCTGCAAACGTGACTTTGGGTGATTGCCCAGGTAGCCAGTTGTCTCTGTGATTTGTTGCATGTTTTAGAAGTTATTTGACTGCACTTGCTAATTACTCAGTTAACATTATTTCCCTTCTCAGATCTTTGATGGGGTTGAAGACTAGATAATTGTAGCTACTTTACTCTCATGACTTGGCCAAGTTATTTATTATGCAAGACTTAAGCTAGTTAGGATAGGATATTTGTTATTACTGTATATAATTTTGTAGTAGCTTTAGAATGCTCTTACTTAAAGAAAAGGGGAGGTGCTGTGGGAGTGTCTTCTGCTCCTTCAGCCAATAGCCACTGAAATACAGCCCACTGGGGGCGTGGTCTATTTCTCTTTAAAAAAGAGTGGCAAGCCTGGACTTGCTCTCTTGGTTTCAGCTCTTTGTTCCAGCACTTGCTCCCGTGACTAGACTCCTTTCCTGACTGTTCAGTGTTCTATAATTTTCCCCTAAATAAATACCCCTTTGAATCCAAACTGATGTGGGATTGATTTGTGAATTAAAGGTATGTTGGATAGACCTGTCCTGTACCTAATGAGATCATGTCTTTATTGTTCTTTCAGTTAACTTATGTGGTGGATTACACTTATCAATTCAGATATATTGATCTCTGGGATGGAGCCTATTTGATTATGGTGGATGATCTTTTTAATGTGTCCTGAGATTTGGCTTGCAAGTATTTTATTGTTTATTTCTGCATATGTTCATAAAGTAAAATGATCCATAATTCTTTTCTTTGTTGGGTCTTAATGTTTTGGATATCAGCTTAAATGTTGCTTCATAAAAATGAATTGGGCAATGATCCTTCTGTTTCTACTTTGTGGAAAAATTTAATGAGTATTAGCATTAACTCTTCTTTGAAAGTTTGATAGAATTCTGTGCTAAAAACCATCTGGCCCAAGAGTTTTGTTTGGAAAAATTTTAATGACTGTTTTTATTTCACTTGGAGTTGCAGGTCTGTTTAAATTGCTCTTCTGGTCTATATTTAATTTTGGTAGGTGGTATGTATCAAGAAAATTATCCATTTCTTTTTGCTTTTCCAATTTGGTGAAGTATAGCTTCTTAAAACACATCTTTATGATTGTCTAGATTTCATTGGTGTTGTTGTTATATCCCCCTGTCCATTTCTAATATTGTTAATTTAGATATCCCCCCTTTTTGCCTTGTACTTAATTTGAATAAAGGTTTCTTGATCTTAATTAGTTTTTCAAAGAACCAATTCTTCATTCATGAATTCTTTGTGTTGTTGTGGTGGTGGGTGGTTTGTTTGTTTCTGTTTTATTGATTTCAGTCTTGAGTTTGATAATTTCTTGCCCTCAATTCCTTTTGGCTGTGATTTCTTCATTTTGTTTTAGAGTTTCCAGGTGTTAAGTTACTAGTGTGAAAAAGTTTTAATTTTTTAATGTAGGTGTTTAGTGTTATAAACTTGCCACTTAGGACAACCTTAATTGTCTTCCATACGTTTAGGTATATTGTGTATTCATTATCATTCAGTTCTAGAAAATATTAGATTTCTTCCTTTCTATAGTGACCTGTTTTTTATTCAATAGTGAGTTGCTCAGTTTCCATGAGTTTGTAAACTTTCTATCTTTCTGTTGTTAATAATATCCAGCTTTAATTAATGGTGGTCAGATAGGACGCAGGATATAGTTTTTTCAATTTTCATGGGTGATATTAACATTTTCAAGTGGGAATTTTCCATTGGATGCCTTCTTTAGGGCTGATTTCATAGATTGATACTTATATTTGTTTTTTTTTATCATGGAATGCCTTATTTTTTGCATCTATTGTTATTTGAAGTATTGCTGGGTATAGGAGTCGGACTGGCATCTGTTATTTTTACTGTCTGTAGAGCATCTATTCTGGCTTTTAGAGTCTCCATTAAGAAGACAGCTATTATTCTAATAGATCTGATTTTATACATTGCTTGTTCTTTTCCTTTGCAGCTTTTAATAGTCTTTCTTCAGTTTGTACATCTAGTGTTTTGATTACTGAGTGACACTGGTGAGTTTTTCCCCTGGAACACTCTATTTAATGTTTTGTATTTTTCTTGTATTTTCGAAGGCATGCCCATTTTGACATTAAGGAAATTTTTCTAGGATTTTGCTGAAAATATTTTTCTGTGATTTTGATCTGCATTCTTCTCCTTTATCTATTCCTATTATTCTTAGTTGGTATTTTTATAGTGGCACAGATTTTTTTGGTTCTTCTGCATCAGGCTGTAGCACATTTAATAAAAACACAGTGATAGACATTGGGGTTCAACTGAAGGTTAGAAAAGCAAAACAGTCAGCCACGGGCTCTTGCTTCTACCTCAGTCCAAAAAATGGCAATCCTGCCTCCTGAATCCTCAGAATGAGACTGTGTCTGAGATCTGGCTCCTCCAGTTTTATATTCCTTTCTAGAGCTAGGACTAAAGGCATGCACCACTACCTCCCATTTCTATGGCAATCTTGTGTGTCTACTGGGATTAAAGGTGTGTGTCACCACTGCCAGGTCTGTAAGGATGACTATTTTACTCTCTAATCTTCAGTCAATCTTTATTTATTAAACTTCAAATGAAATATTACTACACCAGTTTTTTTATCCAAAAAAGAACATTCGCTTTGATCTAAGTATCCATTTCTTCGGTTGTGTCTCAATGCCCCGAATTCTCCCTTCCTTCTTTTTATTCCTTTGA
Source organism: Myodes glareolus (assembly GCF_982192425.1). NCBI lineage: Eukaryota > Metazoa > Chordata > Mammalia > Rodentia > Cricetidae > Myodes > Myodes glareolus. Next base: position 80,515,449 of record NC_142033.1, on the reverse strand, counting down.
AAAGTCTTGTGTTTTTATACTGTCATATATGCACCTGGGTTTGTGAAATTTGTAGTTCTATATGCTGATATCTGGTCTTGTCTTTGTTGTATGAGTTTTTGTTCCTTGGTTTCTGTTGTTCTCTCTCATTCTTAGGAGGGTGTGGTGTCTGTTTGTTGCTTGGTAAAAATTTTTTCTGGGATTCTGCCAGGTGATTGCTGATATTGGAGCATTGGGAGCTACCATTTAGAAATGGGGCTGGGTTATAGAGCATGCTGAGGGGTCTAACTCATGGTCCACCATGGTCCACCACGATCTGCAGTCTGGGAATAGGGGCAGAAAGTGTAGAAAGGCCATTATGGAGCTGTTGATGAGACTTATGGTCTGGATATGGGTGATAGACAGTGAAGCTATGAGGCTTGCCTACAGGCTTTGCTGGCCTACTTGCTTCTTTCACAGGTTTGACTGACAGGTTCCCAGGGAATGCCTTCTGGAGCAGAAGGGTAGAACAATAGGATGGATGGAGAGGAAGTTTGGAAGAGAAGACCTTAGTGATCCATTGGTGATAGGGGAAGAGAGTATGGAAGGTACATAGTCAAGTATAGAGCTGAGAGTGGGACTTGGGATTGGATTTAGAGGAGAGGAAGGAGAGGTGAAGATCTGAAGTTAACTTACCCGTTTTCACAGCTGGAATGGCCTGGGGTTTCCCATGGAATGGAATATCAGTAATAATTTTTAATATTTTGTTGATTTCTTATTTTGGTGAGTTATAGCCTTGCTATACAGTCTAAGATGGCCGTTGGCTTGTAATTCTTTTTCTTCATCCTCCTACATGCTTAGATAACAAGATAACAGGATACTTTATTCTAATTATTATAGATTTCTTTTGTTACACTTGGTACTATATCTGTTCAGAAAATGCTTAAGAGTAGAGATCAATTAGGCGAAAGTGAATGCCTTGATCAGGTTTTGTTAAGCACATTACTACTCCAACCACTTCTAACAATGAACATTTTCCTTAGACCACTCAGTAAGTTATACATACTGTTCTCAATATTAATTTTTATTAGTATATATGTGAAGCAGAAGTTATAAAATTTATTTTTTGTTTGCTATATAAATGCTATTCCTTATGAAATTCTGCTACTTTTTTTTGTAATTTTATTAAATTATAAAAAGTTTCCATTTACGCCCCTCCTCCCAACGCACTCCCACTCCCCCCCTTCCTCTCCTCCTCCCTCTTTGTCCCCTAGGGAAGTCAGGGTCTCCTGCCCTGTGGGAAGTCCAAGTTCCTCCCCCCTCACTCCAGGTCCAGGAAGGTGAGCATCCAAACAGACTGGATCCCAAAAAACCAGTATATGCAGAGGAAACCAGTCCCAGTGTCATTGTCAATGGCTTCTCGGAAAGACTGCAGGCCAGCCACATTCAGAAAATCCGGCCACATTCAGAGAATCTGGTTGGATCACATGCTCGTTCAGTCACGGTCCATCTGGCCTTGGTAAACTCTCATTAGATCCTTGGTAAACTCTCATTAGTCTACAAGATATAGGCACAGGAGGCCACTTCCTAAGTAGGACCCCAGCAGCACAGACAATAAGAGAAACAATGAATAAATGGGACCTGCTGAAACTGAGAAGCTTCTGTAAAGCAAAGGACACTGTCAGTAAGACAAAAAGGCTGCCTTCTGACTGGGAGAAGATCTTCACCAACCCCTCATCAGACAAAGGTCTGATCTCCAGAATATACAAAGAACTCAAGAAACTAGACACTAAAACTCTAATTAACCCAATTAAAAAATGGGGTACTGAACTTAACAGAGAATTCACAACAGATGAACTTCGAATGGCCAGAAGACACTTAAGGTCATGCTCAACCTCCTTAGCGATCAGGGAAATGCAAATCAAAACCACTTTGAGATACCATCTTACACCTGTCAGAATAGCTAAAGTTAAAAACACCAATGATAACCTATGCTGGAGGGGATGTGGAATGAGGGGAACACTCATCCATTGTTGGTGGGAATGCAAACTTGTGCAGCCACTTTGGAAATCAGTGTGGCGGTTTCTCAGGAAACTGGGAGTCAACCTCCCTCAGGACCCAGCAATTCCTCTCTTGGGAATATACCCTAGAGATTCCCAAACATACTACAAAAGTGTTTGTTCAACTATGTTCATAGCAGCACTATTTGTAATAGCCAGAACCTGGAAACAGCCTAGGTGCCCCTCAATAGAAGAATGGTTAAAAAAGGTGTGGAACATATACACATTAGAGTTTTACTCAGCGGTAAAAAATAATGACATCTTGAATTTTGCATGCAAATGGATCGACATAGAAAACGCTTTACTGAGTGAGGTAAGCCAGACCCAAAAAGAGGAACACGGTATGTATTCACTCATAAGTGGATTCTAACCATAATTAAAGGTCTTTGAGCCTATTATTCGTGATCCTAGAGAAGCTAAATAAGAAGACGAACCTGATGAAGATTATTTACCTATCCGCCAGGAGGTAGGAAATAGTCAAGAGTCCCAGGTAACCTTGGGTGCATGGGGGGGGGTGGGAGGGTTGATGGAAGGGGAGAGGGTTAGAGAGAAGGGAGTAGGGGAGGAATGGAGAAAGCTCGGTTGACCAGGATGGGGGGAAGGGAGGAAGGATGAATGTGGGATCAGGGAAGAATATATTTCAACTAAGGGAGTCATATTAGAGTTTACAGGAAACTTGATTATATATGGGATCCCAGGTCCAAGGAGAGATCCCCAGATTGTTCTCTGGACAGAGGAGGGGGTGCCTGAACCGGCCTTGGCCCGTGACCATACTGATGAATATTTTGCTTATCACCATAGATCCCTCATCTGGCGTTGGATGACGATACAGATGGAGGCCCGCGTTGGAGCACCGAACTGAGCCCCCCAAGATCCAAACGAGGAGTAAAAGGAGGAAGAAAATGACGAAGGACTGCGAGGGATACTATCACCCTCTGCTACTTTTATAACTCTTTTTCATTGCATTGTGTTGTGACTAGCAATTATTTACATATTTTGACTCCAGTTTTCTTTTCTGTTCTATATGTAATAAATACCTCTTACTGTACTTTGGCTTTAACTATTTCATTAACACTTACTAACAAACAAAGTCATCATTTTAACAAGCCCCATTTATCAATCATTATTCATGAGTTATGATTTTCAAAACACTGTTGACTTCCCAAAATCCGCAATGATTTTTAGGTTAGTTTCTTCCAAAAAAATTTTTTATTGAGTCTAAAATCCACTTAGAACCATTTTTGACTTTTTATAAGAAAATTCTATGCCTTATTCAAAATTCGTTATAGCTATCCCAAATAAACAAAAACAAAAAGAGAAAAGCATTACCAAAATTTGAACATAATCTCTGCTTTTTGATTCTACTGCATGGACTGACTTTGTGGGAGCCTGATTTGTTTAGATGTTCACCTTTATAGACCTGGATGGAGAGGGGAGGACCTTGGACTTCCCATAGGGCAGGGAACCCTGACTGCTTTTAGGAATAGAGAGGGAGGGGAAAGTGGGGAGGATGAGGGAAAAGGCAGGTGGGGAGGAGGTGGAAATTTTTAATAAATAAATAAATTAAAAAAAAGAAACAGAATGTATCTTGTTTTTAAAAAAGAAGAAGAAGAAAAGGGAATCTCAATTGAGAAATTTCTCCCATCAAAAAACCCTGTAGTTATGTCTGTGGAGCATTCTCTTGATTCACTGTGTTCTGCCACAACTGAATGAGTAGACATGAGATATATAAGAAAGCGGCTACATGGCTTCTTGCTAACTCTGCCTACTTTCTCTATATCTCTGTTTGAATTTCTTTCCTGGCTTTACAATGTTAAGCCATTGGCCAGGCACAAATTTCATTAGCTAATAAAAACAACACATATACAGAAGGACTTACCACACCATATACCCAAAAGTGGTATTACTGGGTCTTGGAGTAAGTTGTTTCCTAATTTTCTGAGAAATCACCATACTGATTTCCAAAGCAGCTGTACCATTTTACACTTACAGCAACAATGGAGGAGTGTTTCCTTTACCCCACATCTTTTCCAGCATAAGCTGTCATCAGTGTCTTTGATCTTGGCAATTATGACAGGTGTAAGACAGAACCTCAGAGTTGTTTTCATTTGTACTTCTCTGATGGCTAAGGATGTTGAACATTTCCTTAAGCATCTTTCAGCCATTTGAGATCTGTCTGTTGAGAGTTCTCAGTTTCAGTCTGTACCCATTTTTTATTGGATTATTTGTTCTCTTGATGACCAATTTCTTGAGTTCTTTGTATATTTTGGAGATCAACCCTCTGTCCAATGTGGGATTGGTGAGGATCTTTTCCTATTGTGTAGACTGCCATTTTGTCTTGTTGACCGTGTCCTTTGCTTTACAGAAGCTTCTCACTTTCAGAATGTCCATTTTATTAATTGTTGATCTCCGTATCTATGATACTGGAGTTATATTTGTGAAGTGGTCTTCTGTGCCTATGCATTCAAGTGTACTTCCCACTTTCTGTTCTATGAGGGTCAGTGTGGTTGGTTTTATGTTGAGGTCTTTGATCCATTTGTACTTGAGTTTTGATTATTCTACATATTGATATCCAGTTATACCATCACCATTTGTTGAATATGCTTTTTAATTCCATTTTATATTTTCTGTTTCCTTTTAAAAGATCAGGTGTTTGTAAGTGTGCAGATTGATATCTGGGTCCTTGATTTAATATCATTGGTCCTCCAGTCAGTTTTTATACCAATTCCAGGCTGTTTTTGGTACTGTAGCTCTGTAGAAGAGTTTAAAATAAGAAATTATTGATGCTTCCAGAAGCTCCTTTATTGTACAGGATAGTGTTGGCTATCCTGGGTTTTCTTCTTTTCCATATAAAGTTGAGTATTGTTCTTTGGAAGTCTGTGAAGAATTTTGCTGGGATTTTGATAGACATTGCATTGAACCTATAGATTGCTTTTGGTAAGATTGCCATTTTTATGATGTTAATACTACTCAATAGTATGGGAAATCTTTTCATTTTCTGATGTCTGCTTTAATTTCTTTCTTCGAAGATTTAAAGTTCTTGTCACACAGGACTTCCACTTCTTTGGTTAGAGTTTCGTTAAGATACTTTATGTTATTTGTGACTATTGTGAAGGGTGATGTTTCTCTTATTTATTTCTCTGCCCATTTATCATCTGTATAAAGAAGGCTGATGATTTTTTTTAATTAATTTTGCATCCTGCAGTTACTGAAGGTGTTCAGTTGTAAGAGTTCCTTGGTAGAATTTTTGGGGTCACATATGTAAACTATCATTCATCAGAAAATAGTGAGAGCTTGACTTCTTTTCCGCCCTGTATTTCCTTTATCTCCTTTTTTGTCTTATTGCTCTAGATAGAATCTTGAGTACTTTATTGATTAGATATAGAGAGAGTCAACAACCTTGTTTTGTTCCTGATTGCAGTGGAATTACTTTGAGTTTCTCTCCAGTAGTTTGGTGTTGGTTTGCTGCTTATTACCTTTATTATGTTTATAAATGTTCCTTGTATTCCTAAAATACCTTTCACAAGATACAACACCCATTTATGATAAAGTACACTTCTCAGACACAAACTCATCTTCATTTTGATCTGTTGTGAAAACTAATGGACCAGAGTACAACAAAAAAGATTATGGTAAAAGGTTGATGAACAAGATAGAGGTACTAATTGTAACCAGACAAGGAAAAAGGAGGTTGAGATTTAAGGATTGATAGCTGCCATCTGTTAAGTCAGTTTTCTACCACTAAACAAACTCCCACTTCTTTCAACATCATTACTGTGTTGAGTTAATTATTCTGTTGCTTAACTCTGCATGACTCAAAAGAAACTGCAATTTGATCTATAACACATTCAGCTAATGGTTCACTTTCTCTCTTCTTTTTTTCCCCTTTTACTCTGAATTCATTTAAGATAATGTTTACTAAAATCTAGGGGAGTGAAGGATGTTGAAGATAGCTAATCTTGGACTAGCATAAATGAAAATCTGGAGATAACTATGCTAAAGTTTTAGCCACAGAGCAGGTAAATATAGGTCTATGCATTACAGGTTTGTTGGGCACAGTTAAAAAAAATCTGCCATTGAATACTTCTTCCTCTGAATTCCAGATGCCTAGGTTCCCAAGTCCTCTCCTGTTTGCGTGTAGGCACTGGAGTCCCAAACTGCAGTTTTCTTGAGGATGCTGACTGTTGCCCCACAGGTTAGTCTATCAGATTCTCTCATCCTCCCATGAAATAAATCTACTTAGTGCTTCTGAGTCATGTGGCGGCCTTTACTTTGGACTACTGATGCCCCAAGGTCTCTGAGTCTCATGAGTATTACAATTGAGGACATGGTACCACAAGTGATGGCCTCTGAAAGCCTTCAGCCAATTGTAAATGGAAATGAGGGAGGGTGAGGCTCTTTTGTAGATCAGTTCCTCCCAGTTCCCTGAAACCTTTGAAACTACCTCCCTGGAGGCATGCAGATGGACACTCCTGCTATTGCACTGTACTTGACCCAGACTCCTGCCATAGGTCTCCCATGTGCATTTCTCCTCTGTGTCTTCTCTTCACATTATTCTTGTCTTTTAAATATTCATATTACTTTAAGTTAAGAATAAGACAAGGTCAGGAGAAACATTGCAAATATGGTGTTTCCATATATATGCAATTTCCACATTCCTTTCAGAATGCTCGTCAAAGAGTGTGGGCTGCTCTGTTGTTCAGGACTGCCATTCCACTTTTTGTGACTCCTCAGGAAGTTTGCTTCAACCCAACCTTCCTCCTTGTTCCACCTCACACCACACGAGTGATGGCTCAAAAGGCTTTTCTCTTACCTTATCCACCATTGATAAGAAACTGATGTTAGTTGTCAAACATTCTACTTACAAAAATTAAAGTATTGAAACAAAGCAAGAGAAAACATTTGTTTCTAGTAATGTCAGATACAAAAACTGACCCAATCAAGGGTTGGGAACAGTAGGTTAAGATGAATGGATAAGATGGATACCATGTTACTCTATTACACAGATACTGCAGTGGCAACTATGCTGCTCAGACCATAGGAAATTGCCTCCCACTTGACAATGGTTAGTAAAAGACACCTGGTAGAGCGACCTGTTAGAATCTAATAGATAAATGTTGTTAATTAATGTTAACTATCCTCTTATACAGAATAACTTCCATACTCAATAAAAAGAAGGTACAAATTTATATCTATTCTGTTTTAACATACCTTAAATTGAGATGAATATTTAACCACAATAGAGAAAAGGTGAGTGCTCTCCTTTGAACCTATCTCAAAGTGAGTTTTAGAAGATACAAAAAAAAAAAAACATAACCCCTCTCTTATCAATTTCATGTGCAATATGAACTGACCCACAAACTCCGAAAGGGAGTGCAGGGCCACTCCAGCTCCCACTGCAGGAGCTTCTTTGTTCCACACGACCCTGCCCCCCCCCAAGTTTGCCCTTTTGTCTGTGGTGTCCTTGGACTACCAGGAGTCCCTCTTCCTGTGCTGAGGAAATCCATCCAGACAGGTGAGTGTTTGCCCCTCTAGGGCAGACAGTCCAGAAGGGAGTACAGGGCCCCTCCAGCTCCTGCTTCAGCGTCTTCTTTGTTCCACCTGACCCTGCCTTCCCAAAGCTAGCCCTGTTGTCTTCGAGGTCCTTGGCCCAGGAACAGATTCTGCTTCTGCACTGAGGAGATCCTGCCAGACGGCACTCCTTTCCATCTGCGGGTTACTTAGATCCACCAGCATGACCGGCACTAGTGCCGAGGGTCCCTAAGAAAATTCCCCAAGTACACAGTCAGTCACAGCAAAGATTTGAAAAAGACTCCAAGACTCTCCTGGCTGCATTTGAAGGAAGAGATGGGCAGGTACCAATGCAAGAATTCCTCCAACAATCTGAAAGGCAACATGACAACATCAGAATCCAGGTATCACACAACAAGATTTGAACACCCTATCCCCAAAGAAATAGAAGATGTCGACTTTAAACGTAACATTATGAAAATAATAGAGGACCTTAAACAGGATGTGAAAAACTCCTTTAAAGAAATGGAGAAGACAAACAGAAAGGTAGAAGAAATAAATAAATATCTCAAAGATACCCAAGAAAACCAAGAAAAAGCATTCAGACAGGTAATGGAAACAGTTAAAGGCAGCATAAGGAGATCAAGGGGATTCTAATTGAAAAGGAAGAAGTCAAACTTTTGTTATTTGGAGATGATATGATAGTGTACATAAGTGACCCCAAAAACTCTACCAAAGAACTTCTACAGCTGATAAGCACTTTTAGTAATATGGCAGGATACAAGATCAACTCCAAAAAATCAGTTGCCCTCCTATACACAAAGAACAAAGAAGCAGAGAGGGAAATCAGCGAAACATCACCTTTCACAATAGCCACTAATAGCATAAAGTATCTTGGGGTAACTCTAACCAAGGAAGTGAAAGATCTATTTGACAAGAACTTAAAGTCCTTGAAGAAAGAAATTGAGGAGGATACCAGAAATGGAAAGATCTACCATGCTCTTGGATTGGGAAGACCAATATAGTAAAAATGGCAACTCTACAAAAAGCAATCTATAGATTCAATGTAATTCCCATCAAAATCCCAACAAAATTCTTCACAGACCTTGAGAATAATGAACACTAATGAACTTTTATGGAAAAACAAAAAACCCAGGATAGGCAAAACAATCCTATACAATAAAAGTACTTCCGGAGTCATTACCATCCCTGACTTCAAACAACATTACAGAGCTACAGTAATGAAAACAGCTTCGTATTGGCATAAAAACAGAGATGTTGACCAATGGAATCAAATTGAAGACCGGATATTAATCCACAAATCTATTATCACCTAATTTTTGACAAAAAAGCTAAAATTATACAATGGAAGAAGGAAAGCATATTTAACAAATGGTGCTGGCATAACTGGATGTCAACCTGTAGAAGAATGAAAATAGATCCATATCTATCACCATGCACAACACTTAAGTCCAAATGGATTAAAGACCTCAATATAAATATAGAAGAGAAAGTGGAAAGTAGCCTGTAACACATGGGCACAGGAGACCACTTCCTACAAAGAATTCCAGTAGCACAGACAATAAAAGCAACAATGAATAAATGGGACCTCCTGAAACTGAGAAGCTTCTGTAATGCAAAGGACAGTGTCATTAAGACAAAAAGTCCACCTACAAAATGGGAGATCTTCACCAACCCCGCATTATACTATAGCCTGATCTCCAAAGTATATGAAGAACTCAAGAAAATAGACCTTAAAATGCTAATTACCCCAATTAAAAAATAGGGCACTGAACTGAACAGAGAATTCTCAACAGAAGAAGTGCAAATGGCCAAAAGATACTTGAGGTTATGTTCAACTTTCTAGAGCAATCAGGGAAATGCAAATCAAAACAACTTTGAGATACTATCTTACACCTGTCAGAATGGCTAAAATCAAAAACACCAATGATAACCTATGCTGGAGAGGATGTGGAGTAAGGGAAACACTCATCCATTGCTGGTGGGAATGTAAACTTGTGCAGCCACTTTGGAAATCAGTGTGGCGGTTTCTCAGGAAACTGGGAGTCAACCTACCTCAGGATACAGCAATTCCATTCTTGGGAAAATACCCAAGAGATGCCCAATCATACCACAAAAGCATTTGTTCAACTATGTTCATAGCAGCACTATTTGTAATAGTCAGAACCTGGAAACAACCTAGATGCCCCTCAATGGAAGAATGGATAAAGAAGATGTGGAACATATACACATTAGAGTTCTAATGGTGGTAAAAAACAATGACATCTTGAATTTTGCATGCAAATGGATGGAAATAGAAAATACTTTACTGAGAGAGATAACCCAGACCCAAAAAGATGAATATGGTATGTACTCACTCATAAATGAATTCTAGCCACAAACAAAAGACATTGAGCCTATAGTTTGTGATCGTAGAGAACCTAAATAATAAGGTGAACCTAAAGAAAAACATATATTTGTCATCCTGGATATTGGAAGTAGATAAAATCACCAGAAAAATGTTGGGAGCACGGGGGTGGAGGTGGGGTGGAGGGAAGGGGAGATGGGGAGAAAGAAGGGAGAAGGCGAGGATTGGGGAGAGTTTGAGGGATTTGGATGGTTGAGATGGAGAAAGGGTGGATATGGGAGCAGGGAAGAAGATATCTTAATTAAGGGAGCCATTTTAGGGTTGACAAAAGACTTGGCTCTAGAGGGGTTCCTATGTGTCCACGGGGATGTCCCCAGCTAGGTCCTTGGGCAGCAGAGGAGAGGGTGCCTGAACTAGCCTTCTCCCATAGCCACACTGATAAATATCACCATAGAACCTTCATCTGGCAATGGATCGAGAGAGAGACAGAGACCCACATTGGAGCACTGGACTGAGCTCCCCAAGGTTCAGATGAAGAACAGAAGGAGGGAGAACAGCATGAGCAAGGAAGTCAGAACTGCGAGGGCTGTGTCCACCCACTGAGATGGTATGACTGATCTAATGGGAGCCCACCAAGGTCAGCTAGACTGGGACTGAATGAGCATGTGATCAGACCAGATTCTCTGATTGTGGCTTTCAATGAGGGCTGACTGAGAAGCCAATGATAATGGCACTGGGTTTTAATTCTACTGCATGTACTGGCTTTTTGGGAGCCTAGTCTGTTTGGATGGACACCTTTTTAGACCTGTATGAGGGGGGAGGTCCTTGGACTTCCCACATGGCAAGGCACTTTGACTTCTCTTAGGACTGGAGAGCTAGGAGGGAGGTTGGGAGGGGGAGGGCAATGGGAGGAGGGATGTGGTGGTGGAACATTTTAATAAATAAATAAATATTTTGTTTTTTTAAAAAAAGAAGATGCAACAACAAAAAATATGACCTTTCACTTATCAACTTCATGTGCAATATGAACTGACCCATAAACTCATTTGAAGCAATAATGCATATATTAATTTATAATCAGTGGGGTATAATGTGTAAAAGAGAATTCTACTGCACAGACAGACACCTGTGAGAGTGCCACCAGTTGTTGCCTGGTTTCCAACAGGGCTCACATTTAGAAACCAAACTGGCATTCATAACATCCCAGATATGGCTTGTTCTGTAGGTATCAACCACTTGCTCTCAAAATGTTTTGCAGAAACTTTTGTAAAATCCGTGAAGTAGAGTTTATTTCCATAATGAGTTCTCTCAAGGACCACATAAATTATTCAAATGGAGAGGTCAGTCTAACAGGAACACTTAAATGTGTGCTTGTGTTTGGCTTGTGACCTCATGTGGTCCATCATCTGTAAATGCCTTTAATTATGAAACCAGCATAGAAGCTGGGGATCTGGCTCGTTATTGACACAGCACAGTGAATGGCAGCATTTTCATGGGGAGTTGACAGACAATTTCTGTGCGTGTGTACCATCCTGTGAGTACCATTTCACAGTCGTGAGCTATTTATACTCTCTGGCTCCTCAAAAGTTGCTGCAATTTGGCACACTACTCTTTTTTTTTTTTACAAAATGAAAGTAGATATGTTGGCAAAATACACATTTCTCAAAAAACATAGTTGAAACAAATTCTGTGTTGTTTTTTTTCTCTTGTTTTTTATTATAGTTTTGGTTTACATACAACATAGTGGGTTATATTATGACATTTACATGCATGTGTACCATTATACTTTCTTTTTTTTCAGTAATTTTATTAAATTATAAAAGTTTCCATTTCTGCCCCTCCTCCCACCACCCTCCCACTCCCCCCACTCCCTCTCCTCCTCCCTCTCCATCCCTAAGAGCAGAAAATGAAAAAGAAAATAAGGACTGCCAGGGATGCGATCACCCACTGATACAAGGGGACGGATCTAATGAGAGTTTACCAAGGCCAGTTGGACTGGGACTGAACGAGGAGGCAATCCAACCAGATTCTCTGAATGTGGCCGGATTCTCTAAATGTGGCTGGCCTGGAGTCTTTGTGAAAAGCCATTGACAATGGCACTGGGACTTGTTTCCTCTGCATATACTGGATTTTGCGGATCTAGTCCGTCTGGACACTCACCTTCCTGGACCTGGAGGGAGGCGGGAGGAACTTGAAATTCTGTGTTTTTTAACAGAAGCAGAAAATCATAGGAAGGAACATTATAGTTATGTGTGATAATAAGAGAGATAATGTAAGCATTTAAACTTACCCAGTCCCTCTGGTAAGCTTCATGACTCTATTACTTTTATCCTGAAGGTGACTTAGACTATCTAGTATCATATCCTCTGCCAAGTCAGTGAATTTGTATCACTTCTTCAAGAACTGCATAGGAGCACTTCCTCAAACTTGAAGGGGAGACAGTCTTTCTAATATCTGCATTCATTCACATAGTACTTGGGAGTAGCTCTGAGGGATAAGTAGAATCCACTATTTCTAAATAGTTAAAGGAATGAGATAGTATATATCTAGACATTTCTTTCATGTATAGTGGGAAATAAAGAGGAAACATAGAGAAATGGGTAAGATATTATTATTGCTCAACTCAGAGGAAGCAGTGATCTGACAATGGTTGTGTTAGCATGAAAAGTTTAATCTATTAGGCTTCAATAAAAGACAAAAAAAATACCCAAATGAAGATGGATGCTAAAATAAATCCCACACTAGTTCAAAATTGAGTACAATAAAGACTTATTTATTTAGGGGTAGATTCACAGATCATAGTCCTCTGCTTGAATGGGAAAATATGAACCTAACCCAACAGCCAGAAGGGAGAGCGACCATGCAGTTTATATTGGCATTTATAGTATAAGAGGCCACATACAAGTGGGTGGGTAACTTAAAGGCTACTGGCTGAAGCGTTTCCAACAGTCCCTCCCCATTTTATTTAAATAAGAGAGTTCTAAGTCTAACACAAAATTGTATACAATGAGAACAAATAGCAAGTATAAAAATTAGGATTACAACCAGCATAAACAATATCAAGTAAGAAACATGTGATAAATGTTTCAATAATTATCCTATCCTAAAGAGTCTATGTGTTCTATTATAAATAACTTGCCCAAGTCATGAGAGAAAAGTAACTATGAGTATCTAGTCTTCAACCCTATTGAAGACCCAAGGAGGGAAATACTATTACTTGAGTAAGCAGAAAGTGCAATCAAGCAACTTCAAAAGTGTGCAACAAATGACAAAGACAATTGGCTACCTGGGCAATCACCCAAAGTGTCATTTGCAACACTGGAGCAACAAACTTTGTCCAAGGCCTAGAGTAACTGATAGACCATTTTCAGAGGCAGGAAATTTTTCAAAACCATATTACCCTGTCAAGGCAGAATTTGACAGTCTTTTTCCTGCTTGTCCTGTCTGGACATCATGCATTTTGTCAGTGGTCTGTACATGTGCAGATCCTTACCCAAAGGCCAGTTTTGCCAAGAAAAAAAAAAGTTCTAAGTGGAGTGTCTTCGGTGCTCAACATTTTCTCAGGAATAGATCAGTGTGGCCAGGAGCAATCATATCTTGCATCAAAAGAACCCTAAGTTATTTAAATTCTATATTCTACATCTCTGAAGTGGTTGAAGATTACCTATATATGCAGAATACAATCTCTATATATCTAAAGAGCCTGATTTGTCTACTATGTATAACAAATATGGATAACTATTGACCTATAATTTTTAATATCTATATAACTTAAAGACTAAAACTTCATATTAGAATATTAAACAATCTTTAAACAACTGTGCAACAAATGAGGATATTGACTTCAAAATATATCAATATACAAAATATCTTAAGCAGAGGTACAAGCATGCAAGCATACAATATGAGAAAATAACTTTACATAGATATACAAATATTATAGACAAAAATAGGAACATATTCAATGCAATTTAAGTTTGTATCAATATACAAGCATCTATACCAATATAAATTGCTGATAAATAATAGCTCACAAGTATTCACTCTGTTACTTACTATTATTGTTAGTATGAGTAAGCTCACACTAATCTATTATTCCATCCAACTTCAGGTTTTTCTTCAGAGATCCCTGAGCCAACATAAATTTACCCCCAACCCTATACCAATTTTAATCAAGTCCTAATTGATGTCCCTAACACCGAAGACATATTTTGTTGGGAGAGTGGACATTGTCTTTTAGAATTACTTCCAGCTGCCATGGGGTAATGTTCTTTCTATGGGATCCTGTGAAAGTAAAATGGTGGTTAAGCTTCAAGATTACTGTCTGGTATAATTGCAAATAGTCTCTGAGTATTTGGTAGGGTTTTTCTGAGGTTCCTATTTGGAGTTCTCACCAGAACTTTGTAAAAACATGCACCATTTCAGTTAATCAAATTGGAACCATCTTGAGAAGCTGATACCAAAACAGGTATTATAGTAGAGCTATCAGCATCATGACATCATACCAACCAGGTGGAGTTGTTGTTGTGGTGCCCCATCTTCTTCCTGGAAACTTCAAAGATTCATTGTTGAAAAATTCATTGTTCATTGTGGAAAACTTAAACATTATTTATACAGACATATATTTAATGAAATGTATGGTAGACACAAAAATAGTATGAAGAAAAGTAAATTTTTTTCTAAATTCTTTCTTCTTTCTTCTTTCTGTCCCATACCAGATGGCTCCTGACAAGAGACAAAAACTCTGAATTTTTTTAAAAATGTGTTTGGATTTAGCCACATATGGCCTCAACCTTCCTCTCTGTCCTTCTGGCCCTATGCATTAAAGACATCTCATGCTTTGTTTCAGTAGAGATAGGGTTCCAACTCATAGGAATTGAACATCTACCTATTGAAGAGGCCAATTTGGATGCTAAGATTCTGAAGCAATGATACTCATATCCACACCCATATCTATCAAACCCACAATTACAATGCCAACAAGCAGGCCCCTTCAAGTTATAGTTTTCAGGGATGATTATTTTGATATTGGATAGGCAATTCATGTGTGCTTGCCCTGGGAAGACTATTTCCCATGCTCTCAACATTCTTTAGTTGCCTACATTTATTTGCATAGAGTTAAGGCTATTTTTCCCCATTCACTTATCTCTTGGCACCCCCCTTGTTTAGTTTCTGTTAAGTCAGACATGTTGGTGTGAATTTACGTATATAGCTTTTGATATTGTTTTGATTTTTCTATGAATAAAAACTGACCAAGACAACTAACAGAAAATACTTGACTTGGGCCTTGCTTATAGTTTCAGAGGGTGGGAACCATAGTGGCACATAGTCAGGCATGGTGCTAAAGAAATAACAGATACATTATCGTTCTGATGCAGCATCCAGAGAAAAATAGACACTGGGCTTCCCAAAGACTTTTGAATCTCCATGTCAAATGACAAAAACTCTTCAAATCTCCAATTCCTTTCAGTTTTATTGACTGTAACACACCTGTTTCTTGGGCTCATTCCGTACCCTGCTAGCAGCTGTTTCTATCAGGCATCCCATTGCTCTGACATCACCAACATCTTAGGGTCTTTAATACAAAACCACCCTTACCTTCAGAGCTTTATGTAATGGACTCTTTGACCCTCCATTCAAGGACTTCCTCTCAAGAACCCCTTAGCTATAGAGGGAAATTCTATAACCCCTTTCCTGTATCTTTGTCTCTAAATTCAGAACCACATGGCCAAACTTCCAGTTTTGTCTGCTTGCTAGGACTGGAACCTGGGTCCCATCTTGACTTGCATTTGCATAAGCTTTTCATTGTTGATGGTTTCCTTTGAGCCTTAAGTTTTTCTTACATAAATTTTTATAAGTTGGAAGTTTATCTGGGTTGGGTCTTACCCTAAGAGTACCACTCCTTTATTCTATTTTGAATCAGGTCTTAGAATTTTATCTCCTTGAGCACAGGACTTGGTTCCAAATATACATTTCCTGGTGCTTTTTTTTTTCTTTTGCCCTCAAACTGCACATTTTATATTTCTCTTTGTCCTGCTTGCTCTTTTTTCATTTTAGACCTGCATAAGACTGATCACTAAATAGCCACATGACGCAGTCAATAATAGACTATCTTAAAACATCCTTTGCCAATTATTTTAATCCAAAACTCTTCAATTTAGCCTCCTACAAAATTCTGAGATGAGGGCTAAAGTCAGGCACATTTGTTGTGAAAATATCATAAAATGATCTTTAGGATAACTGATAATACTCTTTCTTTGTTAGAAAAAGTCTGTCACTGAGGGTAGTCGTTGAGGTTCCAAAAGCCCATACCAACCACAGAGTCTCTTTCTCTGCCTGCCTATCAGGGCCTACATCCCATGTACTGCTTCAAGACCACTTGTGACACCATGCTCCCTGCCATGATAACAGATAGGCCTCTGAAACTATAAACAAGCTCCCAATTAAATACTTTCTTTTGTAAGTTTTCTTTGTCGTGGTGTTTCTTCAAAACAGTAGAACAGTAACTGTGTACTAAGACAGTTGGAAATCACTGAATCATTTTAATATAACATTTTTATTATTTGCTAGTAATATGTTATTTACTAACATCAGTATTAGAGTAATAGCCAATATTATTTGAGGTGTATTCCTTAAATAGAATCATGCTTTGAAAATTTAGTTTTTCCAGATTGATGGATTAATTATTTTAATGACAATAATAGCTAACAGTAGAATTGTCACAAACATCTAGGTCTCCATGATTGACATTGCATTTTAGAAGAAACTATATTTGTCACTAGAATTCATTTATGTATCAAAATTTTTGATTATTTAATGAACCTACCATTAAATTCCAAACAATTCCTATATAAAACAAAGATTAATTTAGGACCTTGTTTGTTGCAATATATATTTTTGTTAAACATTTTCATGTAATAATATTCTGATCACGTCATTCCCTCGTCCACGAGATCCTTCCAAGTACTTGCATGCGCTCTTTCTCTCTCTCTTTCTCTCTCTCTCTCTTTCTCTCGCTCTAAAAACCAAATAAAAACAAAGAATAAAAACTGAAACAAGCAAAATACTAATATGATCGTAAGTACCCAAATGAAACCCAACTCCACAAAAACCCCACTAGAGTTCACTTTTGTGAATTTAAGGAGGTTTTAATACTTAAGAGTGTTTAATACAACAAACTTGACAAGGTACTTGTTTTAAGTAAAAAGTCAAACTTCCCTTGTATTCATTTTTCCAGGAATTCATTAAAACAATAAATACTCATATTGCTAACCAAAAATCTCACAGGAAATCTAACAAACATGAATAGAAACAAGATAAAATTTCTGTTAAAAACAGTCTTCGGGATTTAACTGCTGTTTTAGTCCCAAGCATGTTTGTTCTAGACAATGAAATAAAATTGCACCACTCCTCAGAAATTCTAAATCTGCCTGTTTTCAAAAGTCCTCCAGAAACTCTCAAACTTTTTGCAATTACTGGGACAAAAGAATATTGGGTGTTTGTGACTCAAATTTGAAATAACTATCTCCTTGGCAGACATTGGCAAAATAACCCAATGAAATTCATAGTTTGCCACATTCTATGGAGTATGATGAAGTCACTTTACTTATTTAGAACATGGATAATCTCAAACATGGACATTGTCCTTCCTAGTCTGGTCACGTCACTATGAGAGAGACTGTGCAGAGGTTTCTGACAGACAGCGCATGCTCTACTTACCACATGGCCTTCTCCAAACATGTCTGGATTCCTTTGGGAACATACTAGATTCTCCTCATCGCTGCCTAGAAGATGTAAATTTCTCCTGGGTTCCACATGGCAACAGCATGTTTATGTAGGCTCAATACAAGCCAGAGGTAGAGGTTTCTGTTTTGTTCTTTGTTGGTGTATGGGTTCCTTCTGTTTGTATGTTGCTTTCATTGGTTAATGAATAAAGAAACTGCCTTGGCTTAGTTGATAGGACAGAACTTAAGTAGGTGGGGGAGACAGAACTGAATTCTGGGAAGATGAAAGCAGAGTCAGGGAGAAGCCATGGATCCTCCACCTCAGACTGATGCTGCTTAGAATCTTGCCAGTAAACCACAGCCACGTGGCGATACATATATTAGTAGAAATGGGCTAAATCGAGATGTAAAAGTTAGTCAATAAGAAGTTAGAGCTAATGGGCCAGACAGTGTTTAAATTAGTACAGTTTTTGTGTGGTTATTTTGGGTGTAAGCTAGTCGGGTGGCTGGGAGGAACAAGCTGCCTCTCTCTCGTAACACTTTGTTGCAACAAAACTCTAAAAATCAGTTTCTGGCAAGCATTAGGTTTTCCATGATCAGTAACTGGTTTCCTTTCATCTTCTCTTGGACCATATGATTTTCTAAAGAAATGGAATCTTAGCTGTGTTATGACCTTCCATTTATCTTACCTGAAAATAGGAAACACACTTTGACACAACCTTATTAGAATTTGCCAAGGTAAATTCACCTTCTTATCAGACTATCTAAAACATGATTTAAGGAGGTGGGATAAAAAAGTGATTATTTTGCTTCTGGAGCCTGTTTCCTTGAATAATGTCTCTTGACAGTCATTGTTCCAAAGCCTAGACAGACAGAATTCCTGGAAATACATACCAGGCAAAATAAAATGAATCATAACCACACTTAAAAGCATTCTTGAAGACTGAGATTGAAGTGAAGTGTATTGTAGGGAAATTTACATTATGGATTCTATTCAAATTAACATTACATATTAGGCATGTCAAAGTCTACTTTTCACTGTCATTAACATTAAAATAGTGACACACTGTTGACAAATGAATCCAGAAAACTACTAATGTGAGAAATGGGAGAAAGGAATGGGTTTAAATTCTATTCTGTCTCTGTTAAGCTAATCACTGCATAATTTTTAGAGATTTTATGTTTCTGGAATTGAATTCAGAGCTTTAGGACTGTTAGACAGTTGTCCTACCTCTTTTATAATACCTTGTCTTGATGGTTCAGCTATTACTATTTGGAAACTAAAGTAAATATTATAGAATTGGAGAATCAGACATATTTATAATCCATTCATGTCCAAGAAAGTTATGTTTTGATTAAGAAAAAAAGGTAGGAATCAAATGAGATCATCTGAGTTCACAGTAGCACACTCTTGTGCTGTTTGTCTAGACGTTGCCCTTTATTCTGTCTCCAACTCATCCCTTCCACGTTTCCAGAGTAAATTTTACTCTTGATCAACTTGGAACACTGAATTCAGCAAACAACGGGGGTGATCCATTCACATAGAAAAGCATGTCCATTCAGAGGCCAAGAGAATAAAAATTCCTCCCTATCCACAAGTTGTAAAGGGTTCTTGAGAGACTACAAATATCAGCTTCATTCAGAAGTCCTGGGTACATGGATATTGTCTTGCAGGACTGGCCCTCTTGGTGATGACCATCTAGGAAAAAAACTTATGCCAAATCACAGGGTAATGATGGCATAGAGGAAAGTCAACTTCACTAGCACATAAACTGTACTGATGAATGGAACTATTTGGGACCTTTACCTTTCACCTTTGCTTAAGTGCAGAGCTGAAATCAGGTTATTTGTTTACTATCAAACGCTGCACAATGATGAGAAATGCCTTCCTTATTTTCTCAAACTCTCTGTTCTAAAGAGTATGTTTCTCCATTTATCTTAGTTATTTTGTTTAGTAGCCTATTTTTGACTCCATAAAACCATATGCTGAACTTAAGAGTTTTGATAATTTATGAAACTCAATGTGAATGAATTATCAGAACAAAAAGAGGAATTTTAAGAAAACCTAAAGGCATTCTATTAAACATTCTATTATTTAATTATGATTTACTTTTTATTAGTAATTTTTATTTTGTTACATACTGAACAAACACAAAAACATTTTAAAAATTAAAATATAAATATTATTCCTTGAACATATCTGTGTAGATAATAAATATAGGAATTATGTTTATTTAATTCTAGTGCTCTATTATTATTGTCAATAGAAACTAAGTGAAAATTGGAATAAAAATTTTGATTGTATACATTATTATCTAAGTATGGAATTTTTAACACTAACATTTCAATGCTTAAAGATTTTAATATAACTAATAAATGTACTTGCTTAATAATCAATATCATTTATCCTACATTGGCACTATATATTTACTTAAAGTAATGCACACATTAACTATTTTAAAAACTTGGTACAGAAATATCTGTTGAGGTATTTCAGAATACCTCAGGGATGGCAAAGTAACTAATATTAAAAGTGATATTTTCAAGATCTAAAAGGAGTTTTAGTTCCAACATTCTGATGATTTCCCTGACCCAGTAGCTGTAATGATCAGTGTTTTAATGTTAAACCCAAAGAGCTAGAAACTGTACCATTACACATTTTACTGGAGAACTCTCACACTCTGGCTCCGCTTTGCTCTGGTGCGAGGAGGCAAGACTATCCTGAAGACAAGTTGCCTTTAATGGTTTATGCTTGAAAGAAACTCCTTAACCTGTACAGCCAACACAATACTTATGACAACTGCCATTTGAACATACAACTACAGTGTTAAAACTCAGACTATATTTGAGAAGTGTCTAATATTTTGCAATTTCATGTAGTTCAGAGTTTCCAATGCTCATTAGAATCAAGCTAGGGAAACAAAAAAAGCTCCAAACTCCCTCATCTGCAGCATCTGCTTCCGTTTCAAGGCTGCAGTAACTGTGCAGAGCCGCCACCTTCCTCAAACAAGCATTTCTAATTGAGCCTGTCAGTTGGGCTCCACAACTGTGGGTGCTTAGCAACTGTGTTAGACAAACTGCTACATCTAAGATACGTAGTATTGAACATCTGCTTGCTCCATTAACGCTTCATTGCAAAGCGTTTTCAAAGCACTCTATGATCTTAAACACCTTTATCTATGCCGTCTTTGTTAATGCCACCTGGATTTTGGTGGCACATTGGTTTATCAGTTAGTATATTTCTCAAAATAATACTGTTTTTAGCTTTTGGCCTTCAATTACAGCCTCACAAGAATTCAAATCAAGAGAGTTTGTGTTGACAAAGCTATGAAGACATAGGAAAATAATAGCAGCTAAATTACAAATGAGTTGATTATCAAGAATTAAGTTGGCAAAGGAAGGTATCTTTGCAAAGCATATTATCAGTTAGGCTATGTTGAGTCTACAGACTATAAGAACTATGTAGGTATACTAGACTCTGTGGACTGTCCGTATTTTCTTATAAATCGAAAGGATACTATTTAAGAAACTATTTGACCTTTGTTAGATCTGAAGTCATACAAAGAGACAGCAGCAGATGGGGCTAAAGCTAGACATATGTGTTGGGCTTGAATTATAGTCTTGTGCATAACTGGGACAGTAAACGTGAGTGTCCATTTATGAGAAATCTTCCTGTGATAAAGAATAACAAATTAAAATTGAGTAATTACATGTTTAAAAGGTTAGTTTATAAGTTGATATTGTGTCATTTCAAAACTTTTCTCTTATTCTTAGCCCTGTCCCACATCCCTCTGCTGAGCTCCACTCCTCTTTTGATAACCTCCTCCCTGAACTCCTACCCCCACCAAGCCTATAGGCTCTCCATATGAGAGACAACATAAAGGATTTACATTTCCATCTGTCTTATTTTACTTAACATAACGATTTCCAATTCTATCCATTTTCTTATAGTAACACAATTTTGCTTTTCATTATGGCTTAAAAAAGAATACATTGTATACATATATGTATCTTATTTTCTTGATCTGTTTGACAGTTTGTAGACATTTAGACTTGTTTAGTGATCTGATATATTATGAAAGGGGCAAATAACAGTATGAATATATAGATATATTTCTATGGTAGAACCTAGATCTCTCTCTCTCTCTCTCTCTCTCTCCGTGTGTGTGTGTGTGTGTGTGTGTGTGTGTGTGCGCGCGCACATGCGTGTTTATGAGTGGTATAGCTATACAGTAAAAATGATGGTTTTAGCACTTTTCATTTGTTTTGAGAAGTTTCCATTACTGATTTCCTTGATTTCCATAGTTGCTATGCCAATTTCCAGCCTCACTAGACATGAGTATGTGTTTCTCTTTCCTTACCTATTTGACAGCAGTTACCTTTTGTTTTCCTGATGTTAGATATTCTGACTAGAGTGCAACACAATCCCATTAGTCAGTTCTTGAAGTTATTTATTATGCTATTGGAATCCTTTTCAGGAAATTTTGCCAGTGCTTTTATCTTGGAATGCTTCCCTCCTCCATTCTCTATGATTCACATTTTCGTTATATTGTGATCTATTTTGACATTAGTTTTTCACAGGATGAGAAATAATTGATCTAATTTCATTCTACTGTCTGAGAATATTCTGTTTTCTAGCACAACATGCTAATAAAATGTTTTCCCAATGTAAGCCTATGATGCTTTTTTAAATATTAGGTTGCTATAACTATAAGTTTTTATAAGTGGTTGGGGGTGTTCTCTATTAGATTCTATTAGTCTGCATGTCTTATTTTGTCCAGTTCTATGTTGCCTTTGTCACAACTTCTATGTAGGTAGTGTAATTAAAGATATGGTCATCCAATACCTCCATCATTGTTCGTTCTGCTTAAACGCTGTTAAGCAAGCTGACTATTTTGTGTTTCCATGCTAATTTTAGGGTTATTTTCCTAGAATTTTGAAGACTATGATTGAATGCTTGATAGGGATCATGTTGGATGTGTAGATCACTTTCAGTAGTTAAAGATTTTCATAATACTAACTCTGTCAGTCCATGGGCATGGTATGTCTTCCAATTCTCTAGCTCCTTCCCCAATTTCTCAAGTGTTTAAAGTTTTCACTGCAGTGTTTCGTCTCCATTAGAACATCTGTTCATAAACCTTTTATTATTGTTGAAGTCCTTGAATATGACATTTTTCAGTTCTTTTTTTGGGGAAACCTGTTACTCTTCTATAGATAGTTTATTGATTTTTGTGTTTATGTTGTACCCTGTTCCTTTGCTAAAAAATGATTATCAGTTCTGAGTTTTTTGGTATAATCTTCAGTGCCTTTCAAATAGAGGCTCCCATTATCTGAAAATGGGATTGAGTCCTTCCTCTCCTATTTGTATTCCTTTCTTGTGTTTTTTTTTTATCTTAGTACTCCAAAACTTGAATATAACCTTAAATAAGGCTTAAAATTACCTTTTAAAAATTGTGGACATTAGAATAAATAAATGTTCTTGGCATTCTCCCATTTACTAATGTCAGCATAAAGGTTTGTTGAATACCAAGCTTATTACAGAAAGGTGTTTCTTTTTTGTTGAGATACTTTAAAACTTCTATCAAAACAGAGGTGTAACTTTGTAAAAGGCATTTTCTATGCCCACTAAGATAAGAAGATACCAATCTACCCTTAAGTAATAGTCTTAGTTACCTTACCTTTCTATTGCTGGGATAAAATATTATGACAAAAGATATTTAGGGAAAGAGAAGAACTGGTCTTGGTCCTGGCTATGGCCACAGTCAGAGAGCTCACCTGGTTAGTGATAATGAGGTGAAGCAGGCAGGCTGGTCATCCCAGCTACCACCCAGGCCCAGGACCAGGGCTGTTGGTTGTCCCACCCTAACATCCACCTCATTAACATGTTAGAGCATGTGGAGGGGATGAACCTGCAGATACAGAGTTGTAGGATCGTCACAGCAGCACAGGTCAGCATTATGCTACCCAAGAGGAGCCCCAGTGAGAACACATTATCAGTGGTGTACCAGAGACCAGAGGCCTCGAACTAGACCAAGGACCAAGAGCAGTGAACACTTGCAACTCCATATTAAGGAAGTAAAGGATAAACTCTGACTTACTGGGCCACACTACAGCTTCCACGATGAGATTGTTCTCCGTTATTTGTTTGTGCTTTATTTTGTTTGAGTTTTGGTTTTCCTGTTAAATTTTGTTTTGTTTTGGGGCAAGGTTGAAGGGGAGGAAGGCAGAGGTGCTGGGAAAGGGACATAAGGAGATGGGTAGGATCAGAATAAATAATGTGAGATCCATAAAGAGTCAACAAGAATTAAAAGACTAAAAAAATAGAGACACTTAAGGGAAACAGAGTTTATTTACTTGAGGGAGACAAAGACTTTTTTCTGTTTAGAATTCCAGAGGTACATAGTTAATCACTGCAATAAAATGTGATAGCAGACAAACAGGACGAGTTGACATGAGCCAAAAGGTTAAGTAGTTGCAGTGCATCTATGCTCAGAAATTAGATAACAAGCAAGGATTGGTGCCTGGCTATAAAGCCTCAAAGGCCACCTTCAGTTACAATTCCTGCAGTGAGACTTCACCTCACAAAGTCTCTACAATTTCCTCCAAGCATTGTCACAAGTTCTGGACCATATACAGATACATGAACCTATGTGAGACTTTTACATTCAAACTACAACATTTATACCTATTGATTTTCAGATGTTGAAACAAGTTTACAACTCTGGGTAGAAACAAAATTAGTCATGGTGTATGATCTTCTTATCCTTTGGTTGATGTTCGATCTTACTGGAGTGAGTTAACGACATTTTCTGTTTCTGTTTATCAGGAAAATTGCTCTATAATTACCTTTTCGGGTTGTGACTTTGTCTGGCTTGAGTATCAGTGTGGTAGTTTGAATGCATTTGACCTTCATAAAGTCATAGGGAATTGCACAATTAGGAGGTGTGGCTTCTTTGGAGGAAGTGTGCCACTGTGGGGGTCGGCTTGGAGGTTTTCTATGCTCATGTTACTCCCATTATCACAATTGATTTTCTGTTGCCTGCAAGATATAGAACTCTCACCTACCTCTCCAGCACCATGTCTGCCTGCATGCCACCTTGCTCCCCACCTTGGTGATAATGGACTAACCCTCTGAAACTGGAAGCCAACTGTGGTCATGGTGTCTCTTCACAATAATAGAACCCTAACTAAAACAATCTGGATATTACTAGATTTCTAGAATAAGTTTGATTGCTTTCTATTTCACTGTTCTATGTCAAGTGTTAGCAATAGATCTTCCTTAAAAGATTAGTGGAATCCAGAAATGAATTCATGAAGTCTTGCTGAATTCATGAAGTCTTGCTCTTTTCCTTATGAAAGAATTTTTGAGTGTAAGGGGAGATGGGTAGAGAGAAGGGAGAAGGGGAGGATTCAGGAGACCTTTGGAGAATGGGATGAGTGGGATGGAGGAAGGGTGGATTTGGGATCAGGGAAGTAAATATCTTAATAATTAAGGGAGCCATTTTAAGATTTGCAAGAGATTTGACTCTAGAGGGGTTCCCAGATCCAAGGAGAGGTCCCCAGATTGTTCCTTGGGCAGCAGAGGAGAGGGAGCCTGAACTGACCTTGTCCCATAGCCACACTGATGAATATCTTGCATATCACTATAGAACCTTCATCTGGCGATGGATGGAGATAGAGACAGAGACCCACATTGGAGCACTGGACTGAACTCCCAAGGTCCAAATGAGAAGCAGAAGGAGGGAGAACATGAGCAAGGAAGTCAGGATCACGAGGGGCACATCCACCCACTGGGACAGTGGGACTAATCTAATGGGAGCTCACCAAGGCCAGCTGGACTGAGAGTGAGGGAGCATGTGGTCAAACTGGACATTCTGAATGTGGCTGGCAATGAAGGCTGACTGAGAAGCCAAGGACAGTGGCACTGGGTTTTGATTCTACTGCATGTACTGACTTTGTGGGAGCCTGGTTTGTTTGGATGCTCACCTTTATAGACCTGGATGGAGGGGGAGGACCTTGGACTTCCCAAGGGGCAGGGAACCCTGACTGCTCTTAGGACTAGAGAGGAAGGAGGAGGTGAGGAGGGGGGAGGGAAAAGGGAGGAGGTGGAAATTCTTAATAAAAAAAGTTAAAAATAAAAAATAAAAAAGAAGGAGCCATTTACTGATGTCTAGGAAAAAATGTATCATACAATAAAATGAACTAATAATCAGTGACAAAAAAAAGAATTTTTGTTTTCGATCTCATGCTTGCGTATATGAAAATTTGAGTGGCATATATCAACTTGGAGTCTGTTGTTGTATCACCCTTTTCACTTCCAGTTACATTAGTTTGGGTCTCTTCTTTATTTCTTTTGGTTACTTAGGTTGGGGCTTACCAATCATGTTTACCTTTGAAAAACCAGATTTTTTGTTTGATCCATCGTGTATAGTGTTCTTCTAGCTGCTATTTCTTTAACTTTAGGTTTTATTATTATTTGTTGCTACCTATTGGAATTTCAAAGTGTAGTCCATAATTGCAGGAGAGACACGGCCACAGTAAGGAAAGGACGGCTATTGTTTTCCAACAACTTTGGGGTTTATCATCGGGTTATTTATCCATCCCCATCCTTTCTCACTCAATGCGCATTTACAGATATAAATTTTCTCTTGAGTTTGCCTTACCAATCTCCCAGAACTGCATGGAAGTTGTGCTAATATTTTTTTGTAAAACGTAAGAAATTTTAAATTTCCTTTCGTATTTCCTCAGTAATTCACAATTTATTTCTCAGGTGTTTTATACTTTCTGAGTTTTCTCTTGCTGTTGATTTCTTCTTGAATTCTACTATTATCTGATATGATACAAAGAATTATTTTGATGCCATTGTCTTTGTTAAACATATTACATGGTCATTTTTAGAGAAAGATTAAGGGCTGCTTGGAAGAATGCATAATTTCCTATATGTTGAATGGTATATTTTCTATATCTCCTTTACACTCTGGTGATCCATAATGAAGTTTAACTCTGAAATTTCTTTGTCGATTTTCAGTTTGAACAATGCTCTTAAGGTGAGAGCAGGGTACTGCAGTCCCCCACTGTTATTGTATCTGAACTTCTCTGTTATTTCATTAATATTAGTGTTTAATTTATAAAATATGGAATTCAGTGATTGGATGAAAAAGTATTTGCAATTGTTATATTCTCTCTATGAATTTTGCTTTTATTGTTTTAGCGACCTTTGCTTTTTCCTGCCTAATTTTGTTTAAATTTTATTTTACCAGATATTTGAAAAGCTACCACAACTAGTTTTAGGCTTCTCTTTCTCATTGGTTGATTTTCTCCTTTTGACTCCTAACTAGTCTGTGATCATCTCTGGTACATGTTTGACAGACAATTGGATTTTATTTTGCAATCCATTTATCTAGTTTATATCCCTCCAATGACAAAGTGAGGTCCTTAGTATTTAAACCTATCATTAAGAGTCATATGTTTGCAGTTCTGTTTGCTGTTTTGATTTGTTAGATTTTTGTTAGTACTTTCCTTCTTCCCCAGGTATTATTTGGAGATTTCTGATTTCGTTTGTTGGATAGGATGTGTTTCTTCTAAGTACTCTTTTGCCCACCATTGCCTCACATCATATTTGTTCTTTCTTGTGATCTTATGGATGAAATTGTCTTTTCATTAAATAATCTGTCTGTCCTTCAGATTTTATATCAGTTGTTACCTTCATGGCACAAATGGTTATCTTTGTGTGCTTATTGAAACTCAGAGTACTTAGAAATTTTGTTCTTATTTACTATTTTTTGTTTTCTTTTTCTTTATTCAAAGTTTATTAAATTATAAAAGTTTCCATTTCTGCCCCTCCTCCCAATACCCTCCCACTCCCCCCACTCCCTCTCCTCCTTCCTCTCCATCCCAAAGAGCAGTCAGGGTTTCCTGCCCTGTGGGAAGTTCAAGTTCCTCCCCCCTCCCTCCAGGTCCAGGAAGGTGAGTATCCAAACAGACTGGAGCCCAAAAATTCAGTATATGCATTTCTTTACATTCATCTTCTTATATTATTATGTCGATGTTGTTGGTCACCCTTAAAAGTCATTATTATTTTTGATTGTTCTAGTATCTGAGATTTTTCAATGTTTTCATTTGATTTGTTTTTGATTCACTCTTTACATTTATAGTATCTCTGTTTGCTTCTTTGCTTTGCTGAAATTTTCCTTCATGTTTTTAATTTCTCTTTTAAATTACTGACTTTTTCAACAATTGACAAAATTTCTTATCTAGGTCCTGAATTGACTGATTTTATTTAATTTATCTGGTCAGTTGACTACTCCATGTGGTCACTGATTATTTTTAAAAATAATAATCTGAAAAAAATCTTTTTCTAGTAATTCAGCTATTTTATTATCTTTGTTTTCTAGAAATGAGGGATAATTAGTGTAAAGCAGTATCACAGTGGCTTATTTCCATGTGTTTTTGTGTCTGTTGAGATAGATGTGTACTTCAGCTGTTATGTCCCCCCTTTTCACAATTTTTAAAATATATGTCTTCCTAGTGAATTACTATCATTTGAGTTTATGTTTATGACTGCTATGCATGGGAGAAGTCAATTTCACTAACAATATAGTAATTAGTCCACAATCCTGGTGTTGCCCTGCAGTAGAATACACTTGCATACTTCAATTGTATCATGCGATCTTCAGAGAAAATAGCCCTGGGATAGCAATTGAAAAATCTAGCTAATAGCATTTTACAGCTAAAGGTATTCACAATTAAGTAGTAAAACAATGAGGAAATGAGAAAAATAATAAGGTGTGAAGGTGTGTGAGTTAGAGACATGAAAAATAACTGGGAAAATACTAGAACTGGATGCAGAGAAAGAACAACCATAAATGCACATTCAAGAAAAACACAAGCTAAAGCAAAAGAATTATACAAAAACCAAAGCACAGATAAAATAGACTAAGAGCTATTTCTTTTTGAGATGAATATTTTCTTCATCTCCTCCCACCATTTTTCTTTTTGTTTTTTGGTTTTTTATTTTCTAATGTGGGATGTCCTTCTGTATATGTGTTGCCATTATTGGTTGATAAAGCTGTTTGGGTCAATGGCTTAGCAGAGTAAAGCTAGGTGGGAAATCAGAACAGATACATGCAGAAAAGCAGGCAGAGTCAGGTATACTCCATGTAGCTGCCGAAGGACAAAGATGTCAGAACCTTACCTGTAAGTCACAGCTTCATGGTGATAAACAGATTAATAGAAATGGATTGATTTAAGATATAAGAGCTATCTTGGAATGTGCTTGAGTCATTGGTCAGATAGTGTTGTAATTAATATAGTTTCTGTATGATTACTCGGGCCAGGGTGGCCAAAAAATAAAAGGACAGTCTCTGCTTACAATTTTCAGAATAAATTTATTTTAGGTTCTATATTGCATTACTTACTGATAAAACTTGATTAGAGTAATCCCCAAATTCTCCCTCAAGTCTCCTTAAATGCTAATTTCAGACAAATGTTGCAGTTGTATGAAGTTGTCTTTCAGAAATTCTCTGGATTCCAGATAAACTCTGAGATTACAATTTAAGTCACAAAAAATATTGTAGTAGCCTAAAAATTAGTTATCTCTCTATGTTGGAACAACTCAAAGAGTTTCTGTACTGGAATATTTGTTTAACTTGGCAAAAAAATGTGTTATATTTATTTATGCTGCATTGAACTATGTAAAGATGTGTTTCATTTTCATTAATTAAATAAAATTAGCATGGGCTCAGAGAGGTGGAGTTACCAACTAGTTGACAGGAAGTTACAAGGAGGACTGTAGTTTGGGTTTTGTAGTAGGGGCAGTGTGGAAGCAAAGAGGCTTCTGGGGACACCAGCAAATAGAGAAAGTTAGACAGTTGTTATGCTAACTCTCTGAGCTCACAGGTTTTCACCCTGACCTTTGAATTTGAGTTTTATTAGAATGATAGATATTTAGTTAACACAGACTTTAGTGCAACAACAGAGTTATTCTTTGAGGGAATAGAATTCCCCCAAGACTATGGTCTGAGTGGCTAGTACTTTCCACTGTGACAAAGGTCAAACAGAAAGTTTCTTAAGTGATTCATTGCTCAGCAAAGGGCTTATAATTTTATATGAAGTATGTATTCAAAATGCACACATTATATAAATTTCTATCTTTTTATAGTATACAGGTGTATTACTATATAATTTTGCTGGTGTTTTGATTTTCTGATCTTAAATTTTTTTCATTAATTATTTAAGAATTTCATACAGTGTATTTGGATCTTATTCATCCTTTCCCACAACTTCTTCTAGATCCTCTCCTGCCTCTCTACATACAGCTACTCCTGGGTGTGGGATAAGCCCTGAGTATGGTCACAATACCAGGATCCCACCATTGGAGAAAACTGAGTTTTCTCTCAGTAGGAATCAAATGCCAATCAGTTAGGAGCAGAACTTCATGTTCATCTCCCCTCCTCCATGCTGAGATTTTTTCTGTCTTAAGCTTATTTGAGACTTGTACATGCAGTCATCTTTGCTAAGTTCATATGTGCATCTGCCCTGTTGTGGCTGGAAAGCAGTACTTTCTTATAGCCATTCACCACTTCTGGCTCTTGCAGACTTTCCACTGCCTCTTCTGCATGGATTCCTGAGGCTAGAAGGCAGGGGTTTGACAAACATCTCATTTGAGATTGGGCACTTCAATATCTCCTGTTCTTTGTATTGACCAGCTGTGTGTATCTATATTCACTGCCATCTATTGCAAGAAGAAACTTCTCTGACTAGGGCTGAATGGTGATAAATTATCTGAGTAGAGCAATAAGTCACTGGAATTATTGTATTACTGCGTCCATGTAGCAGAATCGTAGTAGTAACTTTTCCTTAGGGCCCATGACTTATTCACCAAAAGGTTCCTGGCTTCATTGGCAATGCCAGTTGTGGAGTACATCTTGTGGTATAGGCTTTAAATTTAATACTAAATGGATTGGTTACTCCCATGTAATATATTATATAAAAGGTGCAGACTCTATGTGTTAGGGACTCTGGGATTCACTTAGCTATCCATCCCTTCCTTTGCCCCTGGCAACTACTTATATTTCATCTCTCCATAGTATCAGTTTTTTATCGTGTTAAACGATTGAAACCACACAGTACACAGTCTTTTCAGACTAGCTTGTTTGTATAGTAGTATATTTAACTGTTTACTGTGTTTTTCCAGTTTGGGATCTTCCCCTGCCTCCAGCAATGAATAATGCTTCATTTGCTTGTTCCTGTTTCTTGAGAGTGGTCCTCATTCATCTTTAAGGATTAAGGTTATCTTACTTGAGAAGATATTTGGTACAATTTTGTTTTTCCTGAACTGACTGATGACTATCTTGAATATCACCATAGAACCTTTGTCCGGCTATGAATGGAGACAGAGACAGAGACCCACATCAGAGCCTTGGACTGAGCTCCCAAGGTCCAGTTGAAGAGCTGAAGGAGGGAGAATATGAACAAAGAAGTCATAACCACTAGGGTTTGGTCCATGCAATGGGACAGTGTGCCTGAGCTAATGGGAGCTCACCAACTACAGCTGGACTGGGAATGAACAAACATGGGATCAAACTGGACCCTCTGAATGTGGTTGACAATTGGGACAGACTGAGGGACCAAAGATAATGGCACTGGGATTTGTGTCAACTGTGTGTACTGGCTTTTTGGGATCCTATTCTCTTTGGAAGCAAAGCTTCCGAAGCCAGGATGTAGAGGAGAGGACCTTGGACTTCCCACAGGGCAGGGTGCCTTTCCCTCTCTTAGGTCTGGAGTGAGTGGGGGGAATGGTGTGTGGGTGGGTGGGAGGGAAGTGGGAGGAGGGGAGGAAGTGGGAATTTTGATTGGTATTATTTATAAAGTAATAAAAAATAAAAACAAAATAATTTAAAAAAGAAAAGAAAAAGTATTTTAATCTAAAATCTTTCCTAAACATGCTCCCCATGCATTTGAAAAAGTGAGTGTTCTCCTATTTGGAAAAATGTTCTGTCTGTCTCAGGCACCTTTGTTCTGTGACTTTTGGGATGCTGTTTCCTTCCTGAAGTGCTGTCTGACGTTCTGCTCATTACTGAAGTTACTTACTGTTACTGCTGTCAGTCATTCCAAGCCAGGTGCCCAGTGAAACTTCAAGACTGTCAGATGGCTTGCTGATGGGATCACATTGTTTACCGCTGTGTCCTGATGCATAACCTGCTTAGCATTCTATATTGCTCCTCCTCTTTGTCTCTAGTGATCTGCTTTTAGCTTACAGATTTTTTTTTCCCCTTTGAAGTATTGGTACCTGTTCACTTGGTTAGACTTTTTGTAGAATAATTTTTCATTTTTTTAAGAACTGCATTTAGTCTCATTTGTAAACACATTTGGCTTGCATGGTTTTCTTTGTCATTCAACCTCAGTATCATTTGGTTGGGAAGTTTCAAAATTTACTGAGGAAGTGATTTCTGAGAGATAAAACTTTGCAATTGTTATTTTGTTAATTTTTTTTCTAATTGTTTCATCAAAATACTACTTCTTTCATTCTGTTTTGATGCCTTTGGGAAGTTCTTGTTTTTGTGTTGCTGTGATGTTGTTGTTTGTAAATCTATTGTAGAATTTTATTTTGTGATTTTGTATATTGTATATCCATAAACAAA
Source organism: Myodes glareolus (assembly GCF_982192425.1). NCBI lineage: Eukaryota > Metazoa > Chordata > Mammalia > Rodentia > Cricetidae > Myodes > Myodes glareolus. The sequence goes on along the minus strand of NC_142033.1, from coordinate 80,483,186 downwards.
TTATTTTCTTTACAATTGCTTTTAATCTGCTGTCTTTTAATCTTCATATTGGAAGTCATTAGCATCACAGTATTCCAATATTTTAAAATTGAATATTTATATATATTATATGAATATAATTGCATGTATCTACATAATGTTATTTTTGTTGTTGTTCATCTGGTAATGTCTTTATCTATCCCTCATTTCTTAGAAAAACATAAATTTCAAAAGTAATATTCTATTTGGACATTTTTTTTCTTTTCAATGATTTAAATATTTTATCACACGCTTCCATTGTGTGAGGTTTCTACTGAGAAGTGTGCTCGTGGGGACACTGCTGTGTACTCACACATGTGGAGATCATGTGAAGCCACCACAGACTGTGCTGGCAAAGAATGGAGAGCCAAAACCTCCTAAACTGCTTATGGGAATGTCACATGGTGCAGTTGCTCTAGAAACCTCCAAGAAACTTCTTAAAACCTTAAATTCAGAGTTCCTATATGACCTAGCCATTTTACTCTGAGATGAAATAAAAATTCATGAGAAATCAAAACGTATAAAACAGAAAATCCTGTGCACAGATGATTGTGGTAGCGTTATTTATAACAGCTCTTCAATGGAAGGAGCCTAAAACACCGGTCAGCAGCGAATGGCTAAAGAGATGTGGTGTATCCACATGGTGGAATACTCTCCGGCAATAAAAAGAAATGAAGCACACTGTGAACACATGGGGGAATCTTGAAAACACTAAAGTAAGCAGGAAAGGCCACACACTATGTATGACCGTGTTACTGTTGCACACAAGCTAAGGTAAGGCTGGGTGCAGAAAGTGGTGTCTGAGAATTCTGATATGTGCAAAGGAGATAATGAAAGTGATGAGACTGAATAACTGAACACTGGAAGCACTGAACTGGACAGAGTAACTGGAAATTACATCACAGAAAAGCATCTACAAAACACATAAAGAAATGTGGTGGCTTCCTTTTGTATCATAAATAATTATTATCTTGTCTGTTCAAAATTCTCTCAGTTCTGGCTCTCAGCAACCATGTCTTGATGTACTCCACTTTACTATCGAATGTTTGGAGCATTTACAGTCTTTTATTCTGAATGATGATTGTCTTCCCCAGATTTGAGAGGCTTCATTTTCTTTTTATTTACTAATACTTTTTGTTTCCTTCTCTCCCACTTTTCTTCTACATATGCTCTACATATTTCATTTAGTTTATATGGTATCACATATATCCATCCTTTAGGCAACCTTCAGATTATTTTTCTATTTTGTTTTATTTTTTGCCTCTGATTGGATAATGTCAAATGATTTGCACTTGGGTTTTCTGGCTCTTTCATCTGTTTGATATAATATCTGTCCAGTTCTGGGCTAAACACCTGCTAAATATTACTTGGTATGGTCTTAAAGCTGCCAGATCAGATCACTAGAGTTTGGGAGACCGAGATCATTTTTACACCCATCATCCTCTCTTGTCCCCCTCTCATTGCCATGGATCCTTTCATCTGTCCAACTAGCCCCACTCTTACTTTCATATCTTTTGTGGGTATGTGACCTAATAAGTGTAATTAAAGTTGTTAAAAGGAACTGGGTGGTGGTGGCACATGCCTTTAATTCCAGCACTCCGAAGAAAGAGGCAGGTGGATCTCTGTGAATTCGAGGCCAGCCTGATCTATAGACAGTGTTCCAGAACAGCCAGGGCATTACACAGAGAAGCCCTGTCTCAAAATTTTTTTTAAAAAAATTCTTTCTAAAAGCAACACCAGTGAAGGGTTTTTGACTGGTGTTAGCTGCATGAGTAACAAAATGATGAGTAAACTACTGAATGAAACTTGTCTCAGCAGTCAGTACCTGCTTATGAAGCCTCAAGAGGGGTTGGAGCCTCAGGAGTCCCTCTTCCCCAGGGGTATCACTACCTAAAAGTCTTCAGGGAAAGGCAGGACTTGTGGGCCCTCTCTTCTACATGATGCTACCTTCACAGATCTGCTATGTGCAGGTCTTGTGCAGAGACAAAGCTTCTGCGAGTTCAGGAGTTCATTGGCTTTGCCATGCCTTAAAAGAGTGTTCCACGATATTCCATCCCTCTTTTTTACTCTTATCTTCTTTTTGGCTCCTCTTGTAAGATTTTTCCTGAACCTTGGACAGTGTCATATTGATGTTCTATTTACTGCTGAGAATTCAATAGTCACTTATTCTCCATGTTTCAATCAGTTTTGAGCCTCTGTAGTAAACAGTACCCACTTTGGCAAAGAGGTTCCTCTGACCAAAGCAAAGAACAACATTCATCTATAGGCAGAAAGATATAGAAGGCAACCTCAACAGGCATGTTCGTTCCACTTAGTGAAATAGTCACCAATAGCGTCACCACTTCAGAGTGGGACATAAATCCAACCACAAAGTTATTTGCTACTCCAAAAATAGCCCTGTCACTGCTGCATCCCTGGGCACATCTTGCCTAGCAGGTCAGTAATGTAGCACACTGAGTCCACAGCTGGGTAAGCTGCATAGCACCTTGCAACATGGGAAGCTAGCCAGCAGGGTGGAAGCTTCGTTCTCAATTCCGGTTGAGATTCTCTATGTTCTACACATAAGAATGTGGTGTCTTCATCAATAAAGCCTTACAATCTAGTTCTCTTGGTCCATCAAGAGCAGCAGCAATGGACTGTATTGCTTTTAGAGCTTCGGAGCAGTCCCTAGTCAGCAACTCGGAGGCAAGAAGCCCACCCACAGTGCTGGTGTTTTCCATTAATACCTATCTGGCTCTTGGAATCACTTTACCTACTTACATAGGGTATCTCTACCTAAACATTTTTATTGTCCTATTTTATTTGGCTTACAAATTGGTAGGTTTTCATACAGGTTTTTCAAAAATATTCACATTTTTTTTTACCCAAACTCCAATATCTATCTCATATCTTGGCTTTCCATTTGTACTACATTTTATTTTTACCCTTATTCTTCTCCCTTGCATTTCATATCACTTGGGTACATGCTGAGACATGATCAGCTGGCTCTATATAGTTTTTTGTGAAAACTTCCAGACTAATTTTCTTAGGAATTATGCCGGTTTATATTCCCCCTAACATTTAATAAGGGTTCCTTTGCTCCACACCCTCAGCAACATTCGTTGTCCTTTGCATTCCTGATGACATCCATTCTGGGAAGGGTGACAGGAAATCCTAGAGTAGATTATGTCTATAGAGAATTAATGTCTGCAATACACAAGAACTACAAACCTAAACAGAAGAAAAGAAACAACAAAACCAAAAAAAAAAGACAAATTATGAAGAGAATGAGCATAGAGTTCTTCAAAAGAAGAAACATAAATGACCAGTGAATATTGTTCAAGTAATAATTAGTGTCCTCAATCACCAGAAAAATGGGAAGCAAAGCTTCTCTTTTTTTCTCTACTGTGATGTTACATCTCAAACTACACTCTTGAGTTCTCCCAGACTTGCTTTCTATAGAGATAGATTTTGGGTAGCTTTTGGGTTTCTTTAGGGCTGGGATTGTGGTATGAAGGCCAGCATTTTCTACTCTACACCTTATGTTACATAATATAATTTTTGTATTCTTTATGAAATCTGAATTTTTCTGCAATATATGAGCATTAGGTTAAGTTCTGGGGACAAAAAGGTTATTTTAATCATTACCACTATGTTTAAAAGAGACAGAGAACAGAGATAATACACTTTATCTATAAAGTCATTATTTTTTGTAGCCATTATGTACCAAAAAATGACCATTACTAGAAGCAAAACTTTGAAGAGAAAGAGATTAATTTAAATGATTATTCTTTATAATTAACTACAAATAAAGGTTTATAGTCATAAACTCAAAGAGAATTTGGTAGTTGCTCATCCTTACTTAGAAAGAAAATAGAAAAGTATGTATTGTTTCATTGTTGACATTTGGTCTGTAGCTTCTTTCTCAAGTCAAAGTTAAACTCCTACTTTGGAATCTAACTGTTCTCAACACTGGACTGTAAGTTTAAATCTAGGCCCACTGTGTGGGAGCTTGAGAATGATAAAGATATCAGGAGGAATCAGTGGGGAATGTTTTTAAAGCTAGTGGTGAATAACATAGCAGTAGCATCCCTGAAGGTTTTGCCACATGTGTAATCCAAATATCATGCTGGGTTTATGTTGCTAAATGTCTTGAAAGATGTTGGTTGGATACTGGAGTCTTCATTTGATTCTGCAGTTCTTCATTGTTTTTATCCTGCCTGCTGTTCTTTGTAATTATGTCTCATACACAGCCCTTGGGTTAGTTTCTTTTTATCCAAGTTCTGTTATTCTATTATCAATGGCTTTTCTGACCCAACGATGTTATAGCTTGAGTGTCTGCATACTGTTGGGTATTCCACCCTTAGTGGCAAGAGTATGAACTATTACATTCAGCTGAAGTGAATATGTAGAACAGGAATAAGGAAGCTTGGCAAGAAAACAATCAATAGACCACAGACAACGAAGAATTAAGTTTTGCAAAGATGCCTTTTTCTAATACAGCTAATACCATACTCTTACTATGAAAAAGAATGAATAGATAATTATAATCTCTATTTCAAATGAATGAGCAACACTGAGGCCATCTTTAGTACTTGGAGTTATTTTGAATATTTATACAGCACTTTTAAGATTTACTGGTAAAGGAACTTTGTGTGTAGAAACTCTACCACCCTTGTTACCTCCATAACATAGGTAAATTATCTACTCTTTTCCATTTTCCACATCTAAATAAGGAATAATAATGAGTATAGTCCAAGACTTCTCTTAGTATTAAAGAAGAAAAGACAAAATGTAAAATAGCAAAGGAAGAAAGTAGACAAAGAAACTCCCTTATAAATTATATTTTGGTTTGCCATTCAACTAACCTCATTTAGCAGTCAGAACGTCCACAAGCATCCACTGACAGGGTTAAGTTCAAGTGGATGTATACTGTATGACCAAATATATTTTAATCTCCACAAAAACTGCATATTAAAATTACTTGTATTATAGTGAGGGAAGAAAATGATGGCACAGTCCAAGTGAGTTTCTGACAAATTGGCTGAATTACTAAACAGGCTTACATAATAAGAGTTACATGTCCCTGGGCTCCAGTTCTCTGATTTATTAACATATTTTAGTTCGTGTCACTTCAGAAACGAAATGTAATCATGAAATTGGGGTACAAATTATTGAGCTCCATTTTCCCGAATAGTTAACTTATTTTCAAAGATGACTGATCTTTAGCAAATGCGTGCTTTCTACAACAGAAAAAAAAAAGATTATATTCATTACATGCTTTACACTTGGGTCTCCTATTTAATGTCACTCAGTATGTGCCTTTTCAACTTCTGTTACCTAAGCTCCACTAAAATAACTGTGAATGACAAAATAGTCTTATAACCTAAAACAACACAGATAATAAGATGGGGCCATAGAGCTTGCTTTTTCTCCCTAAGCAACTGAGTAGCTAACATTCAGAGAATACGAGAGGTAATTATGATTTACCACATTGGAAGTTTGAGGTAGATCATTGCCACATTGTTAATGATCACAGGTTTCTAAGTATTTTTTCCCATTGAAGTCTCAAATAGCTGGTCTTGTGTTTCTCTTTCCAAATTCTCCAAATATCATATCCTTGCTATGCACCCAATGATAAAAAGTAGCATAGTGGAATTTTTCTCTTGAATGATGTCCTTTGTGGCTACACTTAAACCATTCGAGAACATAGTCTTCCTGTGATTTTCATGATTTTTCTACAGGTTCTTAGTGGTGTGAGTTCTCGTGCTAAGGAGTCATCTTGGTTGTGTAGTATGAGGATGTTGCAAGTCAAATTTTTTCCTACTTACAGTCACTCCATGAGCTTCTAACTGCATGCCCCAAACTTCTATAAACATTTGGAAAGATTTTGAAGCCTACATTCCTTCAATCACTGGTCTTTATGTCTGTTCATTACTCTAGTTTTTTAAAAAAATATTTCTTTTTTTATTTTTGGAGATTATAATATAATTAGATCATTTCCTCCTTACCTCTCTCCTTCCATCCCCTTCCATATATCACCCTTCATTTTTGTGGAAATAAATTACTACTTCCTTCAATGACTAAAGAATTGTAGTCTTGAGAGCAATAGACCCCTTTTCCAGTAGAATTCTCTTAGCAGGTTCATACTTTAGTGAGGTAGAGAATATAAGTACAAAAGGCTTGAAAACTGATGCAGTCCCATCTTATCAGAGGTATGCACACTGAATTCATTCAATACTTTATTCCCGGAGACAGACTTTGACATATTTTTCTATCTTTTGGTATTCTTACTTACTACTTCCATCTGATCTTCAAGCTCTATTAAAGGAGTTTGGAACAAAATGAATGGATAAGTTATTACAGAAATTATTTGATAATTTTTATACATGCTGTCAACAATGCGCTTCTGTGGAATTTTATTATCTGTGTAAATTTTTGGAATGATTGCCACAATCAAAATTCAGAATGTCTTGGTTATCACAATCTTCAGTACCTTCAAACTCTGTGGGGCATTATCTGTGCATACTAAAGTGGTTTCATGAGATTGTGTTACTTAGTGACGTAACCACCACGGAACACACACACTATGATATTTGTATTATATCACAATCTAATAATATTGTTCAGGATGTATCTCCATTATTAATTGATGCTATTTTTTCTGTTAGTACATAAACTTACCCCTTGCAACCATTGATCTGTTCTTCATTGCCTTAAGTCTGTATCTTAAAAAGGCTGCACAGATGAAATTACACAACATGTAATTCTTTCATACTGACATTTTTAATTCAGTATCCTTAACCTCTTTTTGCCCTATATTATTTCTGAGTGCTATTTCATTGTTCATCTATACATTTTTAAATTCTGTCTCTTCATTGAAGGACATTTGATTTGATTTTCAATTTTATGGATCTCAAATGAAGCCTTTACGAACATTCAGGTATAATTCTATATGAACACAATGTTGTATTTCTCTAGAAAAAAATTATTAGGCATGTGATGTCTAGATGCAATAAACATGTATGTAAATTTACTTATTTTTTACATGAAAAAGCATTTTGCACAATGGTTCATCATCCTGCATGCTCAGGACAAAAGTTTGTGCATAAAACAACAAGTTTATCCCTACTATCAGCATTTGATATGCATAGGAGGCATTTGTCTCTCATTTTGACAAGTGGATCTCAGAATCTTACCAAGGTTACAGTTCATGTTTCATATCACATCCCCTGAAGATAGAATAATAGACAGTTGTGGGTCATCCAACATGGATGCTCTTACCCGCTGAGCCAACTCGCTAACCCACCTCACTCTATGTGTATGAAGGGTTGCATATTGACATGGGAACTGAATCTAGATTTTTCAAGCAAACTGGGCAAATAATAACCACTGAGTTCTATTCTCAACCCTTTGTTTTCTTTTCATGAACCGTGACTATAATGGCTTCACTTAATGCTACGTCACAAAAATCATATATTTTCTTCTGAAGCACACCGAGTTTTACAGTATAATGTTGACATGTTATGTGTGAATTTTATATAATATGTAAGGACTCATCTGAGTGATGCTTTTGTGCTCCTATGAATATATAATATTTCCAACATAATTTACTTTTAATCCTCTGTCAAAACATAATTGCTCTTTCAAACCTTCATCTATTCTCATGTTCTCATGTTTTCTTTTCTATCCTAGTGATTTATTTGTCTACCTTCTGCCAATGTGACTTTTAGTGGCTGCTTGGACAACCTGGTGCATTAAATATTAGGTAGTGTGAGTCCTAACTACTTATTTCATTATGCATTGTCACTTTTTAAAGGCTTATTTTTAGTTATGTGCATGTGCATGTGCGTGTGCGTATACGTGTGTGTGTTTGTGTGTGTGTGTGTGTGTGTGTGTGTGTGTGTTTGTATGTAGCGGTAAATGCACATACTGTAGGAACCTGCGGTGGCCAGAATAGGGTATCAGATCCCCTGGAGCTGGAGTTACAGGTGGTTGTGTGTTGCCTTGTGTGATGCTGGGAATCAAACTCAGGTCCTCTGCAAGAGTAGTACATTTTTAATAACTGAACCATCTCTCTAATTCCTGCATTTTCATTAAAAAACATTCTTAGTACTTTAAATATAGTGAATAATATTACAGATTACCTAATGCACAAGTTTTTTTAACTAAACACTCTTTCATATTATTGTATTCAATGGATATAATCTTCTAACATATTTTAATGCATTTACTGATATATATATATATATATACATACAATAATAAGACTTTGGATATTATTTATTATATTATTCAGATTTTAAGTTCCCCTAAGCACTGTGAAATGATCAAGGAAGTAATCAAGAAAATTACATCTGTTTCTCATCCCAGGAATAACAATCCCAGAATGTCACTCATTGAATAATTTTCAGGGATTAGTATTCTGAAATAAACTATGACAAATATAGGCAACAAAGTGAATTACTATCTAGAATGTACAAATAACTGCAAGGATTGAACACTAAATGTTTGTTATCTAATGAACCAAATAAACTCTTCTTCAAAGGGCAAAAGAGAACTAGGTGGTGAGTCAAAAGGTAAAGTAAATTGCTTGCTCTGGAAGTATAAGCACCTAAATTTTGTTCTGTAGAACTCAAATAAAATCCATACAGGTAATGGAAATGCAGAGATCAGAAAATTCTCAGATACTGGTTAGCTAGCCTGCTGTATGACGCAGAAAAACATTATAGGCCCTTACCCAAACATGGTAGGAGGTGAGGACCAAAACACAAGGTTGTATTATGACCTTCACACATATGCTGTTGCATGCCCATTCTCACACTCACACACGTACATATTCACACACAAGACAAAGGAAAATTATGATGTTTGGCATCCTTAGAAATCATTTGTACCTGGGTGTGATAGAGAACAAAGACGTTTTAAGGGAAGGCAAGTGGGGGATTAAAGAGGGTAATATAATACATGTAACACAAACATAGATTGAAGACTATATATAAGGCAGAAATGAGCCATTGAGTGGAGGACAAGATTGATGAGGGATTGCAGTGGGCATAATATAATGGTATATTTGCATGAAAATGCTACAATGAAACTCATTATTTGAGTGTTAACTTTTATGAGAGGCTGTTGAAGGACAGAATGGTAGACATGATTTAGGGAAGATGAGTGGTGAAGAAAAATCAATATGACAAGTTTTGTATGAAAATGCTGCCAGGTGGTAATGGCAAAGCCCAGCACTTGGGAGGTGAAGACAGGCAGAACTTTATGAGTTTGAGGCCAGTCTGTTTTACAGATTGAGATCCAGGATAGCCTCCAAAACTCTATCTCGAAAAACCAAATAAACAAAACAAAACAAAAAAAAAACTAAACCAAACTGCCATAATTAAACCAAATACTGAATACAGTTGAAAAAGTAATTTAAAACAGAAATGTGCTATACATATAGGCTTTAATATTATTTACTAATAAAACAGTTACAAAGAAATAATATCTAAAGTTATTGACAATGGAAAAAGATATGCTAATCCAAGCACACATGAATCTCAGCTCTCCAACTGCAGCCCAAAATAGAATTAATCAAGATGGAGTCAAACAACATAAATCAAAGAAAAGAGGGAGCCTGGAAAGGAGCAACAGAAGAAAGATTTCTCACCAATGTGGCAACACTCACAGTTCCATCATAGTTATCTCAGTGAAAACTTTGTTGATTAGAGTAAATAAGGTAGAATGATGTTTTACAAATCATTGAGGAAAAAAAAAACTTTTTCTAACCAAGAATATTTCATTCACTACAGACTTTCCATAGAAACTGAGGTGAGAAAAAGACTTAGAGAAATAAATTCAAGGGAGCTCACTGCCATAACACCTACCATACAGGAAGTGTTAAAGAAATCATTTCATTAAACTGAAGAAACAGGAGAATGACTAGTAGGATGAAAACACTTATAACAGCAACTGTAGAGTGAACTAGAAATGTCACAGTACTGTAAAAGTGTATATAATTGAGATATATTTTCAGGATTAGAGTAAAATATAATTTCACTAAAATGATTGCCAACTATAACAATATTTAAGAGTAATGCAATACAAAATGTATAAACTATGGTATGAAAATTAAAGGGGAGAAAAACCCACCAATTTTCGGTCATAAATTTACTGTTTCAGGGACACAGCTATAAAATTATATATATGTGTATGTGTGTATAATTCATGGTAATTGCAAAGCAAAATTTGTATCAAATGTACGAATAGAGAAAATAATCACTATATAGGTTCAATATGTAGCTCTACAGAAAATCATTAAATCACAAAAGATAGAAGGCCAAAAGAAAGTAAGGATCATAGTAATTATGTAGAATTTTTTACAAACTGCAGTAATAATCTCTTTCTACAACAAAGTTTTAATCAGAGTAAATTACTCTGCTGAAAATAGAAGAATGTATTTTTTCTAACAGTAATATTCATACTACAGAGACTAACTTTAGGTGTAAAACCTCTAACCTGAAGTGGAAGAACAGATAAAGATGTCAAGTTGTTTTCTAGCTGCTTCCCCTGAATGGAAATATCTTCAAGGGGAAATTCAAAGCTTTTACACAGGAAATAAAAAAAGTTCCTTGTTTAGGAAAGGGGAAACTTACAAGATTCAAAAAGTCTCCTTTCCAGAATTCTAGAAGGAGTAACCAGCTAGAGGAAGAGGTTCTAAGCAGCCAAGTTGCAGAGAGCCTCTCAATCTTGTCTAATTGCCTGCAAGTTGTGCAGAGAGCCCGAGCCAACACTTGTGCGATGAGCTTTTGAGAGATCAGCTGCTCCTGGGTCAAAAACTACTCTTATAAGTAACCTCTCATCCATATTCTTGTTAATAATCCTAGTAAAATTACATTCAGGCACCAAGTTGGACTTTGGTGCAGTTATTACTTTGGTCTATTATGGATTTTCATTATAGGGTGTGCATGTGAGTGTGTATGTGTCTATATATGTGTCTATACAAACACATGCATTTGCATATTACATCTCCTAAGGAAAAGTCTTTCATACAATACATCCATACAATATATGGAAACCTAAAGATAGCAAATGCAACCTCAATCATGTGAAAAAAAAGTGTCTTAACCTCCATATATATAAATGGAATATATTAAATTCATGTGGGATACTATATATATATATATATATATATATATATGTATGTATGTGTGTGTGTGTGTGTGTGATTGAGTGTAATATCTATGTGTATGGATAGATGATAGTAGACAGACAGACAGACAGATAGAGATATAGATAGATAGATAGATAGATAGATAGATAGATAGATAGATAGATAGATAGATAGAGAAAGAGAGATAGGGCCTAATAGAAGAATAATATTAAACTAACAAATCACAGCAATATTTGCACAGCAATGTTCATTGCTGCATTATTCATAATACCCAGGAAATGTAGCCAGTATAGATGTCCATCAGCAGATGATTGAATAAAGAAAATAAATAAAAAAATAAAAAAATCTAAATATGGTCTTTTTATTTGTTGTCTGTCTTACTGATTTTCTCAAAGAACAAGCTCTTTGTTTCATTGAATCTTTTATTGTTTTCTTTGTTTCTATTTTATTGATTTTAGCCCTCAAGTTGATTATTTCCTGTCTTCTACTTTTTTGGGGTAAGTCTGCTTCTTTTTGTTCTAGAGTTTTCAGGTGTGCTGTTAAGTTGCTAGTATGAGATTTCTACACTTTCTTTATGTAGGCACTTAGTGGTATTAACCTGTAGGAAAACCTACAGCCTGTAGCCTTTGACTTACCTGACCAGGTGGGTGTGGCCTTTTATATTATAAATGCTGATGTAAAGCAGGCATTCCCTCTCTCTTCTGGCTGCTGGATTCGGTTCCGGTTCCCCGTCCATGCAGAGAACTGTGATCTGTGAGTGTACCCCTAAATAAGTAACCCTTTAATATACTCAATTCTGAGCCAGTGTGGGATTTCTTTTTAGCGTTCATCTTTATCTGGCACCCCACATGGATCCGAACTCCACACCTACTTGTTGGACTAGTCTAAAAGGTCCCAACAGTTCAGAGCCCAGAAGGTTTCCTACCTCCTACCCCCGTCGATTTGGCTGGCTTTCACCTACTAAGCATTTTTTTTGTTTTGTTTTGTTTTGTTGTTTTGTTTTGTTTGTTTTTTGTAAAGCCCCCACCACAGCGGAGCTAAGTGTGCTTGGTAACTTGGAATTTCCCAAAATTGTACACAACCCCGTCCCCAACTGCTGCATTACCTGCTGCACTGCAACTTGCACAGCTTTCGGTTTGTGCTTCCTGTTCTGAGTTTTGGGCTCCTTGCTCCATGTACGAAATTGATTTAATTGCTATTCATTTGTCAATAAAGCATATTTGTCAGTATTTAACCAGCACCAAGGCAGAAAACCAAAGTTTCACGGGTCTGTTTGTGCACCACCTATTGTGCCATCATTGCCTGTGAATCTGCAACACCTGCTAGACAATAAAGATTATTATACCTAAAACAATTTACCGGACCTCATAATTTTATTAATTAATAAACCTCACAATGGAAGACAGAAGATGTGCTGTGTTGGGGAAGAGGTTTAGCTCTTGTTTCCACAGGAGAAGAAAAGTTATGGATACCATCGAAATTAATAAAGATTTGGTTTGAAAAAGAGAAATCTATTGAGAAAGAGAAATGATGGCTCATCCACAGAGGTGACAACCATACCTCATAAGGGTTGGGGCAGGGTTCTGTTCTTGTCTTTGCCGTAAAATACTCATCTTCAGAAAATCAAGAGACCCTGGACTTATAGATGCCTAAAGAGGAAAGATAAATATCCAGAGAGTATCACCACGCAAAGAGAATTAGCACTTATTAGGACAGGTCATCTGAGGGTAAGACTCTCTGAATATTAACTAGAATAATAGTCATGACTCACTTAAAAATCAAAGCTGACTGTGGAGTTGGACAATAGCTCTGGCCTTCTCTAAATCCAAGCATGTTGTTTTAAAAAATTCAGAGTTTTTGTCTCATGTCAGGAGCCTTCTGGTATGGGACAGAAAGAAAAAAGAATTTAGAAAAAATTTTACTTTTCTTCATACCTATTTTTGTCTCTCTCATAACTTTCCTTGAATATATGTCTGTATAAATAATGTTTAAGTTTTCTACAATGAACAATAAATTTTTCTGCAGTAATCTTTTAAGTTTCTAGGAATAAGATGGGGTCCCACAACAACAACTCCACCTGGTTGATATGATGTCATGATGCTGATAGCACTACTATAAGACCTGTTTGACTACCAGCTACTAAAGATGATTCCAACTTGGTTAGTTGAAATGGTGTACTTTTTTAAATATTATGAACAGAATTCCAAATATGAACCTCAGAAAAACCCTACTGAATACTAAGAGATTATTTGTAATTAGACCAGACAGTAATCTTGAAACTAAACCATCATTTTACTTTCACAGAATCCGATAGAAAGAACATTACCCCCCTGACAGCTGGAAGTAATTCTAGAAGACACCATAATCTCTCTTTAAAACGTTTGTCCTCAGGGTTAGAGATATCATTTAGGTGTTGATTATAATTGGTATAGGGGTTGCAGGATGGGAGAGGGAAATTTTGCAGGTTCAGGGATATCTTTGAGAGAAAAGGGAAATTGGATTGGATAATAGATTAGCATGAGCTTATTCACAACAATAATAATAGTAAGTAATAGAGTGAATACTTGTGATCTTGTATTATTAGGCAATTTACATTAGTATTGATTCTTGAATATTGATACAAACTTAAATTATATTGAATATGTTCCTATTTTCATCTATAATATCTGAATACCTAGGCAAAGTTATTTTGTCATATTGTATGCATGCATGCTTCTACCTCTGCTTAAGCAATTTTGTATATTGATATAATTTTGGCTATACTTAACATATCGCAATATGTATTTTTACCTCTGATCAAGATACTTAAACTTTGTTTATATTTTAAGGACATTGTCCTCATTTGTTGCCAATTGTTTAAAAATTTTTTAACATTCTAATATGAAGTCTTAGTCTTTAAATTATATAGGTATTGAGAATTATAGATCAATAGTCATCAATATTTGTCATACTTAGACTAATCAGATTACATAGAGATTGTATTCTGCATATATAGGTAATCTTTAACCACTTCAAAGAGCTGTAGAATATGGCATTTAAATACCTTAGAATTCTGTTGACATGAAACATGATTGCTCCTGGCAGCACAAATCTATTCCTGAGAGAAGAGAATGTTGAGCACTGAAGACACTCCACTTGGAGCTTGATTTCTTCTTGACAAAACTGGCATTTGGGCCAGGAACTTCCCATGCATCAAACATGGACAAAATGCATGATGTCTGGACAGGACATGCAGAATATAAGAAAAAAGACTGTCAAATATTGCCAAGACAGGGTAAAATGGTTTTGAAAAACTTCCTGCCTCTGAAAATGGTCTGTCAGTTACTCTAAGCCTTAGCCAAAGTTGATTGCTCCAATGTTGCAAATGAGACTTTGGGTGATTGCCCAGATAGCCAGTTGACACTGTCATTTGTTGCACATTTTGGAAGTTGATTGATTGCACTTCCTGTTTACTCAAGTAATATTATTTCCCTTCTCAGGTCTTTGATGAGTTTGAAGACTAGATGGTTGTAGTTATTTTCTTCTCATGACATGCCAAGTTCTTTATAATACAAGACTTAAACTCATTAGGATAGGATAATTATTGGAACATTTATCACATGTTTTTTGCTTGATATTGTTTATGCTTGCTGTAATTCTAATTTTTATACCTGATATTTGTTTGTATTGTATATAATTTTGTATTAGGCTTAGAACTCTCTTAATTAAACAAAAGGAGAAGGTGCTGTTGGAAATCCTTTAAGTTACTACACACTTACAGTTTATAATATATATTATATTATACATGTATATAATATATATGTATATGTACATATATATTATAAATATACCATTTATGGTATAAACGGTATAGTATACCGTTATACAACAAATATATCATTTATAGTAAAGGGGTATGGCCATTTATTGTATAAATGCTGATTGTAAAGTATACATTCCTTTTCTCTTCTGGCTGCTGGATTTGTTCCTGTTCCTCATTCATGCAGAGGACTGTGATCTGTGAGACTACACCCAAATAAATAACCCTTTAGTATACTCAATTCTGAGCCAATGTGGGATTATTTTTTAGCATCCATCTTCACATAGTGTCCCATAGGTTTGGGTATATTGTGCCTTTATTTTTGCTAAATTCTAGGAAGTTTTTATTTTCTTTCTTATTTTGTTCTTGATCCTGAAGTAATTCAGTTGAGCACTGTTCAATCCCATGAGTTTATAAGGTTCTGCAACTAATGTTCTTGTTGAATTCTAGGTTTAAACCATGGTGATCTGATATGTTACGAGGGTTTATTCCAATTTTTTTGTGTCTTTTGAGGTTTGCTTTGTTATCAAGTATGTGATTAATTTTAGAGAAGGTTCCGTGAGGTGCTGAGAAGAAAGTATATTATTTTATATTTGGTTAAAGTATTCTATATATGTCTGTTAAGTTCATTTGAGTCACAACATCTATTGGTTCTCTTATTTCTTTGCTAAGTTTCTGCTGTAGTCTACAATGCTTGAGAAGCTAAGTAACAAGGAGAGCCCTAAGAGAAACTATAATATAGAGATTCCTATAGGATGGGAAGATAGACAAATCTGGGAGCATGGGCTTGGAGGAGAAGGGACAGTGTAAAGGGAGGAGGAGAGAAAGGGATGTGGTGAAAATCTTAAGGGAATGGGATAGTGGAGATGGTGGAAAGACACAGGGAGAGAACAAGGAAATGAAAATCTCACTGCTAAATGAATGAGGTCTTCAAAATCATTAATCTTTAAATTTTTTCTTCCTGTACTTACTTTAGCAAATACATACTAACGGGCCTTAATATCAAAATATCTTCCTTGTACCATTATGGCCATGACACCACCCGAAGATTGAAATTTTCTTATGTGTCTCCTTGTAGCTGCCTTCTCACTTGGTCTATATTATCAACCAGCAGCCAGGAACCCATCCCTCCCTCTCTGCTTCCATTACTCCTCCCAGAAAACCGTCCCTTTGGATACTATGGTTGCATACCACATTCCCTAAGGACTTAGGTCTTATACCTATTGAGAATTTCCTTGTATTATTTCCTATGGAAATATTCCTCCAATGGCGCATTCTAGTCATACCAACACTCAGGAACCTAAATTAACAGGAATGGGAATGTTGAGGCCACATACTGAGACATTGTCTCAAGAATCTCATGAAGGAACCCCACACATTTCTATCACTATCTCTATTTTATTTTATGCCTTAGTACTTCATGTCCTCTTAATCATCTTCATGGTTTTTGCTAGCAGCCTGTGCCTTGCACAGAATGTAATCATGTTGCATGCAAGATAACTGCTCTACAATGATATCAAGATTAGTAGATCTGTGTGAGGGCTTTTAGAGGAGAGGTTTGACTCCAAAAGATTCCAGGAAGGAATAAAATATATACTCAGAAGACAGTTATAAAAAGGACCAACAAGAAAAGTGGATGGGAAAGAAAATAAAAAGAAGCAAAAAGAGAAAACAAAATAAAACAAAAAAACCAATAAAGGAACTCTTCCAGGAACAGTATAATGAGCCAGCACTGCATGCAATTGAGAGAC
The DNA here is from genome assembly GCF_982192425.1 of Myodes glareolus. NCBI lineage: Eukaryota > Metazoa > Chordata > Mammalia > Rodentia > Cricetidae > Myodes > Myodes glareolus. The sequence goes on along the minus strand of NC_142033.1, from coordinate 80,466,478 downwards.
TGGGAAAGGAGGTACCGTTGCTTACAGACTGACAGCATGCAAGTAATGATGATCAATATCAGTTGTCAGTTTGTCAGGATAGGAAAATTACTTCTGAAACAAGTCTCTGGACATGCTTGAGCAGGATTAGATAATTACTTTAAATTAGTAGCAAAGACCCACCCAGAATATGGGTGTTATCATGCCATGAACTGGTGTCCTAAATGTTGGCAGAGGCTGCTTGTTTGTTTCTGCCTGCCCAGACCAGAAATAATCACCCAGAAACTATATTAATTAAAACACTGCTTGACCAATCACTTAAATGTATTGCAAGCTAGCTTTTATATCTTAAACTGACCCTTTTCTATTATTTTATATTTTACCATGAGGCTCATGGCCTACTGGCAAGGTTCCAGCTGGCGACTTGCATCTTTCTCCTCTAGTGTTTACATGGCTTCTTACTGACTCCTCCTAATACACACACACACACACACACACACACACACACACACACACACACACAGACACACACAGACACACACAAACACACATATTATATATCTTCCAACCTGGCTATATTCTGTTAAGCCATTGGCTGAAAGCAGCTTCTTTATTTACCAGTAAAAGCAACACATATACAGAAGGATTTCCCACACCACCTAGACTCAACAAAAGGGGAGAGTGAACTGAGCACTGCATTAACTGTTTTCTACTTCCGAGATGCAATATGACCAGCCAGCTCAAGCTTGTACTTCAATGATTTCCCTTCCTTGATGAACTATATCCTCAAATACTGAACTAAAATGAACTCATCCTTCATTAATTTCCTTCTGGTAGGTATTTTGTGACAACAATTGAACAATTAACTAATATATAAGCAAGGTGACACTTAGCAAGATGACAGGAGAGTGTAGATAGGACTAAGAAGATTGCTAAGGGTGAAACAAAATGGGGGTAGGAAGTGAGTGAGTTTAAAGGCCCTGGGAGCACTAACTGTGGTGGGATTTTATATCCTTTTTTCGTATTTGTATAATAAGAGATACAGGGAATGTTTATGGCTGGTGATCACCAGTCACTGGTCAGAAGAAATCCCCTTGCCATTGTCAGGTGTCAAAAGTTCATTTGTATGATTTAGAACCAAGAAACACTAATAAAAATTGATAACATTGCCAAAGAAACTATTTTTCAGATAAAGTTAAGAAAAGTAAACAGTTGTCATGTTGTGGTTTTTGTTTGTGCGTTTATTTTATAGTTGTGTCTGTTGTGTGATTATGTACATGAGTGCACATTCCTGAGGATTTCGAAGATGACTTTGGATTCCCAGGAGCTATCATTGTGGGTAATTGTGAGCTGCTTGACTGGACACCTGGGAATTTAACTCTACTCCTCTGGAAGAGTAGCAAGTGCTCTTAAGCACAGAATCCTTCTTACAGCCTCTGTCATCGTTGTAAGGTTAAGCCTTCTACAACTGAGAAGTAGTAACTCTAATTTGAAAATGTTTTGTTTTAGTTTTGCATTTGCTGCCAGGAACCTATAATTTGATAATTTTTCAAGCATGTATTAATTTATTTGATAGTTTTATGCTTTTTCTCTCTTTCCTGAGATTTTTATGTTAGCAATAATTATAATTTTATTAATTTTTGATATACATGTTTCTTGTTAAAACTTTTCTAATATGGATGAAAAGAGTCAGGGTATGACTAAATTAAGTGGCTGAGCTGGTAGGAACTCATTTAATCATGAAGTCATTTAAATACCCCTGATTCGCAGCCATTAGGATGAACCACCCATAATTTACAAATGCATTTGAAAGGATTCTGAATTATTCCAATGAGCAAAAAAATTAACGGCATGATTAATACACAGTATTTATTTTCTTAAATATTTTACTTGAAGTGGGTGGTACTTATGACTTAGTGACTGCTTATCACACTGTGAATTTTAATGATCTATTAATGTTTAATTTTGACAACAACCAGGAAAAATATGTTGTACTTATATAATTAGTAAAAAAACCCACATTAATCAAATTTAATTATGCTTTTGCTCACTTGACATATGATTATACAGTCGTATGATTGTTTCTGATTTGGAAAGGACTAGAATTAGTTTAGAAAGTATATCTCTTACTTATGAAAAATTAATGTGTAAGTTTTAATGGAAAATTTTAAGCTGTAATAGTTCTTGTGAAGACAAAAAGAATAATGTGTTAATAGCAGTATTGGTTGACACCTAGTCACCATTTATTGTGTGTGAGGACTCATGCTTAGTGATAAATGACTGTTTTATGTAAGCCAATCATCTGAAAAACTCTATTAGGTTCATGTTTTCCTTATGCCTACATCATCAACAAGAGTATAATTATTTAACTCAGATTTGCATAGACAGTAGATTTTGGAAATGAAATTTGAATTTATACCCACAATATTGACATCAATGTAAGTTTTTACTAACTAGAAATATAGAGATTAACCTCATTCCTAGAGTAGGTACTTTTCTCTTGTTGCTGTGACAAAATACTCAGCAGAAGCAATTCAACGGAAAAAAAGTTTGCTTTGATTCATCATAAAAGGCTGTAGTTTTTAACTCATGGCCCACAAGCTACTTTAGCCCAGATTCAGTGTGTACTATGGGTTATATCAGAATGATTAGATATAATGGTATAATGTCACTGAAGGAGTTCTTTAAACCATTAGAAGTTGCAACTAAAGAGATTTGTAGATAAAATATTCCAAACTATGCTCTTTGTTTCTTGTCTATAAGCATAAGGGATGGTATCTTAGGTAACTGACAAGGATGCGTAAAACCAGTGAAAAATAACGCTTTTAACTTCAAACTCAAATTTAATGAAATGTTGCAAAATGTGTTGTGAAAATTTATGTGGGAAAGTATTAAAAATAGATAATTTCAGGCAGATTATCAAGATTGGAAATTTCCTAAGTGCCAAGGGATAAGATTATCATCATTTCCTGGAATCCTTAAAAGTTTCGATGCTGCCCTTGGTAACATCATTCACTTTGCAGAAGTAAGATGGTTTATTTGAGAATCAATGTTGAAAAAATTTTTTACTTATGGCATGTTATCATTTCCTTTGTTTTATTAAAAAAATGGAGCTAGAGAGTTGATGCCACTTGTTTTTGTTTTGTTTTGTTTTTGTTTTTTGGGTTTTTTTTTGCCTTATTTTGTTTTTGAAACAGGGTTTCTCTGTAACTTTGGGACCTGTCCTAAAACTAGCTATTGAAGACCAGGGTCATCACAACCTCACAGAAATCCACCTGCCACTGCCTCCCAAGTGCTGGGATTAAATGTGTGTGACATCACTGCCGGGCAAGTTAAGAGTTAACTGCCATTGCAGAAGACCTGGGTTATGTTCCCAGCATCTACATCAGTTACCTCATAACTGCTTCATTCTAATTTTAGGGTATCCACCATCCTCTTTCAGACTCAATGGACACCTACATACAGATGGTGTACATAAAGTAATGGGTTATATTTAGGAAGTGGTCTCCTGTGCCAAGGTGTTCAAGTTTATTTCCCACTTTCTCTTGTATGAGGTTCAGTGTAGCTGGCTTTATATTGAGGTCTTTGACCCATTTGAACTGGAGTTTTGTGCATGGTGATAAATTTGGATCTATTTGTATTTATTCTACATGTTTATCTCTAGTTATGCCATCACCACTTGTTGAATATGTTTTCTTTTTTCCATTTCATATTTTTTGCTTTTTTGTCAAAAATAAGGTGTTTGTTGGTATATGGACTGATATCCAGGTCTTTGATTCAATTCCGTTGGTCCTCCAGTCTGTTTTTAAGCTAATACAATGTTATCTTCATCACTGTAGCCCTGTAGTAGAGTTTGAAGTCAGGGGTTGTGATACTTTCAGAATTTCCTTTGTTGTACAGGATTGTTTAGGCTATCCTGGGTTTTTTAATTTTTCCATGTGAAGTTACCTGTCAGAATGGCCAAGATCAAAAACACTCATGATAGCTTATGCTGGAGAGGATATAGGGTGGTGGTGGGGGTGTTTCTCCATTTCTGTTGGGAGTGCAAACTTGTACAGACACTTTGAAAATCAGTATGGCAATTTCTCAGAAAATTAGAAAATAATCCACCTCAAGACCCAGCAGTACCACTGTTGGGTATATACATAAATGATGCTCAATCACACTGCAAGGACATAGCAGCATTATTTGTATTAGCCAGAACCTGGAAACACCCTAAATGCCCCTCAACAGAAGAGTGACTGAAGAAAATGTCATTCATTAGCACAATGAATACAACACAACAGTAAAATATGATATCTTGAAATTTGCATGCAAATGACTGTATCAAGAAAAAAAAACATTTGATGAGTTAACTAAGACCCAGGAAGACAAATATAATATGTACTCACTCTTAAGTGACTTGTAGACAGAAAGCAAAGGAAAAAAATAAAAAACAACCTGCAGTCCACAATCCCAGAGTACATAGACAACAAACAGGACCCTAAGAGAGACATACATGGATCTACATAGGAAAGGTAAAAAGATAAGATCTCTTGAGTAAATTGGGAGAGTGGGGCTCACAGGAAAGGGTAAAAGGGGACAGGGAGGATGGGACAGGAGTGGAGAAAAATGTATAGGTCAATAAAAACAATTTCAAAAAGAGTAATAAAAAATAAATTAAAAATAAAATATATACTTCCCTTCTTGTTTCTTTCTTTACTAACTAAATATTACTAACATTTAAAAAAAACATAACTGTTTGTGGCCTTTTTGCTTCTGTGTGGTGATCAATGTCATGAAAAATACACAGACCTTGTTTCTGCTCGTCAGTTTTTTTTTTTGGTGTTGGTGTATTTTAACAGTGGCCCAAGGCAATTCTTTATCTAGTGTGACTCAGAGAAGACAAGAGTTTGGATACCCCCTTTGCAGGGAAGGCCTAGAAAGTGGTCCATGCATGGGCATAGAAGCCTGCTACAGATGGTGTCCAGTGCTGCTGACCAGGACTTGGCACAAGCTCAGGCCTATTGCAGTGCCCCACTTCCTCCAGCTAGGCCTGATGCCTGAAGGCCCCACAAACTCCCAAAGCAGAGCCACCAGTTGGAGACATAGTGTTGGAGTACAGAACCTGCAGAGGCTTTTCACATTCAACCCAAAACACTTCTTAGCTTCATTGACGTTATGCTAATGAAATGAGTTCATTACTAACATCTGGTCGTTAGTATTCAAATTAGTTACACTAGTGTTAAATCTTTTTGCTTTACCTAGGAGTAACTGAGGCAAGGCCATAACTCAAAGGCAATTCTCTTGTGCCTCTCAGTGACTGAAACTAATGTTTCAGTACTTGCCAGGTCTGCTGTATGGCAATCTCATCCTAGAAAAAGAAAGTCATTTCCATGTAGAGCAGGTTGTTCTCTACCACAAGTGCCTTCTTCTGATCGCAGGGGTTGAAACTTGACACTGACAAGAGACTCCTTTTAAAAGTATACTGTAAAATGAAATTCCTGATTTCCCCCAAGTGTTTTTGCCTCCTGCCTGATACCGCAACTGTGGCTGATCCAATAAAATTTGAAGGAGAGACTGAACAAATAGACTCTAAGGCCAGGAGCACTGGTTGCTCTCCCAGCATCCACGACTAACAGTGTCTTTAATTCTAGCCAGATCCAGCAGATTCTATGCCCCTAATGATGTTCACAGTGCTTCATGCACGTGGTAAACAGACATACACGCAGTTAAAATACCCATATACATGAAATAAAACATAAATACATCTTTAAAATGTTATAATTAAGTGACTGCTAAAATTGTTGTTTCCGACCATCAAGTTGGAGATGACATTTTATTCTAGTTATTGATCGAAAGCCTACCCAGAGAGGTGGTGTAAATCTCAATAAATACTTTCTGAATGACTTCTAAAGCAAGCAAGCCTCAAACAATGGGAGTCTAGATAGGAACCAGTCAAACCAAAGAAGGTTTGAAGGAATGGAATGAAAAGTCAAGGTAAGTGAGTCTGGAGATTCACAGGTATGCTCATGAGCTTGCCCTCTTTGTCCTTGTCTCCAGCAGGCCAGGATGCTGTCCTCTTTAGAACACCTGAGATTTTCTAATGATGTTTCTTCTGGCCACATGGACAGGCCCAGTCCAGGCACTGGAAACCTCAAGTGTCTGCCTGTTAGTCCCCCATGGAGAAAACCTCCACCAATGAAGATTCAATACTCATCTTCCAGCAGACGGGCAAGACTGCTTTGTTTTCCAGTGCCAAGCCACTGAAGAGCATGCTCATCGATTTATCCAGTCACAGATTTTCCTTTCTTTCCTTTGCCACTTCTCCATCATCAAAAGTGCCTTCTAACTAAAATACTTGATTTGAAATGCTTACTTCACAATCAAGATCTGCAGGAACCCAAAGAAAGACAGTTAGCTCTGTGAAAACTGAGAGTTTTTGAGGAAAAGTTAGCTCACCTTGGCATGTCAATCTGTAAATTTATGCAGGTTTTGGGGGGTTAAGGTGTGGGATAAATTCCCGGAGCTGTTGAGCATGGAAATAGCAAGATCAACAAGATGTGATGAGCCCAGGGACCAAGTTAGTTGCTGATACTTCCACCTTAGGATCCCCCAGCATCATTGCTGGTAATATTTCCAATCACATAAAAACACTCTGCTACCGAGATCCCCAGAGGGCTCAGAGGCTCACTTATGAGTCTCCGTAATAGCTACTTGCAAAACTTCTTAATAGCATTAGTGCAGAGAACACTAGGAAATTGTTACTGATTAATTTAAAATCAAGCTAAATAGTTAATTTGGAAATTTTTCTGTGACCATTTCTGGAGACATTAACCAGCTCTGTAAATTCTGCCAAGTCAGTTAATCTCCCTGGGTTTATTTCCCACATGTAAAATACAGAGCACACTAGATACTTCAGTGAAATGTTTATAAAATACCCAGATTGTCATTTATGACAAGTGTTTGAAAAGTCATAGTTAAGGAATATCTTTCCATTATTTCTGCAGAATGAATGCTAGTGATTTTTGACCATGGCTTAGTTGGTAGTAGACATGCCTTTTAGAAATCACAGGGTTTGGTACAAGCATTCTCTTCAGCAATGTACTAAGTTACTCCCTCCAAGTCTGAATGAGAAAATGTGTTTGTTCTCTATTCAATCATGTAAAGAAGATTCTTTATTCACCACTGAAGATTTGCCAGGTGGAAATCATCAGATTTTTCTCCTTCCCAGTCACTAAAGGCAGAACATAAAAGTTTAGACAATGTAAGTAGGCTAGCTGTGACTGCCTTTATTTTACACATTGGAGTAATTGCTAGTTCTAGATATGTTCTTCAGTTGTCACTTGTTTTTCTTTCTTCTCCTTCATCAACAAAAATTTATTCTTGATGAATATTTCCAAGCACTATAACTATAAGATAGTGCTAACATCAGGAGAGATATAGTAATATCATTTTCCAGAATTTTACCCTTAAGCTGTTTTAACCCCAGAGTACATTGTGGAAAGTAATTAAATTGCATATTTTAGAGAGAACAAGGAGTATTTGGTAATAGAATCTTTGAGTATGGGTAATAAGTGAAGAGGCAACTGAGGAAGAGTGAGTACTGATGGGCAGAAGGTTCTACACTGTCAGAGCATAAAGATCAGGGATTACTCAAATGAGTGGAAGAGACATTGAACTGGGCATAGTTAATATATTAAAGGCTTTGTTTATTTAGCCAGGCTTTATATAAGCAAATCTGTGGATGCAAACCAAGTAGAAACTGACCAGTGCAATGAGAGGTAGAAATGACACCACAGGAACAACTTGAGGAAGACAAAATGCACAGAGAGGGGGATACACCTTATGGTAAAGCTCCATGAAGCAGGAAGTCAACAGGCAGAGCTTGCATTTGGATTAAGAGCATCTGGGTTAGAAGAGGGTGTTGGAGTGCATACTTTATAGGATAGGGGCTCAGTTAAATGCAGCACAAAGGGTAAATGAGGACTCATTTTGGTTGGAGTATAAAATAAGTGAAAGATAATTTAATAAGACGATGATTACCTCCATACTGTGAAATCCTCCTCTTCAAAAACATGTATTTATTCTGTGGAATAATACATAGTCAGCAATTCCCAGTTGAGCACAGTGACTACTTTAGGAATGACGACTTTTAGGAATAGGACTGGGATGTTCTAATAAGGCCACTTGTTTGTTTCCTGGCCGCCTGGCTGCTCAGACCTGAAATAATCACACAGAAACTATATTATTTAAAACACTGCTTGGCCCATTATCTCTAATTTCTTATTGGCCAACACCTATATCTTCATTTAACCCATCCCCATTAAACTGTGCATCACTATGTGGCAGTGGCTTACTGGGTAAACTTCTGGCATCTGTCTCCAGTGGGGCTACCTGGCTTCTCTCCAACTACTTCTTTTTCCGAGCATTCTGTTTGGTTTTTCCCGCCTACCTCTATTCCCTGCACAAGCCCAAGACAGTTTTTTTATTAGCCAATGGTATTCATAGCATACAAAGGAGAATTGCACATTAGTGGGATGCTAACCTGGCATCCTTGTCTTTTCATTTGCGTGCCAAAGGCAAACATAGTAACTTCCAGTTTCATATAATGTGGAACTCATGAAACTGTGTCATATAATGACTGATAAACTAAGTGACTGAAAACAGTAGATGGATATTTCAAGATATTCAAAGGCACAGAAGTTTCCTTACACTTATCATTTATAAGAAATAGTGAGGATTTAATGTAACCATGGGAAAAGAGATTTGAATACGCTCCCTCTATTGTTCTAGGTTTGTGCCTGCTACAGTTGAAAATGAGAAGAGGCATAAAACATAAAATATTACATTCAGAAAGAAGAAGGGACATTTTAAAACCATACTTTGAAAGTAATAAGCTTAGTATAATTGCCTCAGTACACAAACATTCCTTTCGGAGCATCACATTGACGCCAAATGTGTATCTATGCCCTTGTGAGCTTTAGACAACAAAGAAAAGCTGAAAGTGGAAGAGGAGTTTTCCCCAGGGAAGAGCACACCACTGGTTGTCTAATACCAAACTGGCTGCGCTGAAAACATACATACAAGTAACATTATACACAGACTATGCAGTTTATGTTTCAGAATGTACACGCACACACACACACACACACACACACACACACATACACACACACTAACAATAAGTTAAAAAAGAGACCAGGAATATGAAGGTGAGTGGGGTGGAGCATATGAGAGGTTTTGATAGAGAAAAGGAAAGGGAAATGTCATAATTATATTATAATCTGAGAATGAAAATAGATTTAAAAACTAAAAACTATATAAATGGATATCTATGCCTGTGTCTGAATCAGTCTCTGTCTAATTGAATTCTTGACTCTAATTATGTTTATTTTTGTTTTGTTTTGTTTTATTGGTTTTCTGAAACAAGGTTTCTCCATAACCTGTTCTGAAACTTGCTCTGTCGACCAGACTGGCTTCAAACTCACTAAAATCCATCTGTCTCTGGCTCCCAAGTGCTGGGATTAAGGGTGTGTGCCACCATGAGCCAGCCTATTTCTGTATATTTCCTAATTTCCCAAACATAGTTTTTTCACTTTTAAAAAGTTTTGGTTTTTATGTTATCAGATAATCAAAACTAGTTACTGATAGTTTATATATTGTATGGACATTTCGTGTGTGGAGATTACTATGTATCTGATTATGCGTGGTGTCAAGTCAATGGAAAATGCTGTGGATAATTATTTAATCCTTTAACATTTGGGGACAAGGTAGCTAGTCAGTTGAATAAACCAAATCACAGCATTGAGCTGAATTAATTGGCAGTGGCCACTGTGTTTGACAGAGTTGAAGGGTCATTAGAATTGAAAACAAAGGCTCTGATCTTTCTATCCATTCTGATAGATTTAGAACTCAAAGATATTCTGTGAAATATTTGGTGACAGTGCCCTCTAAAACTGTGGCCAGTGAACCATCTTTAAAGACTCACTCGCAATTACCATTGGTATCAAAACAATTAAACTCCCCATGAAAGATTTTGTACATAATAAGGTATTTGGAATCATCATATGGTTCCTAGGTGTTTTTTAGGTGTTCAGAAGTTTAAGGACAACAATCTAGACATTCGACGACTAAAACTTACAATTATATCTATTTGTTTTGATTTTCTCTTGTGGATTTTGAAGTCATGATAATCATAATTGAGCTACAATTTCCTGCACTTTGGAATCTCTTTGATGTTTTCTTGTCTTTCTATCTTTCATCAAATAGCTTGTCTCAGCTAAGTTGAGGTAACCTAAATAGCTCTCAGGGCTCCACAGCATGGGAAGCTGCATTTTCAGGATAACACCTGGGTACCATTTTTTGAAAAACAATTCTGAAAACAAAACAATATCCCCAAAGTACAACTACTTAGCCTTGATTACAGGGTATCATAGATCTAACCAATACTACCATGCTCATAGACTTTATTTAGAAAATACATAATTATTTTCTCAAATACTGAGCAGCCTGCACCAAAGTCTCAGAAAACACTTCAAATCAAAAGTAGTGAATCCTTGCCAGTAAGATACAGGAAGAAACTGAAGGAGCAAATCCCCTTACTCTGAGAAAGGAGATCATATTGCCATTTTAGAGAATGATAAGTATAGAGATCTTTAAAATGCTATTTTTAAGATTCTATCATGATGTAATGTCATTTAATGAACTCTATGTTGAAGAGCAGTCATTGGTATAGCCAATACATACAACAGGAAAAAAATAATTCATGAAAATTGAGTATGCCATGTAGATATAACAATTTTAAATATCCCTGGATCAAACTTGTATTGAAAATTTCAATTGCAAACATTTCTTAGAAATAAAAAAAAGTATATACAAAGGAGATTAATGTAATTAGAGCATTTTAAATCATAAAATGCAATATAAAAGTAAGCAATTTTAAATCTATTAAGTGAAATCAATAACTTAGAAAAGTGAAAAAGAAGTGGATAAATTAAGGTGAAGATAGAGATTAAAATATTGGAAAACTCCAGTAAAACCTTACAACCCACATTCAAAAATGCCTTCATGTGAAATCATAATGCCGGGGACTAGGATCCAAGGGGCCTTGCAACCATGACTTGCTTTCAGGCTCTTCACAGCTAGAGTTCACACAAAAGTAAATAAAGAAGCTAGGTGTAAAAATGTGCCCCTATCATCTCCACCTTGAGGATTACAGTTCTCTGGGGTTGCTGGCCAGCTAGGTAGCCTGCATAGGGGTTCTAGACTCAAAAGTTACTCTGTCTCAATAAACATGGCAGACAATACCTGAGGAACATTAGCCAAAGTTGTGCCCTGGCCTCCACTCTCACATATGTTCGCAGGAATGAACACACACCCACACACACACACACACACACACACACACACACACACCTTATAAATAATTTTAGTGGGTACAAGGTCATTGTTCACACAGATGAACTCTAGGGAAACCCGGAAAGTTAAACACACAGCTTTATCTCCTCAAAGGAAGGAGATATTTATCTCTTTTCCACCCAAAATTCTGGGAAAGAATGTAGTTTACAACCTGTTGATCTTTTGCGATATCTAGGTCCAGGCTTCAACCAAAAGCCTCAGAATATCATGCTTGTTTATCCCATACTTCCCCTATCCTAATTCTTGAGCATTACTTCTCAGACCATAAAACCCATTCTTTCAAAAACTGTCACTTGTACTTTGTTTACAACAGCCTAAGGGATTTACGAGTTATCTTAGGGCTGAGTCAAACATGCATTCTTCATGCTATTATGTTTCTCTAGGTCATTCTTTCTAGCCCTTTATCTTGAGCATAGTTTCTGAGTCAATAGTACCCATCTTTGAAAGAGGCCCTATGTACTTTTAAAGAGTTACAATGTAAACATGTCTTACGTTTTGTTATACACACAGGATCGAGTTAATTGTCACTAGGAGACTACTTTCCAAAAGTGTGCTGTGCTTAAATATAGCTAAACTGCCTGATGTCAGACTCTGGAAGTTTGATCCAGCTAAGTTGTGCTGAACCAGATCTCCTTCTTGCCTCTTGTAGATCATTCCTCTGCTGACAATGATGTTTGCAGAGACCCCAACAAATAATAAAAAATAAATCATTGCAACAGGAAAACAACTAGTAAAGAGCAAAATTGACAACTAAAAGTCATGCTGGAATCTTGCTCTGTCTGTAAGGTGTTTGTCTTACAAATATTAGGACCTAGCTTAGATCTTCAGTGCTTACATGGAAATTCAAGGCAAGGTGCTGTCTGCTTGTGATACCATCACTGTGGAGAGATAGATGGGGATCACTGAAACTCAATGGCCAAATTGCCTAGCCTAACTGGTGAACTCCAGGTCAACGACAGAGCTTTTCTCTAAGGCATACAGCATGCCTGAGCATGACAGCCATGATGATTCAAATGAAAATGTGCCCCAAAGTCTCATAGGGAGTGGTACCATTAAAAGGATTACCCTTGTTGGAGTTGGTGTGGCATTCTTGAAGGACGTGTGTCTCTGGCCTTGTGTGTCTCTCTCTCCCTGCTACCTTAAGATCCAGATGTAGAAATTGCAGCAGCTACCTCTCCAGAACCATGTCTGTCTGCATGGTGGCCTGCTTCATGTCATGATGACAATAGACTAATCTTCTGAAATACAAGCCAGCCCAATGAAATTTTTTCTTTTATTAGGGTTGTCATAGTCATAGAGTCTCCTCACAGGAGTAGAATCCCTAAGACAACAACACACATGTGCAAATACTCTCATATACATATATACCTCAAAAATACCCATATATACACAAACATCAAAGATGCTTTTGAAATTCAAAAACTCAAACTAAAAGAAAAGAAATCATAAAAGCATTGCGTATGTCTTCATTAGTAATTTATGACTCTAGACTAAGGAAATAACTTTTGGGAATGCCAAACTTAGTCCAGTTGACTGCAATAGGGTTAAACATATGCTGAGCACCCTGTGGATAACTAATTGTCAACTATACTCTAGTATCGGGCTGCACTTCAAAGGAGGGGAACATCCCAGCCTTTTAGAATGCATTTTTTGTTAATACAGTAGCCTGGCTTTTTGACCACAGCAAGGTGATATAGTACATCAAGCAATGAACCAACCATCCACGAAGTGTAAAATGTTTTTAACTGTTACAGGGAAAATGAGTGTGGGTAGGCATATGTGTTAAGTTCAAAAGAATGGCAATGGAGATCTTTTTGTTGTTGTTGTTGTTATTAATTAATTTATTTGTTTATAAAAATTTCCACTTCCTCCCCTCCTCCCCATACCCTCCCATTCTCCCCACTTCCTCTACTCCTCCCCCCAACTTCCTCCCCTCCTTCCTCTCCAGTCCTAAGAGCAGTCAGGGTTTCCTGCCCTGTGGGAAGTTCACGTTCCTCCCCTCTCCCTCCAGGTCTAGGAAGGTGAGCATCCAAACAGACTAGGATCCCAGAAAGCTAGTACATGCAGACAAAACAAGACCCAGTGCCATTGACAATGGCTTCTCAGTCAGCGCCCACGTCAGTCACATTCAGAGACTCCGGTTTGATCACATGCTCATTCAGTCCCAGTACAGCTGGCCTTGGTGAGCTCTCATTCGATCAGTCCCCTTGTATCAGAGGATGAACGCACCCCTCACGGTCCTGATTTCCTTTTTCATGGTCTCCCTCCTTCTGCTCCTCATTTGGACCTTGGGGGCTCAGTCCAGTGCTCCAATGTGGGTCTCTGTCTCTATCTCCATCTATCGTCAGATGAAGGTTCCCTCTGGTCCTGCCTTTCTTGCTCGTGTTCTCCCTCCTTCTGCTTCTCATTTGGACCTAAGGAGTTAAGTCCAGTGTTCCAATATGTGTCTCTGTCTCTATCTCCATCCATCGCCAAATGAAGGTTCTATGGTGATATGCAAAATATTCATCAGTATGTTTATGGGGCAAGGCCAGTTCAGGCACCCTCTTCTCTGCTGCCCAGGGAACAATCTGGGGATCTCTCCTTGGGCCTGGAAACCCCTCTAGAATCAAGTCTCTTGCAAACCCTAAAATGGCTCCCTTAGTTGAGATATATACTTCCCTGCTCCCATATCCATCCTTCCTCCCTCCCCCCATCCCATTCCCCCAAGCCATGCCCAATCCTCCCGCTCTCCCTTCTCTCTAACCATCTCCCTTTACTTCCACCCCCACCCCCCGTGCACCCAAGTTTGCCTGGCAATCTTGTCTACTTCCAACATCCAGGAGTATAACCACATGATTTTTCTTCAGGTTCACCTTCTTATTTAGCTTTTCTGGGATCACGAATTATAGGCTCAAAGATCTTTAACTATGGCTAGAATCCACTTATGAGTGAGTACATAGCATATTCCTCTTTTTGGGTCTGGGTTACCTCACTCAGTAAAGCGTTTTCTATTTCATTCCATTTGCATGCAAATTTTAAGATGCCATTGTTGTTAACCGCTGAGTAAAACTCTAATGTGTATATGTTCCACACCTTTTATAACCATTCTTCTACTGAGGGGCACCTAGGTTGTTTCCACGTTCTGGCTATTACAAATAGTGCAGCTATGAACATAGTTGAACAAATGCTTTTATAGTATGATAGGGCATCTTTTGGGTATATTCCCAAGAGTGGAATTGCTGGGTCCTGAGGGAGGTTGACTCCCAGTTTCCTGAGAAACCGCCACACTGATTTCCACAGTGGCTGCACAAGTTTGCATTCCCACCAATAGTGGATGAGTGTTCCCCTCACTCCACATCCTCTCCAGCATAGGCTATCATTGGTATTTTTGAGTTTGGCTATTCTGACAGGTGTAAGATGCTATCTCATAGTTGTTTTGATTTGCATTTCCCTGATCGCTAAGGAGGTAGAGCATGACCTTAAGTGCCTTTTGGCCATTCGAAGTTCATCTGTTGTGAATTCTCTGTTCAGTTCAGTACCCCATTTTTTAATTGGGTTAATTAGAGTTTTAGTGTCTAGTTTTTTGAGTTCTTTGCATATTTTGGAAATCAGACCTTTGTCTGATGAGGGGTTGGTGAAGATCTTCTCCCAGTTGGAAGGTAGCCTTTTTGTCTTACTGACAATGTCCTTTGCTTTACAGAAGCTTCTCAGTTTCTGGAAGTCCCATTTATTCACTGATTCTCTTATTGTCTGTGCTACTGGGGTTCTACTTAGGAAGTGGTCTCCTGTGCCTATATCTTGTAGACTACTTCCCACTTTCTCTTCTATCAGGTTCAAAGTAGTCAGATTAATGTTGAGGTCTTTAATCCATTTGGACTTGAGTTTTGTGCATGGTGATAGATATGGATCTACTTTCATTCTTCTACAGGTTGACATCCAGTTATGCCAGCACCATTTGTTAAAGATGCTTTCCTTCTTCCATTGTATACTTTTAGCTCCCTTGTCAAAAATCAGGTGTTCATAGGTTTGTGGGTTAATATCTGGGTCTTCTATTCGATTCCATAGGTCGACTTCTCTGTTCTTATGCCAATACCAAGCTGTTTTCAATACTGTTGCTCTGTAATAGAGTTTGAAGTCAGGGATGGTAATGCCTCCAGAAGTTCCTTTATTGTATAAGATTGTTTTGGCTATCCTGGGTTTTTTGTTTTGCCATATAAACTTGATTATTGTTCTCTCAAGGTCTGTGAAGAAGTTTGATGGGATTTTGATGGGGATTGCATTGAATCTATAGATTGCTTTTGATAGAATTGCCATTTTTACTATGTCGATTCTCCCAATCCAAGAGCAGGGGAGATCTTTCCATTTTCTGGTATCCTCCTCAATTTCTTTCTTCAAAGACTTAAAGTTCTTGTCAAATAGGTCTTTCACTTTCTTGGTTAGAGTAATTCCAAGATATTTTATGCTATTTGTGGCTATCGTGAAACGTGATGATTCTCTGATTTCCCTCTCTGTTGAGCAAGGTTCCTTGTGGCATAATTGAGTATCCTTTGGG
Source organism: Myodes glareolus (assembly GCF_982192425.1). NCBI lineage: Eukaryota > Metazoa > Chordata > Mammalia > Rodentia > Cricetidae > Myodes > Myodes glareolus. The sequence goes on along the minus strand of NC_142033.1, from coordinate 80,450,565 downwards.
TATATGCTCAGAAGTGTTATCACTAGGTCTTGAGACATACTGATTTCCAGGTTTTTAGAAACCACCATACTGATTTCGAGAGTGGTTGTACAAATTTGCATTTCGACCAGCAATGTAAGAATGTTCTCCTGGCTCCGCATCTTCCCCAACATAAGCTGTCCTCTGTAAGTAGAAGCACATAATCTGTCCCCAATGCTTTGGCTAGATTTTGGTACCTTTTTCTCATACTGGGTTGCCTTGCCCAGAGTTAATACAAGGGAAAAAGCTTAGTCCTACCTCAACTTGGTATGCCAAGCTTTGTTTATACCCATGGAAGGTCTGCTGCTTTCTGAACAGAAATAGAGGAGGGGTGGATAAGGGGTGGGGTGAGAGGAGAGGAGAGAGGAGAAACTGTGATTGGGGTGTAAATTAAATGAATAAATTTAATTAATTAAAAAGAAGAGTTTGGTGTAACGTAACTATAGAACAAGAAGACCAAAGATAACCAGCGGCCCAGAATTAAGAAGAAAGTGGCCCTACAATGCCTTCACTTAAGACTCTCAGTCTCTAAAAATATTAGGTCATGCATTTCTGCCTTTATGTCATTCTTTTGTGACACTGCTGTAAAAGTCATGGCAACTGAATACTTCATTCTTTACAAAAGACTCACACATCCAGGAGACATGAACATTCTTCACTTATTGGCACTAAAATTGACTAGCTTCAAAGCAATGAAGCAGAGAAACTGATAGGAACAGAAGGAAAATAACAAATCAAATATAAGTCAGAAATTCCAAAACTGCCTTCCTAATGGAGAAAAATTATCATAAGATGAGAACGCATGGTTAATACCTAAACAGCACTACTAAGCAATTAATCAGACTGTCATTTCTAGAACATTCCCTTTAACCACATGTGTAATAAACTGCAGCAGAAAGCTGAATGAAGCATTCTCTCCTTCCTTTTCACAAGGTATTGAACTGTGGAGTTACATTTAAATTTAGATTTGTCAATTTCTTTTACATTATTTTGGAGAATTTTATATATGACTAAGAAACTTACATGATTCTCTGCCCATTCTCTGTACTCTGCAACTTCTCCTATGCCCCTACCCCCTCCTCGAATTTATGTTCTCTTCTTTAATTATTGTTCACACACACACACACACACACACACACACACACACACACAGAGACATGCATATATAAATACAACCAGCTGAGTTGGCTTAGTGTTACTCACATGTCTCTGTGTTTAGGGCTACCCACTTGGGGTTAGATAATCTATTATGGGCTTTTCCATTGTAAGACTGATCCCCTCTATTTGTAGCCATTAATTGTCTGCAACTCCTCATCTAAATAGGACCTTGTAAGGTTTCTTCTGTTCACAATAGAATGTAAACTGTTGCTGTCATTGTGAAGGTCTTGTTTAGTCAACCATACTGTTTACACTTCATGGGTACAGCTTCCATGCCATAAATAGGAGATGCTGTCTGGTAGCATGTGTCCTGGTCCTCTGTCTCTATAAGAGATGAAGTCTTGTTGCAGGTATCCTGGCCCCCTGGCCATATCTAGAAGATGATGATGTCTCAAAGCATGGGTCCTAGGAGATGAAGCCTTGCTGCAGGTGTCCTGATCCCTTGGCCATATCTAAGAGATAAAGATGTCCTGCAGCATGTGTCCTGGTTCTCATAAATTTCTTTTTTTGTGATGCTCTCTAAACCTTAAGTGCAGACATTATGTCGTAGATTTATTTAATTGGGGATGAGCACTACAAGATCAGTTGTTCTTTGCAGTTTGATGAGCTGTGCCCTTTTGCAATGGTCTCCTTCTGCTGCAAAAGAACCTTCCTTAGCAGGGGGAGCACGAGAGAGCTCCATTCATCTGTGGGATCCGATGGTAGCTCCCCAGAACACAGTTGGGAATTATTTTATCTCTGTTGTCACTATTTACAAGTGCTAAAATACTACATAGGTGATTAAATATCACAGTCAATACTGGTAAGAAACTCATAAATGTAATTTCATGGGTATCAAAATAGTGTGTGAAGTTAAAGTAGCCAAATCAAAACAAAACTAAAAATGTTCTAGTACCATGTCTTTATTTTTTCTGCATGAGAAGTATAAATTTATTTTAAAATGTAAATTCACAGATTTACAATTTATAAAGTCACATATTATAATGCTTCAGCTAAGAGGTTTGCTTCGGTAGACTGAAGGATATTTATTTATTAAAAATTGGTATTAAGAATTACAATTGCAGATAAGACATCTTTTTAAAAAATTAGATTTTAATTCCTGAATAATGCCTGTCTGGCTCAGAGAGAAAAGCGTGTGTTAGAGATGCGTGTTTTCACAGCATTATTCCGTTTCATTCTTGTCCACAAAACAAATAAATATGGTCACCATTATGAGATTCACATATATATGTAAAACCCTATAGTTACATAATTAAATGGATCTGAAGTTATAATTTTCACTTTAAAACATGACTTGTGATAGAATTTCATGTTTAGTAGATATTTCCATGGCGTGATGGACTTGACTGTTCTATAGTCTCTTCTACTCATCTCATCCACAGGCATGTCTTCCCTGGGGAATTTTGGTAAAGAACAGTTGTACAAAGTTGCAGATGGAATACAGCTGCACTAAAGCAAAAATGTCAGTTGATGTTAGTCCCCATGCCTGTCTCTTCACGGTCACACTTCTACCTTAGGTGTCCTTTCATGATACTGAAGAAGTCCCAGCTTGGGCTACCAGGAGAGAGACATAACCAGCTACACTTGATACAAGACCTTGGGCTGGATTCCTATGGAATCTTAACTGAAGTACATACTACCACCCTGGATACTTCTGAACAACAATATGTATCACCTCCGCCATCCAAATAAGGATATTAGTGCTTTTTCCAGTAAGGCAGAGGTGATTAGATGAAAAACAAATAGTATTGAAGCCACAGCTAAAATTCACAGCACTTTACAAGATTGTGATTAAGTCTCCACAAATGAGAAGACAGTTCAGAACCATCTACTTTATTGTCAATTTTCATGCTCAAAACTAAGAAAGAGAATTGAAGTACAATTTGCTTGCTAATGTCTTATTTTCAGTCACAAAATATCCTCTGACATTTTTTCATTTTTTGTGACTTTAAAATGTGGTGGAGAGCTTAACAAAATGTAGAGAAATTCCTAATTTAAATCATAAAAGGAGGTGAAATGTTGGAAAACACATACAAAGAATGTGACTTGTGCACAACTTATTCTGTAGTTGAACTTTCAGTATTTTTGAATGAGAAGAAATGTATCTTCAGGCTATAGGGTATGCCAATCAGCCCCATAGGTATGAGAGTTGATATCATCTTTTTTTGAGTTCGAGAAGTGGAGACAGGTAGATTCTGAGTAACAATGACCTAGGAGGGTGAAGACTGCTTAATCTAGCATTTTCTTTCTAAGTTTTATGAAAGTTTACTTAGCCTTTTAAAGATATATAGTAGAATGTGAAGCTAGTATATTAAGTTATATAAAATTAAATACATGGTTTTGAGAAAGTGGAGGCAGAGTAATGGGGGTATGGAAATCCTAGGGGAATGTTCTCAAAGTATCATTTGTAAAGAACGAAGTGAAATCCAAATCTTTTGTCCCTTAGTTTGTTTATGTATCTTACATGTCAGTGATAATTCCTGTCAGAGCCCCCAAATTCTGGAACTGGGTCCCAAAGGATGAGCCACAGCTTTTTGAGCATCCGTCCATTCATCCATCCATCCACCCATCTATCCATCCACCCATCCATCCATCCACCCATCTATCCATCCACCCATCTATCTATCCACCCATCCATCCATCCAGACACCCATCTATCCATCCACCCATCCATTCATCCACCCATCTATCCATCCACCCATCCATCCATCCATCCTATCATCCACCCATCCATCCATCTAATCATCCATCCGATCATCTATCCATCCACCCATCCATCCACCCATTCATCCATCCACCCATCCATCCACCCATCCATCCATCCACCCATCCATCCATCCAATCATCCATCCAACCATCCATCCATCCACCCATCCATCCACCCATCCATCCATCCATCCATCCACCCGTCCATCCATTCATCTATCCATCCATCCATTCATCCATCCATCCATCCATCCATCCACCCATCCATCCATCCAGACACCCATCTATCCAGACACCCATCCATCCATCTACCGATCCATCCATCCACCCATCTATCCATCCACCCATCCATCCATCCACTTATCTATCCATCCGTCCATCCTTCCATCATGTATGACACAGTTAATTGTCTATTGTAGTGCCTTTATTCCTTGTTCTGATTATCTAAGCACAGCTTGTCAGTTTGGTGTTGTGATTCATTATTGCTCTTCTGTCCATAACTTAAACTAATTTTCTGATCAATTCATCCAGAAAGTCACTGCTCCCAACTAGCATCATCCTGGTCCTCATGTTTAGCTTTGTATAGCCAGTCTCCTGCATCAGGATCTACCTAGAAGACAACTCTAAATAAAGAGTGTGACTTCCATAGAGCTATGGTGCCCTGAGCAGGATAGAAGGAAGCCTGAAGATTCTTCCCTTGCTGGGTCTGAGAAGACCAGCAATGTTCTGAGAGCACCTGCTTTGTAAGAAGACACTGTTTAGAGAAGGTTAAACTAATCAAAAGCACATGCCTCATTTCTTAATCTGCTCTTCACAGCCTCACAGATGTGCAGATGCCTTGGGAAACATGGCGAACCATCCAGGTGGTCGAACAGTTTTGATAATATCATAGTTTTTTGTGTTTGTTTGTTTGTTTTTTGTCAAGAGGCTGCTCCCAACTTTGGTCTACAGACTCCCGAGCCTTTCCACCCTAAAACCAAAACTCTTTATATTGTTGTATTTGAGCATAGCTTAAAGTAATTGATTTAGTGAGATCTACTTTATATAATACTTCCCTGGAGTGTAGCTATTTATACATTTATATAAGTAAATGAATGTGCCTGCACTTTATCTACAGCTATTTTTAGAAATACAAGAAACAATTAGCACAGTAAAATATTTATTAAAGTGTTCTACATGTCAGTGAAAATATATAAAATAACCCAACAGGGGCAGTAATTGATAATTATCAAATATCCTCTCAGAAGTGGCCATTACTGTTATGAAGGAAACCTGTGAATTGAAGTGCTTATTAAGTTTGGATGTAGGAGAAACATGCATAGAAAAGGTTGCGTGGCACCATAATGACTTGATAGATGTAATGATGACCTACTCTTTTTATTTTCCAATTATCTCATATCACGTTTTGATACTAAAGTAAAACTAAGATCACATTGAAATAGATCAGATATTTTAAACCTAAAGAACCTGCTGCGGAAGGGAAAATAAGTATACTTTCTGCTTTACATTTTTACTTTGCAAAGACTGTTCAAAGAGAAAAAAACAAGAGTGAGACAGCTTACTGATTTGAGAAATAAGGGTCTCCAAGATATTGCACTATTCTCTTTGCAGTTTTTCTGAGCACCAGATTGGATAAGTGTAAGCGTTTGATTTAATTCTCAATGAAGCCTCTGCTTAAGACAGACTGTTATTTTAGAAACATCATCATCAATATACTGCACTTGATTTCAGATCACATGTATATTTCTTTTTAAAACAATCACACGAAACAGAAATTACCAAAATAATCACAGTAGGTAAGCTTTAGCAGCACCAAACCCAGTAAATATCATATAGTAAAACCCTTGCTTTAGCCACTACAGTGACATCTGGTGGGAATAGGAGTTATTGAAGGCATCCTGCTGGTAGGTTCTATGCATGTGACCATGCCACCTCACTTTCTTGTCATTCTTATATCTCCTGCAAAACCTCAAAATTTGTCAAACTCTACCTTTCGGAAAGAAATATTAAGTATAATTCAGAATATGAATGCAATCCATGCAATTAATGCAATCTATACAAAAATACAATCTTCACTAGGGATGTACCCCAGGATGAGGTTCAGGAAGTAATTTTGAATGGACGAATAGAAACTATCCTTTAAAATTACTAATAGTCTTTTTTTTGTAATACCTGGCCCAGATATTCTGTACATATTTCAGATCAATGTCACATTCTAGATTTGATTGACCCTCCTACTCATGCAAACTGTCCATAAATGAAGGACGGTTTATTCTAAGGTCTAGAATGGTTTCTGTTGTGAAGGATCTTAACAGTGGGACTCTGGGGCAGTGCAAATCCTACATGAAGTAAAGGAAGGACCTTAGTATCTTCTCCCAGAAGCATGGAACAAATATGCCTCTTCTTTCTTGCAGACAAAGGCCAAGGAAACTGAGACTGCCTCAATCACCACATTGTAATGGAGACATTGAAAAGTCTGCCTCCTATATGATTGCATAGTTCTTATGCATATCAAGGAATCTGTGGGTAATCTTCACAGATTGTGCCAATACCCAGCCTCCTATTCTTTATTTTCTGGTATTAACACTCACACTTGATTCTTGTTTTGAGGGAATGTTTCATTAAAAACATCATAGTCTACTAATTCAACATTGTCATTTGATGCTCTGACATTTACTAGCCTTACTTCTCTGCAACCAACTACCATAAAATTTCAAATAAAATCCTTCTTTCTATTGCTTTATTTATAATTTCCAGATGAAAGTGCTGGAATAATAGCAATCTTCAATAGTAACAAATTACTGCCTTTTCCTTTCTATTTTTAAGCAACGTTGCAATTTGAATATTTTTATGATCATAGGTTAATAAAAAACTTTTCCCCCTCCTGCCTAAGAATTTGATCTTCACTTAAGGGCTCCGCTGTGTTTCTCTGAAAACAGAAAAAGGGGGAAAAATTACAAGCCTTGCTACTTTTAATACAAGTTTACTTGACACTAGTAAGTGGCTCATGGACTGAAGGTATAATACCTACATTAAACCAGAGCATCTATTTACAGAGTATGATTGCTTGTGGCACAGTATCCTTCAAGAGCTGTGCCAAGGTATATCAACTCCTGTAGGGGCAGAAGTTCTCAAGACAGGATAGCTCTTGCACCTTCCCAAGGCGACCTTACCTGCATGTTCCTGAGCCTTTCTTAGCTGTGCATTGAGGTGGCTGTCCACTCTGTCTTGTATCTTCTAGGCAGATTCTGCACAAATGACCTATACCACCCAGGGACTCTGAACATCTCAGCCATGCTAAGAAGACCCTATGCCGCACACTGAGAGGATTTCTTGTATTGTGGTCCTGTATTTTAAAAAGGCAGATAATCTGAGATGGAGAGGGAAAACCTATAACATTAATAACTCACTCTCCAAGTTAGACTTCCCGTTGGCTGCTCCCCAGACCTAAATGGAAGCAAGGTTTCTAAAACTCTACTTGTGCTGTGGCAAAGCAGTATGAGGCTGGCAACCCATGATGCAAGCTAGAGTCCAGGAGTACTGTAAGCTGCCATCTTTATGGCAAAAGGGGAAGGTATCTAGAAGTGATCCTCTGTGCTATCTTTCCTTCCTTTACTATGTCCTTAAACCAAGCCTGCTCAGTAGTGTGTGTGTGTCTTAAACTTGCAAGTGCTCAGGAAGGAGCCCCCTTCATCCACATATTTCCCCATATGAATGTGCATGGGTCTTATAACTAAAATCCCTACACTTCCTTTGTTCTGGGAGAGTTCTACTTTGAAAATTCTCCCCCAGAATTTACCTTATCTGTGGGCAATAAAATCTTCTGCAGTTGTGTTGTCTATATATTGATTGAGCTTTGTGGGCTTTACCATCACTGAGATTGTGTTTGTGACCGTGACATAATAAGTTCTAATGGCACAGCCGTACACTGTCTCAGTCCAGATGTCAGGTAGACTTCTCTGTGAGGCTCTGATTCCTGCTAATGAAGAAATCCATTGAAAAGATCTGCTTCTAGATAGTCTTTGCAAACAAAAAAAAAATGTGAGGAGAGAGGACGCATGGGATGGGTCTGGGTCTGGGAGTGGTCTGGGAAAGATTGGGGAAGGAGACACGGGATGATATAGTCAAAAGATGAGCAAAAAATTAACAAAAATAAAAATTTAAAAACAAGAAAATAAATGTAAGATTGCTTCTAGGGAGATATGATTCATTCCACTGCCAGATCAAGCATTCCACACCTCTTTATTGTTCGAAATAGGTGATTCTTGAATGCCTGAATTCATTATGTTAATACCAGTTAATATTTGACTGCAGTACTATTGACGTTATTAGTTTAGTTACACTCATAGCTGACCTTTTCTCACTAGCATTAACAGTCTGACTCAATTGCTATTTTCTATACTACACAAATATTATGGATAATTGCGTTAATAATAAGACTACCTAATATGGGGGAGTTTTAGGTTGCTGAACTCCGGTCCTCTAACATATGCCCTGGTAAATTCTCATGGCTCTGCTTTCTTTTTTTTTTAATTGAAAATTCATGCAATATATTCTGATCATGGTTTCTCCTTCCCTTATCTCTTCCCAGATCTTACCTACCTCTACACTCATCAACTAGATGCCTTCTTTCTCTATCACTTTAGAAAAATAAATAAATAAACACAGGAAACACACAGAAGGAGCCATTCTTTTCTCTTTGTCTTTACATTAGCTTTGTATAGAATTATGTTATTTTCATCTTTTATGTTCACGCTTTCTTTTCAATATTAAATGAACTTTAAAATAGGCAAAATGTGTGTAAGCTCAAAATAAAATGTGTTAAATGTATTCTGAAACATGGCCATGTTTTTTATTATTTTAATAACAGCGTAACGAGAAATATTAATTCTAGAATTGTACTGACAGTTACTTGATCCCCAACTGTATCATATCCCAGGCAGTTACTTAGCAAGCTGTCTTATTTTCTTTATTTACTCAATGCATATAATATTTGAAAACTATTAAACATAATAGTGTGGAATAATATTGATGTGACTGTTACATAAAGACTATTATAAACTCAACTTATGAATTCATTTATCTTACATAAGCTGTATTACATGTCAAAATACTCCATAAGTAAAAAAAATGTATTAAGCAAGATTTTTAATCTATTGCTCAGATTAGGAAAATTGATTGACCTGGCAAGTTCTGATGCCATAAAAACAATTTTCTTGGAAAACTAAAATAATCATAAAAGGGGATCCAGTTATTAATTCACTCCATACTCCATGTATCTTTTTGATAAATCATTTTTCTGTTTTTTTCTTCACTTTGTATGTATGGGAAGGGGTAGGGAAGGGAACCAGGCCAGCCTTGGGTTTTAATTTTTGACCTTCACACTAAGGGTCAGGATCAAATAATTGCTTGCCTTCCTCAGTTTATTATAAACTCTAGGACCACGGGTCTAATTGATAACTATTCTGTGAAGCAAATAGATATTGCACTCTTGAGCAGTAATGATTTCTTTGAAACTGCTTCCCTGCCTTCTTAGCAACAGAGACATCCCTGATGCTGCCATGGTGTACTTTTCAAAGGCTGTCAGTTCTAGACTTTGCTCTTCCCCATGTAACCCAAAAGCCACCAGTGGCACAGCTTTTTCTTTACAATCTGGCCACATTAAAATTACAGATCTTATCTCTGTTTTTATTATCAGCTGTTCTTGTTTTCCCTTTCTGGGTAAGTGAGCACCAGCCTTGTCAGATTGGACCACGAAAGCCCTGCTTCTATTCTGGGACTCAGGTAACACTCAGATAATGTTGCTAATAAATGACTCCAATTACAATGCTTCCGAGAAAGTAATTTTGCCTCCAAGAGATGGAAAACAACTAAAATAATGGAGGGAATGCAAAGCTTTGGCCATTTACATTGTTCAATCTAGTAGCCACGGTGATGTTTCATGTTCCTTTGTCATTTCTTGGTCTAAGTGACTCAGCTGAGATCCAGTAAGATTGTTAGGTGCTTTGATAACACTGGATCCAGGCATCTCCCCTCCTCCGTGGACCACTCTCTACAGATCAGAGTTCCCTGCAATACTGTGGTAGTCACATTACCTGCTGGCTTCAGCAGCTGCACCAGGGCAGACAGTTACAAGTTGTAGGAATTTCTTACTAAGGACATAGATGGAAAAAACACACAAACTTGAGAATCTGCATTGGCAGTCTGCTTGTTTTCATTGGTTTGCTGAGCCAGGATAGAGCTGAAGAAAGAACAAAAGAAAAACAATATTAGGGGCAGAACGTGTCTCAGAGAAAGGAGAAGGTAAATGCAATTGCCCATGTTTAGAAAGTTGAGGATCAGCAAGGATCTTTGCTTGTCCTAACTTTGGGTTTTCTCACCATTTCTCAGAAACCAACCCCACTCTGTTCTGAGCTGCTTGCAGACCTCTACTGATGATCATGCCTGCTTTCTCAGACTAACTCAAAAAGGATAGCTTTCTGTCCTCTCTGCCTCTTTCCTTACAGCCGATGCAGATATCCAGGCCTTGCCTACCACACTAATTTCCTTGAAAACTAATAAAACTATCCTGTTGCTGCCCCCGACCCAAGTTAAACCAAGATAAACGTTTTCTACCTATATTTTTCCCTTTTATTAATCTATTCACCTCTCCTCAAGAACATATTATACATTCTGGACTAAGGACCTCCTATTTTCATTCCCAGGCTCAATATTATTTTGTTAAATTTAATTGAAGATAGCAGAATTAACATACTGAGGCCAGTCAGGAGAAAAAGGAAGTAAGGGATGTTGGAAGGAGAACCTCATGCCAATCTGTTTGAAGCTTTCTGTTAGCTCAGATTCAAGAATTCCAGTACCATTAACAATCTTGTCTGTGAAAGTTACCCAGACACAGATATATCATTTATATTGATCTATTTTCCAATGGGAATGTTGAGAAAAAACGGACATTCCATTTTCTGATTCTCTCAAAGGTCAAGACTATTAACTCTTGTTTACAATGATGATTTCCCAACTTCTTGCATGCCTATGTTTTAGGTTTTGCCTACGCGGAATCCTGTGTGGTGCACCTCAGGAACCACCCTGCGAACTTACAAGAACTCATCACAACCCTCTGAAGACAGCTGCTTCAGAACTCAGCACAACACACACACACGCCCTTTGTAACTCCAGTAAAGTGAAAACTCCCCCGTGGTTGTGCTCCTCTGTGTCTTAACTTTTTCCTAAGCCTCTCTTATTTTATTAACCAACTGTGCATAAACCTGTGTTAAAACTATTCTTTTAATGAACTCCAACTCTGCTTTATAGTGCCTTGCCTTGTCTTGAAATTAAAAAACAAAAAATAATACCTTTGACAAAACAAACTACAGAATGCTACCTAAGTGGTAGAGTCTGGTGTCATCACACATTTAAGTTTTTCTGGACTGCCTATTCTTCAGAATGTGGAGGTTGGAAACAACTTTAAATTTCAAGGACTTGACTCCTTGATTATGCCATTGTTGGCATTTGTAATAGAGTGGACCCTTGACATTTGCAGATTTAGTGCTTCGAGTTTTGCCTATTCATGAGCCAATATGTCATGCCGTAATTTGTAAATTTGCTGAGGCATGAACTCAAATCTCATACACAGACAGTTAAAGCTACCAGTAACCTCTGGAGTGCTAAAAGTTTTATTTCTCTGTGATAGATGAGATTTTAAAAAAAATCTGCTCAGTTATTGTGATATTGAGATACTTTCAGTGCTCTCTCACAATGGATTATTTAAAATATTCCAATGAGTTCTCTTCTACAACTTAATCATTCTTGGAGAATGAATGAGAAATGGGTTACACTGGCAAATAAAAATAAATTGTCTAAGTTTAGATAATTGAAGTCTGTAAGTCATGCCATCCTTTTAAGGAAGGAGTTGGGAGCTGCAAAAGAGAGAGAGAGAGAGAGAGAGAGAGAGAGAGAGAGAGAGAGAGAGAGAGGTACAGACTAGAAGACACAGCACTGCCTAGGTGGGCAAAGACAATGTACGACAGGGTGACATATCTGACTTGTGTGTGATCCATCATCTGCTGCTTCTGTTTTCTCATATTCTTATAAGTCATGCTAGGTCTTTTTTTTTTTTTTTTTTTTTTTTTACAAAATAGAGTTCTTAGACTTCATTTAACACAAATGTATTTGTCTGAAATAAAAATTTAGCCTGTAAGTTTCAGATGTAATTATTAATATATGAGCTATATAGATAATTATCTTCTTCCTATTTTGTTTGTTTCGTATACAGTCTCTTTGTCTGCATGTATGCCTGCAGACCAGTGGAGGGCATCAGACTGTGAGCGGCCATGTGGGTGCTGGGAACTGAACTCAGAACCTCTGGAAGAGCAACCGGTACCCTTAACCACTGAGCCATCTCTCCAGCTCCCCTTTCTGTTAACACTACTATAAAAAGTGTGTAATTGCCATGATTGCACCTAATTAGTTAAGAACAATAGCTTTCTTCCTCCATCCTTTTGAGTGGTTTTTGTAAAAATCTTAGTTTTCTGCTCATAATAGAACTTTTATTTTGGAATTATTTAAATAGAATGTATTTATGGATTTTAGACACTAACCTTGATAGATGTATTTTTGGCTACCACTTTATTTCCTTACCAACCATGGTGACTTTGTGAAAAATACAAGTGCATACTTCTGAGCCATCTGTGTGGATTAACTAAGAATTTGTTTGAAGATGGTTTTATATATTGGACGTTTTAGATTCACCATATTGTATTCACAACCTTAAAGTACTGCCTGTAACAATAGTGTATTGTTGATCCGCAATCCCTACAATGTGTCGCATGGTGCCAACTACAGGGTGTCCAAAAAATGTAGGCAGTGTGTCCAAAATATGTATCCAACATAAGTATCTTTGGATGAACTAGTTATTATTTTCCACAGGAGGCATTGTATATCTCTGGCCGCACATCAAATGCATTTATTCAGATGCATTCTCCCATAAAATCTTCTTTATCGTGCCAAAGTATGACTATTCACCCAGAAATAGATATTTGATAAGCTGTTGAGTTTTGTACAAAATGTAATTGTAAACTTCTGTGTATTTTAATTGTAATTCTTCATAGTAAAATCACTGCCATTATATAGTGGTCATTCAAAGCATCATGGGTAATTAGGTTCACACACCTGACGGATGGCTTTTCTCTCTTTAATTGATTAAGTGCAATTTAATTGCTGACAAAAAGAATTTGCAGCTAATTCATGGAAAATGACATTGATTCCTCTGATGAAAGCACAACTATAACTTGGCGTCTGTATGTGGATTGCATGCAAAGTTCTTCCTCGTTACAGAATTCTTGTGCAAAAACAGTGTCAACAGACTCATGAGCCTGTCAGATTCTTGGGAATTAATTGAACACTTACAAAGCAAGACATCAAAATCCATCTTTTAAATGAGCACTACTGGTTTCAATGACTTAATTGTTAGTGGGTGTTTAGTTTGAAATCTAACGTGAGCTACTTACTTGATAAGAAATTTCAGAAACACTTTCAAAATATCTTTGTTCTGTTGTCTACAGTTTTTCTCCTAGCAGTTTACTGAATGGATTTGTTGACACAGTGAATGTATGTGAGGTGAGGAATTGTATCTGCAAGCTACAAGAGAATCCTAAGAAACATTGGCAATTGTTGAAGTTCTATTTTTGTCATTCTTTCTTTAATTCTGTTTTTCCATTATTGATGAGTCTAAGCCTAGTACAATACTTCTTAAACTTATTTCTTTTATTTTCTGAGATAGTAACATAATTACTTCATTTGCCACTTCCCTTTTCTCCCTTCAAACCCTCCTATATACCCCCCTCCTTACTTTCTCTTAAAGTTTTGGCTTCCTTTTTCATTAATTGATGTTGCATTTATATGTGTATATAAATATTAATTCCTGAATACAGAAGCATACTCTACTCAGTCTATATGATGTTACTTGTATGTACATTTTTACAGCTGACCATTTGTATTGGGTAACCAATCACTGCCTTTGTCCCTGGGAAAGATTCTTTGTACTGCTCTCAACATTCCTTGCTTCCTATGTGTAGGACTCTGACTTCCTGTGCTTTCCCCAAACACTTTTGAATGTCCATTTTCGGTTGATCTTGTTCAGATAAAGTTTATGTAGCCCTGCTGGTGAGATTTTATGGATGCAACTTCTGATATTACTGGGAGACACAATCTTACAGCAACTCTCTGATATTTGGATATTTACAATCTTTACATTTCCTCTTGCATAATGATGCCTGAGTATTAGCTGAGGGAGTGTACCCATCAACGCATGAGTCCATATCTATTCATTTAGGTTTATTGTGGTTTTCTATAACAATCTCTGTGTTGCAGAAAGATGTTTTCTTGATGACAGGTAAGGAGTAAATCTGTCTGTGGGTATAAATACAAAGGTCTAGTGTGTATTAGGAATTATCCTGGTTTGGTAACGTGATGGTTGTAAGTTCTCCTCCAAGATCCATGACTTCACAAGACCTAGGCATGGTTTCCTTCTTTTTGATGGGTCTTAAGTTCAGTTAGAGAGTATGAAGGTACCGCTAAGGTATCTATGCAACAATTGTATTCTTAGCATACTTGTGCAGTGCTGGCTGTTGTTGTAGTTCATAGATATAAATGGGAATGACTGCTGCTTGCTTCCTCCCTCTAGAAGTTTGCATGATACTTTCTTGTACCATGTAAGCTACCCCCCAGTGAAAAGGATTTCAGGACATTTTCTACTCAGGTGTCCCTGAGCCATGTTTCTGAAGTACATGCTGTCTGCAGCAGTAGAGACTTACCTTCCTACTTTGGGTGGCAAGCATGGACAATGACAAGAACCTAATGTTTTGGGAATCTTTAGATAATCCTGACCAACAACTCAAAAATGGGGGTGTTTGTACTTTGTATTGGGGGTTTTGTTAGGTGATCTTTGACTCTTGTAAGGAAAATTAACAGCCCAGATGAGAAATTTTCATAGACATTTCTTATTTTTATTTTATCCCCATTTTCCTTCCTCTGTCTTTTTCTGAACAGTTGTAACATTAGGTTAGGCATCATTCTGTAACATGAAGGCCTGCTTGTTGGGATTTCTGTCCCACCGGTACCCCACAGCTGGCAAGCCCCAGAGAAAATCACACAGAGATCTTCATAAGTTATAAAACTGATTGGCCCATTAGCTCAGGCAATTTATTAGCTCTTGTAGCTTATATTAACTTATTATTCTTATCTATGTTAGCCACATGGCTCAGTATCTTTCTCAGCCAGGCAGATTACATCTTGTTTCTTCTGTGGTCTGGGCAGGACTGTGGAGGGTGCTTCCTGCTTCTCAGAATACTCCTGTTCTCATCACCTTGCATCTACTTCCTGTCTGGTTGACCCACCCATACTTCCTGCCAATCAGCATTTATTTAAAACATGATTGATGGAATATACAGACAATTTTCCCACACCAAACAGCTAAATAAATAATAAATGAGACAAAGGGGATGCCCTCAGAATGGAAGAAAAATCTTTGCCAACTATATATCTGATAGAGGACTAATACCCAGAATGTATAAATAACTTAAAAAGTACAATAAAAAATAAAGTCAATGACCTATTACAAGAAGGAATCTAGGACCTGATCAGAGTTTTCAAAAGGAAAAAAAAAGACTAAAAACAGTCACAAAAAATGCTCACCACCCCTAGCAGTTTGGGAAATGCAAATTAATACTACTCTGATATCCCATCTTGCCTTAGTCAGAGTGGCAAATGACTCAACAAAATGGCTGACAGCAAATGCTATGGGGGTGTGAGAGGAAAGGACTTCTTATTCCCTAAGTTTCTGTCCCTCCTGGTCTCATAACCATCCAGTTCCAAATAAACACACAGAGACTTATATTTATTATAAACTGTTTGGTCTATTGCTCAGGCTTGTTACTAACTACATCTTACAATTTTAATTAACTCATAGTTCTAGTCTATGTATAGCCATGTTGTTCGGTACCTTTTCTCAGTAAGGCATTCTCATCTTGCTTCCTCTGTGTCTGGGTGGTGACTGCTCTCTACCTTTTCTCCTCCCAGAATTCTCCTAATCTGGTTCCATCGCCTATACTTTCTACCTGGCTACTAGCCAATCAACATTTTATTAAACCAATAAGAGTGACAAATTTTTACAGTGTACAAGAGCATTCTCCCATAGCAGTGGGGTAAGCAGTATAGGAGGAAATGATCCCTCATCCACTGATGGTAGGATTTCAAAGTGATACAGCCATATGGAAATAACTGTGGAGAATTCTCAAAATGATAAAAGTAAACCTAACATATAACCTATTTGTATCACTGCTTGGCATATGCCGAAAAGAATTGACATCCTACTTTACAGATACTTCCTTAGCCATGTTCATTGCTTCTCTGTTTACAACCACTGGGAAATGGAAACAGCCTAAATTCAGTTCATCTAATGAATGAATAATGAAAATGTGGTACATATATATGATGAAACACGATTCTGCTGTAAAGAAAAAATTAAATTATGCATTTTTCAGGTAAATGAATGGAACTAGAAAAAATCATATTGAGTGAGGTAAACCAGACCTAGAAAGACAGATGTCACATGTTCTCTCTCCTCTGAGGCTTCTAGCTCCAAATCTTCAGATAGGAGCTCATACCTGGGAGTAACTACATAAACCAGGAATGTTTAAAGGGCCTACTGTTGGTGTTGAGGGGTGGGCAGAGAGGTAAGAGAGAAGGGAATAATCGAGTACAAATTATTTGATTGGAAATATGTAAAGAATGGGGTGGGTATTAATTAGGAAGGGAGATAATAATCTGTATTTTTAAACAGTGATTACCATGACTAAGATATTCTTTAGAAAACGTTTATTGAATGTGTAAAAGCACAGTATAGAACAAAAGGAACCTATAAACAAATTTATGCTCTCAAGGGACTGAAATGCAGAAAATTGGAAAAGTCTGACATATAAAATTTAATTATTGTGAAAATTATTCAGAATCTAGAAATATTCCATAAAGAAGCCAGATTGGGAGCTACTTGCCAAGAGAACACAAAAGGGTCCAACTCGAAAAAGCTCCTAGTTGACTGCTGAGGGAAGGTGAGAGCCAAAGGAGGGCATAAATAAAATCTAAGAAATATTCAGGGAGAAAGCACTGGGGAGGGAGAAAGTTTTCCAGGTTTTCAGGAATTGGATGTGTGTTAATGATATCTTCCTGCAGGCCAAAAGATGAGGTGTGGTTAAGAAGTTCAGCCTCTATAAAATATTACTGAAGCATGGTAAAGGTTAAAAACCAAATAGCACTGTCCTGCCTTTCTTGTTCATGTTCTCCCTCCTTCTGCTCCTCAATTAGACTTTGGGGGATCAGTCCAGTGCTCCAATGTGGGTCTCTGTCTCAGTCTCCATCCATCGCCAGATGAAGGTTCTATGGTGATATGCAAAATATTCATCAGTATGATTATGGGCCAAGACAGGTTCAGGCACCCTCTCCTCTGTCCAACTGATACAAGGGGACTGATCTAATGAGAGTTTACCAAGGCCAATTGGACTGGGACTGAACGAGCATGTGATCCAACCAGATTCTCTGAATGTGGCCGGAGTCTCTGAATGTGGCTGACACGGGGTCTTTCTGAAAAGCCATTGACAATGACACTGGGACTTGTTTCCTCTGCATATATTGGATTTTTGGGATCCAGGCTCTTTGGATGCTCACCTTCCTGGACCTGGAGTGGGGGGGGGACTTGAACTTCCCACAGGGTAGGAAACTCTGACTGCTCTTAGAAATGGAGAGGGAGGAGGAGAGGGAGTAGAGGGAGTGGGAGGGTGTTGGGAGGAGGGGCGGAAATGGAAACATTTATAAATCAATAAACTTTTATAAATTAAAAAAAAGGGATAAAAACCAAATAGCACTAACTGGCACAGATGGCGACAGTGTGTAGGTAACAAGAAATACTAAATAAGATTAAAGTGATCTGGACTCTTGTGTTTGAAACTATGACTAAATTTATGATAGTACCAGTGTAGGATATTTAAGTAAGACCTGATGTGGCACTTGATGACTGATTTGATGGAGAAAAGATTGGAATGTCCCAGGTATCTGCTCAGTTGGCACCTTTCCAACACTCTCACCATTTGTAGTTGTAATTGTGGCTTCTTATGGTGTCTCTATGACTTCTTCATATTTTCAAGCTTTGGGAATAAACCTTATAGATTGAGTCTCCTCATTTTTCTTTCTGAAGAAAAAACAAGTTACGTGCTAAATACAGATCTTACAGTCAGTTACCCCTGCTTCCTAATGAAAGCAATTTTAAAGTAGTGTAACTGTTGGCTTGAACAATGACTATTACCTCAGCTTGCCACTCAAAAGCCTCATAAAATGGTGAAGAGAATAGAAAGTGATTTAAACCAGTTGTGAGCAGAACACTTTCCCCAAACATGCAGCAGAGATAAATGACTGACCCATATGAGTGCTTCCAGTCATGAATTTGTTTTAGACTCCCAGAGAGTCCAAGAACCAAGATTATTTTAAGTTCAATACTAGGGAGAAGTCCCCCAATAACATTGTTCTATGTATAAAACCTCAAATAATTTGTATATGAGTCACTGAGCAGATAAATGTGATAACATTTGGAAACTGCTAAATTCGGTATCAAGGATATATAAAGAATCAAGGCATTCAGGAGATTTTTTGCTATATTGGCCTGGGATGTAACAGGGTATTTTACAGAGAAAAGATTTCTGGTATCCTGGAAGAATCCTCAAGATACACGTTTCGTCTGATGAATTTCAATGAGCATGAATAATTTTCCGGTCTGCAACTAACAAGGTTGTAAGTGCCTTAATTATTTTCTCCAGGATCATGCTTTGGAAGGATACTTACTGGGTAGGGTGAAAACTCATTCAAGAAACAACTGATTTAAAACAAGAATGTACTTGGCGATGGAAGCCTGGGATAATAAAGTAGGGCATTCAGAATATTTTCAGTACAACATTTGTGCAAGGCTGACCATCATGATCAAAGCTTCCCCAGATCAGTCATTTCCTGATGATCCTAACAAACCATGCTACTACAAACTAGATAGGTGGGAGCTTAATCAACAGAATTACAGAAGGTAAGCTTGCAACGCCAGCTCTGACATCAATTTTGTCATGTGTAGTTATCAGAGTCAACACTACAACCTTTTTTTCCTATGTTTTTCTTTAAAGCCCCATGGTACACAGCATTAATGGATCAAAAGATTAAAAGCTCTGTTGTATGTAGGATCATTAGCAAAATTATTCTATGGAGCACTACCCACATTTTCATCCATGTGGTCCCAAATTGACAAGCAAAGCAGGAGAGCATTCTCTGTATGTCTGGAGTTACAAACTACAATTCAGACTTTGGAGTATATGCCTTGTAAGATGTTACAAGATGAAAATTTCCCTCAGACTTCTCTGTGTCAGAATTCTTGCCTCATGCAATAAAGCATATGTTATATATTAATCCTAATCCTTTATAAAAATTTAATCATTTTCTATAGTTCTTACAGCCTTTTTATCTTAATTCACTATAGCTGTTCATCTCCAGAGCATATTTCAAATATGAGCACTTGGGAGGCATTCTCAATAAAACCATCATACACACTATTATGGCAAATAGGACTACCTAAATGAAGGTCTATGTTTAGAAGTAAGGAAATAATCTCTATTGAACTTTGCTTTACAAAATTTCTCTCATCCCTATCCCGTCTCGTGGGCCCTGCTAGTAATATTAGAATAGAAGAGAGGGGTGAGCAATGATTCTTTGCTCAAATAATGATATTGGAGAAATGATGACCCTTTGGAAGTAAATGATTATTTTATATTTAGAATCATGTAAAGTTGCTTACAGGGGGGGGTATTTATTGGGTTGAAAAGTAAGAATAAAAAGTTGAAAAGTGCTGGCATTAATAGCCATCAAATGGAACATGTGTCTGTGGAAGAGGCTGAAAGGGGGAAGTATGAGGTAAAAAGCAAATGGCATCCTTGGAACCCTCTAGGACAAGGTGGCACAAAGGGACCAATCAATAGTGGTAGTTATTAGAATTTCACAATTTTTTGAAACTCCCCAGCAAGGGTCACTATCTCAGGAGACTCTCTGGTATATCTCATCATGTCACTGTGATATGACATTTATTATATTTGGAAATTATAAGATATTTTACCCAGAACAGAAACATAGATTGAAATGAGAGGCATTATCTTCTATGTGTTCCTATGAGGTCATGTGCCACACAAGTAAGATCATTAAGATAATAAGTATAGACAATAATACTTTGGATTTGACATTTGAAGCTGAATAAAGACACGTCAGTGAGCTTAGCAGTCTTTTTTATGATTATTGGTATTTTTTAAAATTTCATTTTATATTCCAACCACAGTTATTCTTCACCCCTCATCCCAAGTTCCCCCCAGCCCACCCTCTATTCACTGCTCACAAAGCATAAGGGTTCCTATGGAGAGTCAACAAAGCCTAGCCCACTAAGTTGAGGGAGGACTACTGCAATAAGGTCGAGCATGGCATCCTATCATAGGGAATGAGCTCCAACAAGCTAGCTCATGCACCAGGGATAGATGTGACCTTACTTTCAGAGAACCCTCAGATTGGTGAATACCCAACTGTCATCATAGAACCTACATCCCGTAATTGAAGGAACTAGATGCAGAGATCCACAACCAAGCGCCAAGCCAAGCTCCAGTAATCCAGATGAAGAGAGGGAAGAGAGAATACATGAGCAAGGAAGTTAACTAACATGAAGGTGAATCTAGAGAGACAACTGGACCAAGCTTGTGGAAACTCATAGACCAACAGCTGTGGAGTCTCCAAGGGACAAAACTAGGCCGTCTGCATATGAGAGACAGTTGTGTAGCTTGGTCTCTCTGAGTTCAGCAGCCTTAACAAGCTTTTCTTTGTGAGCTTTCAGAATTCTGACAGACCCTCCCCTAGGAACTAAATTCATGACTTCAGGTCACCATGAACTTCAGTATTGAAAGCTAAGTACACACACACACACACACACACACACAAACACACACACACACACTTTTCAATGTTGTACAGCTCTTTCTTTGAATAAGATTTTGATAAGTGTTTCTCTTGGATTTCTTAAATGATATTTTTCTCTGACTCATGGTTTAAGTACACATTGTGTTCCCTTTACTTGTATTATGAATCACTGGACCATGCATTTACTGACCTGCGCATTGATGGCCATACTATCAGTTACAGGTTTAGTTTGCCTCCACTTCCAATTACTGCTGCCTAAGATGGCTAGTCCAACTATCTGGGGAAATGACAACAACTACAAACACGTTAATGAAGAAAATGTGTATTTGGAATGTTTTAATTTTACAAACATTGCAATAAAATTTCTTGCTTTTGAAAATATTTCTTAAATTTTAGTGCCAGATGGTAAAATAAAAGATAAGATACGTTGCTTGCAATGGAAATACTGTGAAGTATTGATTTTTTTCCCATATTAAAGGAAATGACTTAGTGCCATCTTTGACTTGTTTGGAGGGGAAATATTTCTTTTAAAACCTTTAATGAGTCATTTATTTATGCCTCTAACTTCCATCTTCACATTTGTCTTATCTGAGTTTTCTAGAGTTCTATTCAGTCTTTTAGGTTTTTCAATGAACTTTAACAATTTAATTCTCATACATTATGTCCAAATGTCAGTTTGAGAAAAGTTAAGTTGTGTAGACAAGCCTCCCTCATCACTGAAAGTCTCTGTCTCCACAGCAACACGTTCACAGTATGTGAACTACTTTCCAATTTCATTTCAAAATTCGAAGAAAGAAACGATACTTCTCTATAGAATTCTTGTTAGATCAAAGTATCTCTGAAGTATCTCATGGGCTTTGAGAGCAAGGTAGATTTCTTTGTACCACTTTTCCATGTAAAGAAATTGAAACTTGGAAAAGATGAAATGACTACAATCCATCAATGTGTGGTACAGCTACAGCCATAGCCACCAAGCAAGCCCTTTGACTTGGTGTTAGCAACTACAGGCAGAAAACAGGAGGCTGGAGATTACACACAATAAAAAAGCGAGCTTTGAAGGATTTTGGTTTCTTATGGAAAAGATTTATTTGCTTTAAGTGTATGTGCCTAAGTGTTTGAGAGGTCACGGGTGTGATGCTGTGTTACATGTTCTGGAACCGGAACTACAGGCAGTTGTGAGCCAACCACATGGGTATTGGGAACTAAGCGCAAGTCATCTGCAAGAGCAGCAGACACTCTTAGTCAGTGAGCTGCATTCCAGTTCGATTATCTGGGACAAGCTACCAGTCTTCCACGTTTGGGAGCTCCCGAGTCTCCATGTCTCAGTTTTCGTCTTATTAAAAAGAAAATAAAAACATTACCTGAGTGAGGATACACTTGAGTAAAGAGAAAGAGTGGAGGATAAGGAATATTTAGCATTGTATTTATTTATTTATAGGTGAGGTAAAAGCACCTAACATAAGGCACTCAATGACAGAAGGGTCTGCTTCAGTTCAAAGTTTGCACGGAAATACCTGTCATGGCATGGAAGCCATGGCAGCAAGAGCTTTAGACAGCTGGTCCCATTGCATCTGGAATCGGAAAGCAGAAAGATGGGTGCTGCTGTGCAGCTGTCGTTGTCTCGCTGACATTCCCAGAGCTTTGTTTCCATGGCTATTCTAACCTCAGTCAAATTAACAGTCAGCACAAACCAACACGGATAGCACTGGCCACAGAAAAGGGTGAGGAGCACCAATAACCAGGACCACGTGCTAAGGCTCTTGGAAGAATATTTGACAAGTTTTTGTGCAGAGGG
Source organism: Myodes glareolus (assembly GCF_982192425.1). Taxonomy (NCBI): domain Eukaryota; kingdom Metazoa; phylum Chordata; class Mammalia; order Rodentia; family Cricetidae; genus Myodes; species Myodes glareolus. The sequence continues at coordinate 80,427,857 of NC_142033.1, read as the reverse complement.
AGGAAACTGTTGGAACCTGAGTTCTGTTAGGAGCTCACCAGAGCTGGAGGCCAAAAGGACTCCCAGCAGAGCTGGGCTCAGGTGTCTCGGTGATATTTTCACCTGTGTCTCTATCATTCCACAAATACTGCTCAGAGGGCTCTTAAAGCAAGCAGTGGCTTGGCTCAGTGTAAACATGAGGTTTATGTAACTCACAGTCATAGATGTTTCAGAAGCTTTCTGGATTGTGTAGAAAATAAAAGCTACCAGATTGCTGGGAATCTGTTATTTCAGTTGTATTTATTTCCAAACGAAAATGATGGAGTCTGGAAAAGTAGATCAACTGCTTGCTCTTCTTGGAGAGACCAGAGTCCAAGTCTCAACAGTCATATCAAGAGACTTTCAATGCCATGTCATTCCAGATCAAGGGAATTTAATCACTCTTTTGGTTGTTTCAGATACACACAGATGCATGTGCATGTAAAAGTAATAAAATAAGTCTTAAAAAATTTATATATATTTATAAAAATAAGATACATATTTATGCAGTATACATGATTTATATAGTATATAAGACATTATATATAATTTATATATATTATAGTATATATTTTATATATATGAAACTTGACAATGTGCAAAGATGGTGACAGGTAGTAGCAGTATGGTGGGAAGAAGAGAATAGCAGAGGTCCCATTTGCAGAGGCCACCTGGAGATATTTATTTGGTAGCATTACAAGACAAAGATAACAGGGGAGAGCCCCTCATTTGGTTTCTGCTGCTAGGATGTTTACATGTGTGTCTGTACACACAAGGTAATCTATGTTTGTGTGGAAGTTACTCCAGAAATGGGCTGCATTTCTTCCAGTGAAGACAAGGCACTAATAGGACTCAATAAACAACACAAGAAGAGAGGTAAAACAATATGTACAAGTTCAGAGACCAAAGCTGGAAATATTACATGCTGACCTTTAACCTATTTATAAAAATATAATAAATTTATTTATTAAATGAAAAGCTACTACCTAAATGCGTATGCTTATGTCCCTGAGTGCATGTTGAACATCTTGGTAACGCCATCTCTGACTCACTAGAAGAGACTGATGCGGCAGCTGCATGGCCACACTCCAGAACTCCCTGGGGTGAAATGCAGGCCAGTGGACCCAGTGACATCTGTCTGATCCAGCAATTGACACCAGCCCTTCTGGGAGACTGCTCTTCTACAGATGTGGTGTGTAAAGTTGAGCAATGTTACCCACACATCTAAAGTCCTCTTCTAAGTGACCAGCTCACAGAAACTACTGAAAATAGTGACTTTGGTACTGTAAATTTTAACGGTGGCTGACATATTTTAAACTAACTATAAAAATCACTTTAGAAATTGTAGGAAAAGAAGGAAAATTACAACCCAATTACTGAGGAGAATCTTTTCAAGATTCCAGGCATTTTTCACATGTTATTTTGCCGTTCAGTGTTTTCAGGGGACTTAGGACGTGCGGTAATGCTCCAAACCTCGAGCTCTGATGAGGACTGTGCTTCATTAGCTGTAATATTCAAGGTTCCCATTTCAGCCACCATTTACTGGCACATGTCTGAAGACTGTCTCCTTTTGAAAAACAGGCTTCACATTTCTTCCAATTCAGTAACACCAATTTTGAAGCCATTAATTATTAGTCCTGCTTTGAACATGTCAAGTATCTCTCCATATAAATATTTTCTGAAAGTTCTGGAAGTTGTTTGGTGTCTTTTTTCTTTGCTTTATTTCTGGCATCTAGCTTCACGTTGTGAGGGCCTCCGAGCCTAACTCAAGCGTGGCTTTTCAATAACTGGAAGACATTCCCAGGACTTCCAGATGTCTTCACATATTCCCCCTTGTCAAATAAAAACGGTACCAGAATGGGCATAATATTTATTTTCTAAAAATAATCGGGTTTTCTTTGGGACAATAAGTCAATCTGCTTCTGGTTTCCTAGTTTATCCACTTAGGATTCAGCAAATTGTTTCCATAGTGGAAAAAGAGAATACGGTTTATGGCACAAGGCAATGTAATAAGATTTCATTTCTGAAGAGTCTGCAAAACTCCAGACAAGGTCAGTGGGTTTCAGAATGATTTTGAGTTACAGCACATAAGATAAAGTATCCTTTTTAAATCCTTGCCTGTGGAACATTAGTCTTTTAAGAACCTGAAATAGGGTCAGAACAGTAAAAATAACAATGACGTTGCTGATGGCTGCCTTAAAACTTTGCAAATTTAATACACTAACCTTGGAGAAGCAGAGGACAATTTTTAATGACCATCAAGGAATAATTTGCTTCTAATTGTTGCATGATGTTATCACCTCATAAACAGTGGTTGTCTTATTATTTCAGAAACACTCGTAACTGCCTTGTCTCTTATGCTAATATGTGAGGTTTCTGAGGAGCCCAAGCTAACAGTGTTTCTTGGCTGCTTCTGAGTTTTCTTGTGTTAATTTCCATGTTACTTGAGATTGCATTTATGCTAATAATATTCCAAATCTAATAACCATATGTTTCTGCTGTATCAAGGATGAATACAATATGAGCTAATAGTAGAATATAATGCTCTAGAAATTTGCTGACACAATATAAAATATCAGCACGCTATTATTTCCCCAAACTTCTCGTGACTGTATTAAGGACCCACATGCTGACAAGAGCAAAGTCAACGGAGAACTGCTTCTAGCATCTCATTTCATTTTCGTTCCTGTTTCATGACTCAGTTTCTTCATCTTAAAACCTAAGGTAGTAACCCCAGCATTAACAGGCACTGGCATTTGCATTGACAGGCTGCATTCAAATCAAGGGTCTGCATTGCTGCATGCAAACGTGCAAAGCAGTAACTTTGATTCTTCTATTTGAGATTTTGTTTTGCGATGTTGTCATAGCTCAAGAAACATTAAGTCTTTTTGTATAGCTCTCTAGTCATTACACAAAACAAGGCTAAAAAGATGTGTTTCTTATCACACACTAGAAGCAGAAACAGAAGGTGTTCTATCGTCCCAATTTAGAAGAAGAAGTTCGAGGAGTTCATGACTTATCCTCAGCCTAGCCAGAAATCAGCCTCAGCCATGGTTTTTACACAAGTAATAACAGGAGAAAGGCTGTAAGTGAAGGAGGGAAGTTCACAGATTGCTTGAGAATAAGAGAATTCTCTTGAATTTTTAAATTACATTAATTATTTACTGTGGGTATATGTTCGCAGATGTGTCCTAGAATCTAACTTGTGGGACTCAGTTCTCTCCTTCCACCACATGTGGTGTGGGAGAATTGTCTGTATTCTGTCAATCATATTTTAATAAAACGCTGATTGGCCAGGCAGGCTGTATAGTTGGAAAAACAAGACAGGAAGTAGAGGTGGAGCAAAGAGACTGGGAGTATTCTGGGAAGCAGGAAGCTCCCTCAGCAGTTCTGCCCAGACCACTGGAGAGGAAAGATGTAAGCTGCCCCACTGGAAAAGGTACTGAGCCATGTGGCTAACGTAGATAAGGATAATGGGGTAACATAAGTTATAAGAGCTAATAAGTAGCCTGATCTAATGGGCCAATCAGCTTTATAACTTATAGATATCTCTGTGTGATTGATTTTCTCTGGGACTTACTGGCTCTGGGGTATCGGGCAGGACAGGTACCCCAGCAAGCCGGCCCTTATGTTACACATGTGGGTCCCAGGAACGGACCTAAGGTTGTCTGGCTTGGTGACAAGTGTCTTTACCAACTGGCCCATCTCATCAGCCCAGAATAATATTATCAGATATTTAAGATGTCTTTGAGTGAACCTCAGAGTTCATTATGAAAAGAAGATAGTATTCTAAGCTATGCACAAACACCCACTAAGTAGGATGAGAATGCTTAGGCTGAGTATCAGAGCACAGACAGAATAGAGCTGGCTTGTCATATGGGTGCAGTTTATTTTTTATGTAGCTGAATGCTGTGCATTTCGACCTAGTAATGATATTTAAAACTATAATATTATAATTATAGATGATAATAGGAGATAACAAGATGAGAAGGTAAACTGGACAAATGAGACATCTATCACCTTATTAGATAGACCCTACACCATAGCATTGCCACACTGAGGGGACAAAAGATGACAGGCCCATCTTTAGCAGTAGACATCATCCCACACTTAATAGCAGGTCATTCTGAATAAAGAACAAGCACATCCATTCATCTTGGAGTTAAATCAGCAATTTAGTGAAAAGATGGAATTACCCAAAGAATTGTGGCAATACTCTCTACTTTCTAAAACTCCGCGATTAGCTTTTCTGAGTGCATTGTAACAAATACTAGCGTGTGTGTGCAGAGGAGAGCCTCTTCACATATGGTCTGCAACATAAAGAGCTGCTGAATACTAGCCTGATAAAAAGAAACATCGGAGACCATGTGTGTACTGCGCCTTAAATAGTGCAAATAAAATATGATGCTGAAGTAAACATTTTATAATTCAGAGACTCATCCTCAGTAACATCTGGTCAGTTTAACTGAATATTTTATAACCATGATATTATGGGTTTCAGATGAGGTCACTGAACAAAGACTTCATAACCTGTAACAGAATGTTTAGTTCTCTGAAATTACTTGCCTTTCCAGGGGAAAGAAAAGTAAGAATAAAAATAGGAAGGCATGCTAGGTACTGTTGACAACGGTTTTACGTGTCATTATTCACCTTACTTTCAGGGTTACTTTATAGCCATGGTGCCCTCCATTCCTCCTCCACAGTTGGATGAAACCATCCCCAGATTCAGGTTTTTATTATTACAGGGCTCAATTCTTTTATTATTATGAGAATTCCTAGGCTGTCTATAAAATCTGTCTTAAAATAAAAACTTTCCACATTCATTCTTCAGTAAAGAAAACATACTATAATAACGATTTTTGAACTTATTGGTCTTATGTCTGCCAAATCATATTCTGATTCTTAGCAACACACTGAAGAGAGCAAGTTCTAATACCCTATTACCAAGTCAATCAACAACACGGGAACTCCAGCCTTGAGGAACGAACCCTTGGATCTTAGGTGACATGAATGAAAAAAGAGGTTTTGATTTCTATTCCTGACCTTTTCTATATAGACTATTTAGAACAGTCAACTCTGAGCCCTGGAGCATGGTCACTTGTTCAGATGACCCCCTCATGTCTCTTGTTCTCTGCACATATCTCCAGGTCCCTTACTTATTCTTTAAGATTTCAGTTACCACAACAAAGACTGTTCCCAATGGTATTTTTTAAGGTTTATTTTATATTTTTCATTCTATTTATATGCCTCTGCTTGAGGAGCTGTGTACATGAATGCAGCCTGCTGTTCTGATAAGAAGAGTGCAATGGCTCCCTTGCAGGCATTCTTACAGGCAGGGGTAAACCCCCAAGTTTTGGAACTGAGAATAGAAATCTGGTCCTCTGCAATAGCAGTATATGTTGGTAACTATGGTAGTATCTTTTTGGTCATGCATGTTTTGATTTTGTTGTGGTTATCATTGTTTCATTCTCTGAATTCTGACATATTTTTTGTTCTAAACGTAAGCCAGGTGTCTTCTGTTCCTTGAAACTGTTTCCCCTGACAACAGCACAACTCTCTATTAGCTTAACAGGATCCTGTTGAAAAATATCCAATAACAGTAGCTACATAAATAACCTTAGGCTAAGAAACCCACTGCACACTTGAGAAGTCTATATAGGTAAGGGGTAACCCAGTATGCTTTTGCTGGTAAAACCCTGCACATGTGAAAGAAAAGACTAACTAAGTACAGACTCTAAGCTGGCTCCCAGAAGATGCACTCTGAGCTCTTATAACATAGGATCTAGTAAGAGTTTGCTTGTATGCCTAAGGCTATAGCCTACAACATACCAGTAAAACCAGATAATACATTCTACTAGTATCATTTCTGAAGAACCACTCTTTTCACTCTGAGTCACAGAGTTGCTGCATGCATCTATGTACTGAAACCTGTGAAATCTGGGTTGTAAGATTTGGTTGACCTGCTCTCCTTAGACACTCTGATTTCTGGAAATTAATTATATTCCACGAAATCCCATTGCAGAAGGGACACCTGATACCTCACACTTAGTTTCTCTTAAGTTGCTTCTTTGCTTTGGCTAACTTTAACCCTTAATCTCCCACTATCATCAGCTATGACCATCCATAATGTGTTTTATCTTAGTGCTATGCATCTTAGAGAATCAAGTCCTAGCATGGTGTTAAGGACTGAAACCCAGAGAGGAAGTGTAAGGAAAGACAATAGGTAGTCAGGTGCCTGTCTGCAAACCCCAATACTTCTGTTAGATACTGTTCACTTAAAAGTGACAAGTGTCATAGAGTAGTATCATGGACTCTCAAAGGCTCAGTCAGACATAGAACAACATACTAAGAATATATGTCACTGTTTTCCAAGGCATGGACTAAATGCTTAAGCAATAACCAGTAGGCATTACAGTATACTCTATATCTGTAAGAGCTAAGTCTAGAAACTGAGGAAAAATGAGTACAATTGGCCAATTTCATTGTAAATGCTCATGTTCCACACATGTAATTAGTCATCCCATTTCGTGAATTTTCAGATGGTGTATCTGTTACCCATGTTCAAAGTCGTCCCTCCAAAAACACGTCCACTGAGAATCTATTATAACTCTCATCTAATCATTTAAGGTGATGGGCTACTCAGCAAGATAGGAAAAAACTGCAATATGACCTATGTTTGACCATAGTTATTATCAGGAATTACCAAACAATAAAGGCCCACTGACAATATTGGAAAAATGCAATTGATTGCAGCAACAAGTACCCAATAAACACAAGATGAAAAGGTCCTAATATGGTCTACAAAAGAAATTGGGGCTATCTTACTGAAAGAGAAATCTAAGCTAACTGAAATATTAATTAAATGTTACAAGGACCTAGAATGAAGGGTGGAGGAGGTATAATACAATTATTGTAGTTGCCAGAATGAAAGAGACTATCATATATTTAAATGATATATTATTAATGTATTAAAAGGTAATTTCAGTGTTTGGCTTAGTTACCAGAATGGATCTGCATCACACCTAGTGTGAGACTTTTATGTCAGATCACAGGCTAGCTTCTACAATATGAGGAAAGGACTGAGTTAGCCATCCTTACAGCTGAAATCTCATCTCCTCATGCACAATGATGAGCAGAGCTGGAGCAGAATTTCCAGATGGACAATAACTTTATTGATTTTGATAGATGTTACCAAGAGTATGTAGATTATCCTTTCCTTTCCTCTCCCTTATGCAGGATAAATGATATGTAGAAATAAAAACATTATGGGCCAAAATACACACTAAGCTTCTAGATCAGAATTGGTTGACAATAGGAAATAATTGGGATTCACATTTAAATTCTGGTAAAATAAGTAAAAGACAAGATTAGGTGGAAATGATAATGGCAGACGTTAGAGAGGAGCTAGATGAGGACGGAAGAGAGGAAGAGAGGGAGGAAAAAAGAAGGAGAGAGAGCAAACACGCTGTGATATATCTTTCCTTTCCCTTGTAACAGTTTATCAGATTATGGTTCTATTCGTATGATCTCAAGTAGTGTTGATTGTCTCCACAAAATTCCTACTTCCAACTACCAGGTACAAAGCCTTGATTTTTCTCTTATGTCTCTCCCATTGAAGCTAGGTGAAGACAGGGCAGTCAACTGTGTTAATCCCCATGTGTCCCCAGAACTTAGCAGTATTTGTTAGATGAAAGTTGAGAAATTCCCACTTACATAAGAACTAATGAGGAGGCAGAGAAAAGTACAAGAGAATAATGTCCTCAAAATTCACTTCGAAATTCCAAAGTTTACCAAGAAAACATGAAGTGTCTCAGTTTGATGTCAAGTTGAGGTCATCATTCCCTGGTTCAATGTCATTAAGGAAGTCTAAGACAACATTTAAAGTAGTAAACACTAAAGAAATACCATGCAAAATATCTTAATATGAAATAAAGTTTAGATTTTACTTGGTAAAAATTCGGAATAATTGAGGATCAAAACTTAATACTAAGGAGCATGAAGGAGTGATTGTTAGTCAATATAGATTTGTCTATAAAGTCTGTAACATAAAATAGGAATCTTAGAGGAAGTTTCTTCAATAATAATTAATACTTGATACTAAGTAATGTTTTAAATAATATGACACAAATAATGTATCTTTCAAACATTCTATTATATATTACTCATGTGTTTAACATTTATTGAATGTGTTAATTTATTGAATTATGCATTTTCATTTTCATAATTTTTCCTCATTAAACAACTGAGTAATTGAAATGCTAAGAGAGTATGGCAAAGTCCATAGAGCTACAAAGTGATAATTCTGAAGTTCTAACAGAGACAATAGCACATTCTTAGCCACAACCTCACACAAAAACAAAAGTAGGAAACAGACTCAGTATCAAGGTCTGTGTATGGGTTGAATTGATAGAGAAATCATAAAAATATGATGGCTTCTACACATTCTAATGTTCTGACATTCTTTCTAAAGCATATATATCATTACTTTATTCCAAAATAATTTAATCAATACCTAGAGAGAAGAAATAAAATAAATAATTAGCATAATGCAAAATCTGTTGTTGGGATGTACCATGATATATGAGCCAAGGCTGTGGCTTCGTATTTTCTTAGAAGATTTCCTTCTTAAAATTTAAATATCTGTTGTTGTGCCAAAGGTATTGACAGCATCGTTTTGGGTCTTAAATCTGTTTATAAACATTGGTCTTTTAATGGAAAATTTAAATAGAGATCGCCTTGGATGCCTCCTAAATCCATGCCCTAGAATTACTTTGCGGAACTTGGTGATTTATTTAATTAGGTAAAGACTACACTTAGAGCTGTACAAAGATTGATTGAGTTTTGCTACTTGAAGTATTCATGCAACAGCCTTCAAAAATACCAATTTGTAAACATTTTAATCAAAGCATGTGTGCTATCACTCAGTGGTGGGCTGTGGGAGGAATATTAAGATACTGGATGCTACATCATCCTTAATAGCTAAAAAGCACATTTAGCTTTTACATTCAGAAGCAATTTCCTTCCACAAAATTGGCAGAAAGAGGGCAACAGAAGGAGAATCTCTGTAGCTAAAGTTGAACCAGGCTAACCTCAGAGAACTGCTTTAAAAAGACGACATAGCTATAAGGCACTAATTACAGAGAAAAGGTGATAAATGGAGTCACCTGTCTCTGGCTTTGGAAAGTTCAGTTTTCCCATTGCAGTATTTTTGAAATATCAGCCACAATGTTAAAGAAAGTTTTGTTCTGCCCCCACCACCCCAGAGAATAATATAAAGTCTACCCAAAGAGAGAAGTGATAGACTGGTCACCTGATTGAGAATGTGCAAATGAAAAGGCATAAATTAACTGATACAAAATATCATTTTAAATAATAAGTATAAACACTGAATTGAAGCAAATTGAAAAACACAACACTGAAAATGTTTGTGAGCAAAACAATCTTGCTACCAGGAAGTCGGATAATGTAAACTTGATAATGTGCTGACTATAGTAGAGCAGTTCTGTTGCAGCTTCACTAACATTACTGTGATACTCAGAGAGGAAGGGAGATTTCAGAAATTATTGTGGTGTTGGCTTTGACAAACAATAAAATAATAATAAAAATAAAAATTTTAAGTTTATATTTGAAGAAACAATCTAAAGTAAAACTAAAGCTTGTTAATTAGTTACAGTTTTTTGAATGTTTACATAACATATTCCTTAGGTATGTATGTGCATGTGATATATATATACATATATATATATATATATATATATATATATATATATATATATACATACATACAATCTTATTGGGCTGAGGATCTAACTTAGTGTCAGAGTACTTGCCTATCATGGATATGCCCTGGTTTTGACACTACCCCCCTCAAAAAACAAAACAGTATTTTGTTGGGGAAAATGAGACAGAGAATACAGAAGAAAAAAAATCATTTGTTTCTTTTGAAAACATTGTCAACAAAATACATATTTAGGAAGAATATAGAAAGCATTTTATGAAAAATTAATACTTTTCATTAAAATTTGCTGAATATTTCTTCTGTGTTCTATAGATGGTTCTATATTTTGTAAGTTTAAGTACAATTTCAGTAATAAATATTCCAATATCTTTTAGTTGCTTAGGTCCAAGAAATTGGAAATCTTATCTCATGTAGGTTGGTAGGACACATCTAGAAATGAATACAGGGCAATATTCTTTAAGAGTGATGGAATGTGGAGCCCAGGTATGATGCTGTGGAAATGGTCCTGGAGATTGTGGGAGAAGGAATGCATAAGTAAATATATTGAATATAGTGAAGCCTGTTTATCAACAGCTGAAAATATAGGCATCAACAAGGCCATCACTGACTCTGCAATGCCTAAATAGATTCTGGAATATTGATCTATGTGTGAGTTAGTGTGCATAAGGCAGGTGTGTGTGTGTGTGTGTGTGTGTGTGTGTGTGTGTGTGTGTATTTGTGTTGTGTGATTGATTACTTTTTACTAAGTCGCTAGAAGAGTGACAGCTAATAATAATGTGTTAGGAAGTCTTGATATTGATAACTGGGCCAGAGAAGTCATAAGATGAACTTGCTGTCATGATAACACAGCCAGCATTTCTAGTGTTCTTCTGTCTAGTATGCACAATATTGAGAGACTACAAACACACTCAAAGTGAGGGCAAATAGGCAAGGAAAATATTCTAATGAATCGAAATGAATCTTCCTTATACCAGAGCCTGAGAAGTAATCATGGGAGGAAGAAAAGAGTCGAGTGGACAAAGGAGGCAACTCTAAGCATTTCCTATCTCCCATTCTAGAAAATAATGAACTGTAAAATTAGTAATAATGGAGATTGTGATGTGAGCAAATAGATAGTGCCCAGAATGAGTTTCTCGGTCATAAGATTGGTGTCCATAATATACAAAGAACTCAGAAAACAAACAAGAGGGACAAAACAACTCAGTTTAAAAATTGGCTGTAGAACTGAGCAGAAAATTCTCTGAAGAAGCAGAAATAAATTAAAAGGTTCCCCACAGCCTTAGCCAGAAGAGAAATAAAAATGAAAATGTCTTTAAGGTTCCATCTCACCCCAGTGAAAACGACTGTCAGCAGGACACAGATGGCATCAAATGCTAGTGTGAGTGGGGTGGAAGAGGATCTCTCCTCCACAGTTGGGATGGATGGGAAACAAATGCAACCACTTTGGAAATCAGCCTACAAGTTTCTCAGTAAACTGGACACGGAACTATATGTGGACTGCCTAAACCAGTTCTGTACACACACACACACACACACACACACACATACATACATACACACACACATACACACACACACACACACACACACACACACACACACACACACACACGCTGACTTTATATCCCACCTTCAAGGTACTTGTACATTCATGACCATCTTTGCTCTACTCACAATAGTAGAAAATGAAATCAAGATGTCCACCATCAGAAGAATGGAGAAGAAAAATGTGGTTTGTGTATATAATGGACTATTACTCAGTTTGAAAGAAAAATGAAATTGTGAAATTTGCTGTTAAATAGATGGAACTGGAAGAAGAAACTGAATTAGGTAACTCAGAACCAAGAAGATAAGTGTCACATGCTCTCCCTGATGTGTAGGTTCTACTTTCATAACCCTTCTTGTGTTTAAGTCTTGTGTGTTTAATTTTTTTGAGGAGGCCAGGACAATAAAAATGGGTTTAGGATGGAGAACTTTAAGAGATGAGTGATGCTAGATTGTAGATAAAAATAGAATAGATAGGTGAAATACTGGAGGGGGTAAAGTCTCAAGCAGGGAGTGGCACAGAAGTATGAAGGAAATCAAAGGAAAGAGGGCTATATTGAAGCCTCCTATCACACGACTGGATTTTAAAAGTTGGAGAGTTAGTAGAATATATGTGAAACCATAGCAAAGAGTTAAGTCAGTGAAGTGGGTGGGAGGATGAGAGCACGGGTAACGCATAAATTAGTAAAAATTCAAACGGAAGAAATAACCTCGTGCAAATTCATCATTCATAGGCCATTTCAAAACAAGAGTTTAAATTTCCAAAAATAAAAGAGCTCATATGGAATTACTATCCATGAACACACCATGTGGTTCCCAGATGATAGGCTAATTAAATGAAAATCACAGTGCAAGGCATAGGACAACTCTTTGTGAGTTATTGGACTGGGAGACCCCAGAGGTCTCCAAAGCAGCATGAGCTACTTCAATTGTATGGGGTTACCTACTGTAATTACAAGGTAGGACTTTATATAAGTGAATACATTACATATTTTGCTGCAGGACATAGAGAAATCAATCTCAAACTAACCTGAAAATTTCTTTGCTGCTGGCCAGCTTTCATAGTGCTGGAAGTTATTTTACAGGCTCCTGAAAAAAGACATCAATGATTTTATCCAGTGATGGACCCCTTTGTCTGTAATACTAACCCACTGGGCAAGATGCATCCTCTAGCACAATAGTAGAGTAACTATTATGGAGAAAATAAGCATGTTCTTATCAGACTTTATGTTTCCTCTGCAGGAGGGTGTTTCATACTAGTAGGTACTGCAATGCTAGTTCAAGGCCTTTGGCTGGAAAGGTCATTCATAGACTCCAGGACAGAACTAGCTTTGCTAAATGTTCACATTGTCAAAGTACTTTATAAATATTTATGTTTACACTCATAGACCTGGAATGCTCTCAATTGTGGCTAGAGAAGTTTCTTTTTGTAGTCAGCAGCAGTCAATACAGAGATGCATAACTGGTCAAGTGCTAAGAAGACTGTGATGCTCAGACCTGAACAGAAAAACCTATACCAATTCCTTCTTTCCTCCAAGGCTAAGAGAACCTTCCAATAAACTTACAAGAGATCTGGTTACTTGTCCAAGTCCTGCACAGTATACAGTCAGACGAAACTCTGAGGTAGATGGAGTAAATAATACCCACAATGCACCTCTTACTGAGGAGCTATTGGCAGTTAAAAGGTGCTGGGGGAGGGGAGTCATTCTTTTTGTAGCCACTGGTAGACTCCCACCCTTCTATGGGTAGCTCCACACCCTTGAAATTATAGGCAGCACTAACTGGACTTAGTGATTATCAAAAAGAAAGAGAGAAAGAAAGAAAGAAAAATACATGAAATCAGAAGTGGGACATGGTGGAGGCATAAGGGGGAATTTGGAGGGAAAAGTAGGTGTCAATATTATCATATTTCATTACACATCTGTTTAAAATTCCTGATAATAAAGAAAAATTCAAGAAACTAGTAATGATTTTAATGAACCAGAATATTAACAATCATCCTCAACACTGAATTGAATTGAAATTTGAGAGTCCACACAGATGTAAGTCAATAGACAAGGGAAGAGAGGTGCTGTCTGCCTTGCAGTAAGTAAAGAAATACAACATGTAGCACTATGAAATTACACAACCTCAAGGTTATCTTCACAGATTTGTGCAAAGCATTAGCAACCAGTGCAAAGCCTAGTGGATACAAGTTTAACGTAGACAAAGATACTTGCTAAGTGTCCAAAATCTCATATTTAATTTATATTAAAACATGACATTTAATTATTTATTTTGCAGTAAGGAGATGCAGAAATTATAGTAGAAAGTGAAAACATTTTATTTTTAAAAAAATAAACATCTTTGTTGACTGAGTTTTCTGTTGTACCTGGTTTCTGCCATCGTCATTAAGACCCAAAGAAATCACACAGAGGTCTAAACTAATTATAAACTGAATGGCCTAGTATCTCAGGCCTCTTATTAACTCTTATAACTTATATTAACCCATAATTCTTGTTTGTGTTAGCCACATGGCTTGGTACCTCTTTTGATAAAGCAATCACATCTTTCTTTCTCTGTGGCTGGGTCAAGACTGCATACTGAAATTTTCCTCTTCTCAGAATTCTTATTGCCCCACCTCTACTTCCTGCCTGGTCGCCCTGCCTATACTTCCTGTCTGGCTACTAGCCAATCAGTGTTTTATTAAAATAATACAAGTGACAGAATAAAAGACCATTGTCCCATAGCACATCCTGCTTTCCAGATGCAGGAAAGCAAACCCTAAGATGCACATACCACTAGCAAACTTCAAACACAGCCAAAGCAGGAGTGGCTGCAAGGAAAATGATATGCTTTAATTCAATTATAAAAGTAACAAGCAAAAGTTTAAAATATAATGAATTTCCAAAATCTAAAGGAAAATAAAAACATATGACAGCTAAATATTCATCCACAGATATGTGTCTGAATCCAGAGAAAACTAGTAAAACAATAGGTGAAATTCAAATGGAATTGACATATTTGATACTAAAATTGATTACTATTGTGGAATATTATCTTTAGATGTATTACATTTGTTTATGCTATGGAACATTGTTTTAATGATGCAAGGATTGTTGCATTTTTTTATGTTGCACTTGTTTATCTTTATGAAGCTGTGTTACTTTGCCTGTCTAAAGCACCTAAATCTACTAAAAAACGTGTACTCACTCATGAGTGGTTTTTAAACATAAAGCAAAAAAAAAAGCCAACAAATCATAATCCCAGAGAACTTGGACAACAATGAGGACACTAAGAGAGACTTACATAGATCTAATCTACATGGGAAGTAGAAAAAGATAAGATCTCCTGAATAAATTGGGAGCATGGGGACCTTGGGGGAGGGTTGAAGAGGGGATGATAGAGGCAGGGAGGGGAGCAGAGAAAAATGTAGAGCTCAATAAAAATCAATAAAAAAAAGAATAAAAAAAAAGAACTGAATGACCAATAGCAAGGTAGGAGAAAGGACAGGCAGAACTGGTAGGCAGATACAATGAATAGGAGAAGAAATCTGGGAGAAAAGAGATTATGGAGCAAAAAGAGAAGGAGAGTAGGACTCCAGGGGCCTGCTGTCCAGCTACATAGCAAACCAAGAAGTAAGAAGTAAAGAAAGGTATACAGAAGTAGAAAAGGGTAAAAGCCCAGAGGCATACAGTAGATGTAATAATTTAAATTAAGAAAAGCTGGATAGCATAAACAAAGGACATTGAACCTATAGTTCATAGTCATAGAGAAGCTAAATAATAAGTTGAACCCAAAGAAAAACATATATGGGTCCTCCTGGAAATTGGAAGCAGACAAGATCGCCTGGCAAAAGTTGGGAGCATGGGGGTGGAGGTGAGGTGGGGGGAAAGGAAGAGGGGGAGAGAGAAGGGAGAAGGGGAGGATTGGGGAGAGCTTGGGGGAGTGGGGTGGTTGAGATGGAGGAAGGGTCGATATGGGAGCAGGAAAGAAGATACCTTATTTAAGGGAGCCATTTTAGGGTTGGCAAGACCCTTGGCTCTAGAGGGGTTTCCAGGTGTCCACGGGATGTCTCCAACTAGGTCCTTGGGCAGTGGAGGAGAGGGTGCCTGAACTGACCTTGTCCT
Organism: Myodes glareolus; assembly: GCF_982192425.1. NCBI lineage: Eukaryota > Metazoa > Chordata > Mammalia > Rodentia > Cricetidae > Myodes > Myodes glareolus. Next base: position 80,412,446 of record NC_142033.1, on the reverse strand, counting down.
ACAGCCACACTGAAGAATATCTTGAATATCACCACAGAACCTTTGTTCAGCAATGGATGGATATAGAGATCGGAGCACTGGACTGAGCTCCCAAGGTCCAGTTGAAGAGCAGAAGGAGGAAGATGAGCAAGGAAGTCAGGACTGCAAGGGGTTGGTGCACCCACTGAGACAGTGTGCATGATTTAATGGGAGCTCACCCAAGCCAGCTGGACTGGGACTGAACATGCATAGGATCAAATTGGACTCTCTGAATGTGGCTGACAATGGGGATTGACTGAGAAGCAAATGATAATGGCACTGGTATTTGTTTCTGCTGCATGTACTGCCTTTTTGGGATCCTAGTCTGTTTGGATGCACACCTTCCTAGGCCTGGATGGAGCGGGGAGGGCCTTAGACTTCCCACAGGGCAGGATAACCTACCCTCTCTTAGGACTGGAGGGGGAGGGAGAGGGGGAGTGGAGGAGTGGGACAAGGGGAGGATGTGAAAATTTTGAATAGTATTATTTATAAAGCAATAAAAAAGAAAAGCTGGCTAGAAACAAACCAAGCTAAGGCTAGGCATTCGTCAGTAATAATAAGTCTCCATATGTATTTATTTGGGAGCTTGGTGGTTACCCCCCAAAAGGGTCAAAGAGTGAAAAACACAACTACAGATTACATTTTATTTTGTATGTTAAATGGAACAGATATTTTACTTAGGAAATAAAAATGAACATCAAAAAATGAAATAAAAATCTATGTAAAACTTGCTTCATAATAATTCAAAATGAAGTTTGTTTGTTTATATTGTGTATATTTGAATGAAAAGAACAGGGACTTTGCAATCATTTACAAAAATACGGGACAGAATACAAATCTATGACCTAGCAGAAGCTTTGAGGGTACTCATTGCTCTGTCAGTAAGTTCCAGCCTGCAAACCATTTTCCAAGCATTTTATAATCTCACACATTGCTAAAATTCAGGTCTTAAGTGCCTATCAAAGGTCATATGTGTCAATGGGTCATTATTCAGCCTAGGGAGTTATTTGTAGATGGCAAAACATTTAAGTAGGGTTTTGTGTAAGGCAGTTAAGTAACTGGGATCAGTCCCTTGAGGATCCCTTTTCACTCCATGCCTTCTGCTATCTGTCTTCATTTCCTGGCCACCATAAGGTGGGCAGTCTTCCTACTTGCAGTGGTGCGGCTCTTATCCATGGTTGCTTCAAAACCCAGAAGTGACTAGGGCAAGCAAACACAAACAGAGACCTCTGAAACTATAGCGGTAAATAAACATTCCCCCCTTTAAAGTTGAGTATCGTGAATACTTTGCCACATGAAGAATGAATAATAAAAACCCAGAGACAGAAATTGGAGTTCAACCAGAAAATCAAAGCAACTAAACCAATAGAGAAGTTTTACCTGTACCAAAGCTGTGAGACTGCAGATTAAGCCTCTCTCTCCTCCCACTTCATGTTCCCTCTAGTGCTGGGATTAAAGGCGTGACTCCCTATTGCTGGGTTTAAAGGTGTGAGCCATCACCACCTGGATTTGTTTCTACATTGATCATGTTTAGCCCAGGTTGACCTTGAACTCTTAGAGATCCATCTGCCTCTGACTGAAATCCTAGGATTAAAGGTGTTTGCCACCACTGTCTGACCTCTCTTGGCTTAGTTTGGCCCTTCTGATCTTTAGACAAGCTTCATTTAGTAAAACATAAGCAAAATATCACTATAGTAGCAGTAAGGGAGAGTTGACTAAACATTAACAGGTAAAAACATGTAGAATTTTGTAGACAGGATATAGAAACCACATAATCTCTTTAACGTTGCATTCCTCTGACATTCCTGTTATCGTCTAAAAGTATCTCATTGCTATGGAAAGAGTAATTCTTTCTATTTCTTTGTTCTTTTTCTAGATGGTTTTCTTTTCTCCTGGGCATTAAGAATGAGATAACTGCTGCTAAAGTTTTGATATGAGGCAAATTTACAGGTCAGTTTAAGGCACCTCCAATCTTCACTCTGTGTTGTTTTCTAACTTATGAGCTAGAATGCCTTCCTATTCACTTAGATCTTTAATTTCTTTAGTCAGCATTTTGTATTTTTAGTATGACGATCCAGGACACATTTTCTCAAACATATAGCTAAGCATATCGACATTGTAAAGTCGATTGAAAGTGATAGTTATAGTTTTAAAATTCTGTTTCTATTTCTTTATGCTAACACAGGTACTCCTTAACTTACAATGGAATCATATCCTAATAAACCCATCAGAAATTGAGATTTTCACTGACTGTGAAATGTGTTTATTCATCCTAACCACAAGATACCACACCTCTATAAAACAAAAAACTACAGAGAAGCGGGTCATTTGCTTCTATGACCCTGTGGATGATTGGAAGCTGTGGTTGATGCATTGTCCATCACCAGAAGAGAGCCTTGTATTTTATATGATGTAATAGAACCATTTTTTTGTATGTCACTTATTAGTAGATACTCTGTTTCCTTTAGTAACTATATTTAGAATGATATAAATTTAGTGAATTGTAATGGATAAATTTGAAATGAAAAAGAGTCTTATATAATGATTAAATATAACTTAGTCAATGCTTTGGCCATTGACAACATTAATTTAAAAAGACACAGACTTACAGTTAGATGGGTTCTTTTTTGTGTGTGTATGTGTGTATCATCATTCTTCAGTGAGATTTTGATATCTGAGTCATCTTATAATGTTACAATTCATTGAAAGTCTTACTTCCCTACTAATTTATTGTATGAAATTGATGCTAATTATTCACAGTTTGCTAAAATTCTCCCTTAACCGCAAACTTCTTTTCCATTTTCCATTGTAAATGTACTGTATTTTCTAGTTCTAAGGCTGTGAAAATTATTTTCATAATTGGCAAATTGTGAGAGCAGCAGTTTCCAACCTGTAGGTCACAACTCTTTAGGGAGCAAACAACCCTTTTACTGGGCTCACCTAAAACCATTGGAAAGCACATATATTTATTACTATTTACAAAAATAGCAAAATTGCAGCAATGAAAGAGCCACAAAAATAATTTTATGACTGGGTTCACTACAGCATGAACAACTATATCAAATGGTCACAGCATTAGGAAGGGTGGGAACCACTATTTTTGAGGCACTACTCTGACAACTGTGAATTCTGTGTCTCAACCACAGACAATAGATCCTCAAAACCATTTTAATATCTTCACCTTTAAGTCTTTATTGATGTCCCTGTTTCATTCCTCAGATAGTAATCATGGCTTTGTTTGAAAGTTAGTCTCACTAGAGTTTTGTTACTTTTTATGTAGTTCTAAGAAATAACATTTTGCTTCATTGATTTTGTCTTTGTTTTGTTTCCAGTTTCATGGCCTTCTGATATTCTCTTGACTATTAGTCTTTCTTTTATTTTTGTATAATTTTATTTGTTTAGTTATGCCATGTGCATATGCTTCAATCTATAAATGCCACCATATGGATACAGTAGCTGGAGATTCCAGAAGAGTTCATCAAAAATCCTGGAACTAGAGTGATACAGCTACAGCTATGAGGTGTCCAGAGTAGGGTCTAGAGACTGAACCCAGGTGCTCTCCAAGAGCAACAATGACTCTTAACCACTGAAAAACCTTCCCAGTCTCACACTTAGTCATTTATATAACTCTTGTTTTCACAATCTTATTAAATGGAATTACATTATTATTTTTTGAGGTCTCTTATTTTGTTGTGTTGTTTATATTACTAAGAAGTCTCATCCCAGCACTGTCTTAGATGATTCTGGCAGAACTGAGTAATGGAAATTATGGAAGAAAATTTGAAAAGTGTGTGGTTTCAGAGAGATCCATGACTGTTAACAGTTCTCAGTGACTATATGATTTTTCCCTTGATTGAAGTGGACAAGGTAGCTTTTGGCTTCCATTTCAGGAACTGGGAATAACTCACAACCCACCCACTAGGACGCAGGAACAGAAATAATAACCGGGGAGGAATGAGAAATTGAGAAAGGAAAACTCTGACTGCAGAGTTGAATCCCTCATAAACTGCCTGATATTAAGGGATGCTGCTAATTTGTCTGTCCAGATATTTAATGGAACAAGCCATGTGTCTACTAACCCATACCAACACTTTCATACTTGAAATTGGAACACCTCATATTTAGACTGTATTTAAATAATTTCCTCTATAGAGGCATATAGATGATGCTAATATCTTTTGAAGTGGGTTTATTGTGTGTTTTTAATACAATTTTGAGATCAGTGAGCTGAAATATTCCTTACTCCTGAAGCAAATCTGCCATGAGCACCTAATTTAAAATGTGACTAAATTAATGTTCATTGATAATTGTAAACAATCAGATATAATAAACTGTTCACCTGTGCATTTTCTTCTTGATGTATTCAGAAGTATTGTGGCATTCATGTTAAATAGCTGGCTGACAGCAGAGAAGGTTATTTCCTGATTTTATCTTTGTATTGTGACAGGGAGGTAATATGGAATGAGCCACAATTTATTGCCACAGACCTTCCTCAGAGACAACCAATAAAAGAGGGATGATATTGCTCTAATGAAATAAGCCTCACAAGTGATTATTTCTAACCAGCGGCTGAGGTTGAGATAAGACAGATGGAAGTAATAGGTCGTGTCATGGCAAATACTGGAGATGCTTCCTGCCAGATGTTGAACAATAGTGAATATTAACTCTGAGGCTAAAAGTTTTACTTTATTTTCATATGAGATATATCGTTGGCCTATTTTTATTTTTATTTTATTTCTGGAATCTGACATCTACAAAGACTGGGTTTTAGGAGAAAAGATGTCTTTGAAACAAACTCAAAGTCTGAACAGTCATTGCTTAGAAACAGATGCCCGGGCAAAACTAAGCCACTAGACTCCTCCCAGTGAACGTTGATTTTTCTGCTCTGGAAAAGTCAGCACATTGAACAAGGTTAACTATGCTGTGCTCAGGTAGAGAATCTCATATTGCTGGTGACATCATGTACTCAGGGAAGGGATGAGTTAAATTTCAGGAGGGAAAAGTGATGCAGCGTGGCATGGCTGGGCTTGTCCCTGCCAGGGCTCCCTGAGTACTTTGACCTGAAAACCATTGATAAGCAGAAGAAATCAAGAAATAGTCAAGACACCTAGCAATTTCTGTTGATTCTCAAACAGAATGGAAGTGTCCCACAACAATCCTGTCTGTGTTGTTTGTCATTTTGGGAGTTAAAATGCTTGCTGATACTAAAGACACTGAATCTGAAAGAGACATTTATTTAGGCTTTAAATATTTATCTGAAAACAAAAGACATTTTAATGTACACAAGAGCAAACATAACAGAAAAAATTCAACTAATTTAAATGAACTAGAAATGTACATATTACAAAATCATCTCAAATACCTTCATATAAATGAGTGTATGAATGAGTATGAGTCATTGTAGGCTATCAAAATGAGGTGTATGCTGCCATATATACTGTATTTCAGTTGTCCATCATATATTCAGCTATTGCATAATGCATGCAGATAAAATTCTGAGTAATTAGAGACAATTTTCATTTATACTTGTAGATTGGATTTTTATTTTATCACCATAAAACTATTTGATAAATAATTTAAAATTTTATTTTACCATTTTGTCACAATAAACTATAGACATTCTATTTTTGGGGGCTATATTCTATTAGAAATGTTAATATTATACAGAAATAAATGACCAAAATTTTTATGATATGTCATGACATTTAATTCTTAATAATCTTTTATATTAACAAAATAACAAATTGTTTTCATTTATGACATATGAATAAGAATATATTTATGTTTACATCAATTATAATAATTACAATTACATAGACTGTAATATTAGTATATAGAAGTCCTAGTTTATCTTTGGTTCTTTGGAGGAATGACTTCTAATGCTTTTTGCTGATACCTTTTTATTGAGGTGACTGTTGTTTCCCAGACTGAGGAAAATTCCGCATTATTACGAACATCACACTTGCTTTTAGCTTCTCTTTACCACATAGACTTTTGACTTGATGGGTTCACTGCTATTTTCTGCCACTTTCTGTAGAGAAGATTAAAATATGTGTTTTGTTCAACCTATCACCTTTGCACACATTCGGTTCAGCATTTGATAATGCATTCAGAAAGCAATCCTTTTATGCTATTTTCAATTACATTTGATAATATTTGTCACAATATTTAAATATGTTAATTTTACATTCAACCTGCTTCTGTTTGGAGTGGGAAATGTAATTAGGAGACAAGGTCTCTAACATTTTATTTCTTGTCACAGAATTTGAGACGAATCCACTGATTGCCACCACGTTTAAGACGCAGTAATCAGGTGGTTGGTTCTCACTCACAGGAACTCTAGGTCTTATGCTGGAGTTAAAATTTGCTTTAGACTTCCTGCCTGTGACCATTCTAGGTATTTCTCATTATTGTGTTTAAAAACCTATTTAAAAGTTTTTCCTTAGAAATAAATGCTTTTTCTTCCCCAGAGGATTTGTGTTGACAGAAGTTTCTGTCCCTATAGGTCCCACAGACATTCAGTCCCCAAAAAAAGCACAGAGTCCTATATTAATTCTAAACTGGTTGGCCTATTATCCCAGGCTTTTTGTTGACTAATTCCTTCATCTTAAATTAACCCATAATTCTTATCTGTGTTAGCGACATGGCTTGGTACCTTTTATCAGTAAGGCATTCTCATCTTGTTTCCTCTGCATCTGCCTGAGGACTGCAGACTGAGCCTTTCCTCTTCCCAGAATTCTCCTATTCTGGTTGCCCACCTGTACTTCCTGCCTGTCTATTGGCTAATCAACATTCTATTAAACCAATACAAGTGACAAAACTTTCAAAGGTACAAGACCATTGTCCCGCAGTATTTTCCCATTTTTATCATTTCAAAACAAAAACTCTGAAACTAATTTCCTTTATTTTGCTTTTTTCCTACTATTATCCATAACAACTTGTAACCAGCACTCTAAACAAAGACAAAAATACATAATTCAATATTTGGGAATGCAGGGATATCTAAGATACTCCCTGCTGCTTGGGAGTGCTAATAATCTTATGGGAATCTAAAGAAATTTTAAGATTATGATCAAGTTTCGACTGGAATAGTCTGTGAGGTTTGAGCATCTCAGCCAGCAGTTTTGAGGCTATTATAGATGTTGAAATCAGAGAAAACCCCAACAGAGGTCCTCTGAAATGTTGGATCATTTGGGCCATCTGCTCCAATTGGAGAAATTTCAGGGGGTCTTCATTGATCAAACCTGATGTATCTTAACCCAAAATGAATTTATAACCTCTATTTCTTCTACAAATTAAAATACCTTTTGACTTAAATTTTGAACTCAAGGCATTTTCAAAATATATATGTTAGATTAATTCAGCATTGTTTCAATTAAAATGCCTTTTAGCAGCTTTTGTTCCTTTCTCAATCATCAAACAATTGAAAGACAACACAATAACATACAGTATCCGGATTCTTTGTGTATTTTCCATCTTTCTGTGCTTTTATTTTAAACACTATTTCTTTTATTTTTACTTTTAATTTTTTGATTTTTGAGACAAGGTTTCTCTGTGTATCCAGAGTGCCCTGGAATACACTCTGCAAACCACACTGTTCTTGAACTCACAGAAATCTGTCTGCCTCTGATCCCAAGTGCAGGAATTAAAGGTGTATGCCACACACCCAACTACTCTCTTTCTCTCTCTCTTTTTTAAGGACTTTATTCTTTTCATTTTCTCTCCCAAGCCTACTTATTTTAAAACACACTCTAAAATGTTTAGAGATTCTTTTTTGTCAGAATATATCTTTACTATATGCCTCTTTTTTTTTCTGACCACATGAGTCTTTACTTTGCTAAGCAATATGGCTATGATTAAAGCCATGGCTTTGACAGCTGGATCCACCCCCATTTCTTAGCTTTCTGAGAGTCTAGTTTCCTGGTGGAGGTACTGTCAGGAGTCATGTTTATTGCCACAACTCTATAAAGTTTCAAGGTCCTTGCCATCACCAAGAAGCATGCTGTTGGCTATTAATAAACAAAATTTAAATGTTTGGTGGTAAGGCCTCTTAAAAGAGTTGAAAGATTTTTGGAGCTGAAGCTGAGTCAGGAAGCCTCTTTTTAATGAGTCATGCTTGCCTCTAGCAAACAGAGACCATGTGAGAAAAATGCTGCTACTGAGAAACCATGCTTAATTCTGTGGGGGGTTTTTTTGTTGTTGTTTTTTTGTTTCTTGGGTTTTTTTGCCTAGAATTTCCCAAGCTCTCTCAGTGTTTTTTTTTTTTTTTTTGTGGATTTAGTTGCCCACGTTGACACCATTCACAGGAAATGAGATATTTGGATTCATTTTCCTTTAAGAAAAATCAAGTTTGATCAAAGAAGACCCCAAGAAAAATCTCCAATAGGAGGAGATGGCCCAGATGATTCAACAATTCAGAATACTTCTGTTGGGGTTTCCTCTAATTTCTACATCCAGAATAGCCTCAGACTGCTGGCTGAGATGCTCAAACTTCAAAGAATAGTCTAGTCAGAACTAAATCATAATCCTAAATTTTCTTTGTATTCCCATAATATTATCAGCAAGCCCAATCAGCAGGAAATAGGCTAGAAAACTGCATCAACATAACCCAAAACTGGAAAATGGATGTTTGTCTTTGTTTAGAATGTTGGTTACAAGTTATGGATGATGGTCAGGAAAAAAACTAAACAAAGGAGATCAGATTCAGGGTTCTTGTTTTGAAAAGAAAAAGTTAAGAAAGTACTGCGGAACAATGGTCTTGTACCCTGTAAAGTTTTGTCAATTGTATTGATTTAATAAAATGCTGATTGGCCAATAGCCAGGCATGAAGTATAGGTGGGCAACCAGAATAGGAGAATTCTGAGAAGAGGAAAGGCTCAGTCTACAGTTTCAGACTGGCTCAGTCTGCAGTCCTCAGGCAGATGCAGAGGAAACAAGATGAGAATGCCTCACTGATAAAAGGTACCAAGCCACATGACTAACACAGATAAGAATTATGGGTTAATTTAAGAAATAAGAGTTAGATAAAAATAAGCCTAAACTATTGGCCAAACTGTTGTAATTAATATAGTTTCTGATGTTATTATTTAGGTCTGGGTGGCCAGGACACTAATGAACAGTCTCTGCCCATGGCTTTGTAAGCATTTTGAAATATCAGCTTTTTTCATGCAGCGAAAGATGTAATCCAAGGAGAAAAGGCATTGGGAAGAAATTGGTGGTTATAACTGAAGGTTTCTATCCCACTTGGTACTTCATCTGCTATTAGAATAACTACTCAGAGTCTTAATATTAACTATAAACTGTTCAGGTTATTAGCACAGACTTATTATTAAACAGTGCTTACAATTTAAATTAACCTTTCTATTAGTCTATATTTTATTTTGAGGCTCGTGGCTTGTTACCTCACATCTTGCTTCCCAGTGGATGCTGACGTCTCTCAAACTCAGCTTTCTTTTTCACTTTACCTTTGCTTGGATTTCCCATCTAGCTCTATTTTCCCTGACTATTGGTCAAATCAGCTTCTTTATTAACCAATGGTAATACAACATATTCAAAACATACAAGGAGAATGTTAAAACATTTTTAACAGATCTGCATCATTATATTTGACAAGATAAAATAGACATGATCCATGTTACTCGATGTAACAAAAATGGTATAAATATGACAGTTGAAATATATCTGTCTTAAGATCAAATTTCTAATTAAAATACACAAATCTTTTAACACAATATCACTGCAAATGATAATATAAACACTTCTGGTAGTTTTCTCTTCACAGAAGCAACCAATAATAGTCACGATCATCTGACACATTGGGGAAGTAAAACTGCAGGAAATTGGAGCATTTAGTTAAGGAAAATGGCCATATCTTGGGAAGTATGCTGACATTTTGGTGTTCCTATCCTTTGTTCACAATTTAGCACTAATCCTTGTAACAGTAGTCTGCATGCTTCATGCTAGACAAAATAGAGAGAGAGCTGATGTTCTTTCAAACACTTATTCCAGGAAACTGCTGATATGGGAAATGTCTTGCAGTTCCCTGGAGTACCCACATAACTGATTTCTTTTTCTTGTTTTTAAAACTTATTTTAATTGATTCTTTGGGAATTTCACAACATGCACCCCAACTCCACACATTTCCTAGAACCTCCAAATCCACCCCCACTCTTGTAACATCTCCCTCTCTCAGTGGCAAGCTAAAAAATAAATAATAAAAATACAAGTACAATTAAAAATATTAATTTAAAAATCTAAAAGAAAAGAAAAACAAAAAGCAAAGATAAAAATAAAAACAAACAAAAAATACAAATTCAAACAAAGAAGATCTACTTTTTTTTCTCCATCTTTCTTTCCTCTTCTTCACCTTTTCATTAGTCTTAGTGGAATTGGGAACTGTGATATGTCATCATACCGTATAATCTTTTGTCCAGACAGCTTTACTTTCCAATGTTCATTGTGTAATGTGTTGTTGATTAGGTTCAAGGCCTCTGGATTTTGGTATACCATCAACACTGGACACAAACCAAATCTCCTGTGGAATATCCTGCTGTTGCTCTGAGTGGTTAGAAGAATCCTTGAGGCTGCCTAGCACTATTAGGGCCACCTAATGGGTAATGGATTCATTTCTAATCACTGCAATTCTCTTCCAATAAAAAAGAGCCCTGCCTTGGGGACATTTATAAATTTTTTCAATGCCATATCAGCCTAAAATGATAGAATGAGATTAGATTAAATGACCATATGTCCTATGTTGCTTTAGTTGTCAAGTTGGCACAGCCTAGAGTCACTGGAGAAGAAAACTTTCACTGAAAGACTGTCAAGATCAGATTTGCCTGTGGGGTTGTCTGTGGGAGATCTGTCTTCATTATTAATTGAGGTAGGAGGGCTCTGCTTATTGTGGGCAGCACCATCCCCAGGCAGATAGCTGTAAGTTGTTTAAGAAAGCTAGCTCCATGTGAGTCTGTAAACAAGTCAGAAATTGAGCCAATGAACAGCATTTCTCCATGGTTCTCATTGCTAGGTCTCTACCCTGACCTCCATCAATAATGGAATGTGACTTGGATGTATAAACTAAAATATTCCTTTCCTTCACAAACTGCCTTTGGTCAGAGTGTTTTAATCACAGCAGTAGAATGAAAGTGAAACGCTGTCTGAGATTCTTCAATAAAAACAAGGAATGGGTCGCCCTGAGTAGCACTGAAAGATTGTACATTTTCTTCTGACTCTAAGGTCACTGTTCATTCCCAGGATTGGAATATTGGTCAGAAGGATCCAGGCTCTGACCCCTGGCTGGACATCATGTCAGATAGGAGCTGTCTTCTCCTTCCGAGGTTATTTGTTTCCCATTCTACAGAGACTTTTTATAAATTGTGCTCTGGCTGCCATTGACCTGTGTCTGGAGCATTCTGTCCTCAACTACATCCTATAATGTCAGACACATTTCAGAGAGCAATGTCTAATTGTAGTAAATTTATTGTAGCCACTTGCTTTTTTGTTTGTTTTTGATTGGTAATTTTTTATTTTTTTTGAAAGATGAGAATAACCCTCATGTTATTTATCAAGGTACATTGTGGTTCTCTAAAACTGTGCCTTGCTGAAACCTTTATGATTCTCTGAATTTTAATACATACCTCAGATTTATACTTTAGAATTTATTGAACATATCATGACAAAAGACTGTAATTAGGTGGATTTGAGGATATTATGCATAGTTAAGGGAATATGGTTAAACTATGCATCCATCATATAAATCTCAATTAGTATTCCACATAGATTGTAAGTGCATTTTCTAAGACATGATAGTAAGATTTTTATTTTATAAACCCCAGTTCTGCCAGTTATTCCATGAACAGAAGTAAAAAGAAAAATAAGAAACAGAAGAAATGGATGAAATAGTGACCAACAGAGGGTGAGAACAGAACAAACCACTTTCATAGCAATAAGATCCCATGTTAATATATCTTTATACATTGCTGTACGAATTAAACTGTGCCCATGGTTAACTATAGTGGCATTTCATTTGTCTTTTAATAAATAAAGCTTGCCTAAAGATCAGTGAGTAAAACAGCCCCACTGGTCAGCCTTACAGCCCAGGCAGCGAGTGGTAACACACCTTTAATCCCAGTAGCCACACTAGTCCCCATAGAAATTGGGCACTGCATGCCTTTATTCCAGCCCTAGAGAGGATTATAAAATGGGGGGAAAATTGCTCTCAGACACAGTCTCACTCTGAGATTTCCTGGAGGCAGGATCACCATGTCAGAATTAAGTCAAGGTAAGAATCAGAGGCAGGCTGCTTTGCTTTTCAGGTTTTCAGATTGAATTCCAATATCAGTCTCTAAATTTTTATTGATCATGCTTCATTTGGTGCCAAACTTTAGGGGCACAGATTTATGAAAAAAAATATTAACCTGAGGCTTTTCAGCCACTAGCCCTGGCCAGAGCTGGCACTGTAATTGCAGTTCTAGAAATTGGAACCCACACCTAGCCACCTGGGCTCAGGAGAAGCACAAGCTCTTCCAGCTACTACCTGACCTGGCTTAGCTTTTGTGTAAAGATGGAAAATTCACAGAGAATCTGGATGCTGTATGTTATTGTGCTATCTTTGATTTGTTTGACTGTTGAGGAAGTAGCAACAGTGGCTAAAAGATGTTTGATTATAAATGCTGCTAGATTAATCCAAGCCATATATTTTGTAAATGCCTTGACATCAAAATTTAAATCAAAAGATATTTTATTTTGGAGAAGAGTTTTTTTTTAATTTTGTTTCCACAGGATTCATTCTTGGTTAAGAAAAATAAGGTTTGGTCGAGGAAGATCCCCTGAAAAATCTCTCATAGGAGCGGATGGCCTAGATGACCCAAAGTTTAAAAGGACCTCTGCTGCAGTTACCTCTGAGTTCTACATCCAGAATAGTTTCAAGACTGCTGGCTGAGATGACCCAGCCTCATAGAATACTGTAGTCAGGATTTGGCCATAATCTAAAATTTTTTTGCATCCCCATAAGATTATCAGTCAGCAGGATTGAGCCTAGAAAACTATGCCCAAAATAATGGATTTCCAAAATTGTTTCCAAAAAGTGGATTATGAATGTTTGTCCTTGTTTAGTGTGTTGTTTACAAGGTTTTATGGATAATGGTCAGGAAAAAAACTAAGCAAAGAAAATCAGATTCAAGGTTCTTGCTTTGAAAAGGAAAAGGAGGATATAGATATGATAAGATAAAAAGGAAGATTATTGAATCTACTTTTAAAAACCAGCTACTAGTTTTAAATGTTTTGTATTAGATTAGACTTTTGTATATTATATGCAAATTTTGTGTAGTGACTCAAATTTGAGATTAATTTTGTTAAAAATTACTATACACACATTCCTTTTCTCATTTAAGTTATTGTACCTATACGCCTCATTTAACAATGTAATGCAAGTCTCTAGTCCTTGAAAGTTATTAATACCAACTGTTTAGGATAATAATGAAATTCAAGTCAATAATTAGTCACCTATTATAATTAAACTTATAGTCACATTGGGTATGCTTTCAAGGTTAGATAGACAGGTCATCTTCAAACACTTCAGAATATGGCATTTAAGATGTTTTAATAACCTAGGTTCTCCTGTTTTATGACAATGAGACATGCCTGCTCCTGGCAACACCAATCTACTTCAGGGAAGATAATGGGCATTAAAGAAACTCTACATGGAGTTTACTTTCTTTGTGGCAAAAGTAAGACACTGAGCAAGAAAATGGAATTGCTTTGACTGACGACAGTATGCTGTTCTAATTAGACAAACATGACAAAAAATATCCTGTTTCACAGAAAGATCTGTCAGATACACTAGGCCTGTAGACTGACATTGTTGCAGAGTAACTTTGGCAACCAGCTGTTGTTGACCGAGGTTTCAGTCCCACCTGTTCCTGCATCCATTATGTCCCAAAAAATCATACAGAGTTCTGCATTAATTATAAACTGATTGCCCCATTAGCACAGGCTTCTTATTGGCCAACTCTTACATCTTAATTTTACCCATTTCCAGTAATCTGTGTATCACCATGTGACTGTGGCTTACCAGATAAAGTTCTGACCTGTGTTGGTGATCCATGGGTCTCTCTGACCCTGCCTCCTTTCTCCCAGTATTCACTTTAGATTTCCCCACTTAACTCTGTTCTTTTGCCGTATCACAGGCCAAGATAGTTTCTCTATTCATTAACCAATAAAAGCAACACATAGCTAGAAGGACCTCCTACACCAAGCTGTTTTTGTCATTTCTCACATTTTTCTGAAGACGCTTGCACTTTCTACTTACTCAGTTAATAGTATTTTCTTATAAGGTCTCTGAGGTAGTTGAATATTAGATAGTTATAGTCCTTCTTGTTCATGAGACTTTTAAAGAAATTAACTAAAGAAATGTAAGCCATATAAAGTTGAGAGATATCAAAAGATAGTTTTGAATGGTGATATAAATTATGATAGAAAGTAAATTAGGTACAAGACTTTGGACTCATCAAGATAGGATAGATAATGGAGCATTTTCTCCCAATTTGTTCAATGTAAATGAACTAGACATTATTGAGATATTATTTCCTGCATTTATTGTATATAGTTATTGTATATTGTATACAGATTTTCTTGTATTAGTTATAGCCTTTTTTAAATTTTAGACAAAAGGGAAAATGTGGTGGCATTTCATTTTTATTTGAATAAATAAAGCTTTCCTGAAAATCAGAGAGTAAAACAGCCCTACTGGTCAGCCTTATAGGACAGGCAGTGGTAATGTATACTTTTAATCCCAGTAGCTACACTAGTTGCCATAGAAACTGGATATGGAGTGTCTTTAATCCCAGTGGTGCTTGCCTTTAATCCTAGCCCTAGACAAGATCATAGAATGGGAGGAAACATCTCTCACACACAGTCTCTCTCTGAGATTCCTGGAAGCAGGATCAGCATTTTCAGGCTGAGGTTGAGGTAAGAGCCAGTGGCTGACTGCTTTGCTTTTCAGATCTTCAAGTTGAACCCCAATTTCTGCCTCTGAGTTTTTATTTGCCATGTTTCAGTTAACTAAGACTCCTCTGATGCACTATACTGTTGTCCTAAAAGGCTTTATGATATATTATCTTTATGCTTAGATTACAATAAAATGACTTACGTTTCCAGAGTGAATCAGTTTATAGAAATGCACAATGTCTTCATGGTGTTCCTTTCTTTGATTTTTTTTCTTTTAATGAACTTCAAATTTTTTCTTCAAATATTTCCAGACTACTTTCTTCTTTATAGTTTCTGTTTTTTAATTCTGTCATTGAAATCCCATAAAGGCATAGGCAGACCTAATTGTATAAGAACAGTATAATATAAGAATTATTTACATACAAATGTACATATATGCATCAATAGTATCTACTTTTAAAAGGTACCTACTTTAAAAAAAAACAGATCACACCACTTCTTATGGCTCTCAAGGAAGCCACAGGGTTACTTCATCTTTGCCCTCTTCCTTAAGTCCCTTTCTTAACCCGGCGACTCTGAATCCTTTTACTGGAGGTCTAAACAGTTGCCAAGAAATAAACAAAATGAATCTGGATCAGCAACATCAAAGAAGTCATCTAAGAACTCTCCCAAACTAAAGGCTTTCTAGTCTAGCATTTTAAGTCCATCTTTATCACTTTCTGTCATAGTTTTTATATGTACAGATGTTTGGACTACATGTATGTCTGTGTACTGTGTGGTTCTCTGGTTTACGTGCAGATCATAAGAAGGTAATGGATCCTGTCTAAGTTATTTCTGTATTGTTGTGAAAAGACACCACAACCAAGGAAACTATTATTAAAAAATACACACACACGAAATTGGTGGTTTGCTTACAGTTTTAGAGGGTTAGTCCATTATCATAGCAGGAAGCACACAGGCAACACACAGGCATAGATTAAACTGAGCCTGCCTGACATGGGATTTTTAAACCTCAGAGCCCACCAACAATGATCCATCTTCTGCTCCAATAAGGTCACACTTGCTAATCCTTCACAAAATATTCCATCAACTGTGGACCAAGCATTCAAACATATGAGCCTATGAGAGCCTTCCTCATTCAAACCACCAGAAACTCCTTTGATGTCACCCGAATATTGAGAATTAAACAAAGGTTCACTGGAATAGAAGCCCTCATGGAGTTATTGCTCTAACCTGTAGTACTTAGTTCTGATTGCATAACATTAGCGAGATGGCCCCTACTCCATCATTGTGTGTTCTGATATCAAGACAGTTCTCGCAGCACTTCCCCTCGACCTCATATCAAGGCTGATGACTCATTCCATTAGCCCTTCTTTAGAAAGCAGGTTTCCTGAGCAAATCCTCTAATGGTTATGTCCACAGAACTGACTAAAGTTTTCTGGCAGTAAAGAATGGAAGTGAGTCCCCACACATGGACCAAGACTTAGGTAGTTTTAATATCCACATATCTAAGCAACACCAGAGGAGGGCACACATAAAATTCTCAGTGGAGCAACAGAAGTAGAGGAGAACTGCTGGAGCCTGAAGGTTTTCAAAAGTCATATGTCAACATGGAGAGCAGATCTATGAAATTTCTATTTACAAAACCTAATGAACTAGTCAGTTGCATGGGACTTGTTGTAACCTCACTGCTCTGGGGATAAAACAGGAGGTCTGAGTCTCTAAAGCCATCTTGACTGAGACAAACGGAGAAAAGGGAACTACAGTCATCATAGACATATGTCCTCTGACTAGACTTTGAGTCTTATTTCTTATGATCATATGCTTAACAAAAACTTGTTCAGTGTGGGTGGGTTTGCTATTTCTAAAGGTCCCTTTCAGTAAACAACAGTAGTCTCTGATATTTATGTGTCTGTGATAAGTAGATGCATGTCCACTTGACACAAAGTATAGTCATCTGAGAGGTAGAAACCTCAACTGAGAAAATGTCGGCATAAGATCAGGCTGGAGGCAAGCCTACAGAGCATTTTCTTAATTAGCTACTGATAGGAGAAGCCCTAGACCACTGTGGGTAGTGCTAACTGTGGGATGTTGACCCTGGGTTCTATAAGAAAAGAGGCTACTAAGCAAGCCAGGGGGAGCAAGACAGTAAGAACCATTCCTACATAGCCTTGTATCAGCTCCTTCTTCTAGGTTCCAGTCCTGCTTGAGTCCTTTCTTCAGTGATGAACTACAATATGGAAGTGTAAGCCAAGTAAACCATTTCATTCCCAACTTTTATTAAGTCATGGTGTTTCGTAATAGCAATAGTAACCCTAGCTAGGACTGTGACCTCTGAACACTGTACCAATTTTCCTTAGGTATGGCAGCCTGGCTGGAAGAGGGATGGAAATGGACCCGAAACCTATTGCTTTTTCTTCCTCAGTATATCACGGGACATGAGGATATCCCACCCCATTCCCACCAAAGAGATCTCATTCTTGCCATTATGGTACAGAATACACTTGCCTTGGCGCTCATGATTCTTCTGTGTACACATTGACAATAGGAATTTCCACCAAAGCTATTCTCCCGGCCATTTTTATTGACGAATTCCCACATGTTCTCAAATCCTAATTCTTGGATGGAGAACCCTAGACTTCAGGCCCTTTCTTCCAGTACAGATAGCGCCCCCTATTTCCTTGTTAATGTGGTGGTAATTTTTCCCATTAAACTTATCTTGTATCGGAATACCTTGTGTTCCTTACCTTGTGGAAACCAATAGAAGTTTCGAAATGGAGGGCATAGAGAAGTGACTTTAATGTGGTTGGGTCCTTACTTGTAACTTGTGTGTATAGGGGGTCACTGCTTGTAACTGGTGTGTGGGGGCTGGAGGAGGTGTCATTGCCTGCAACGGGTGCATTTCAGATGTTTCCAAATTAAACCTGTCTATGGACTTTTGTCTTTTACACTGTTTCTCCTACAGACTCTCCTCTATCTTCACTTTGACTAAAGTCTCGATAGTTGAGTATCTAGGATAAAATGCAGTGAAATTATGCTGCAGATGGAGTTTATTATTAGAGAACACTTGCTTCCTATTCTCAAGGCCCTGGGTTCTATCTTCACCTCTTCCAAGAAGAGCTACAAAAGCCAAAAAGATAAACAGAGAAAGGACAAGTGTAAAGAAGGGATGGGAAGAAAAAAGAGCAGGGAAAGGGGAAACAAAGTTAAAAAGATGCTGGTTGATGTCTTGTGTCCTTGCATCATATATTTTCTTGACACCAGGTGACCTTAGTGCAGGGTTCTCCATAAAGCTCTGACAGGTGGTTTGACCTGATGGCTCTTGAAAAATCTATCAAAAATATAAAAAAGTTGCTGCTACATATTAAGTAGAAAAATAATTGTGTCGAAGAATAGTTCTGCACAGAAGAAAATGTTTTTCTCTCTTCATAGTTCATCACTGATACTTTATGATATGCTTTGATTGTCCCACAGCGGTGTCTGTCCCAGATATGTAAGTAAATGTAGCCACTATAAACTGCATCCCTGAGAAAACAGTCACTTTTGTTGCTCTCTGAAAAGTTACAGAAGTGTTATGCACAACATCAGGTTTTCAAAGGTTGTCTTTCTTCCTTACTTTGTGCAAACGTCCCAGAACTATGAATTACAGCTGTCAGTCATCCTTCTTGGGTCTCTGCCCTCTTTCACTTGATTACTGTGTTCACGGGGAATGCTGAGGACAACTTAGTTACACAAGTATACAGTAAAAGGCAAAGAAAATGAGTTTATTTCTGAAAATATACCAATTTGCCTTGAAAAGAATGACTTCTATGCTTTTCTGAGTACATCCTGAAATTGGACAGACATGATGCCATAAACAGTTTATCCCTTTTCACGGGTGGTGGTCTCCCTGCTAGTCAAGAATTGTGTTGGCTTCACAATTCCCACCAAAGGAAATAACACTAACCATTGTCTTCTATACTATCACCTCCTAGAATACCAACAACAAAATAATGATATATCACACCAACAGAGAAAAGGTAAGAAAATACCCTGACACATCAAGTAAAGAAATAATCTTCTCCAGTTTAAGAACATAAACTGCTTGATAGACTGTAGTACGTTCACTACAAGATAATGGACATGAAGTCATGAACACGATTTATTTCACAAGTTCTCTGTATGGAACAAAGAGCAAGCCTTTCATTGCACCATTGAGACAGATCTAGAGGCATTTCTGCTAATGATGGTTCAGTAGTAGTCAATTAGTGTGAGGCCTGGCCTGCAAAGACAAAGTCAAGTAGCCCTCCCCAGGAACACTGGCCTGAGATTTGAAGCCAGTGAATCACCCTCCTGAACAAAGGTTCAGGTTGTGGATCTGCTACCGACTCATTGAGACCTGGGACTTGGCTGAAGTACTGGGCTAAGTGAAAATGAAGGAAAAGGCCTTGGCATGGTAACATGTGTGATGAAAGTGATATGAAGCTTGAAGGTGCAAACTGGCTTTGGCAGGAGATAGATTGTTGTATCGCATCCACACTGCTTAGCATATACAGTATGAACTCTCCTGCTCTTGTTAAATTGACCAGATACTATGACACATAGAAGGACAGTTTCTGAGGCAGATAGAAACAGACACAGGAAACAAAGGAGAGCCTTCTACTTTCCTTTCTGTTGCTCTCATAACATCATGAACAAAAGAAATTTAGGGAGAGGTATTTTGTTCAGCTTACAGGTTGTAGTTCACTGTGGAGGGAAGTCAGGGCAGGAGCTCAGGGCAGCAACTTGAAGCATGGACTGAAGAAAAACCACGAAGGAATAAAGTTTACTAACTTTATCTAGACTAGCATCCAGCTACCTTTCTTATGTAGACCAGGCTGGTCTGTCTAGGGATGGAATCTCTGACAATGAACGTGACACTCTTATATCAATTAGAAATAAAAAAATTAAAATGACCCATAGTCAGATCCACAAGATAACCTGGTAGAGACAACTCTTCAGTGAAAATGTAGAGCTCAGTAAAAATCAATTAAAAAAGAGAAAAAAACCAAGAAAATCCCCTATTCCCAAATGTGTCCAGTTGACATCCGAGATTAGCCATCCCAGTGAAGAAACAGAAAAGAAGCAGATTTATTCTGACCCCCACACCAGCATGTAGGCATGTAGGCATGTAAACAATCACAAGATAAACTACAAAGACTATACCAAACATTTAACAACCCATCTCAAGTATGCATCTACCACTTGTGCCTCTCACACTCTGTGCCCAAATGCTAGCCGTAGACATGACTCAGAGAGAAGATCCAGAGCCCTCTACCCAGCAGATACGTTTCCGATACAGATTGCATAGATCAGCTACCTGTCCACAGAAATATTCAGTCTACACCAAACCCTTCCAAGTGAGGAATAAAGGAAGGGAAAGTGCATATTATCTATTTAATGGGATAATACTTTAAATTCAAGAAGTATAAGAAAAATATTTGAAAGGGGACACATTATGGACATACTTATTTCTGTGCTAAACAGAAGGAAGTGAAAATTGTGAGCCAGCACTGATTTAACAGGGACATAACTGGATGCTCCAACTTCGATCATTGACTATCTGCTGGGACATAAACATCTTTAGAGTGAAATAGAGCTTTGGTCATTTTCTTATCCCCTCTGCCTTTTCTAAATCCAGTGACTTTTCTTAATATAAACACACACACACGCACGCACACACGCACGAACGCACACACACCACCACCACCACCACCACAAATGCATATTTCCGTTTTCTGCCCTTCTAACCTCCCCACATCCTTGCTGGCTTCACCTTTCTCAGTTCCAAAGTTTTAAGGTTCAGCACACAAACCATCACTTCTGAAAACTTCTTCCTTTATTTCCATGGGTGATTATTGTCAGCATGCTGCGAACCACTGTGGCCCACGGCGAGTTACATTTTCCCAGAAAATTATGCTATTTTGCTTCATAATGCAGTGATTTGTGCCTTTCTTATTTCATGAACTAGAGAGCAGTCATTTAGCAGCAAGAACATGTTCATCGTCTGTGAATGGCCTTCTGCATTAGTGAATAGAGCAATAATATATTTATGCTCTATATAATATTCTAAGAAAAGACATGCAAAATTTAACTAAAAAAATTGAAAGCTTGATGTCTTATCTATTATTTAGTGCTCAAACACCGCTATTGGAAAGTATTCACCTTCTCTTTCCTTTCTTTCTATTTTTTTGTCCTTGACACCCTCACAGATACACACCTATATATGTTTAAAGAGGTTGGTGTCTAGTGACAGATTCATAACTGGCTTCTTTGTTTACATGGCTCATTTCAAAAATGTGGTATTAAAATTAGGCGCCCTGAAAATATCAGGACTTCACATTACAATTAAAATTGTTATTATTACAAAAAAATGTGAGAAATTGATTTTTTCTTCAGTTATCTTTCTATACTGACACCTGCTAGCTAACAAATTCTTCCCTAAAAGAATTCTGCTAAAAGGGAAAATGTTATAGTCCTTCATTTTGTAATGAAATTTTAATGGCTAAAAGAGAGTAGAAATGTACTTTTGTAAATAGTTCTGAAATGTTGAAGCAGAAGGACTACGGAGTAGCATTTTTTTTTCATTTATTTATTCTAAGAAGATTTGATATAGGATGAACAACAACATAGAGAAGCTAAAATTTAAGTTATTGTTCCAATATATCACTTTTTAAAAATAAGTATTTTTAAATACTTATTTTTGAGATTAATATAATTGCATATTTCACCCTTCCCTTCCCTGCTTCAAAATCTTCCCATATAGTCCTCCTTGCTTTCTTTTGAATTTCTAGCTTCTCTTTTATTAGTTGTTGCTACATGTATATACAACACACACACCCATATATACATATATATATAATATTTATAAATGTAATATATTATGTGTGTGTGTGTATTTCTGCTCAGTCTGTGTAAAATATAAAGCTCCAGTTTGTGTATTTTCAGTACCGAGGGGTTGGTATTGGGTAACGTATTATGTTCCCAACCCTGGAGAAGGCTTTCTCCCGCTCTCTATATTTCTTCTGTTATCTTTTTGTTGTTGTTGTTGTTTTGAGTGTCAACCCTTCAAAACCCTCATTGAAAAGGTTATTAGTTGCAGTCCCTAATCTTAGACCATGTTTAATAGTGAACAATAGAAAATGAGCTGCTCAATACGCTCCATATTTACATGAAGGAAATTAGATAGCATGATCTTTGCTCCACTTCTCATTTTTGGAGCGAGCTTGACCTATTTCATCACCATCTCCTTATATCAATCCTTTGAGATGTTCAGTGATTGTGACAGCGCTTCGATTTCCTGACTATCATTTGCAAAAATAAAACCCAACACCGCATTTACAAAATAAAGTCAATACTATATCAAATTTCTTTCAGGATATGCCTGGACAGCAAGTGAGAGAAACACAAGCTGCCTTCAGCCATCATGTGTAAAGTTATAAATGTTATGAACTGTCTCCTTGAGAAGAGCCCAGACTTCCCATACACATGATTCCACAGCACAGGTGCTATTATCTGCATCCACCCCTCTTCCTGAAGACACTAGGAAATTTCTGTCGCTGCCTTGCTTATATACTTGCATGTGGCACAACTCTTCTCAGGGTGCTGTATATTATACATTATTTAAGGCATGTTTTCGACACCATGTGATGAGATCCAAAATAATAAGTCCTTGGCAAGAAGAAAACGTCTACTTTTTTTCTGTTGCGATAATATTTTAAAAATATTTTCTTGCTGTTTAAGACTGGAACAACTTGGAGAGAAAATTTAAGAGAAAATTTGAGCAGATGAGATTCTAGTTAGGAAGACCAGATCAAGTGAAGATATATAGTTCACAGTAGGAACTTGAGAGTATGCTTGAGACACTGCTTAAGGAAGAATGCAAGTCTGAGTAAGTCTATGGTTGCTGGAGAGATTTTTATATCAGAAAGTAAAAGAAATAAAAATTATAAGCAATGAGAAGAAAGAAAAAGTAAAAGATATGAGAAAAAGAAAAAATAGAAAACAACAAAAGGAGTGTGTTGTCGGTTGAGTGTGATGTGCCCCATAAGCTCACCTACTTAAAAGAACACCTGGGCCCCAGTCATGTGCCTAGCAGGAGGAAGTGGGATGCATGAGGGTGAGGTTTCTCAGCCCTGCCCCATTGTTTCTATTTCTTGTCCTGAGAGCAGACACAGTTTGGCCAGTTCTATCATCATACTCCTGCAGCCAGGCCTTTACTGTTGTGATGGACTTTGCCCCCTAAAACTATAAGCCAACACAGACCCTGCAAACATTGTCTCCCCCAGTGTTCTTCTTGTCAGAGAATTGGTGACAGAAACAGAAACAACAAAGAATGACAAATCTGGTAAGGAGCAAGCAAATTGAAAGTGTGTGACAGGGAGTGAGTGATGCCATCCCCTTTTCCTTAGCTTTGTAGCTCCCTGTGAGTACCTGCTCACTGGACTGCTGAATGAGCTCTGGATGGCTTATTTTACTGAACGTTTATCAGGATGAGAAAAAAAAAACTCTGTCTCCAGGACAGGAACTACAGCACAGGACAAGAGCCGTGAGGTAAAAGAGATCCAAAAATTCCATTTAGAAATATCCTAACACACAAGTATATTCATATCTGATACAGAAGTTGGAAAATGAAACATTCAAAGACATAATGCAGATGGGCCAATGTGAGGAGGAAGAAATATACATGTGCAGAGTGACCTGACCTGAAGAGTGGATATTTTGGAGGCGTGGGGATATGGTTCAATGGTTCAAAGTGTGTGCTTTTCTTAAAGAAGACGCAAGTTCAATTCTTATTTTTCCTATCATCATTCACAACTCCCTGTAACTCCAGTTCCAGGAGTTCTTGGTAACGTATCTGTTCTCTGCAGGCATCTACATCCACCTGTACACACCCACAACCAACGCCCCCCCCCCACACACACAATTTAAAGTAATAAAATATTTTTTTAAAAAAAACTGGGAATATTTGTATGAATTACAATTAAAGATTTGATTAAACTGAAAAACGTTAATTTTGTTGAGGAAGGATCACGGAACTTAATTCAAGAACTCAGTTAAAGGCAGGATGATCACTGTCAGCGAGAGTCCAGTCTGAGTTGAACAAGATAGTAGACAGTGGCTCTGAAGAGTTGGTCCCTGTCTTTCTTTAAAAACAGGTAAGAAGTGATGAGAGTATTGCTGTGTGTATGCAGATCTGCATGTGTGCAAGGCCAACAGAGCCATGTATCTAGCAATGAATTCTTTCCAGATTAAACCTTGTGGAATATTGATGTCCTCAAGTCACAACCAAGGCTGACCTGATCTAATGAGTTATTTGCTCATCCCTGGACAGTGAGGTCAAAAGACACAGGGTAGGTGAAGATTATGGACAGCAGGATGAAAATTAGCGAGCGAATCATTTCCTGCTAAACACCTAGGAAGATATATGGCTCCTCATGCAGCTCCATCACCTTCTGGAGCCCTCTCCTCAAGGAGTGAGCTGCACAGCACAATGAAATAATATTGGCTGGAGGGAGAAAAGAGGTTTTCAAAGGTTGCCTTAATGGAGAGAAGTTCTAAAATGTGGCCATGTTCACTAGAACTCATTGATACATCTTTCCACCCCCACCTACTTCCTGCAGAGCTTTACAGCACTGACAAACTTTTATAAAAGCCTTCTCATAAATGACCAAACATTTAAGTCTGCGGAACAATAGCATTATCTCATTGTTTGTGTAGTACTAGAGAATGCAAATAACTCAGACCTAATTTGTATGCTGATTCACATGAGGTTTATGCTACATCTCATTCTTTTAACTCATCTATTTTGTGCGTGACTCACCATCTCTTCATTAGAAATGGTTTTCTCATCCTGCCTGGCAGGAAATGGGAGCTGAGCCCCACTGTGTAGCTGGCATTAAAGACCCCATGTTTTCTGATAAATTGCCATGATGTTGGATCCAAAAGAGCTTTCTTGTCATTGGTTCTGAAATGTAAGTAATAAGTATATCATTAGTTCTGGAAAGCCATAACAATGGGAGGAAATTAATGTTGGTAACTGCCAAGTAGGGAGATTTACTAATCTTAAACACTGTCAGACAAAGAAAAAATGGTGCTCATACTGTTTGCTTGGGATTTTATTTAAACTCACAGGTCTTTCAGAGTAGGAGATTGTAAGAGAGCACGTAATTCCCTGAAGACAACTCAATGCAATGGACAGAGAGTCACATACGCTAGGTAGTTGAGTAACACAAATGTATCGTACTTCACATTATCCTGGTCACATCATTTGGGAGATTCCTTTAAGCAGAAGTATTATTAAAAGACAACATCATAATAAACCTAATCTTACAGATTTCAATTGGATTTCATCATGAACCTAGAACACGGCAAAGTCTATTTCCAAATGTATTGGTTTCATCACCTGGGCAGTATTTACAGCCCCCCAAAAAGAAAGTAGTGACAGAAGCAATGGGCAGCAAGGGGAGTGGTGGGCAGAGACAGCCTGAATAGTAAGTAAAGCCTCACATTTGTCTAACTTGAATATAGTTTGAACTGTCCCTATTTGCAATTGGCTGGAGTTTAGCTATCTATTACACAGGTAGATTACATGAAGTTGGTTTGCCTTTCAAATTAGATTACATTCAAGTTCCTATAGAGAAACAGCTAAGGCAAACTTAAAATGTAAAGGGGAACCTTTAGACCAAATTAAAATACACAAAATCTCTTTTCAAATGTTCATTTTGAACATACTGAGTTTAAATAAAAACAATGAAAATTACCCTCCCCAAACAAAAGCAGAAAACTCGAAACAAAGTGAAGAGTCCCTAGGTATTACATTTAGATCCCAATTCTCTACAAATTATGTAATAATTGTAGGGTTATGGGTCAATCATGTTAGCCAGAAAGTCCTGTTTATCCATGTAGAGACGTCTGATAGTGTTTAGATTACAGGTTATCTCTGAATATGAGGTCTATGGCACTGACTGACTGTATGACATGGTAGTACCTCCAGTAAACCTCTGTCTTTTGTTTCCATTAAGTAAAGGACAAAAGAGAGCCCCATACTCTGTACTTGAGAGGGGAGGCTGTGATTAACTGTATGTACCACAGAAACTCTCAGTATCTGAAACCTCATACTACTAATTAGAACAAGAAACTGGAAGTAAATGGAAGGACATTACCAAAGCTGACTGAGGAGGGAACGAGAAAAGCAACCTTTGACTTTCTTGTAGTGTTCCTTTCAGGAAAGAATTGGGTGACATATTTACATTAATTCTTTTCTTGAAGCATGGATGTTCATCTATAAACCATGTGGCAAATATTTTACTTTGCCAATTCTTGAGGAAGCTGTGCTGTGAGAAATAAGAAGTGTAGCCTCTCAGAACAGCTCCACACAAGTTGGAAGAGAAATCCTGTTTTCTTCTGTCTTATGCCACCTTCTTTCTGACTCTCAGTACAGAGGAGCTGTCATTCTAAATCAAGAGTGCACATCTTCCACCTGTAGTAACAACACACCTTAGTCTAGGAATGGACAAGGTGGTATGCCAGAAGGTAGAAAATTTCAATCTGATTTATGAGTGAAGAAACTGAGGTAAATGTAGAATTAGAAGGTTAGAGAAGGTCACAATATTGTCAGCAGAACTAATATTCAAAATCTAGCTATTGGACTCAGAGCTCTTACCTGTAATAGGTTCTGTGCTTCTGTTAGTGGCCAATGATGTTGTTTAGGGGTTGACTTGCCCAACAATGCTATAGAATTTCCAATTATTTTAATTCCTCCAGTTTCACCTTCTGTAAAAAAGGATTTTTTAAAACAGTGTCCATGTAACTGGGGGTAAATGCTATTTTGATTTGGTATATCAACCACTTCCCAGAATTCCAGGCTGCTCTAGGTTAGATGGGATATGACAGTGATCTAATGACATGAGTCCCTGGCTTGTGGCAATGAAAGATTGAGGACTAATGATCCTCCCAGAGAATCAGGAAGATTACTACTGCACTACTCCCCAGCTTCTTGAAGGCTTATGTGAGAGCTTCCAAGTCCAGATAGGTATGGGGTTCATGAGGTAGAATGTCAAGGAGGTGGAAAATCACATTAAGGGCTGGTAGCCTGATGAGATCCCAGCACATGGATGTGACATGCTGCAGAAAATGAGAACATTCCCAAGCCTCTGTGGAAAATCACATTTAGTTTGTCCTCAGGAAGCTAGTGCAGAGCCAAGTTTCCTAGTGCTCTATGAGGATCTACCTGAGTATCTAAAATCATACTAGAGGAAGGGTTTGCTGGATAATAGAAATAGAAACTAAAGTAAACCCTTTTCCTGCCAAGTTGCTTTTGGTCAGATCTTATAAAAGAGGACAAACAGAAAGGACGACATATTTCCTGTGTCTCTCTTGTAATTCCTGCCACCATCCTTGGGGATACTTGGGTTCAAGTAAGTCTACTAACATGTAAAAGACTTCAAAGAGTCCTCACTAGTTTCTTTCTGTCTGGTGGCAGCCATCTGCCTTCTGATCTTTCTATCACTTGTATTCCTAATCCCCTGCAATGTTACTGGGTCTCTATCATAAAGACTATAAAAGATTTGCCAATTAAAATATGATTATTTCATACAATGCTTTCTGCTTTAGAGTTTTTCAAGATTATTATATAGTGTCAATAACCATAATGAAATGCTTTTTAACAGGTCACTTGAATTATATGCATTTGCTTCTCAGTTGAGAGTGTGTTGTATCCACATAAGTCCATTATAAATTGAAGACATCATGTCAAATTGCACTGAATGCAGTTAATACACTTCATATCTTTGTTGAATGATCAGTGCACTCTGCAAAGTGTAGATCTCTCCATGATCGTGTGACTGACTGTAGCTGAAGATCCCTGCTCTTGCTCTGCATTATAGAAGGGAGTTCTACCTTGTATCACTAGCCTGGAAGTTACTCTCTCACAGTCTCAAAGTTGAAACTTAGATGGATTGTACCATCACAACTTAAGTAACATTTGATCTTCAAAATGTCACATTGTGTTTTATAAATATATACCACCCTGTCCATTTAAAAAATTTACAAGCTTTTAAAACTTTACAAATAGAAATAGGCATTACAAGGTATTTGTGTCTTATTAAATGTGGCCATTACATGGAGGTAAAAAAATGATTTGGATTACTTTTCCTGGAGATTTCTCTGGTATCCGGCATGCTTTCTTTCATGAGTCCTAGATGACCTGTGTAAGAATTTGACTCACTTCTCCTGCGGATAAATTTCTTTCTATGTGAAAATTTGAGGTGGGGCACAGGCATTGTCGTACATGGCATGACTGAAGGGGTCTAGACCACTCGAGGAAGGTCAGTGATGGAGTGAAATGCCTGGTTAATCTATTCTTGACTGGTTTAGAGTTACCACAAGGAAGCATTTGTCCTTTGTCCAGGAAGAATGAAGCTTATGGCTGTTCAGTGTCTGCCTGTCCAATGCCTGCCTCTCTGGGGGTCATGACAGAAGTTTCCTCCACTAAGATCATGAGACATTCAGTTCATTTTGTCAGTTCACCTTTCTCCTCCTCAAAATATTCAAATCATTCATGTTATAATATTTACAGCCTTAATAACTCAGCACTTCTAGCACTTTCTTTATGATCAGCCTCTGCAATCATTCTATTCCTATGACCTACAAAAATATAGAACTACATAAAGACAAAATCATACAGGTTAGATAATAAGTTATAAGAAGGCCATGGAACTGGTTGCATGTTCCACAGGGTTGTATTAGTAAAATAAACTGAATAAACTGAAAACAGTACATATGCAAGGTTCAATTTCAGAGTGCTCAATGAGTTTTGCCCATGAGAAATAATGGGGCACAGACTAAAAACTGAGTACATACCATTGAAGTCAAGGTTCATGTATTGCTGTTAAATAACATCTAATACAGAGGATAAAATGCCAAGCCTTGATTTTACTATGAACCACCCTCAGTGATCTTCCTTCTCTGTGTAGACATTGTATAAATTTTAATTCTCCTGAATATTATGTCTTCTTACTAAGTGCACATGCCTATACATCATTTTAAAAAACACTAATACAGTATTTATCTGTCTTTTCTTTGGCAAGCTTTCAGCCAACCACTTCCTTGTTGTGGAAAAGTCTTTTTGTATACTGTGAAGATATGTCATTTGGATTAGTTTAATAAAAAGATGAATGGAATGGTTAATAGGCTAGGTAGGATTGGGGGGGGCAGAGAACACACTAGGGAGAAGAAGACTGAGATGCCAGGAGATGCAGAGCAAGCAGGATGTAAAAAACAGAGAGGTAAGCCAACTACAAATTGGCACCAACATGGGCAACTACATCCACATAAAAGCTGAGAGAGTTTGGAAAGAAATTCTAGACACAAAAGAACTAAGTTAAGCACGCTTCTTAGTAGCTGCATTTTTTTCACATAGGCTCTATTGCTGTCAGTGAGCAGGATCTCCAACGACTCCTTAAGAAAGGTCTTCAATTTGCTACAACTTTCTGAATGGCAACATAGATCTGCTGTGTGCCTGGAAATGGGGCTGTAAGCATGACTAGCAGAGCTGGTGCTGAATGGACCTCCACCATGTTGGACTGTGAGGAGCCAAAAGGAAGAGCAGCCTTAGTCGAAGTCATGGCTTTAGCATTTTAACAAGTGATCCTGGACAGAAAAGGATTACAGATACACAATAGTACAGATTCAGACATAAAAGATCACTAAATGAGACACAGTATGTTTTAAAAAATTGTACATAGGCTTGGGAGAGATAAGAAAAAGAGTATAGAGAATTACAAAAACAATTAAATTGTTTTTAATAAAATAAAACAAAGTCTTTAAAGAGACAGAGTACAGACAATCATAGATTAGAGAAGTAAGGAAAAATAAGCCACGAAAAGATGAAATACACACAGAGTCTGGATTATGTATATTATTGTGCTTTCTTTGAATTTTTTGACTGTGAATGAGCTAAATACAGAGAGACATTTTGTTGTATGGACTGCTATGCTAAAGAAGCATATATACTTTAAAGGTATTTTGACTTCAAAATTTAGGTCTAAGGAAATGTTGCTTTGGAAAAGAGGTTTTGCTTTTGTTTCCACAGAGCATGAGAACCTGTGGATTCCTTCCAAACTAATGTGGTTCAATGAAACAAGATCCCATGAAAGAGCTCCATAAACTCAGAAAATTACTTCACCCAACAAAAAGCAAGAAGCAGTTTGGAGAGAACTATGTCCAAATTCCAAAATATTGTTTATAAAATCTTGTTTACACTTAAAGGGGGATATGATATAGAGATGAATACTTACAAATGGTATGAATGTTGGTTTATTGATACAAATTTAATGCCAATTGTATTATATATGTATTTCTGCTCATTATTACAGTATTGTGCTTGTGCAACTCATTTAAAAATGTAATGTATAATTAATAAATACAGGTTAATAGATAGTCATCTATAATAGTCAAGCTTATAGTCATGTTAGTTTTTTAGATTACAGAGATATATTTCAGATGTTATCTTCTGAACCTTCAAAGATTAACAGAATATGGAATTTAAAATGTTTAAGAAAATAGGACTTTTCTCAACAATGAAACACATCTGCTCCTGGCAGCACCAATTAATTCAAGAGGAAGATCGAAAAGGCTACTTATGGAGTTTCCTAGCTATTTGGGCAGGAAACTATTCTTGCCTGGACTGCTTAATGTTTTTCTGCATGAACTGGACATGTGAACCCACAGAAAAGTGACTGTTGAACTTGTCTAAAGGTATGATGGTTCTTCAGGATTCCTGCTTCATGAAAGAGTCTACCAGACATTCTGCAGGGCACAGAAGAAAGCTACTGACAAACTGCCAATTTAGGTGGAACTGTCTTTAAAATTTCCTACTTCATGGGAAAGTATGCCCTTTACTATGGGCCTAAAGGTTGAAGATGGATGCCCCAATGGTACAAAGGAACTTTGGGTGACTGTCCAGGCAGTGAGATGTCTCTATCAATTCTGGAGTTTTGGAAGTTGCTTACAATACACTTCCTGCTTACTTGGGTAAAATTATATCCTTCTGGAGTCTTTGGTGGAGTTGAAGAATAAATAGTTATAGTTTTCCTTAGTTACAATAAAAGATAAAGTAGATACAAAAATTGTAAATGTAATTCTTGCTTGATAACTGTTTTGGCGTGTGTAATTTTGCTATGTTAACGTTAAAACTTTCCTTTTTATTTAGACAGAAAAGGGGAGGTAATGTGGAATTTTCTCCTGGATGATGTGAATACATTCGGTGAGTTGGTAAAGAAATTGCTTTGGGCCTATTGCAGCACAGAGTAGGGCAAGGCAGGAATTCCAAGCAGATAGAGGAGGAGAGAGGAGGCAGAGTCAGGAAGTTGTCATGTAGCCACCAAGGGAAAAAGATGTCCATGGGAACCCTTGGGAACTTTGCCAGTAGGCATTTTGGTATTGCACAGACTAATAGAAATAGGTTAATTTAACATATAAGTGCTAGCTAGCAATATGCTTAAGTTATTGGCCAAGCAGTGTTATAATTAATATAATTTCTTTGTGATTATCTGGGGTCTCAGCATCCAGAAACAAATGAGCAATCTCCACCAACAGGTACGAGACACAAGACTCATGGCAGAATGTAAATTAATAGAAATGGGAAAATTTAAGTTATACAAACTAGTGAGAAAAAAGTCTAAGATATTGGCCAAGCTTTTATAATTACTAAGTCTTCGTGACGTGATTTAGGAGCTGGCTTGTGGGAGAGAGAAAGACACACAACACTCCTGTAGAAGTTAACAACAAAAGGTCACACAGGCAAAAGAGACACAAGAGAAGAAACTGTGGCAAATGGGGATGCAAGTTCACATGACAAAGAAGTTGAGAAAGGCCACTGTCCAAAGTCTAGAATCATGTAGAACTCTTGCTTTAGGAAATGATTACTAGTATTAACAATGTTTTAGGAAAGGTTTCCTAGCATTAACAATGGAAAAACTCTCATACACAGTTTTAATACCATGCCATGTACTGGCCACTTCAATGGGGGCAGCCCAGGCTCCGGTGAACTTGGCTATTGTATTGATATCCCTTAAAATGACATTGGTTTGAAAGTTGCAGCTAGGAATGGATGAGATCAGGCTGAGGCTCTTATTCTTGGTGTCTCTGGTTGGTTCAGTGGCACTAAGCACATCAATCTTCAGGTAGCTGAGAGGATCTCCTATGGAGCAAGTGGAGATGAACTTGAAGGAAGCATACACTTTCAGGACTGAGGAGTGAAGGCAATAGACTGGCTCCCAATGCAGAGAACACCAAGTTTAACTTTAATCTGTCACACTGGTAGTTCTTTCTTTTCTCTCTAATTAACAGAAGGGTATTAATATGTGTCTACAGGGAAGCTGCAATGCTGATACTATGTCTTCCCTTATCATTAGAGTGTAATACTGAATGCATTTTAAATTCATTAAATTTAAATGTGGTTGATGTCATTGACCATTTCTTTTTCCCCTTTCTTGATATTTCAGAGCTATAAAAGTGGCTGCATAGATATATTTGTGTGTATATATATATATATATATATATATATATAACACTGTGTTCAAAATGCTTGCACAGTTCAAATTTTGATAACGATTACTTTTTTTTCTAAATGATTTTATCATTCTCTGTTCCCCCAGAAATCATTGTTTCTGATACCCTATGTGTTGACTGTCACCATCAGACTGCCCTCTGGGAAGTCTTCACAGCCTGTGAGGGAAGACAATGGCAATGTTTTTCTGGAAGCTCAACTCTCAGTTTCTATCTCTTTACAGAGAACTGAGTGAGATGCAAGCCTTGAGACAAAAGGATGTTCTTTGAATATTTTCAATATCCAGACCTGATTCTATAAATGTGATCAACAGAAGATAGGTAAGATGCATTTAATTAATCATTTTTGGAAGCATTTATTTTATATACTGCATAACCATAGAGAAATAAAACAGTATATTCTATACTTAGACATATAATAGGGCTCAGGCCGGAGAAGAGAAATAGCAAATCCATAGAAAAATAGAGAAATACACAGACTACATAGACCATCACACTCAATCTCCAATTTCCTATACTTACATAAGCCACATGTTGCTCTGTAATCATGCAGAAAATACATGAATCAATTTAAATATCTGAAATATTATCATTATGGTGATTGCTGCAGAATTGTTATAAAATCCTAGAGATACTTTCTCTAAACTCTTTGATAGTTTAGCAGACTGTCTGAAGTAAGTTAATTTAAAGAGAGACATTTCCTCCATTCCTTTGGAAGACAGTATTTAACTGTAGAATAGAATTTCCACAGCTACAACAAAAAAATTTCTGGTAACATGAAGAGATCATTGGCTTGAAACCAGTGGAGAATGGTGGAGCAAATCAAACTGGACAGCGAATTCTCTGGAGCACAGAGCAGCTGAGCAGGCAACACCATGGAATGGCTTCTCTGCTCTTCCCCTAGGGCCGGTGTTGATCCTGAGCTTCGAGTGTGGGACCAAAGGTCCTGTGCAGGCTGCAAAGAGGCAGAATTCAGAGGAGGTTTAGTATCCCCCTACTGACAGCAGGACATAAGCATCTGGTTTATTTTTATTTATCTTCTTTTTCTGGAATGGCACAGCATAAAGAGATGAAAATCAACATAAAGTCACTGAAAGGGGAGTCATGCTTCTCAGAAATGCTGAGAAACAAATATTAAAGGCCCTGACCTCCCAGGAGCAACAATAGAGAACTAATATCGCCTATAATTGTATTTTAGATCTAAGAAAATTAGCTGACAGAGTCCAAAAAAGATGCAGTGTAGAAACTTCTGGCTAGCTGAATTAGAGGCTGCTTCATATAGTTCGGTTATTAGACCCATGGCCACGTTCCTCTCAGGCATTATGGTGAAACAGTGATAACCATTTCTGTGACTTGCACAATGACAGTCGGTCTTACCATGGAAATAACATAGTACACTAGAGGTCACAACCTAGGCCAGGACCAGAGAAATAAGAAAAAACAAACAGGGATTGATAAATAAAATAATTACACATTATCAAATGATGTCCAAAGGAATCCAAAGGGCCTAGAAATGGAAAATCTAAAAATGCAGCATCATAAGTCCAGACCAGTACAATATTTTTAGGCAAAAGTAGTTTATTTTAATTCATAAGCAGCACATGGAAGGTAGAAGTTAGAAAATATCACCTAATGTGGTCAGAAAATATGAAGTACCTCAGAATGACTCTAAAGGGTTACGTATAAATCCTGTGCACTGAGCATTGTAAACCAGACACAGAAATAGAAAAGTCAGAACAAGTGCATGATATATATCTATAAAATGATATTTATATATTTGAATAAATATATATTTGGCATATATATATATATAATTGGTTTGTGGTGCTAAAGATGGAGCCCAGGACTCCTGAATGAGCATGAAACCTACGACTCTGTAGCATGTCCAGCCTCAATACTTTTTAATTTTAAAATTCTCTAAAAATCTCAAAGTTATATAGAAATAAAAGGGTAAAATCATGTCAAGCCCATTCCTATCTATCCATAGAAGAAAATATAGTGGAGGAGCAATAGGGAGAGAAGACTAAAGCTGGGTGCTCAGAATGTCAGGCAAAACTTACAAAGAAATCCACAGGTATCCTGTGTGATGTTCATATGCAGACTGAAAACTGATGAGTAGAAAGTAGAGCCTAGACTCGGCCCCACATACATATGGTTACCAGATCACTAGCATCTGTAATATTGAAGCAACACAGAGTTAATAGTACCTTACTCTGTTTTCCTTTTCTGCAGTAAATATCCTGACAAAAGAAACTAAAGGAAGGAGTCTGTTCTGGCTGACAGTGTGAAGGTACAGTGAATCAGAGTGGAGAGAATCAGATGGAAGAAGTTGGAAGCGTCTGGTCACCCACATCTACAATCAAGAACAGACAGTAGACACCACATCCACCATCAGGAGCAGACAGCAGGTACCACATCTACCATCAAGGACAGACAGCAGATACCACATACATCACTGGGAGAGACAGGAGTTGAGCATGAATGATAAAACCTAGAGTCAGATACTGGTGTTCAATCTGAAGATCAGAAAAACAAAGCAACCAGCCAATGGCTCTTCCTCTACCTCAGAACAAAATGGGCGGTCCTGCTTCCACTAATCCTCAGAAAGAGACACTGAGCTGAAAACTGTCTCCTCCCATTTTATATTCCTTCCTAGTGCTGGGATTAATGGCCTGTACCACCACCACCCTGCCTCTATGGCTAATTAGTGTGGCTATTAGGATTAAAGGTGATTGCCACGCTGCCTGGTCTGTATAGAGGTTCAGTTTGGCTGTTTTAATATATGATCTTCAGACAAGCTTTATTTATTAAAATACAGATGAAATATCACTGTATTTTCCTTTTTTGTCTAAAATAAAAGGAAGGCTATAACTAATATAAGAAAAATGATATATAATAAGTACAATGACTATGTGCAATATGTTCAGACAATAAATATATCAACAATGACTAGTGCATTTACATTTGACAAATTCAAAGAAAAAAACTCCCTATCTATTCTACCTTGATAATTCGAAAGTCTTGTATTCAATTTTTTTTATTATAACTTGCTTTCTGCATCTGGTGAACAGGGAAAACTATAACGCTCTAGTCTTCAATTCACTCAGAGAGCCAGGATAGACTGTTAACTGAGTATGCAGGAAGTGCGAGCAAGTGACTTCCAAAAAAATGTGAGAAATGGCAGAAACAGCTGACTTCCTAAACAGTCACCAAAATTTCCTCTTTAAATTTTGGGGCATTAATCTTCAGTCTACAGACCCAGAATATCTGACAGACTTTTCTATAAGGCAGGGGTTTTGAAGGACTGTCATGGTTTCCGCTTTGTGTTCAGTACATTTTTAGAGTATATTGGTTGATATAATTTCATAGTTTTTTTCTACTATCTAATATCTCTCCACAGTTGTTGCTCTTTTCTCATTTTCATTTAGAAAGTTCAAAATAAATAAAGCATTATGTAATATATTTCTGGGAGTATTTATCATTGCTTTCTGTTTATTCAACATATTCTTTAGAGTTCAGTTTGGTCTTTCTATATCTGCCTGGCCTGTATGATTGTGTGGTATACCTGTAATTGGCTTTATAGTATAATAAGCAAAAAACCATTTCCCTTTCTGAGATACATATGCTGGAGCATTGTCTTATTTTATTTGTACAGATAGAGCTATGATGGCCCTAACTTCTAGCAAATGTGTGATTACTGGATCTTTTCCAATCTCAAAGCAGTTGCATACTGAAAAACCAAATAGGTATAAATGGAGTGGCATACATATTAGTTTTCCAAACTCTGCAAAATAGAACACATCCATCTGCCAAATTTTATTACTTTGAGTTCCCTTTGGGTTACTTCCTGCAGAAAGTGGTGTTCAGTTGTATAAAAAAACAAGTAGGGCATTTCCTTGGCTTGTTGCCACATGATGGATAAGTCTTTTGTTTAAACCTTTGCTATTGATATGATTTTTAATGAAATTCTGAAGTTTTTAGCACATTTCCAAACAATAGTTGATCGATTTCTGCATTACCTTGTGGTAGAGGACCTGACAAACTCATATGGAATCAAATATGTGAGATATATATATACACACATACATATATATATGATGCATATTCATGATGAAATCTTGTAACTGAATAAGAAATAAACTCAATTCTATATCATCTGGTATAATTTCAGAAATTTCAATATGCAAAACAACTCTTTCTGCATTTTTCAAATTGTTAGATATGTTGAGAAGTCTTTAAAATCTCTTAGTACCATGAGGATGTCATAGAATTCTGAATTTTCATAAGGGGTTTGCTTCACTTTACTTTAATTTTCTGATTTGTAACTTGTCTTTTCTTATTTATTTGCATCAGTGTAGGATGTAGGGGCTCTAGTTATTGCTGTATTCTATAGAATGAAAGGAAGGATCCAATTAATTCTCTTTATTAGTCAAATTTTCTTGCTTTGGGGTTAGATTTTGTTAATCTCTCCCAAGAGTTTATCAAAAGCTCTTTGCCAGGGCTCACTTTCTTCCCATAACGTGCCAATTTCATCATCATTAAAAAGTACTATAATTTCTGTTGGGTCTATTCCTGCTGATTGGCAAAGTCTCAATTTTTTGCAAACCTATTTTATGGCCTAAATAATTAATAGATCACCTCTTTTTTTTTTCAGGGTCAATTTGCAGTCACTAACAAGGCAAACATTTCTTTACTTCTTCAAACATTCTTTCTGAAGTATGTATATCTGAATCAGGTAACAAAATGTCATTCATGTAAGCATAAACTATAGATGCAGGAAATTGCTTATTTGTAATTTCCAGTGGCTGACATACAAAATTTTGGCACAGGATGTGGGTTATTTAACATTCCTTATGGAAGAACCTTCCATTGATATCGTTTACCAAGCTAAGAATTATTATAGGTAGGCACTGTGGAGGTAAATTGTTCTCTGTCCTTTTATTCTCAAAGTATAGTGAAGAAACCATATTTTAAATTAATAACTATAAGGGGCCATCCATTGGACAATAGAGAAAGCAGAGGAATGCCAGACCGTAGAGAGCCCATTGATTGAATCATCTTATTAACACCTGTTAGATCTGTTACCATTCTCTATTTTCCAGATGTCTCTTCATCAACAAATACAGGAGAATTCCAAGAGCTGGTTGATGCTTCAATATGCGAGGCATCACATTGTTTCTTTACCAGCTGTTCTAAAGCCTGTGTAGTCAGAGACTACTCATTTGTTTCCTGTCTGCCCAGACCTGAAATAATCACATAGAAACCATATTAATTGCAATACTGTTTGTCCAGTAGCTCTAGCATATTTCTAGCTAGTTCTAGCATATTAAATTAACCCATTTCTATTATTCTGTGTATTGCCACATGGTTGTAGCCTACCAGTAAGGTTCTGTCTGGCATCCGTCTCCTGAAGCAGCTACATGGCTTCTTTCTGACTCTGCCTTCTTTCTACCAGCAATTAGTTTAGTTTTCCCCATCTATCTCTATTCTGCCCTGCCAGGAATAAAAAGCAGTTTTTTTTATTCCTTAAGCAATAAAAGCAACATATATACAAAAGGACTTCCTGCATCAAACCTGTAGTTTGTCTATTGTTATAGGCCATTACTTAACAAATGCAGGTTTGTCTATCAACCATTTTAATGTAGGGTTGTTGGTCACTTCAAAATAACAGCAGCTGTTGTGCCTTGTTCTTTCACAACCTGAATGGTTGGTGACTGTTCTGTATAATATGTTGAAATATTTTTCCCAGAAACATATGTTAATTTGTGGTTTGTTTCTAGGATTGGGGGATTGTTAATCTGAGTATTTTATTGCAGTAACAAATCATAACCCCACAAATTTATTGCTATATTAGTTACATGTGGTTTTAATATTCCTCTCGGTCCTTCTGGCCCTATATATATTCATCCATCTCATTCTCTGCTTTATCCGAGATATAGTTCCAATCCATACAAATTAAACATTGGCCAGTTTGAATGCC
This sequence comes from Myodes glareolus, assembly GCF_982192425.1. Taxonomy (NCBI): domain Eukaryota; kingdom Metazoa; phylum Chordata; class Mammalia; order Rodentia; family Cricetidae; genus Myodes; species Myodes glareolus. The sequence continues at coordinate 80,373,916 of NC_142033.1, read as the reverse complement.
AAGATTCTGGTGAAATTATTGTTACATCTGCACCTGTGTCTACCAGATCTTCAATGACAATGTCATTTATTCCAACTTTTTTTTCCTAATTTATTAAAAATTTCCACTTTCTCCCCGCCTCCCTTTTCCCTTCCCCTCTCTACTTCCCCCTTCCTCTCTAGTCCTAAGAGTAGTCAGGGTTCCCTGCCATGTGGGAAGTTCAAGGTCCTCCCTCCCTCAATCCAGGTCTATAAAGGTGCTCATCCAAACAAATCAGGCTCCCACAAAGTCAGTCCACGCAGTAGACTCAAAACCCAGTGCCATTGTCCTTGGCTTCTCAGTCAGCCTTCATTGCCAGCCACTTTCAGAGTGTCCAGTTTGATCACATGCTCCATCACTCCCAGTCCAGCTGGCCTTGGTGAGCTCCCATTAGATCAGTCCCACCATCTCAGTGAGTGGACCCATCACTCGTGGTCCTGACTTCCTTGCTCACGTTCTTCCTCCTTTTGCTCCTCATTTGAACCTTGGGCGCTAAGTCCAGTGCTTCAGTGTGGGTCTCTGTCTCTATCTCCATCCATCGCCAGAGGTAGGTTCTATGGTGATATATAAGATATTCATCAGTGTGGCTATGGGACAAGGCCAGTTCAGGCACCCTCTCCTCTGCTGCCCAAGGAACAATCTGGGGACCTCTCCTTGGACCTGGGAACCCCTCTAGAGTCAAGTCTCTTGCAAACCCAAAAATGGCTCCCTTAATTAAGATATTTACTTCCCTGTTCCTATAATCCACCTATCCTCCATCCCACCCATCCCTTTCCTCCAAGCTCTTCCGAATCCTCCTCTTCTCCCTTCTCTCTACCCATCTCTCCTTACATCTACCCCCCACCCCTATGCACCCAACTTTTGCCTGGCAATCATGTCTACTTCCAATATCCAAGAGGATAACTATATGATTTTCTTCAGGTTCACCTTTTTATTTAGCTTCTCTAGGATCATGAATTATAGGCTCAAAGTCCTTTAATTAACGCTAGAATCCACTTATGAGCGAGTAAATACCATATTCCTCTTTTTGAGTCTGGGTTACCTCATTCAGTAAAGCGTTTTCTATTTCCATTCATTTGCATGCAAAATTCAAGATGTCATTGTGTTTTTATTGTTGCTCACCCTCCTTAGCAAACAGGGAAATGCAAATCAAAACAACTTTGAGATACCATCTTACACCTGTCAGAATAGCTAAACTCAAAAACACCAATGAGAGCCTATGCTGGAGAGGATGTGAAGTAAGGGGAACACTCATCCATTGTTGATGGGAATGCAAACTTGTGCAGCCACTTTGGAAAGCAGTGTGGTGGTTTCTCAGGAAACTGGGAGTCAACCTCCCTCAGGATCCAGCAATTCCACTCTTGGGAATATACCCAAGAGATGCCCTATCATACTACAAAAGCATTTGTTCAACTATGTTTGTAATAGCCAGAACATGGAAACAACCTAGGTGCCCCTCAATAGAAGAATGGTTAAAGAAGGTGTGGAACATATATACAATAGAGTTTTATTACGACTTTTAATTTTGGTATTTATTCATTTATAGAAGTTTACCAAAATACTCATTTTATGGTTTCTTATGAATTTTTTTGTTCTCTCTTCTATAACTGTTATATTATCCAGAGCAACAAGGTTTCTTACAATAGGCATTTATTTCTTTAATTGCCCTGGGAAGGAGTTTGCTCTACAATGTCAGGAAATGACTGAACCGGATTAGGCATAGACACCTGCAAAAGACCTCTCAAGGAGTTTACCAATATCAAGAAATTATTATTAATATTCCTCATTGTTCTACATTCATTAGTCCAATGTTTGCCTTTGCCACACTTTCTGCATAATACAGAAGGAAGTGGTGTTCTGAATATAATATTCCTTAAAAAACATTGTTTCTAGAAATGCACTTCTATAATCCCTTTTATGGTGACCTTGCTTGTCACAATTAAAACATTTAACATTTCACATTTTCCTCAAACCTCTGGATATCACCTCTTCTATCAATGCATCATTATTTCCATGAGATTCAATACTAATTGTATCTCAGATGCGTTCCTCCAAAGGCACTGACCTTGTCTTTAATGGCCTAATTATCCTTTTGCGTAGAGAATTGGCATTTTCAAAAAAAAAGTCAGAGATTCAATTTTTATTTGTCTGTCTTCTGAATTTGGTATCATTCCATTTACTGCTGAAGTCAATCTTTGTAAGAAATCCATAAAGTCTTCCTTTGGGCCCTATATAATTTTAGTAAATGATTCAATTTTCTCTCCTATTTCTCAAAATTTGTCCTAAGCATTTAAAGTTGTTTTGTGGCATAAACCCAGGGTGTGGTCATCATATACAGCTTGCACTTCTATAGTATTATCTTCTCCTTCCCTAAGAAGTTGATATTGGGAGGTTTCCATACCTCTTGATTTACTCTATTGTTCAATAGTCTTAGCCTCTTCTGAAGAAGGTATTCCATTTTAATTGTGGATCAGGTTCTTAAACAGCATTAACCACCTCTATCTAGTATTTAGGGATAATTCTGCTACAAACTGACCTCAAGTTTAACATTTGATTCACAAAAGGTGAATGCATGCCACATGAGATTACCTCTTTGTTGAATTTTCTTAAATCTAACATTGGCACAGAAGTCTAATTAGCTGGAACAGAGCCTCTGTCATTTGGCAGTTCCTGTACAGTTACTGTGTATATGATGATTTGTTGTCTGAAAACCTTAGGCTGTTTCTCTTTATTCTTATAATGCAATGATGAAATTGCCTCTTGATTAAATTCTTCTCTCTGGATTTGAATGTCTCTGTGATCTGTTTTATTAGATTTTTCTAAGGCTTGCATCATATCACTCAGATTAACCAACTTTTTTAGTGATAATATGAAAATGATAAAGCTGATAATATTTACAATTGATGTTACATAAATCCTATCTAAATTTGATATCCTTTTATTTAATTGTTCCATTTTCAAACTGTCTAGCATACTATCATACAGAAACCCAAACCCCTCCATTGCAATTGTTTTTTGCATTATTTAATATGAGAAGAAATCTCTCTTTTAACTAATTCCTCCTTTTAATTATTCCTAATTGTCTTATCAAAACTACTGATGATATTGACAAAGATGCGAGGCTTATTGCCACTGCATAGAACAGTAAAAACCTGCCTGGATTTCAAAGCAGCTACCTAGTGTGGCAGCAGCCTGAGAGAGAGAGATTCATGGAAATCCTGCCACCCATGGTGGAGAGAAAGAGAGAATCAGCAGTCTGAAAACCTCATTGTGTTAGGGGGCTGCCTAAAGGCTACAATAGAAAAATCCCAAACATGCTCAGAGTCTTGGGGTAAAAAAGAAAAGAAATCCTAGCTATGTATAGCTGTAGTCTTGTGTATAGCTCCAGCAGGAGCCCCACATCCAACCCCAGCCTGTGTCAGTGGATTTTTTTTTTTAATTTTTACCCCAAATTTTAGGCACCTATTGTATCATGAAAAATAAAAACCAAGATACAGATATTGGGGTTCAACTTGATGATCACAAAAGCAAAGCAGCCATTCACTGGCTCTTACATCTACCTCAGACTGAAAATGGGAGATCCTGCCTCCATGAATTCTCAGAATGAGAGTCTGAGTTGAGAACTGTCTCCTCCCATTGTATATTCCTCTCTAGTGCTGGGATTTAGGGTGTGTACCACCACCACCTTGTCTCTATGGCTAGCTAGTGTGGCTGCTGGGATTAAAGGTATGTGCTACCACTACTTGTTCTATGTGTCTGACCAGTGTGACTATTTTACTCTCTGATCTTCAAGCAAGCTTTATTTATACATACATATATACATATATATACACACACACACACACACACACACACACACACACACACACATATATATATATATATATATGATACAAATGAAATACCACTGTAGAGGACACATCACATCTACCATCAAGAACAGACATCAGGGAATGCTGGTGTTCAAGTCCTTCTCCCTATGTTATAAAGTCCAACCTCCATCTCCCTAATGTGCTACCCACAGTGAGTAAGTAGATATTACCACTTAGTACAACCAGGACAACCCCTCATGAGCATACACAGAGGCCTGTCTTCTATGTGATTCTGTTAAGTTGACAATCAATACCATTGCTCAGTTTTATGGGATCAGCAAGGAGACGCAGAAGCTCCAGCAACAGTCAGAGTAGCAAGGAAATACATAAACACATAGACAGTAAAGGAATCCACAAGCAAGTCATGAAGGTAGGGGAACAGAGATTTCCCCTCTTTCCTCTTTTCGTCTGGTCTCCTGCTGGAAGGTATCAATTAGACACACTAATCAAGCACCATCATAGAGTAGAGCAATTCTAACAATGTACTGTGATGAAAGTTACATGTCTGTCATCTCTCCTTTGAAAGTCGTGACAAACATTTTACTTGCCTTTTTATCTTTGTTTTTATTAGCATATAAAGTTATGCATCTCCTTATGACATTTTTATATACAGTGTTTTAGTAGACATACCCCTTCATCTCCCTGGTCCTTTATTTGCAGCCTTCTTCTTCAAATACTCTACTTTCCACATTCATGGTATATGTTTTCTCTTATTCCCCTACATCCTTTTATTTATCTTTCTTTCTCTGGTGGATGCCTTTCTTATTTCATGATATCAATCCACATACACTATCACATAAATATACATGTGTCAAAATTAAAGCCTAAGATATTCATAAAAGAGGGGATATGCAGTGTTTGTCTCTCTGAGTCTGTGTTACCTGGCTTAAGTCCAACATTTTTCCAATAGCAGTTTAAAGTGAAGAAAAGGATTATGTGAATAAATCAAGAATTTTTTTGATTCTGCAGCCCCATGTCCCACTGATGCCTGACAGCTGACTCTCAGGTGCAGAGATAGATGTGTTAATAAAGAGTGAGGAGAAGAACTCTGTCTTAGTGGGTGGAAAGAATAGTAAACACTTGGGAAGACTGCAATTCCAGCAACTAACACACAATCTGTGGCCACAACACAGACACGGGAAGTTGATGATAACCAATAAAAGATGGGGAAGTGTGACAGAAGAAATGGAAAGGCTTGGAGAATGCTGTGGGCATAAAACAGTGTCAAACTTCTCATATCAGGTTTCAGGATCTTCTGGGTCAGGACCCTATTAAAATTTGTTTATCACAAAGATTTTCTATTTGCAAACTAAATCTTCTCACATTGGTTAAGCTATTTTTGATTGATCCATTTAAAAATAACTATCACATAGTCTACAGTTTCTAAGGGCTATGTTTTCTTAGATCAGAAAAGAAAGATGTGAAGAGTGGTAATGACCTTCGTGCATTGTTAGGTTTTAGTTTATGGAAAACTTCTGATTCTCACTTCTGCAAATGAAGTCTGTTATAAAAGCATGTTTCAAGCCACTTTTAGAAATATTTACCACATGTAAAAAAAATGGAACAGCCAAGAATAACTCAAATGCTGTGGTAAAATTTCTTTGCTCTGATAGACTCTGAAAGTCTCTATGATCCTTAGAAGGATGTACACTAACTGTTATCATAAAATCAGCAAAATCAATGAAGGGGAAATGGCCACAGTTTGTTCCATCTTAACTTAAGATAGTAACAAAGACGTTATGTTCCACTGGTGTGCAGGGCACAGCACAGATTCAACCAACTTGCATTATGGATATAAAATACAGATTTAGGGAAAGGGTGGTGTCAAGTCAATGTCATTGACAGAGAAATAAATAGAGCCTTCTGAGGAATTTTAAGGAATGGCTCCTTGCTCGAAAGTAGGAGCTGGAGAAGGGCACAAAACAACCAGCTAAGATAGTTCATCTGAGTTTCACACCAAAATGGTGGGGGCATGGGAGAATGGTCTAAAGACAGCTAAGAAAAAGTTGAAAGACACTTAAATCTTTGACCAAATCACCAAATCACTGAATTAAATGAATTGCCATGCCCCAGCTGTTAATTTTACAGGCAAACATTTTTTCCAAAATGTCACAAAACACTAATGTGAATATGTATATGTGTGGTGTATAATGATGTAAGCTATTAAAAAATCTATTATTAAAAGATCCTGTTACAGGAAATCCATGGTGACATATGACTGTAAATCAGCACTCATATGAATCAGGAAGATCATTGTAGTTTCAACAGCAACCTGAGAAGTATGTGAATTCAAAGGAAACCTGGGTTGTGTAAAGAAAACTGTCCCAACAACAGTGACAGAAAAATCTTTACAAAACAAAAAGATCCCATTGTAGTCGGGGCTAATGTGAGACTAAATCTGAAGATGTGGTCAGCTATTTCTAATCAAGTTGCTTTTGCTCAGTAAAACCATCAAAATCTTAGTGTGTGTGTGCGTTCGTGTGTGTGTGCGTGACTGTGTGATGTGATTTTAAACTTAATTTTAAAGATCACTCTTATTTCTATTTTATGTTACTAAGTAAAGGCCTCTTCAATGAGCAATGTCAGAGTTTGGTTCATACCTTTTCAGTGTGTCCCTGTGCTAGCTATTTTTTATGATTAACTTATCGTCATCTTGAATCACCTGGGAACATTGACATGGGAAGACGCAGCAGACTGTGGGATGCACCATCCATAGGCAGGTGACCTGGGCTAGAGAAGAAAGCAGAGCATGGCCCTGATTCTGAGCCATGGTGTCCTCCAGCAGAGCTTCTCCATGGTCTCTGCTCCAGCTCCTGCTTTGAGTTCCTTCAGTGATGTGCTATGTCCTGTGGGATGAAATCAATCCTTCCTTCTCCTCTCACAGGTTCCTTATGGTCAGACATTTCCTCCCAGCAGCAAACAAAGCAACCCAATCTGTACTTTCTCATGCTACAATGTATGACTCCTTGACCTATAGATCCTTTGTCTATCTCTGTATGGTGGCTGAAACTTGTATAAACTCAGCTAGAAATATGTATGTCAAAATTTGTATCAACATTCTCACGTTTATGTGCACAAATGTGAATGTTTACAAAAGTGTTATTAATGATGACTATAATTACAAGAACATTTAATTAGTAAACAAATGTTCGAGCATAGTATCTGTTAGCAATGATGACTCATTACATTCATATCCTGTAACAGAATCATCTGCAAAATATGTAAAAAGCTCCTCCAAATCAACAAAGTAAACAAAGTGAACTCTGGGAAAAATAGACAAATATTTTGAATCATTGCTTCATTAGATCAGTGTCAAATTTGTTAATAAGTGTGCAACTTTTCAGTTGTGTTAGTGCTCGGGAAAATGCTACCTCCCACCATAGAATAGATATTGTGAGCTGGAAGTAGCACTTTGGGAAAAGGACAGTGCCTATCCTTACTAAACATATATTCACATTTTGTAATCTAACTGCTTCCTTCCAATCCTATGGAAGGATTATAGCTATGCTTCCCACATACCCATGATCATGTAATAGTAAAACACCAAAGAATGATTCCACGTAAAGATGAAGAAGACTGTGGTTTGTTTCCATTGTGTAACACTAAAGCAACAAGAATGAAAAGTGCAGTTTCATTCATTAGCACACACCATCTTCAGAAAGATGTGAATGAAAGAAAACAACTCAGAGATGCATTAGGTGTAGAAGACATGCTCATGAACTTCTAAACCAGGCAGACCCACTGTTGGTATTAGAAATCCTGTGGTAGGGTACTTTGGCTGGTAGAGATGAGTTTCTCTTTGCATCAGGAAAGCTTCTTTGTCACGAACAGTGCTATGATTCTGTTTTGGGGCAGAGTAGGGTGTAGTTTACATGACTCTCCACTGTATGGACCTCCAACCATGTTTGTTATGTCTGGTTCATACATGTTTATATGTGCATGCTATAATATGTGTATTAGATAACATAAAATTTATCATGACATATTTGGTTGCCCTTAGTGAAGATTTTTGCTGTAACATTACAAATGCATTTCTAAAAATTAGAATTATTCTAACTGCATACAGGGGAAGCACGTGACTCAATGATGACAAATAAGCTTTAATATGCAGTGCACTCTCCAGAGATAGTTCCTTGAAATGAATATTTTAACATTTTAGTATCCTAATTACCTTATGTTTAATGAAGTAATTCAAGGGTGCAAAATCCAGTCATAATAACATAATTTAAATTCAGATAAATGAGACCCATATATGAAGAAAGATTAAAAGAATGAAGATAGATGGATAACTTCTCTTAGATATCATAACTAATTTTTAACTGAAAAGCTTAGTGAAAACCCAATGGCTCAGCAAAAATTATTCATATATTCTTTGGGTTTTTAATATAATATATACATGGTCATTATGTCATTAAAATACCATTCTTTTAAGAAAAATAAAAAGACAAAAAAAATTTTATAAGTAAAATGAAGTGATAGAAGATTTTAAACACAAATTTAAAATAATGGAATATTTAGTGTTTGTCTTGAAATTGATAATTATATATGAAATGAGCTACAGATTTTTTTCAGTCTACAAAGCAGTGATAATAAGATGTGATTTATTTTATGGTGAAAAGATGAATGCTCTGTCATTTTAATGTAGCAGCAGCCTCATAAAGCAGTTCTGAGATCTCCATCACCGTTTCAAGAGTAGAAGTATTCCCTACTTTACAAATGTGGCTCATGTAGTTGTGAACTTTCATCATTGGCCTAAGATTCATCTTGATCTTGTTTCATATTGCATATGTCAATTTACGATAGTATTGACTATTTTATGCAATTTTTTGAATATTTTCCTTAAAACTCTTTGAAATAAAAATATTTTAAAATATGTTAATATTTTCATTTGAATATTCAAACCTTAGTTTGAAAAGCCTTTTCCTGAGTAATCGTCATTCCAAAAAGGAAATATTACAGGGTAGAGAGATGGTTCAGAGGTTTTGATCATTGACTGCTCTTCCAGAGGTCCTGTATTAAATTTCCAGCAAACACATGGTGGCTCACAACCATCTATATAATTACATCTAGTGCCTCTTTGGACATGCAGGAATACATGCACGCAGGATATTATATACATAATAAATAAGTAAACCTTTAATAAAGAAAAAATAATAATTACTAGGATTTTTCTCTAGATGATTGATTAAGACAAGATCATTATACTGGCTGGACAAGGGTAATATCACTGAGACATATTTTCCCTTCTGATAAATTTAAAAGTAGTTTATTATGTTATACAACACACGTCCCATAATTAGCAAAATGGTATTCTTAATTCTAAAGTTTTTCTAAAGGGGTGCATTTCCTGATTAATTTTCTTATGACAATAAAACATAGATAAAACAGAGAGCCATAGGAATCCAGAAGTCCTGTATGTATCTACCTTGTATTGTAGTACAATATATATTTATATTTATCAAATTTTGCATACTACTACTTGTAGCTGCTTATAAATTTATTAGAACAAAAGAATGAAGCAAGATGAGGTCAGAATGTGACCTCATTTGAGCATAGAACAATGCAAATATAACTATACATGTTGAGGCTATTGTTCAGAAGGATAAACTTAATCCAGTACATATTGTGATTGGAAGGAGAAACTGAAAGTCCCATACAAGTGAAGAAAGAGTGTAAGGCCAATGGAGGTTGAGATGGGTGCTCAGATGAGATGACAAGAGAAGAGCAAGTACCAGAGCCAGCGATAGGCATGGGCCAATCAGCGCTTGCATTTCAGGTCAAATACTTTAAATTCTAAAATGACATGTTCTATTTTTAATAAAATGAAAAGAAATCAAACAAAAATCTAAGTACGACTTTGTACAAGTTGCTATTGCTTAAACAATCATTAGAGTAAATTAGAATTTGTTTTTAATATAATATTTTCTTGGTGCATATTCACTGAACATAATGAGGGGATTTCATAGAGGTATTTTTATACAAGCATATCTTAAACTTACACTATATTTACCATACAAGCCACCACCTATTGTCTCCTACTCTCTCCATTACTCCTCTTTGTCCCTAGAGAGTTTTGTTACTAAATATCTGAGATAAATAGAAAGATAGAAGATAGATGTTGGGTAGACGATAGATAGATAGATAGATAGATAGATAGATAGATAGATAGATAGATAGATAGATGATAGATAGTGTAGGAGGTTCTTCTGTATATGTGTTGCTTTTATTGGTTAATGAATAAAGAAATAAAGAAACTGCCTTGGACTGTTGATAGGGCATGATAGAACTAGACGGGGAACACTATACTGAATACTGAGAGAAGGAAGGCAGAGTCAAGAGACACCATGTAGCCACCACTGGAAAGACAAGCCAGAAACTTACTGGTAAGCCACAGCCACATGGTGACATATAAATTAATAGAAATGGATTAAATTAAGATGTAAGAGTTAGCCAATAAGAAGCTAGAGCTAATTGGCCAAGCAGTAATTGGATTCATACAGTTTCTGTATTATTTTGGAGCTGAGAAGCTGGGAACAAACAACCAGCCTCCTACTACAGATAGGTAGGTAGGTAGATAGATAGATAAATAGACGGATAGATAGATAGATAGATAGATAGATAGATAGATAGATAGATAGATAATAAATGGATTCTATTTCTTGACTATTGTGAAGAACACTATAGTACATGAATATGAAACAGGATAGTTGAGTTGGGGGAAGGACAGACATGGAGAGCAAAGAAAGAGATATCTTGGTTGATGCTGCGGGAGTACCTTCCGCTGCTTCAGTCAATAGTCGCTGAAATACCAGCCCACTGGGGTGTGGTATATTTCCCTTTAAAAGAAGAGCGGCAAGCCTTGGCTTGGCCTCTTGGTTTCGGCGCTTGGTTCCAGCTCCTGCTCCAGCGACTAGGCTCCTTTCCTGATGGTTTATGTGTATGTAAGTTTACCCCCCAAAATAAATACCCCTTTAAAATATAACTGGTGTGGGATTGATTCGCCATTAGGTTGATGGAACCATTATGGAGCTAGCCAGAAACTTTGCACTAGAGAAACTCTCAGGAATCCACAAGAATGACTCCAGTTAAGACCCTAAGCAATATTGGAGAGGGAGCCTGAACTGGGCCTTGCCTTGTAGTCACATTGATGACTATCTTAAATGTCACCATATAACTTTTATCCAACAACTGATGGAAACAGAGGCAAAGATCCACAGCATAGCACTGGGCAGAGTTCCCAAAGTCCAATCAAAGAGTGGGAAGAGTGAGAATATAAGCAAACATGTCAATACCATGATGGGGATACCAACTGAAACAGCTTACCTGAGCTAATGGGAGCCCACCAACTCTGGTCTGACAGGGAAGGAACCAGCATAGGACCAAACTAGGCTCTCTGAATGTGAGTGACAGTTATACGGCTGGGGCAGACTGTGGGGTCACTGGCAGTGAGACCAGGATTTATCCCTAATGCTTGTACTGGCTTTTTGGAACCCATTCTCTTTGGAGGGATTCCCTGCTCAGCCTAGATATAGTGGGGAGGGCTTTAGACCATCCCCAAAGCAATGTGCCTTGCCATCTCTGTGGAGTGGAAGGAGGTCAGGGGTGAAGATGGAGAGTAGAGGAGGAGGGGAGGGAGTGGGAACTGGGATTGGTATACTAGATGAGAAAATGAGAAAAAAGTTTTTTTAAAAAAATAAATCAATACATATGTGGATATGCAAGTATATCCGTGATATGCTGACTAAGAAGTTGTTAGCAACCCCAAAAGTAATATAGCTGGCTCATGTTGTAATTCTATGCTTCTTTTTTAGGAAATGCATCACTGGCTTCAGTAGTAGCTAATTTACAAATCCACTGTCAGTATACAAGAGCTACATTTTTCCTGGATCTTCGCCAATATTTGTTAGCATATATTTCTTTAATGAATCTTAATATAGTTTTGAGTGCATTTCCCTAAAGACTAGGGATGCCGCACATTTTTCTGTTTCCTAGTTTTTTGTACCAATCTTTTATATGATAATGAGATTTTCAATTATAATGCAAATGCATAATTTCTGCACTTTCTGGTCTTCCCTGCGATCTTTCCCATGCCTCTTCCCACTGTCTCTTCTCAAAGTTATGGTCTCTCTTTCTTTGCTACTTACACACACACGCGCACACACACACACACACACACACACACACACACACACCACGTATTCATACATGAATACAGTTTGTTCAGTCTGTTTAGTGTTGCTTTCATGAATATGATTTTAGGGCTAGCAATTTGGTATTGGATTAACCAATTACAGGCTGACCCTTAGGGAAAATTGATCCCCCTATTCTCAGCAAACGCATTCCTTAGTTGCTTATAATTCTCTTTCTATGAATGGGCCACAATGAAACTTCTTCCATGTCAGCATGTCTGCTGTGATCTATTTACTTGTTCAGGTCTTATTTAGACAGTGATTTTATTGAATTATCATAGCTGATGTTTCCCTCACATTTCTAGAAAACGGAATCTCACACCAGATTTCCTGGTTCTCTGGCTCTTACAATCTCTCTGTCCCATCTTCAGATATGTCCCCCTTGTCTTAAATTCTGGAGTTGGGTTGCAGATGTATAGGCACCCCCAATCACTTTTATTCTGAATTTTTACCAGTTGTAGTTTACTGCAATGGTCCCTTCACATTCTTTTGCAAAAAGAAGTTTCTTTGAGGAGGAGAACTACACTTAGCTATGAGCACCAGAATAAGTATTTAGAACTCAGTTCAGAATAAAGTTGATGACTAAAGTGCTGGTAATAGGTTCTTCTCTAAGAGCCATGATCTCATTAGCCACATTTAGCTCCCTACGTTTTCAGTCCCAGACATGATTTTCTTCCCATTTAGTGAGGTTATGATAATTTAAATGAGGTACTTTTGTCTTAAATATTTGAATACCTAATCCCCAGTTGGTGACTGGGAAGGGTAGGAGGTTTGGTCTCTCTGGAGACAGTATGTCACTGGGGGTAGGCTTTGAGATTTCCAAAGGCGCATGATGTTTTGATTTAGTTCTCTCTGCTTCCTGTCTAGTGTCTTGTCTGCCTGCCTGCTACCATCTTCCCATCTGTGACAGTGATAGACAGCCTTCTGGAACCATAAGCTTCAAATAAGCTCCTTCTTGTATAAATTGCTTTAGTTGTGGTGTTTTCGTCACAGTAACAAAAGCAAAAACTGATATAGGACCTTAAATTCGAATAGACAGTTTTTGGTTACTGCCAATTTAAGAGCATCAACATTGAACCGCTACGATTATCTTGCTTTACTGGTTTTTGCTGTAGATCGGAGGTGGTACAACCAGGTTGGATTATTGGTTGTTTCCTTCCCTGGGAAGATTGTAATATGGAAGCTAGTCCTTAGGAATGAGGCTTTCAGATCAGATCCAGATCACCTCCTAAGAACCATTTCTAAAGTTCACAGTGTCTTAAACAATGAAGACCTCTTGGGGTATTAACTTTTCATCCTCCTTTCCTTCTCTTCTGCATGTACTGACTCACTGTTTAACAGGAGTTAAAGATCCCCTCCTGTTTTCCCATTTTCTCTTTCATATCAATCTTGTCCTTCTAGTCTCTTCCATTAGAACATTGCTTTTCAAAATTGTCTGTTCATTTCACTAGCTCATATATTGTTTGGTTTGTTTGAGTGTTGTATTTATATCTAGAGGCTCTTTGTATATTTTAGACTAAACCTCCGTCAGATGTGCAACTACAAAAGGTTTTGTCTCATTTCATAGGCTATAATTTTGCACAATTGTTTTCTTTATTTTGCAGAAGCATTTATATTTCATGCAACACTACATGTCGATACTTGGTTTTGTTTCCTGAACTGTTAAGGTCCTTTTTGAAAGTCCTTGCCTGTACCTTGAAGTTATTTCTAAATTTTTTCTCCAATAGTATCAGAATTTCAGGTCTAATATTAAAGTTGTTGATGCATTTTGAATTAATTTTTTTACAAAATGAGAGCTAGAATACTTTTATCTTTCTATTTGTGGATATCAAGTTTTCCAGCACCATTTGTTGAAGAGTCTATGTTTTCTCCAGGGCTTGATTTTTGCTTGTTTGTTTATTTGTTTCTTTGACAGAGTCAAGGTGCTACAGCTCTTGGAATTTCTTTCTGGGTCCTCTATTCCATTCCACTGATTGATGAGCCTAGTTGTGTTCCAGAACCATTCTGTTCTCGTTACTGTGGTCTGTAATATAGCTTGAAATGAGGTATGGTGAAACTCCTAAGATTGATTCTTTTTTCTCAGAACTGTCTTTGCTCCTTGGGGTCTTTTGGGCTTCCATGTGAATTTTAGTCATTTTTTTCCTATTTGTATGAAGAATATTATTGTGATTTTGATGGCAATTGCATCAGGTCTGTAGAGTGCATTCAGTTATAGCCATTTTCACACCATGAATTCTAGTATTCCATGCACATGGGAAAGCTTTCTATCTTTGAGATTATTCTTCAGTTTCTTTCAGGCTTTAATTGGAAAGATTTACTCTCTTAGTTGGCTTTATTCTATGGCAATATTTAAATTACCATTATTGACAAGAAAGGCTACTAATTTTTATATGCTCATTTTGTGTTTGGATAGTTTTCCAAAGCATTCCATGGGTTCTAGAATTTTCTGGTAGAATTTGTGTGGTTTCTTACCTTGAGAATTATAGAATCTGCAAATGATGATATTTTTCCTTCTCTTTTTATTATTTTTATTCATTTAATATCTTACTCTTGGATTGTTGTTTATTCTAATCTTAATTTTTGAGTGTTTTTATCATGAAGTTATATTGAAATTTTCAAAGGCTTGATTTTCTGTATATTGATATGATCATATGATTTTTGTTGTCTATTTATTTATTATATTACAAGCATTTATTTTTGAGTGTTGAATCATCCTTGAATCTCTGAGATAAAGGCAATTTCATCATGGAAAAGAATAATTTTGGCATTCTGTTTAATTAGCATTTTCATTATTTACTCAATTTCTGCACCCATATCCATTCATTAACAGGAACTGGCTTATGATTTTGCTTCTATTGTATTTTTGTGGTGTTCTAAAATGACAGAATTTTGTATGTGTGCTAACATCTGGAAATTTACCTGTAAATACCTATGAAAGGTGTGAACCATTGAAAAGCTTAATGTACAAAGACAATTAAAACATATTTCTATGGCACAGTCACTGGTTAGCATTTTCTAAGAATGCCCTTAATAGTATAATTTCAAACATAACTCATCCTCTGTTTTTGACATGTCTCCAAATCAACTAAATATAGCTAAATAACTGAAATTTGAGAAACACACAATAAAATTATAAGAGAAACATACAAGAGATAAATATGCCAGAACATAACAGCAAACAAAGAATTTGGTGTATGTTGGCTAATAAAAACAAAAAGAAAAATGAAATTATATCAAACATAGACTCTCCTGCAACAGAAATGGAGTTGAAGACACAATAATAAGAAATGGAGTAGAAGATACAAACTATAACATATGTGGAGATTTATGAAACTATAATCTGACAAATAGGTGCAAATAGATAATATAGAAACCGAAAGAATTCTATTACAGATCATCATCATTATCATCAGTGTTGGAATGAAATGAGCAAAAATTTGTGTGGATTGTTCTCAATAGATATCACCTGGCGAACTGTGAAGGAAAAAGAATGTGTACCTGCTGCTGGCATGAATGAAAGATTTTTGAAAAACAGAGAATGTACTTCAAGACAGAGAAAAAGGCAGGAACTCTCTGAAAAAAAATCCCCAGTAGCACAGAAATCAGCCCTAAGGTTTAACAATGGGACAACAGGAAATTAATATTTTTATGCATAGGCATGTCAGAAGAAATTATCAGCACAACCAACAGCCCTCAGAATGAAAGAAGCCCTTTAACAGCTTAACTTCAGGCAGGGGGCTCATGGTCAGAATTTACAAAGGCTCACAAAACATTCAGCACACAAAAAAATTGAAATTTCTAATCAACCCTAGGATTAAAAAAAAAGTAGTTATCACAAATTGATCAGATAGTATTTTTATTTAAATTTTTTCTAAATTTACATACTATCCCAAGTTCCTCCTCCCTCCTCTTCTCCTGTCACCCCACCTCCTCCTGTCCCACATCCTATCCACTCCTCAGAGGTAAGGCCTCCCTTGGGAGTCAACAGTGGTATACCAAGTTGAAGCAGGACCAAGGCCCTCCCCCTTGTATCAATACTGAGCAAGACAGTATTTTTAAAAGTTTCTAACATTACTGGCCATCAGGGAAATGCAAATTAAACTGTGAAACACCACCTCATTACAATCAGAATGGCTATATTTAAGAAGCTTGGTTTCAAATTCCGGTGATGGTGTGGGAAAGAGGAATGCTCATTCACTGGTGGTACAGGTGCAAACCAGTACAGTCTTTGTGAAGGTTGGTATGAAGGTTTCTCAAAGGATGGTTTCATATAACCAAGCTACAGCATTCCTTTGTACAAACCCAAAGGAATTCATATCCTATAGCAGAGATCATTATACACCCATGTTTTGCTGCTCAGTACACAATAGTAGAGCAAGAAAGCCAGTCCAGATATACATCAACAGATAGATTAATATGAAAACATGGAATATACACAGTATATATTTCAATCAGATAAAAGAAAAATTTCATCTGCAGAAAAAAAATGGATGGATTTGGAAAGTCCAATATTAGGTGACCCAAACTCAGAAAAATGACGACTAATAGATTTTATTCATATGAAAATTCAAACCTGTAATTTATAATGTACAAATACACACACATACACACTCACTTAAATGTATGCAAGGTTAAAAGATACCAGACTGGGGGAAAAATGTTGATGGAGAATTGTATAAGTAGGAGAGAAAAAAATGTCGAATGAGACATGAAAGAGTAAAAGAAAGTGGGTAGTGATTAAAATTGGGAATGGTGTAGTAAGAAATAAAGGAAATGAGGGGAAAAAATCTACTTAAACACAGTTTTTTTTTGAAAATGCCACCATGATATCTAATACTTTGTGTGCTATTTTTAAAAATAAAAATTAATTAACTGGAAACAAAACATTTCTTTACAAGACTCTATGAAGTTACACTATAAATATACAAATAATTAGATAATAAATAATTGATAGACAAGATGCCAATTAAAACCTGTAGCAAGAACGTGGCCTTCTATATTACATTGTTTATCCTTCTTCATAAACTAAGGAAAGTTGAGGTTACTTTTTTAAATGATTACCAAACTCAGAGAAAAGCATTTTGAAGTTGAGAAGCAAATTTTTGAAATGTCATTTATGTTGTGCTATTTTAATATTTTTTTTCAATCTCTTACAAGATGAAGGTTTTTCTTGACCATAACCTGCATGATTCTATAAGCTTTCAGAGACTCGCTAGAACAAGACAGCAACTAGTACCATATGTTTATAATGGAATTTTATTAAACTTTAAAAAATGAAATTTGTGGGGAAAAACCACAATACTAAAGGTGACCTAGACTGAAAAAGACAGAGGCTACATGTTCTGCCTCATATGATGCATTACCTCCAATTATCATTGTGATTGTTATGAAACTGATAGCAGATTCTTAGAGTGTTATAAATTGATAGCAAAGATTGGTTGGACATTTTCTATTTGCTAATGCATCTGGTGACCTAGAATAGATTATCCTAAACCAACTTCATGTTGGGATGAAATGAAACTTCATCTCAAAGAAGATCTGTACATAGTAAACTTGTACTTGTTTGATGTGCGAGCACTTTGTACCCTAATAACAGAGCAACTTATCCTCAGCCAATCAGTGCAGCTCAGCTTCTAGCCAAGCACGGGAAGGTAGGGACCAAATATTAAGTATATGCCAACTGGATCCCATCATATTTTTCTGCTAGTAATTTTTTGTCTGTTACAAAGATAATGTGTATGTTGATGAAGAAGGCATTTCAAACTGGCTTCAGTTGGAAAGTTACTTAATTCCAAAAATTTGTTTCCTGTTAAAGTAAACTTTGTAAACTTTTCCTGGTCTAGTTTTTAACCTTAGCACATCGCATTTCACTGCATTATACACATTACTTTATTTAGTTCTCTATGTGAGCAATCTGAGATGTGTATAGAAAATCTCAACATAAAATATATGCTTTACTTGGATTTTTATTCATCGGACAGACTGTGCTTCATCTTATACTACATGACTCTTAAAGGTATGTTCCTGTGTTTCTCAACATATCAGAGATAGTTATTTAATTTTCAAAATTGTTGATGACTAATTTCACAAATAAAAGTTTTGACGAATTGCAGAAACGTATATGACCCTGTGTTACTGTACCTTTTCCAAGTTTGGTGAGGGTTTTTTTTTGTTTGTTTGTTTGTTTGTTTGTTTCTCTTTAGACTTGGAACCTGTCCTGGAGAACAAGCTCTTGTAGACAAGGCTGACATCAAACTTACAGAGATCCACCTGCCTCTGCTTCCCGAGTGCTGGAATTAAAGACATGCATTTTTATTTGTTGAGTTTCTGGCAAACTCTACGATTCCTTAGAGTTCTAAGGATTAGAGATTTCTCCACATATCTCTGGGAGTAAAAGACTAAGAAAGGTTTCAAGCTGAAAGCGGATTTTCTTTTCGAATAAAGCATGGCTTTTTTTTTCAAGAAGAAAAATAACTTTACAAAACCATTTTAATATAGAGAAAAATATCCAGAATAGTGCTGCTTTAATAATCTATACTTTCAAATGCAGATACTTTTTTTTTAAAACCCTGGAGCATTTTAAGGTGTCTAATCAAAAGTGAAGCTTTCTGTAGGCACTGTAGGCACTGTAGGCACTGTAGGCACTGCTGTGGGGACCTGACCAGTGTGCTTTGGGCAGCAAGAGAAACCCTTCACATATAAGGAAATCCTTCCTGCTTACAATGGGCGATGGTACATCACACTGCCTTTTTTTCTCACTTCTGCATTTTATTGTTATTTACATAAGCTATGAATTGTGCATTGAGCAAGTTAAAAGGCCAGGAGTAAGATACTGGAAAAAAAAAAGCAAAATCTACAGAAAGTAATTTTCAGTAAATCTATATTATTACTGCTGAAATTAAAATGCACATTTATGCTAAAATTAATATCTACATTAGCAGTTTTGTGCCTGAAAAACTTTTCTTCAAATCTATTGCTTCTCTGATAATATCCTGTTTTGTACTAAGCTGACTTCAGACTCTTAGTAACGTGAACATTGCTTAACACAAACACACAAACAATGAAACAGCATTTCTCATTCAATTTCTGTGGAAGGTTCAGGTGATGAGAAGTCACAATAGAGACCTCTTTCAGGACAGACTTGGTGGTATGGCGGGTAAAAGTTGCCTGCTGCAGGTCTCATGGCCCGAGTTTGATCCCTGAAGTCTACATGATGCAAGGAGAAAATCTAACCCAGTGAGGTGTCTTCTGACCTCCACACACATGCTAGGAGGTTGCCAAAGAGTGCATGTGTATGTGTCCGTGTGTGTGTTTCTGTGTGTGTGTGTATGTATGTATTTGCACAAGCACACATATATTTACACACTAAATAAATAAACAAAATAAATGTAATTTATATTTTAAAGGTCTCTTATGAACAATACAATTTTTATAACTTCATCCAAATATCTGAATATAAGTTCCTCAATATAAAACTCTTTTCTGAAAAATATGTAATTTTATGGAGTAATCAAAATGTCACTCATCTCAGGTTACTCCTTGTCGAGACTCTAACCCCTTTCTAATAGCCAGAAATAATGCACACAGAAAATAATCATGATAACATGGGGAAAATACGTTCGCCAGGCAAAAAAGACCTAACAAACTATCCTCTACATTTTAAGGGACAATAATACATCTTCTATGTAGTAATTAAACTAATTCACCAGGTTTTCAATAATAAACAAAATGGTATTATTTCTAAAATTACTTGGCCTTGCATAGAAGAACAGAAGCATATTAACTGGACTACTTATTATCACCATCCATAAACAATAAGAAAAGCATGTCCTCTGTAAACAACAAAATGATATCAGTCAGTTAAATGATATCTATCCAATCATCTTAGGAATTGATGTTCTGTGATGAGGAGAAATGACTTCCATTTGTAACAAATACATTCACATTATATGAGGCATATGTTGGAGGGAGGCAGTTGTTCAGCTTGTAAATGTGGCTGAAGAAAGAGCACAATGGTGGAACATGTCTACTGCTGAGCCAGCTCAGCTCACTGGATGAGACCGAGTCAGTCTGAAGAGGAGTTAACAGAGGCTCCCAGGGAGACATCCCTACCAGGAGACAGTCACTCTTCACAGAGCTAGAGTATGCTCCAGACATTTCCTAATATTTTAATCATGCCGTACATCTTCATTCTCATGATTTTCTCAGTTTGGGCTTTTCATTGACTCCAGGATGAATTCTGAGAATGATTTTAGGGTTCTATGAATAAACATTTCCCACTTCCCTCAAAGTTGTTTTTGGCCAGTATTTTATCACATCAACAGAATAGTAAACCATTTTCTAATTTTCTAATGTCTGAAGATATTGAAGTAGCAACATGCAACTCCAACACTAAAGATAAAAGTACAGAAAGTATATGCAGTACAGAAAGTATGTAATGCACAGTGTAGCACTCATCTCACTCTCATACCACAGTAGAGAGTGGGTCTTAAAAAATGCTATGAATATAGAACCTTCTTGCAGTCATGAGGACTATAACAGAGACTTTTCTAGTCATATTCAACAGATAAAGAAATAGCTGTGATTTGCTCAGATGCATACACGCTGACATAAGAGGTCAATGACTTTGCTTCCTTACAACAGAGACAGTACATGAGCTGAAACAAGGGGAAAAAGCAGCAAAATGGCCGTGTTGGCTAAAATACAGACATTTCTGGCAGAAACAATAAATGAAATAATATCCAGTTAGAATATTAGCATCTGATTACTGGTGACATAAATTGTAGTAACTCTAAATGAAAGTAGAATTCAGGCTTGACAGAGTTCAAAACTATTGGCTTATTAAGATAAGAATTGTAGGTACAGGATGGAAAGAGATGGTTGCCATGCATAGCACATGACAGTTACATCAAAAATAACAAAACATACATTAAATTAGTAAGAGAAATAGCATGAGGCTGGAGAGATGGCTCAGCAGTTAAGAGCATGTATTGCTCTTCCTGAGTTTTCTGAGGCCAGTTACCAGCATGCAGGTCAGGTAGCTTGCAACCACCTGTACTTGAAGCCCCAGGGGATCCAATAACTCTAGCATTTGCTGAAACCAGCACCCACATGCACACACACCCATACAAACAGACACATATTCATATGACTAAAAAACAAAAAGATTTTATAACAGAGGTTGCAAAACAAAGCAACAGAGTTTTCCTTCTTAAAAGAAAAAAATGATGTGCCAAAAATATATATCAGCAAAAATTTGCAAGTACCCTTCAGAAGGCTCCAAATTCTCAAACAGATACATATGAATTGTGAACTGCTGATAAGTCATCATGTTACTTTAAGAATAGTGTCCCACATGTTCTCAGGGAGAGTGGAAGCAGAAGGTTGAGCATGGGTTTTAATGAGGCCATAGAGCAAATTTATCCTAATCTGCTATTGCCACTAATAGTAAATATGGTAACTGTTTTGAGACATAGTGCAAATATCAGATCCAATATTAGGTTGTTAGCCTTCAAAAAAGTGAGATGGGTTAGACTGTAACTATATTTGAAGTTCGATGAAAACAATTACATGTGGATCTTCATAGCAGCTTGACGTGGAGTAACAAAAAACTGTTAACAACTTTAAGTGTTCTACAGCTGGATGGATCAAAGAATTGTAGAAATATTTTAAATAGTGAGGATTTAGCTGTGGTTTCACAAAAATGAATGAGTGCAAATTAAAACACTATAAATAAAAGAACTCTGACAAAAAAGTGTAAAGAATCTATTAACACACTGAACTAAAGGTCTGGAGCTGGCAGAATGAATACCAAGTGGCAAGATTTAGCCCATTTCTCCTGAGGGAGGTGTGTGAACATTAATTATTAAAGGGCACTTGGTGATGGACATATTCTGAAGCTCAATTGAAGTGGTGGGTTCTTAAGTATCCTTTCAAAAGCCACCAAACACCACCTCTCGTGGTTGGCTGTTTAGTGAGATTAAAGACAAATACAGAAGTGCTGCATCCTTGAGCAGATAAATAGCCTAGGTGCTGAGAGGACTCTCTGTTCAAAGCAGAACTTCTTTTGCAAGCACAATGGCTAGCAAGGGTGTTTTCAAAAGTGTGAGGGGATGAAGATCCATAACATCCTTTCTGTGGAGTGATGAACTACTTACAATAAAATGTGTGAGACTGAAGGAAAGAGGAAAATGGCTCCTTTGATTCAAGTCTTTGGTAGTCATCCAGAAGCCAGAAGAGGAAAGCATTCATAGGGCAAGCCAAATGGGAAGGAAAGAAATAACAGGAGGGTACAGAATCAAAAGCCTCCTTTCTCTCTATGACAGGGTGTCCCTAAGTCCAGTCATGTGTCAGTCGTATATAGGTGATCATGGGCTCTGAGATAAAGACATTGGCTTAACAGGCAGATGGCAGTTTACCTGAAGGGCTGAGACATTGCCCTTATTGGTGTAGGTGCTGGTAAGATGTACATGCTCCTATAAATATATCTCCGCCCTAAACAAACAACTCTGATGCAACTCAGTGTGACACAGACACACACAGACACACAGACACACAGACACACAGACACACACACACACACACACACACACACACACAAACACGATAGGAGAGTAGAATGAAGGAAAGCTGGAAAAGAGTAAGGGGTTAATGAAGTTGGAAGAAGACAAGAAATGGGAGAAGCAGGAGGATGACTATGACTGAAATAGATTATGCTGGTATAACATCATCCTGGAACACATTATTATGAAATACTACACCTGCTAAATGGAGCCATTAAAATAAATAGAATGAAATTCAACAAAAACAAACAAAACAGTTGAGCTACCTTGGTGTAGTATTTCCCAGTTCCGGTGAGAATAAAATGTGTCTGCTTGTACATTAGGTACCCAAACTGTGAAAGTCTGTTGGCTCCATATCCATTACATGTGCAATATCTAGTAAGTTGAATTTTAAAACTCATGATGTGAACATAAATGTATGTTTCTTTTTAAATAGCAATCAAAAACCTAACATAGTGAATAAAGTTAGAGATATAAAGACAGAAAACAAAACAAGACAGAAAACCCTTTGTGTATTTAGTACCTCTAAGAGCACAGTATCCCTGAAGTTTGAACAGAGTTTTCTATAATTTATTTTTCACAGAGCACAAGATATTGTCACCATCCCTACTTGCAAACTAAGACCCCTTGATGATGGAGAACCTCCTTCCGCCAATGGCATTGACAGACTAGATCAGGTTGAGGTGTGGGTTAGGGTACCAAAAAGACACAGTCCTGCCTGCTTGCCCCTCTCTGTCCTCGCTCCACACCTGGATGTTGGACACTGGTTCCTCTTCTGTGAGTTTCCCTTTTAATAACGAAAAACTTTAGTATAACCTATTTGGAGCTAGTGTGGGATTATTTAATTTGCCTTCCCCCCACTTGACGTGTCCTGTTTCATCTGGCATCCCCATCGTGGAAAGGAAATGAGTCCACACCAACGGGGGACCGTGTTCCTGGTTCGTCACCCTGGGCAATGTTTCTCGCCCACTCACAGCCCATCTGTTGCTGCTTAGGAAACCTGACTTTCCCCACCCGTGTATCATGACCCAGTCAGCGATCCCTGCAGCATTTCTTCTGCTGGTGTTGCACAGTTCATGGCTCAGGACTGATAAAAGCTTTGGGCTTCCTTCTTATTCTGACTTCTAACTATTGGAACCACTTTAATTGTCCTTAATAATTGCTCCTAATTTGTTAAACAAAGCATCAGTATCTAAGTAAGCAGCAGTGCAAGGAACCAGAGCAAATAATCCCTAAGAAGCTGGCAGGAGCCATCCTCAACCCTCTGCCACACAGCTACCACCAATACACCTGCTGGCCAGGAAAGATTATTACACATATTCCAATTCACTGTAATTGCCTATGGCAGGTGTGATTTGAAAATTGCATGATGACTGACAATATTGTCATTCCATTCTGGAATTTAAAAATCATTTTGCATATGCTGTAAATGGTATTCTGCAAGACCTATGTAATTTTTCCTTATACATCCATTTATTTGATTTTGGGGGTTAGTTTTGTTTTTCATATTATATCTTTAAGAAAATGGTTTGATAACATAGCCAAGAATGAGGCACTTTTAGAAATGATACAGTCTTTACAGAATAATAATGTACAGCTAGGTGAAAAAATTAATACTATTGAAAAGAATAACATTAATTTTACAGACAAAGTCCAATCTATGTTGAAGGGTACTGAGAAATCATCTGAAAGAATGTATACAGTTGAATTGAATAACCAGAATCTGTTGAAATGTTATGATCAGTTAATGGATAGGGTGTCTCTCCAGGAAAGCAATATGCATGCTATCAAAATTATGTCCAAGGATGAGACAATACCTTTACAGGACAAATTTCATACCTTGGAATTATATGTGCAGAATAAGGACCAGAAGGTAAATGAATCAATGAGAACATTAGAATGGAGCACTGGACAAAAGAGTTCGACTTTACAAAAGGCAGTGGTAAATAGGCTTGAAAAGATTGAGAAAATTATCGAAACTGATGAGCAGGGAGAGAAGGTACTAGGATTTAACCTTGCCAGTGTGTGCCAGAGTCAGGGATGATTTACCCAGAGTTTTACCTGCCTATCTGGCAATATCCTCTGAGAAGTCATCTGCCACCAAATACCCTGAGGTAGTCAAAGAATATAAGTGGCAATCTATAGGTATGAGCAATCTGAAGAAAACAATAGTATCTTATGACCTGTACTCACCTTTCATTAGGAAAATGGTGAAAATGTGGGCTTCAAACAATAGGGGTACCCAACATGATTGGCTTCAATTAGTCTCAGCAGTCCCAGAAGATGGAACCCAGCTTCTATGTATATGCTATTGGTGAGAAGAGGCAAAAATTCTAGAACAAAAGGGAAAAGTAAAAGGAGTTGAGACTTCCCCAGGTTGAATCCTTGGCGGGGCTATTGCTCAGACTCTTAGGACCAGGCCCTCTATGATGAACACACCTTGCCCCTATGTAGCACAGCAACCTTAAATGCAAGGACCTTGTCCCTATGTAGCACAGCAACCTTAAATGCCAGGGACAGAATTCAGGAAAAAGGAAAGAGAATTGAATCATATTCCAGGGTTAAACATTATCAGAAAGAATTCATTAGTGACTTTTTACAAAGATTAACTAAGGCTGTATAAGTAGAAATAACAAACTCAGAAGCTAGATGTGTATTTATTGAATCTGGCTTTTGAAAATTCCAACTTAGAATGCAAAAAGAGCTAGGCAGTGGTGGAACATGCCTTTAATCAGGAAGCAGAGGCAGGCGGATCTCTGTGAGTTCGAGGCCAGCCTGGTTTACAAGAGTTATCTCCAGGACAGGCTCCAAAGCTACAGAGATACTCTGCCTCAAAAAAAAAAAAAACAAACAAACTAAAAATAGAATGCACAAAGATCTTTGGGCTTTTAAAGGTCAGATCAGCACCAATAGATGAATGGATCTTGCATAGAATGAATGTTGAGACATTTGTCTACAGTACTGAGGCTTGGGTAAGAGAAGCAACTAACAATGATATAAGGAGACACCAAAATGCCAAATATTTTAATTGTGGTAGAATACGACATCTGAGAAGGGACTGTAGGCAAGGAATTTATAGAAATAATGTCTCCTCTGGGAATGGGAAGAAGAGAAATTCTCAACCTTCTAAACTATGTAAACTTCGCAAAGGCTGACACTGGGCCTAAGAATGTAAATCAACAAAAAAACAGACAAGGCAAGCCAATACTATTTGTAAACTCCTTGGGGGGCTCTCTCAGGCCCCATGTCAAACACAGTTCAGTCATTCCCAGTCACTGTGGAGCACATGTTTCACCAGGAAAATTAAAAATATGGTACCTACTGTAAAAAAATCATACTGTTCTGGATAATGGAATAGACATAGAGAATAAATCAAAAACTACACTGGGAAATTGGAAATGTATATTTTGGCAGATTTCTATAAATGATGAAAGACCAAAGCTATGAGAGCATATAAATAAGATCGTAATTGAAGGATTAATAGATACATGTGCAGACATAACTATCACTACTCCAGAATCTTGACATTTGAATTGGCCTCTATAAGAGGCAGATGTTCAATTTCTAGGAAATAGAACCCTATCTCAAGTCAAACAAAGAAAGAGATGGGTTGAATGCTTAGAGCCAGTAATACAGAGAGGAAGGTTGAGGCCATATGTTGCTAATATTGCAGTGAATTTATGGGGTTGTGACCTGTTGCAGCAATTGAATTACCCAGATTAACATTCCTACAGTCTCCAAAACTCATGTATCTGTGAAAAATATTATATTATAAACAAAGGTCACCAGCCAGTCAGGCAACTAACAAACTTTCAGAGGTACTAATAGCCCTATCATTAAAATGATTAACTGCAGAACAACTATGGGTAAAACAGGGCCTTTTACAGGAGAGAAACTGTAGGCTTTTAGAACAGCTGGTACAGGAGCAGCTAGATCTTTACAATATTGAAGAATCAACCAGCCCTTGGAATTCTCCTGTATTTGTTGAAAAAAAAGCTGGAATATGGAGATGGTGACAGATTGAAGAGCTGTCAACAAGGTAAATCAACCTATGGGCCCTCTACAATTTGGACTTCCTCTGCCTTCTCTACTACTAAAAGAATGGCCTCTTATAGTTAGTTAAATAAAAGATTGTTTCTTCGTTAACCATTCTTCTATTGAGGAGCACCTAGGCTGTTTCCAGGTTCTGGCTATTACAAATAGTGCTGCTATGAACATAGTAGAACAAATGCTTTTGTAGTATGTTAGGGAATCTCTAGGGTATATTCGCAAGAATGGAATTGCTGGGTCCTGAGGGAGGTTGACTCCCAGTTTCCTGAGAAACCGCCACACTGATTTCCACAGTGGCTGCACAAGTTTGCAATCTCACCAACAATGGAAGAGTGTTCCTCTCACCCCACATCCTCTTCAGCATAGGCTATCGTTAGTGTTTTTGAGTTTAGCTATTCTGACAGGTGTAAGATGGTATCTCAAAGTGGTTTTGATTTGCATTTCCCTGATCGCTAAGGAGGTTGAGCATGACCTTAAGTGCCTTTTGGCCATTCGAAGTTCATCTGTTGTGAATTCTCTGTTCAGTTCAGTATCCCATTTTTTAATTGGGTTAATTAGAGTTTTAGTGTCTAGTTTCTTGAGTTCTTTGTATATTTTGGAGATCAGACCTTTGTCTGATGAGGGGTTGGTGAAGATCTTCTCCCAGTCAGAAGGCAGCCTTTTTGTCTTACTGATAGTGTCCTTTCCTTTACAGAAGCTTCAAAGTTTCAGTAGATCCCATTTTTTCATTGTTTCTCTTATTGTCTGTGCTACTGGGGTCCTACTTAGGAAGAGGTCTCATGTGCCTATATCTTGTACACTACTTCCCACTTTCTCTTCTATCAGGTTCAAAGTGGACGGATTAATGTTGATGTCTTTAATCCATTTGGACTTGATTTTTGTGCATGGTGATAGATATGGATCTACTTTCATTCTTTTACAGGTTGACATCCAGTTATGCCAGCACCATTTGTAAAAGATGCTTTCCTTCTTCCATTGTATACCTTTAGCTCCCTTGTCGAAAATTAGGTGTTCATAGGTTTGTGGGTTAATATCCAAGTCTTCTATTAGATTCCATAGGTCGACTTCTCTGTTCTTATGCCAATACCAAGCTGTTTTCAATACTGTAGCTCTGTAATATTGTTTGAAGTCAGGGATGGTAATGCCTCCAGAAGTTCTTTTATTGTATAAGATTGTTTTGGCTATCCTGGGTTTTTTGTTTTGCCATATAAACTTGATTATTGTTCTCTCAAGGTCTGTGAAGAAGTTTGATGGGATTTTGATGGGGATTGCATTGAATCTATAGATTGCTTTTCGTAGAATTGCCATTATTACTATGTTGATTCTCCCAATCCAAGAGCAGGGGAGGCCTTTCCATTTTCTGGTATCCTCCTCAATTTCTTTCTTCAAAGCCTGAAAGTTCTTGTCAAATAGGTCTTTCACTTCCTTGGTTAGAGTTACCCCAAGATATTTTATGCTATTTGTGGCTATCATGAAAGGTGATGTTTCTCTGATTTCCCTTTCTGCTTCTTTATCCTTTGTGTATAGGAGAGCCACTGAATTTTTGGAGTTGATCTTGTATCCTGCCACGTTACTAAAGGTGTTTATCAGCTGTAGGAGTTCTTTGGTAGAGTTTTTGGGGTCACTTATGTAAACTATCATATCGTCAGCAAATAACGAAAGTTTAACTTCATCCTTTCCAATACGAATCCCCTTGATCTCCTTATGTTGTCTTATTGCTATTGCTAGAACTTCAAGCACTATATTGAAGAGGTATGGAGAGAGTGGACAGCCTTGTCGCATTCCTGATTTTAGTGGAAAGGCTTTGAGTTTCTCTCCATTCAGTTTGATGTTAGCTGTCAGCTTGCTGTATATTGCTTTTATTATATTTAGGTATGATCCGTGTATCCCCAGTCTCTCCAACACCTTTATCATAAATGGGTGTTGAATTTTGTCAAATGCTTTTTCAGCATCTAGTGAGATGATCATATGGTTTTTTTTTCTTTCAACATATACACATTAGAGTTTTACTCAGCGGTAAAAAAAAAAGAATGACATCTTGAATTTTGCATGCAAATGGATGGAAATAGAAAATGGTTTACTGAGTGAGGTAAGCCAGACCCAAAAAGAGGAACACGGTATGTATTCACTCATAAGTGGATTCTCACCATAATTAAAGGTCTTTGTGCCTATTATTCGTGATCCTAGAGAAGCTAAATAAGAAGATGAACCTGAGGAAGATTATTTAGCTATCTGCCAGGAGGTAGGAAATAGACAAGAGTCCCAGGTAACCTCGGGTGCATGGTGGGGGGAGGGTTGTTGGAAGGGGAGAGGGTTAGAGAGAAGGGAGTAGGTGAGGAAAGGGGAAAGCTCGGTGGCCTGGGATGGGGGGGAGGGAGGAAGGATGAATATAGGATCAGGGAAGAATATATTTCAACTAAGGGAGTCATTTTAGGGTTTACAGGAGACTTGATTATATATGGGATCCCAGGTCCAAGGAGAGATCCCCCAATTGTTCTCTGGACAGAGGAGAGGGTGCCTGAACCGGCCTTGGCCCATAACCATACTGATGAATATTTTGCTTATCACCATAGTTCCTTCATCTGGCGAAGGACGGCGATACAGACGGAGACCCACATTGTAGCACCGGACTGAGCCCCCCAAGGTCCAAATGAGGAGCAGAAGGAAAGAGAACGTGAGCAAGGAAGGCAAGATCAGAGGGAACCTTCATCCGACGATGGATGGCGATACAGATGGAGACCCACATTGGAGCACCGGACTGAGCCCCCCAAGGTCCAAATGAGGAGCAGAAGGAGGAAGATAATGAAAAAGGAAATCAGGACTGCGAGGGATGCTATCACCCACTGATACAAGGGGACGGATCTAATGAGAGTTTACCAAGGCCAGTTGGACTGGGACTGAACGAGGACGTGATCTAACCAGATTCTCGGAATTTGGCTGGATTCTCCGAATGTGGCTGGCCCGAAGTCTTTCTGAAAAGCCATTGACTATGACACTGGGACTTGTTTCCTCTGCATATACTGGATTTTGGGGATCCAGTCTGTTTGGATACTCACCTTCCTGGACCTGGATGGGGGGGGGGGGGGACTTGAACTTCCCACAGGGCAGGAAACCCTGACTGCCCTAAGGGACGAAGAGGGAGGAGGAGAGGGAGTGGGGGAAGTGGGAGGGTGTTGGGAAGAGGGGCGAAAATTATAATTTAATAAAATTACTTTCAAAAAAAGATTGCTTCTTCATTAGATCTTTACAAGAAAATAACAGAGAAAAATTTGCCTTCACAGTGCTTACTTTATAATAATTCTCAGCCTACTAGGAGATATGAATGGACTGTCCTCTCACTAGGAATGCTCAATAGCCCCATCCTGTGCTAATACTTGTAAGTTAGCCATTGGAAATAATACATAAGCAATTTTCTAAGTCTATAATTTACCATTACATGGATGTCTTTTTCCTATCTGATTCAAATGCAAATACTTTAGAAAGAATGTTTGAAGAAATAAAGTCTATTTTTCTTAGTAGGAATTACAAATTGCTTCTGAAAAAGTATAGAGAGGAGATTCTGTCAATTACTTAGGCTATAAAACAGACTTGCAGAAAATTAAAACACAAAAGAAACAAATTAGGAGAGACAGATATCAAATTCTTAATGACTTTTAAAGATTGTTAGGAGACATTTCCAGTCTATGACTGACTGTTGGGATAACACCTGATCTATTGATTCATCTAGACAAAACCTTAGATGGTGACAAAGACTTAAATAGTTCCAAGGAATTAAAAGAATTAATTAACAGTTGTTGAAGAGAATTTACAGGAGGCTCATGTTGATAGATTAGATCCAAATGTTAATTATATTCTAGTCATATTGCATTTCAGAAATTTCCCTACAGGAATTTTAATACAAGGAATTATATTATCTTAGAATGAATCTTTTTACCACATAAAACAAGTAAAAAATCAAAAACGTGTGTGGATAATGTTTCTGAGTTAATTATAAAAGAAAAAATTAGACTTCATTAACTAGCAAGTATAGACTCAACAGAGACTATAGTGCCTTTTATTATTGATGAAATTTAGAAATTATGGGAAGACAATTAGCCCTGCCAAAGACTTTGTGCTAATTTTTAGGAGAGATTAATAACAATTATCCCAAAAGCGATAGAATTAATCTTATAAAGATTACTACTTGAATTTTTTCCTGAATTGTACATGACACACGAATAACTGGAGCCCATATATTTTATACTGATTCAAATAAATCAGGAAAGGCAGTTTACAAATTAGAAGATTTAAGTAAATTGTAAAAAAGCCCTTATAATTCTGTCCAAAATTCAGAGCTATGTGCTATTTTCATGGTACTAAGGGATTTAAAGAACTTCTCAATATAGTTACTAATTCACAATATGCAGAAAGAGTTGTCTTACATATTGAAACCACTGAGTTTATAGCAGTTGATACAAAAATGACTTCATTATTAATACATGTACACGGTATAATCAGGAATTTGCTTTGTCTCATTATACATAACACACATCTGATACCATACACATCTACCAGGTCCTCTAGCATAAGGTAATGCAAAAATTGATCAATTATTGATTGAAAGTTTGCTGAAGGTCTCAGGATTTCATAAAAGACTTCATGTCCATTGCAAAGGTTTAAAGAAAGAGTTTTATATTACATGCCAACAAGCTACGGAGATTATAAATAGATATCCCACTTGCTGTTCTTATAACCAAATACCATTACCTGCAGGGAGTAACCCAAAGGGTACTCAAAGGAATGAAATCTGGCAGATGGATGTGTTCTGCTTTACAAAATATAAAATATGTACATCACACCATTGAGAATTATTCAGGTTTTCAATGGGAAACTTCCTTGGGCTCTGAAAAGGCTGATTCGGTAATCATGCATTAGACATTATGGTCATCATGGTATACTTGCACAAATAAAGACAGATAATGGTACATCATATGTCTCTTAGAAAATTAAACAGTTTTTTGGCTTATTATATGTATTATAAGCATATTGCAGGTATCCCAAATAAGCCTACAGGTCAGGCATTTATCAGAAAGTGATGAAAAATAGGCCCAGAGATATATTACATGCTTTATTAATCTTAAATTTTCTTAACAATAATGAGAAAGGAACAATGGCAGCAAAGAGACATTGGATAATAGAAAAAACTTCTGAATTAAATCAGCTGGTGTATTTCAAGGATGTGTTGATCACATAATGGAAAACAGGAGAAGTGCTACATTGGGGAACGGGTTTTGCTCTTGTTTCCACAGGAGAAGAAAAGCTATGAATATCACCAAAATTAATAAAGATTCAATTTGAAAAGGAGAAACCTTCTGAGAAATACAAATGACAGCTCATCCATAGAGATGGTAAGAAAATCTCATAAGAGTTGAAACAGGGTTCTGTTTTTATCTTTGTAGGAAAATACACATCTTCAAAAAGCCAAGAGACCCTGGATGTTTAGATACCAAAAGCAGAAAAATTAACTATCCAGAAAGTATCACCATGTAAAAAGGAATATAGGAGTATGATTTATGAGGAGAGGTCATCTGAACATCTGAACATAAAAATTCAGCATATATATCTGGCTTTGGAGTAGGACATTGACTATCCTTCTCTAAATTCAAGTATGTTGATAAAAAATAGTCAGAGTTTGTGTCCCATGTCAGGAGCCATCTGTTATGGGACAGAAAGAAGAAAGATTTTAGGAAAAATTTTACTTTTATTCATACCTATTTTGTATATATCATTATATTTTGTTGAATATATATCCATATGAATATTGTTTAAGTTTTCCACAATGAACAGTAGCTTTTTCTGCATTAATCTTTGAAGTTTCCAAAAAAAAGATGGGGCCCCATGACTCCACCTGGTTGATACAATGTCAGGATGCTGATAGTGCTATTATAAGACCTGTTTTGGGTACCAGCTGCTCAAGATGGTTCCAACTTGATTAGCTGAAATATTGTACCTCTTACAACATTCTGGACAGAACTCCAAATAGGAACTTCAGAAAAAAAAAACCCTATTGACTACTCAGAGACCATTTGCAATTATACCAGACAGTAGTCTTGAAACTTAATCATCATTTTACTTTCACAGGAACTCATAGAAAGAACATCGCCCCCATGTCAGCTGGAAGTTATTTTAGAAGATGATAGCCCTTCTCCCAACAAAGTTTGTCCCCAGGATTAAGGAAATAATTTAGGGGTCAATTATTACTGGTATAGGATTGTGGGTTGGGGTGGAAATTATGTAGACCCTGAGATCTTTTTGAGGAAAAAAGGGAAAATTGAATGGAATAATAGGTAGATTAGTGTGAATTTATAATAATAATAATAATAAGTAATAGAGTGAATACTTGTGAGCTATTATTTAGGTTCTATAGATACACAGAGATTGTATTCTACATAGATAGGTAATCTTCAACCACTTCAAAGAACTGAAGAACATAGCAATTAAATAACTTAGAGTTATGTTGACATGAGAAACAATTGCTTGTGGCAGGACCTATCTATTCTTGAGAGAACATTGAGCACTGAAAACGCTCCACTAAGAATTACTTTCTTCTTGGCAAAACTGGCCTTTGGGCAAGCAACCACCCATGACTCGACCACTGACAAAATGCATAGTATCCAGACTGGACAAGCAGGATACAAAAAAAAATCTGCCAAACCTTGCCAAGACAGGGTAAGACTGTTTTAAATATTTTTTCCTGCCTTTGAAAATGGTCTGTCAATTACTCTAGACCTTAGCCAAAATTGGTTTCTTTAACATTGAAAATGAGACTTTGGGTAATTGCCCAGTTAGCCAGTTGTCTCTGTCATGTACTGCATATTTTAGAAGCTGCTTGGTTGCACTTCCTGCCTACTTAATAATATTATCTCCCATCTCAGGCCTTCAATAGAATTGAATAGTTGTAGTTACTTTCTTCTTATGATTTAGTCAAGACATTTCTAATATAGGAATTAGACTCCTTAGGAGAGAATAATTATTAAAACATTTAACATATACTCCTTGCTTAATATTGTTTATGCTGGTTGTAATTCTAATTTTTATACTTGATGTCTTTTCATATTGTATATAGTTTTGTACTGGGTTTGGAACTCTCTTATTTAGACAAAGTGGGGAGTTGATGGGGAACCTCTTTCAGCCAATGGCCTTTGAGTGGCTAGACTAGATTGAGGCATGGATTTGGGTACCAAAAAGCCAAGGTACAGCCCATTTGTCCCTCTCTTTCCACACTCTGCACCTGGATGTTGGACCCCTGTTCAATTTCAGTGAGTTTCCCTTTTCATAAAGACAAACCTCAGTATATCCTATTTGGAGCTAGTATGGGATTATTTCATCATGTTCCCCACCACTTGACATGTTCTGCTTCACCTTGATTGTATATTGAGATGCTTTACTGCACTTATGGGTGTTTGTGGGTGGCTTCCCTCACCTCGGCTATAGTGAAAGGCCACATTGAATGATTTGAACTATCTTGCTTCCTCAGCAGCTGTAGAAAGGGTAGAGGGAGATTACTCTAGACTTTAGGATAGTTACCTATTTGTCAAGTGAACTTTAATAAAGCAAAGAGAAAGGGAGAGAAACACACAGAAGATAAATTTCATTATGAGCCTTTTTTCTGATGTCTGAGCCAAAGAAGAATTTCTCCTTTGAACTAATGTGAGCACATCCATGAACCCAGTGGAATTTCCTGCCAAGAGATTGGCTATTCTGTTTCATAGTAGTGAGCAGTCCAGAAATATATCATCATGTATTGAGTTGTGTCCTTCCCTTTCAAACACTTGCTTCCTCTGATGTCAGGCCCTGTGATTTTACCTCATGAATAATCATGAGCACATAATCTGCTGTAGAGATTTATTAGGTACTCCAGGTGGGGCAGGAGTATATTTGAAGGTCAGATTCTCAAGAAGACACTTTGAATTTGGATTGCTGTCTGTTTAACAAAACTCAGGAGTCATTAGCTGGTGGTAGAAAGAAAATAAACCCTGGCACATAGGGTTTTCACAATTCTTAAAGTTTAAATATATGTTTAAATGAAAAAATAATACAAGTAGAAGGCAAGGGGTTGGAAAAAATAGAAAAGATCCACTTTTTGTTAAAAGTGCGGTATTATAAACATTGTGAAAAAATAGAAACTGTCTTGATTTTTTTTCACAAATCTAGAGAAATAAACTAAATGACGACATAGGGCATGTTCTAAAAATTCAACAGCCTCTCTAAGGCCATTGTAATGGAGCTCATTTGTTACTGCATTTAAATATTATTAAGCATTTGAAACGGATAGACTGCAAAAATGACCAACAGTCTTCCATAGTTAAGAACATGTGGGAACCCCAAGTAGAAGGACTTCCTTCTCCTGAGTGTGACTTCACATGAAACAGGTAAATTGTAAGACAGTTTGTCCCCTCAATGGCCAATAGAGAGATGAGGTTTAGCAGAGTTCATGGAGTAAAAATTCTCCAAAGTGCCTACATGGGAAATAATAGTAGATGTATCTAATCTATACCAATGAGAAATGGAAGAACACAGTTGTGAAGGTTTTTCGTTAAGAGAGTGGAAATAATATCTAGGAAGAATTGGAAACTAACCTGAGGTGCCAATGTCATTTTAGTATTTCACAGCCAAGCACCAGGCTGAGTTTCTGGAGCTTAGATAAAGAGAGGAAGGCGGAATCAAAAAAAAAACAAAGGGGGTCAAGATCATGATTGGGAAATCCACAGAGACAGCAGACCCGAGCCAGTGGGAGCTCATGAACTCTGGACTGACAGCGTGGGATCCTGCACGGGACAAAATTGAGCCCTTTGAATGTGAATGACAGTTATGTGGCTTGCTCTATTGGGTGGAGGGGCTGGCAGAGACTTATGCTGGATGCATAAACTGACTTTTTGGAGCCCATTCCCTATGGTGGAATAACTTGCTCAGCTTTGATATTGGGGAGGGAGGCTTATGGGGGGGGGCTTGGTCCTGCCTCAACTTGGTATATCAGAGTTTATTGAGTCCCCAAGGCAGGCCTTACCTCCTTTGAGAAGTGGGTGGGTGTTGGTATGGAGGGATGTGAGGGGGATAGGAGAAGGGGAGTGAAAAATATTGGGCCTAGTATGTAAATTTTTTTAAATATTAAATAAAAATTAAGACACAGAAGTGATTCGGATAATTTTCTGATGGGGATCCTTTCAGGTGTGGGCACAGGGATGTCTGACCTGAATGAAGCTGCAATGTTAAAAGTCACCCTTTACATTGTGCTACAATGAGTTAGGAAACTGATGCCTGTGACTCCATTACAGCTGAAATACTGACATACAAATGCAGACTTGAGAAGAATCAGCTGTTTCCTCTAGGAACTCCTGGTATTCACAAAAAGATCAAAATGATTCCACGTGCAAGAAAGGAGGTCAGATTGACAGGGGAAAAAAGATGTCAACCACCACAACACCTAATGTTGATACCTTGTACAACCTGCATATATAAATCAGGAGACAAGATGAATAGAAGACACAAACTATTGGATAAGAGAGTTTAGACATTGTTTTCTAAGATCCCAGCAACAACATTTTAATGCTTCCTGTAATCATTCCTCTCATCTGTCTCCAAAGTTTCTTATGGTCATTTGCCAACAATGTACTGAGTTCAGGGAAATACTTCTTAATATTCAAATTAATTGTGGAATTTGAACTGGGATTTATATTTGATGATGTGAAATTCCATGATTATTCTCATGTTACACTATGCTATCAATGAGTACAAATGAGTGCTAAATTCTTTCTAGTCTGTTTGTTTGGTTTGATACTGTTGTTTTAAAAGAGGGTTTATTTAGCTCTCAACTGCAAGGTGATGAAACCTACTAATGACAAGGTACCTTTGCCTAAATTTCTTTTGCAGATGGTAGGCCTGTTTTTCTTTTCTTTTCTTTTCTGTTAATGCATCCTGTGGGCATCACTAGTCCTCTTCGGTGTGGTCTAGATAGATATTCTTTCCAGTCGATGTATTTTTGTGGAATAAGAGCTCCACAGACTTTGGAATAACTACCACATTGCCATACAGTAAATCAGGAGTGATACTGCATAGATGGTAGGATTACAATGGTTTGTAGCATCATGGAAATTTTGAAAGATATTAAAAAGATGACTGGCTCTCCCATATCCCTATTCAGTACATCTGTTTGGCTTCTTCAGTAGTCAAATAGAGGTAATATTCACTATAAACTTTATTAGGTAGTAGTTTCTATAGAGTCCATAATTTGATACATCAGTTTAAAACTGTGTTTTATAAATATCTTAGGCTTGATATTCAGCAGCAGCAGAAATCGCAGAAGTAAAATCTTGGTGGCCAGAGAACAATTCCATATAACCATCCTGCTCCAGGCTCTCCTAATATTTGAGCCACCTCTCCAGCTCTAATTGATCTGAATCTTGATTAGATGTTTATGTCCACTGACATTGTTTTAGTTTTGAGAGTCTTGTTATGTTAGCCAGGTTAGCTTCTGTAGAGACAGCTTCCAGTTTTAACCTTCCCATGGTTGGGAACAATGTGATGTTGTACATTGCTCTGTTTGCATGTTTTGTTTACCGCCACAGAAAATGCCTCAGAAAAATTCCATAGGCTGCTCTAGTTGTTTGGATTTCACAGTTTATGGTTTTTTGGGATAAGGGATGGAATACAGTGCTCAGTCATGGTTAGGTTGTTGTACCACTCAGCTGCACCCAGGCCTGGCATGTGTGGGATTCTGCTATTTCATTCTCTGT
The DNA here is from genome assembly GCF_982192425.1 of Myodes glareolus. Taxonomy (NCBI): domain Eukaryota; kingdom Metazoa; phylum Chordata; class Mammalia; order Rodentia; family Cricetidae; genus Myodes; species Myodes glareolus. Next base: position 80,336,453 of record NC_142033.1, on the reverse strand, counting down.
GTGTGCCCCTTGTCCTGTTCTCATTTCATCTCCTTCCCCTTAACAAGGCATATCTACTGAAGAGGGACAAATATAAAGGCTATGCTTCTCCTGTTTACAGCTTAATGAGTTCCCACCCTACATCTAATGGCCTTCGGAACATTCTAAAGCCGTGGATAATTTTTTCTTATTTCTGAAAATCAGGTCAAGATGACATACACTCTTCAACTGGCCATATTTAGCCCACCCAATTCACTGTTTATATTCATCTTGACTCTGTGAGCACGTCACAAGCTGTGCGCACATTGTTCTTTTGGTAGCGGCCACATTGTGAATGCAGGTTTCACCAGGTTGAAAATTAGAGGAATAGTCCTGGAGATTATTGTTTATAGTTTTAATCTATCCAAATTACATTCTTTAGGCAGAAATGCAAGTCTATTCATGTGTTTTGTTCTTGCATGTTATTGAAGGTTCTTTATCTCAAGTGGAATCAGAGAAGTCATTAGGTCAGAGATTTTGTTTTGTTTGCTCCACTACTAAGACATTAACTTGCTTAATACTGTACCCAGTGATTCTTCAAGTATGATGTTCCCCCTGTGCTGATAAGTGCATGAACTGAACTGTTTTAAACACTGTGTGATATTGGCATTATTTTAGTCAATTCTTTGCTATTTTTCTTGCCCTGCTTTCTGATAGCTCTCTCTCAGTCTTGTGCTCACAAGTGATAATATTTGCTGAGTAATCAAATAACAGCTACCCAGGCTCCAGAGATCTTAGGTGGTACTTTGCAAAGATGTGCTGCCTTAGCCTCATCATAACACCAGCTCCACCAATCTCTTCAAGATAGTCTCTTGACTCCAGTTGGGTCCCCTTGTGCAGAACTTTATGCTAGCATTGTTTCCAAACTTTGATACTGGCAGCAGAGAGTCCAAGGCACTACCTCCTTGCACAAGTTAATGACTAGTGTCAGAAAATTCTTTTGTGATAACAAAAGAAAGTAAGTTTGGACATATGTACTTTTTCTTGGACAATAACAGTTGTTTACAAGGTTCAATTTTTAAGTAGTTGTATGGATTATATTTATGATCAAACCCTGACTGATGCTGCTGAACATGTTTAGTAGATCATTTATAGTATAGAACCCTGTGAGTTTTTATTTAACTTTCTTTTGAACATTATAGATTGGTCTAGGAGGTTCTGTTTCTGTGTTGCTTTCATTGGTTAATCAATAAAGAAACTGCTTAGCCTGATAGGGCAGAACTTACATAGGCAGAGAAGACAGAACTGTATTCTGGGAGGAAAGAGCAGCAGATAGAGCCCAGCCACCATGAAGCTGCCAGGTCAGACATACTAAATCTTTCCCGATAGGCCACGACTTCGTGGTGACATACAGATTATTAGAAATGCATTAAATCAAGATGTGAGAGTTAGCCAATAAGGGGCTAGAGCTTATGGGCCAAGCAATAATTTAATTAATACAATTTCTGTGTGGTTATTTCGGGGGTTAAGCTAGCCAGAAGACAGGACGCAGCCCACTCCTTCCTACTACAATAGATTATTGCTGCATTTCTTTCATTTATATTTCTAGTATCCTAAGGTTTGCAGAATATTGTTAAGTATTAAAATGAAAATTTAAGATATTTACTGCTCCCATCTTTGTTACTAAATTTTGTCCTATTCAACATTTACCTATTTTCAGACAAAATCATATTTTTATTTCGTATTTGTTCTTAGTTTCCTTTAATTTGAATTTTTATTAATATTTTAATGTACATAGTATAAATGTTTTATTATATTGTTTATGTACTGTATAAATTTCCATTTTTAGAAAAATTTATAATTTGTTTTTATATTTTTTGAGACTCTATGTTCCCAGGCATACCTACTGAAGTAGGACAAATATAAAGGTCATGCTTCTCCTGTTTAGAGCTTGATGAGTTCCCACCCTATGTCCAATGGCCTTCTGAACATTCTAAAGCCGTGGATAATTTTTTCTAATTTCTGAAAATCAGGTCAAGATGACATACACTCTTCAACTGGCCGTATTTAGCACATTCAATTCACTGTTTATACTTCTTGCCTCAATATCCTAAGATTTAGGACTTCAGTTGTTTACCAGCATGCCTGGCTCTTAGAAGATTTCCATAATTGTAAACTTTCACTGTTGAAGAATAGTATTACTGTTTTCCCTTTACTTTACTCTTTTGTCTTAAAGTTGTTACTATCCATTGAAATAAGGAATGCCTTTCATTGTTGTCATTAGAATGATACAATATCAGTTCAGTTCTTCAATTTGACAGCAATCTTTTATTATTTCTGAAAGAGTTTTGGCATCTATACCAATTGCTATTTTTACACAAATTGTTTTGATTCTCCATCTAATTATTTATTTATATTTTATATTTTTCATCTTGGATATTATATCTTAAGGTCCTTGAACAGAAATATGAATATATGTTTTGGATTGAACCAGATGTATGTCCTGCTAATCTCCTAGTTGACTCTTATTTCAGTCAACTTGTCAACATTAATCAATCACAACTAGTAGACAGAAAGTAGAATAGAAGAAAATATAAAAGTTCATGCATCACTGTCAAGGAGTGTTTATTCAAACACACAAGAGTGCTTCATACAGAGAAATCAACACCTATAATATAAAGCATTAGTCATCCGAATGTCAAATATATGGAAAATAAATAAACTCAGAAAAAGCACCTGAAATTTTTCAACATTCTTTCCTGATAAAGCCGTTAGCCACAAAGCCACAAAATAAAGATGTCTACATTCAAAACCACTATCAACATACCAGTAGTCATAGGTATATTGGTAAAATTAGAGATCTAAATACACATATTAGAAGAGAAGATGTCAAATTATCCATTTGCAATTAATCTAATGTGAAAAACTCTAATATTTCACGAGAGAAAACCCTGTTGTGATTGATTAATTATCTCAGTAAAGTTGCAAGACATTAAAAACAACATAATGCAAAAATAACATCACATATTCTAGTAGAGAATTAGATGAAAAAGAAAGGCAATTTTCCATAACCACACACAAAAGAAAATAACTAAAAATAAATTTATATACAGGAATGAAATATCTAAACAATTTTTTTAAAAATATTGTTGGTCATAAGAAACTGGATAAAAAGATCCCATAGACAGAGATCAAAAAGATCATTAGTGTTCAATTGTCTATACTACCTGTCTTACTTGGGTTTCTATTCCTGAAAAAAATAACACTCCATAACCAAAAAGCAAATTGGGATGGAAAGGGAAAGGGTTTATTTGGCTTACACTTCCACATCGCTATTCATCACTGAAGGAAGTTAAGACAGCAACTCAAACAGGACAGGATCCTGGTGGCAGGAGATGATGCAGAAGTCAGAAAGGGTGCTACTTACAGGCTTGCTTCATATGGTTTGCTCAGCCTGCTTTCTTATAGAACCTAGGACTCTAAGCCCTCGAGTAATACCACTCACCATGGAGTGGGGTGAGCCCTCCCACATTGGTCACTAATTGAGAAAATGCCTTGAAGCTGGATCTCTTATAGACATTTCCTCAGTTAAGGCTCTTTCCTCCCTAAGAGACTAGCTTGTGTCCAGTTGACACCCAAAATCAGCCAGTAAACTACCCAAAGCAGTTTAAAGGTCTAAAGAATCACTGTAATAGCAACCAAAATATTCTTCCATTAATTGCAGAAAAAAACAGCAGTCACAAAATTCTTATGAAGGATGAAGAAGAGAGAGAGAGAGAGAGAGAGAGAGAGAGAGAGAGAGAGAGAGAAACACACACACTCACACACACACACACACACACACAGAGAGAGAGAGAGAGAGAGAGAGCAAGAAATACTAGTATCCAAAGCCTTATAGAGCAAACAGAGCTAAATTCATTGGAATTGAAAGATGCTGAAACTTATGGGCATCAAAATACAAGGTACTGGCATATAAACACACACATAGGACAATGAAACCAACAAGCTAGTCCTTTTATTTATACCCACCTTATCTTTGTCAATAGCAGCATCAGGATACCCTGGAGAAAGAACATTGGTGGAAAGGTGGATTTATGTATTCAGAAAAATGACACTAGGCTATGCCTTACAATATATGAGCATCAACAAAAATTGTATCACAACTCCGAAATGACACCAAAGTTTTAAAGATATTGGTATGATGAGGTAAAAATTGAAGATGGTATAACAAATAGTAATTTATATAAGAACACCAAAGCACAAACAATTTTAAAAATGAAAATTAAATGCATGCCAAATTAGGAAGCTTCTCTGTTGTCAAAGGAACTGAGTAAAGGAACAGTGTCCAGCATAAGAGAAATACATACATGAAACATTTTCCAAGAATCTAAAGTATAGAGGATATAAGGATCTTGAAAAACAATGGCAAAATGCAGTGAAAGAAAGGCTGTAAAGAGGTGGTTTCGTTGTTAAGAGCACCTTTTGCTCTTCCAGAGGATATGTGTTCAGTTCACAGCACCCACACTGAACGGCTCACAGATAACTGTTACTTCAGTTATAAGAATGTGATATCCTCTGCTAACTTTCACTGTCACCTGCATATACATGGTGCACCATAAACACGCACACACGTGCACACACACACACACACACACACAAACACACACACCATATAACACTGCACACTAAAATTAATCTTTTAAATGAGAATGCCTAAATAAGCAAAATAAGTATTTCTCAAAGTTAAGGGTTTAGAGGGAGAAAGGGGAGGAGGAATTATTATATTGTATTATTATGTAATTACAGTATAATTTCAAAAATAAAGAATGAATAAAAAGAACACACAGAAAGTTGACAGTACCTTCTTAAAGTGAAACTGAAATCAAAATCACAGTGGAATCACATCTAACCCCATTCCCCATGGGTATTATTAAAAAGACAAAACAGAATACTCTGGAGAAAATGGCTAAGATATAGGTAAAATCATACTTGGTGGGTAGGGATTTGGGTTAAGATAGTGATAATATAAAACTTGAGAGTTCCTAAACAAATACAAACATACAAAAACTAAACGCTAAAACGAGAGCAAGCATTTAGTGCAATTTTAGTCCTAGCTGTACAGTCAAAGGAAATACAAGAACATCTGAATTCCCATGTTCACGGTATCACTGTTTACCTAAGTAATACTTGGAACCAACTGAGATGCTTGTGAATGGATAGATGGGTTCACAAATACAGTATAATGCCAGGCATGGTGGCACAGGTTTGTACACCCAGCCCTGTGGAGACTGAGAAAGGACAATTGAACATTCAAGGTCAGTATAGGAAGCACCCTACTACTATGGAGAAAGGAGAATGAATCTAAAAAACTATAAACTAAATCATAATAAACACTCTATATGCATAATGTATTATTCTCAGCAGCAGGGGCAGAATCAGAGATAATTTGCTGCCTGTGATAAAGCAGGTACAGAGACAAACGCTGCTGCAAGTACTCACTGCTATAGTTCTCACTCACTTAAAAACACCTCAGCTTCATGACAGAGAGTGTACTCCCAGGGATTCTCAACAATATAGTTTCCCAAACAAACTACATAATAACATAATAACAGCACCAGTTGTCATGGTAACATAGAGATGGAAAACTACACATAGTCCCACCCCTAGATGTAGAGTTACAAGTGCTCAATGGCTTCTCAGACAGGAAGATTCAGTATCCTTAATGAACAAGCTCCCACATAGGTTTCCCAACCCTTAGTTATTATCCTCACAGAAATATGAATAAAATAGATGATCATTTGAGAGCTGGCAAGATAACTCAGTCAGTAATGGTGAGTAGTATTTCCTTTTCAGAGAACCCAAGTTTGGTTTCCAGCACACATCAAGTGACTCACAATCTTCTGCAACTCAATGACAAGGAATATGAGTCTCTTTTCTGGACTCTGTGAATACTGCACTCCCATGTTCATACCATGCAAACACAAAGTTTAAAATCCATGCTGACAAATAGCAACAGTACATAATATAGTATTAAAAAGTAGAATAAAACTCATTAGGGGCATAGGGTGGGAAGAGAGAAGAGGGTAGCTAAGACAAGGTGGATAGTGGAAACCAAAATATACTAAGAAGATGAGAAATTTCCATTTTGGTGACATTATTATTGCTATAGCAAAAATTATTATACATTCCAAAGTAAATAAAGGAGAATAGAAGGTTCCTAACTCAGAAAAATGATAATTTTTGGGGAATTAAAAATCTCATGACTACAAATAGGTTACCATTTTTGCACATATGTATAATATTTTACACTCTGTCAAATAAATAGATGTACAGATTACCTATCATTTAAAATTAATACAATTTAAGCAGAATCTCCTGTGTTCAAGAAAAAATATAATTACTATATTACCCATAAATTCTGTTCCTAGAGTTATGGTCAAGAATTTTGAAATATGTTCACATGCTTGTTTGCATGCATATGTGTGCATGTGCATGTGAGCGTGTGTGTATGTGTGTGTCAATATACATACAAGTGTGTGCTAGTAAATTCTAGAACTTTAGATGAATATCTTCCTTCATTATATTCTATTATTTTTTTGAGACAAGGTCTCTCGTTGAACCCTGAACTCACAGGTTTGGCTAAACTGCCTGCCCGCTCCTGGAGATGCTCTGGCCTGTGTTCCTCAGCACGATTAGAGATTACGGTTCTGGGAGTCCTCTGGAGTGTGCTCCTCTGTGCTGAGACTACAGTCCTGGGAGTCTTCTGGTCTGTGCTCCTCAGCACTGAGACTGCTGTCCTATGAGTCCTCTGGTCTACATTACACAGAGCTAAGACTACAGTCTAGGGAGTCACCTGGAGTGTGTTCCTCAGTTCTGAGATAGTCTTGGGAGTCTTCTGGTATGTGTTCTTTAGGGTTGCTATCACAGGCATTCGATTGTGACGCGCCCCTTGACCAGCAAGGAAGAACGACCATGAAGTCGAGGATTCTTCTCAAATCACACTTTATTGGAGCCTCTTAGTTGAAGGGAGAGCAGGAAGTGAGAGAAGGCCAAGCAGCATCTGCTTATATAGGTTGAAGGGACTCGGGCACTGTCCTGATGGGGGAATACCGGTCTGCTGATGCCAGGGCCTCGGGATTGGCCAGGGAACAAGGCTCAATTGCGCATGTACAAGCAAAGGGCGCTCAGTCCCCCGCGGCAATACTAAAGAGGGATTTGTTTACCTCCAAGCTGCAGGACTGCTAGCGCCATTTTGTAATGGCGATATCCGGACAGCTCCTTACATTCGATGTCACACCTGCCTCTTGGTTTCATGAGCTCTGAGGCTCCGAACTCAGTCTTCAAGCTCGCACTATAAATTGAATCATTTCCTATGTCCTCAAACATTATTTGATTTGTATTTCTTCATATTGCAATTTAATTACTCCGTTTCTCCCGTCCTCTTTTCCCTTCAAATCTTCACATACTCCCCCTTCACCCTCTTCTTCAAATTCATGACCTCTCTTCTGACAAATTGTTATTACATACATATATGTATACATGCATATGTAATTTCTAAATGTAGCCTGATCCATCCATTTAATGGTACCTCTGTGTACATTTTCAGGACTGACAGATTGTCGCTGTACAACCACTAGCTGTCCTCGTCCCTGGAGAAGACCACTTCTCTGGTTCGCATGTTTCCTCAGTTATTTTTAGTCCTTTACAAAGGGTTGAGGTTTCACAGGCTTTTCTCTGTCCAGTTTGGCAAGTCCATCGGTGTCATCCTTATGCAGCTGAGGTTTGGGAAGTCATGCTGGTGAGCCTTTATGAGTGTAGCTCCTGATGTTGCTAGGAGACGCAATCTCACAGCCAACTCGCTGATCCTCTGGCTCTTCCAACTTTTCTGTACCCTTCTTGCTTGAGCATTCTTGCGGGAGTCTTTTGTATATCTATTATTTGGGAGTGGGCTGTGCAACTCTGCATTTTGATTGATTGTGGTTTTGTGTAATGGTCTCTAATCGGTTTTGGTTTTGTATTGGTTGCCATCTGTTGTAAAGAGAAGTTTCCTCATTAAGAAGTGAAGACTTCACTAACCCGTAATTATAAGGACAAATGTTTGCAGATTGTTATTAGGGATTATGCTCATTTACAAAAAAAAGTCCTTTACATGTAGTTTCTTTATCATTCATAATAGTCAAATAACAAAAATAATTAAAAATATCCAAGACTTCACTAACCCGTAATTATAAGGACAAATGTTTGCAGATTGTTATTAGGGATTATGCTCATTTACAAAAAAAGTCCTTTACATGTAGTTTCTTTATCATTCATAATAGTCAAATAACAAAAATAATTAAAAATATCCAAGACTTCACTAACCCGTAATTATAAGGACAAATGTTTGCAGATTGTTATTAGGGATTATGCTCATTTACAAAAAAAGTCCTTTACATGTAGTTTCTTTATCATTCATAATAGTCAAATAACAAAAATAATTAAAAATATCCATCATTGAGTTAACAAGTAGACGGTGTGTTGTATATCTTCACAGTGAACTATTTCAACACCTTCGACAAAATAAAGGAGCTTGTGAAGAAAGGTGGACATAAGAGGTACATGTGCTCTGAGTTCATTTATAATAGATGTCCGTATAAGCAATTCCACAGAAAAAGACAACTTGTTAGAAGGTCCACAGGTAACAGGTTCTTAAGCTGTGGGTCATAACTAAATATGAGGATACAAAACATTGGCAACAACTAAAGGCTTCTGAACGTGCAGTGCCCCAAATGTTCACTCATATTGGACATATAATGAATCTGATGTGTTTCCAGGAGTATTACCCACATTGCCCTTCACAGATCAACAACATTAAACTTGGCACTTGGCCCACTCTCACACCATGTAACACCAACAAATGCTGCCACTAATACCTCAGGTGGCATTACAGAATGAGCTCTGAGCTTCGCCCTTTTCCTGTGCATGTAAACTTTTTTGCACACTGCCATTCCTCAGCACATAAGTATGCAAGTGTCATACTATTGTATCTTTAGACAATCTGTATTAGGATTCTTGATTTTAAAAATGACTGTTATCCCCTTCAAAATAAAATGTGTTCAAAACAACAGTAACAATCAAAGCCCTTTAATATGTCTCTTAAAGATCACTCCTGTACAGTTACATTTGGAAATTACATTTTTCGGTTGAGTACAGGGAAATATGATTTCATGTAACTGGGATTCATTTGAGGAATTATTTTTAATATTTATTTACATTTTTAAATGTATAAGTTTATGAATAAGTGGCAAAATTTATATGGAAAAGGTAAAAATACTGATGACAGCAGGGCCTTCACTAGCTGTGTGTGCACAGCTAAATGACAAGGGAAGCATATACCATGCTATCTCTATAATGTGAATGGACTTCAAATAATCACAATACCATGGAAAAAATCCATTTCCTTAATTTGTAATGAAACTTTGGCTGCAGAAAGCATAAACTGAGCCAAACTAAAATAACACCTGAACACCGAGACTGCAACATACTACAACAAAGCAAAGGGATGTTTTGAACAACTTTAAAAATCCTAAAAATAAAGAAAAACTGTGTTTTGATAAATATGTTTCTACTATAAAAATATTTTTTACATCTTGCTAAAGTCCTTTGATAAAAAAAAAATAAGACGACCTATCTAATGGGAAATTTTGTGTAACCTATTAGTTCTAAATGTTTGAAACAGTCCATGGGAGAGAATAGAGGGATGAAGTTCACATAATTCCTATCTGACACTTTGTCTGAAATATACCTGAAATTAGTATTGGCCAATTCCAAACATCTATTAATAGTCTTAACGATAGCCCAACATTTGAAACTGGTATTTCCAACACGGTGCAAAGTTGCCAGTTTGTGCAAGAGATGTTTATAAAAACATATGTGAGATCTAGCTGATTTGTTTTTAATATTTTGCAAACGTACAGAAAGTAGTAGGGGTAAAGTACTTTTCAAGAGAGAAGGAAGAGAGAAGGATTTGGGTCAGGGTCAGGTACCACCAAACATCTGACCAGTGACTCTGAAGAGAGGTAAGGGACACAGAGGGCAAGAACTACAGAGTGCGGGAGGTTAAAGGACATTGATTAGAACTGTAAAGGAGAAAAAAGGTGGGAAAAGGGAAGTCTCTCCCCTACTTTCTCTTCTTCTGTAAACAAGAGTAAAGAAAAAAACCTCTGGACTCAAAGAAACCAACAAATAAATAAACAAACTCCTTGGATGTAAGAACTATATCTGTTGGAAGCAGAAGATAGACAATCAGCCAGTCCCACTGCCTTGTGTTCCATCAAGCTGGAGAAGGGAGTACAGATCCTCAGAGGATCTCAGTGATCCAACAGCTGTACCAGGAAGAGGACAGCTCTGTTGACAGAGTGTCTATGTGGCATTCAGGCAAGACTGAGTTTAATACTCATTGATGCCTAGAACCACTCTGAAGATAGAGGGAAGCAGATCGGTAGTTTTAGTTGAGATCAGTGTGTGTGTGGCAAATCAAAACCAAAGTAAAGAATTATATAAGTCAGATTTCCAAACACCAAAGCCCCATCCTTACTCACTAAGGGTACAAAACTGGAGACCCACAGAAACATGAGAACACTACACAGTAGCTGAAACAAGAACTTAAGCAAAGACCACTGTGTCAGACAGCATAGCCCCGGTAAGAGGAAAATATCAGGTCAAATGCAAACACAGCGTGTAGCAGACCACATCACAGCTTTGGCTGTCAGCATGTCTGCTGTAAAAGTCAGAGCTGGTCCAGTGGGAAAAATTGACAAGTTATACCACATACTGAAGCTTGGACAACTTCTAAGAGTAAGTTGACCTATTTCTCCTACGATGTCTAGGGGAGAAAGTCAAGTTCCATAGCATCCAGATTGATCTCTACAGCCCTAAGATCTTGTATACTAACAAATCTGTCCAAGAAGTATTTAAATGAGACTCAAGCAAGCAGGCTTTACATGACACACTTGTGAAAGAGCCATGGTCATGCAATAAACCAGGAAAACCTCATATCACATATCATGGTATCAGAATTACATCAGACTTCATGGCAGAAACTATGAAAGTCAGGGAAATTTACAGTATACATACATACATATATATGGTGTTTATATACTCTTTTCAATAATAATTATAAAAATTAATTATCTTAATTTTTCTATCAATAAAAACAGACCACTGCTTTGAAATTGTGTCTCCTAGAATTGTCAGAAAAGTAACACCCATTAAATATCATCAGCATACCTGCCAAAACATGACTCAATCAAGGAGGGCACCAAGAGACATGAGAATGTGGAAGAAGAAAAAGTTGTATGAGCTCAACCCTAAATCAAGAACTATTGGCAGCTAAGGAATGTTTAGAGTGGGAGAAAGCCTTTTCCAGAGAAAAGCACATTGATCAGTTGTTCAGTACTCAAACATATAAATCTATAGAAAGAAATCGATACAGATGGATATGATATATCATACACAAATATTTTATATGTATATATGTGTGCACGCACATATATTATATATATGCACATATATCCTAAATACATACATATGCCATGAATTTGAAAGAGAATAGTGGGAGGACAGTACATGAGAGGATTTAGAAGGAGGGAATAGAAGAGGAGAAATTATATAATTATATTATAATCTCAAAAAATAAAACAAAAATCCATGACTGTGATTAATTATCAAGTTTCAACTGAAGTATTTCTCAAATATTTAAGCTTGTATAATATAATAAAATACAAATTACACTGGTTTACCATTTGGAAACAAACAAAGAGAGAAACAAACTACAGTGAGCACAGATATATGCCTAGAGGATGTGAGGAGTTTGAATGCCTAACTGACTGTAACTGATTTTTGCACATCTTGTTAAATTCTATCACCGAGAAAGGCTGTCACGTACCTTCATTTGATGTTACAGTTTTGTGCTGAAATTGAATCCAGAAAATTCAAAAAAAAAATCTGGAAACACTGGCTGAGTGTCCGTGGGGTTGTAATGCAGACTTTAAAGATCATGACCATTGATTTTGGTTGGTCTCATCCTCATACATTTTCCCCATTGTGATTCAAGCAGGCTTTGCGCTAACCTTGAATCTTGGTATTTATATAATGTTTGAAGGCATGTGATCCTAGAGATTGGGGTACCTTAACAGTTTGATATTGAAATGTTCTGTAGGGAACACCCTCGTTGTCTAGAGGAGACAGCTTCTGAGGCTTGATTCAGAGTCACTAAGTGTGACTGTCTGCAGGTGTCGCAGTCTGTCTGTGACCTCTACCCATTTATCTTTCAACAAAGTCAATTTGTGCTGACATCTTCACTTGCCATCTCAAGTAATTGCATTAAGGCATTACTTTGGAGGAATTTGTTCAGGTGTGGTTTATATATACTCAGAGTGAAGTTTCCTGCAAACTCTCCATTAGGCTGATGAGCTGTCTAACTTACCCAAACATATATTTCAGTGGTTAACACTGCATTTTAGGTACAAAATGGAAAGAATAGCACAAAGGATGCTCATTGGATATTCTGCCAATCATATCAAGAAGCTGGGAACTATCTTTTAATCTCTCTTCCAGAAACATTTTAATTATATTTTTTAGATAAAACTTGTGTCATTAAACTTTGTCTTTACCTATTATACTAAGAATTTTTTCTTCCAAAATGATCATCAAATCACATGTGTTGATTACTACACTAGGGATGACTTCTCTGTTCCCTTCAGTTTGTGAACAAAACCCCGATGCCTGGAACTGACTGTGAATCATGCTAATTGAGCTGTTGTGTTCATGAAGAAAAAGACATCCAATTATTAAAGAAAAGACATTTCCCTTTAGCTTATTTAGATTACAAAATTTATTCCCCTGAAGTGTAGAAGTAACATTCTGTGACTAACACTAAATATTGTATACGTAATATCGGGAAATCAGTTCCTACGTACATAAATTGTCAAACTAATTTCTATCATTATGTGTATGTGATGTTATTTTGTTATGTACATAAGCCTATGAGTAGGGAATGACTAATTCAGATATTCTATTTCCTACAGTCTACAGAATCCCATGTCTGGTCCCAAGGATACACATGCCAAAAAGAAACCTTTCCAACTCTTCATAAGTTGATGCAGTAGATTAAGCAAATGGAAACACTTGGTCCCTAGTGATCTCTGAGCCTTTGGAAGAAAGCTGGTGAATCGACACTGAGATATCACTAGGCATCATCCTGCCTCCTCTGGAATGTTTCAGCAAGTTTCTGTCCCAAGACCGCTAATATAAATTAAAGATCATGTTAATCTCAGCAGATGAGCTCCTTTCAGTTGAGAACAAAACACCAGAGTAAGAGTTCAGAGGTCCTTTGGAAGAAGATGACAACTCTGCTCTTTGCTACAGGAGTGTGACCACAGTGACTATTGCTTATATGAATATTTTTACAGACAATAAAATGTCTTTGTGGTATTCTGTGTCTGTGAGCATCTCTAGTACTGTTTGTCTTGTTTTTTTTCAATGTGATTCTTGTACTTGGAGTAATTTGTTATTCTAAATTAACTGCTTACAAAATATCTTATAAATATATGAGTTTGTTGGACAATACTTACCTCAATTTTCCTACCTTCTTTCAAATTGATGAAAATTAATATGAAGAATAGGTAAATATACTTTAAATATAGTCTAAAAGAAATTGAAAAGAACACGGAGTCACAACTGAAACTCCAATTAGAGTTGTGTGTTTTCAGTAACTCTTTTGTCTGATATATATTTATTATAATTGTTCACATCATAATATCAAGAACAAGTTTGCCTACCCTTCCATTTAGTCTAAGGTAGAATACTGCTAAAATATATGATCTCTAATACTGTGTAATATTTTAATATAAGAAACTGATCTATGAGAAACCTATTAGGAAATGTCTTCAGCTCTTCAGTGGAGAGGTTACTGTAGTCCTTCTAATGTGTTGTCATGTGTTCTTTGTGGTTATTTTGAAATGGACATGTTGGGCAAGGAGTGTGTCATCACTGCCGAAAGCTTACATCACATTTCTTCAAAACTCATACAAAATTGGATGAGGAAAAATCTAGTTTTATTCCTGGCACTCCGATAAAATATTGTGATCAAAAACAACTTAAGAAAAGAAGGGTTTATCAGCTTACGCTTCCAGTTCACAAACTACCACTAATGGAATTCAGAGCAAGAACTCAAGAAAGAAACCTGGAGGCAGGGGCTGTAGAACAATGCTGTTTATTAGTTCATTCATCAGTCCATACTCACTTAGACATCCCAAAACCACCTCTCTAAAGATTGTATCACCCACAGTGAACTAGAACCTCCTGCATTAATTAACAATAAAGATAATCACAAGCAGACCAACCTAACAAACACAGTTACTCAATTAATATCTTTTTGGGGTGACTCCAGTCTTTAAAAAACTAACAGTTAATGCTCACCAGGCCAGGGTGAGTAAGAAAAGTAGCCAGGACAAAGTAACCTAAGCATTTGGTACCATCATGACTTTTATTTATTTATTTATTTATCTATTTATTTATTATCTGTTGATTTATTTGTTCATATTGTTTGCATTTGTTGTACTTTGATTTTACAATTATTTCATTACATTTGCTTATTTGTATGTATGTGTGTGTGTGTGTGTGTGTGTGTGTGTGTGTGTGTGTGTGTGTACAGGTGTGCTATGGTACATCCATGGAGGTCAGAAAACACCTGGTTTGAGTCAGTTTTCTATGCCATTATAATGGACATGGAGAACTAAACTGGGACATTAAGCTTGGCAAAAAGTGACTTACCAACTGAGTCATCTTGCCACCATCATCAAAACATTTATGATCTAAATAATTGTTGTTTAAAATCATATGGGACTATGATTCAGGTACTTATAGTTATGAGATACCAAGTATCAGGAACAGATTAAAGCTTGTTCTAAAACTGTGAGTCTAGGTAACTGGGACACAATTCACTCTGTCATTCTGTGCATATTTCACAGTGATGAGTTGGTCTAGAAAGTGGTACATGATGTAGCACAAATCAACCAAGGATTCAGTAAATGAAATGCTCCATTTAAAGAAGAGAGTGGGTAATGAAGGACTCACTGAAAACTCTGTGACTAACTCAGCACAAGTGACCTCAAACACCAGGAAAATATGGTTGGCAGTTCTTTAGCTGAATATTTATTTCTGATATAATATAGCTTATTTTCATTTTTGTCATCTTTTTCATATATAAATTAATGGCATCAAAATATCATATTCAAGAATTGAAGTAATTTTGCTTGAAGGTCATATGATTTGTGGCAAGATTACTAACTGAATGACTTCTATTTAATTCTGCTCTACATTAGACTTTTCAGAAAATTGAATCTGAGCATTTTATAGAGATGTAATAATACTTGCTTTCAGAAGTGAGAAATCAGGGCCTATTGGTCACCAGGATTACAAAATTTAAGACTAGGATATCAGATAGGGACAGGGCCATCACAGTAGAATCTCCATTTTCCACTTTGAACACCCATTATTCATTACCTCTGTTTGTCACCCTATTCCTGTGGACTATTTCTATCTGATTTGGATTTCTTCACACTCTACATCTTGTAAACATGTAATTTACCTCTGTTAACTTTTCTCATCATTATCTAATGTGGGATTCCCCTCCGTAAGCTTTGAATACCATTAAAAGAAATTGTTTTGGGCCTGTACAGGGCAGAATAGAGGTAGGCAGGGAAAAAATAAACTGAATGCTGAGAGAAAGAAGGTGAAATTGGAGAAGCCATATAATCCTGCCAGAGACAGATCCCGGACAGAATCTTGCCGGTAATCCAAACCCATGTAGCAATATCCGAATTAATAGAAATGGGTTAAAATAAGATGTAAGAGTTAGACAACAAGAATCTAGAGCAAATAGGCCAAGCAGTGATTTAATTAGTACAGTTTCTGTGTAGTTATTTTGAGTCTGGGCAGCCAGAAACAAACTAGCAGCCACCTACAACAAATTGATATGCCAATGTGGTTGACTAAATTCATATTAAATCTGAGAGAGCTTGAAAAAGAACAAAAAAGGGTAAAAAAGAACAGAATTTAGCACAGTTTCTTGGTAGCCACATGTTTTTTTCCTAGATGGGCTCACAGCAAGCAGGGCTACCTTTACTGCTTTAAGACAGGTATAGTAAAAACAGCATGGTTGCTTAAAAAATGGCAGCATCCTGGTTCATCACCACAAACTCTTGATGTGGGAGCCCCCTCTGTGTGCTGTGATTACCATTAATGAATAAAGAAACTGCTTTGGACCTGTAGCAAGTCAGAACTTAGGTAGGCAGGGAAAGCTAGGCTGAATGCTGGGAGAGAGAAGGGTGGAGTCAGAGAGAAACCATGAGCCACTGGAGACAGATGCCAGTTGAAATTTTGCAGGTAGGCTACATCCACATGGTGATACACAGATTAATAGAAATGTGTTAAATTACTATGTAAGAGTTAACCAATAAGAAGATAAAGCTAATGGGCCAAGCAGTGATTTAAATAATATGTTTTCTGTGATATTTTTTCAGTTCTGGGCAGCTGGGATGAACAAGCAGCCACCTACAACAAACTCTGAGTCTTTTGAGAGGTTCAGCTATGGAGCATTTAAATAGAGTTTATGAATAGGGTGTTACAAATTGCTTAATGACAACACAGAACTGTGGCAACCTGACCCTGGATCATGGGTGAAAACAATGGCTCTCAGAGGCAATGAAAAGACCTCTGACATGTTAGACTGGTTGGAGCCAAAAGGCAAAGCAGTCTTAGTTCTAGTAATGCTCCTGAACAGAAAAGGGTTTCAAGTACACAATAGGATGAATTCAGAAATAAAAAAAACCTCCAAACGAGACACAGTGTGTTTTAAAAATGTACATAGGATTAAGAGAAAGAATAAATAATTATAAAAAGAAGTAAATGGTTTAAAAACAAAGTCTTTAAAAAGGCAGAGTAAACTTGTAGAAGTAAAAAGAATTAAGAAAAACAAGTCTTGTAAAGATGGAATATATACAGAGAGTCTGGATTATGTATATTACTGTGTTTTCTTTCAATTTTTAGACTACAGAGAGACATTTGATTCTGGGATATGCTAAGTTATACCAACCTATATGTTTTAAAGTTTTCTTGACTTCAAAATTGAGTCTAAGGATATGTTGATTTTAAGAGAGGTTCTTCTTTTATTTCCACAGAAAACGAGAACTTGTGGATCTCTTCCAGACTAATGTGATTTGATCGACCAAGACGCCCCAAAAGGTCACTATGAACACCTCATAAAAATACTTCACCCAACAAAAACCAGGAAGCAGATTGGAGAGAACTATGCCTGAATTCCCTAAATAATGGCTTATATATGTTTTTTTTACATTGAAAGGGGGATATAATATAGAGATCAATACTTTGCACTGGTATGGATTTTGATTTATTGATAGAAATTTAAAGTCTACTTTATTATATGTTTATTTCTGCTCTTGATTAAATTATTGTGTTTGCATGAATCATTTTAAAATGTAATGTATAATTAAGAAATATAGGTTAATTGATAATTATCTATAATAGTCAAGTGCATAGTCATGTTAGTTCAGTTTTCTAGATATACAGAAATATATTTCAGATGGAAGGGGATTCTTCAAATCTTTCAAAGGCTTTCGTAATATGCTATTTAAGATATTGAAAACATAGACCTTTCATGCATTGAGACACATTTGCTCCTGGTAGCATTAATTTACTTCAAGAGGATGATGGGCATTGAAGAGGCTCTTCGTGGAGTTTGCTAGCTGGTTTGGAAAGAAACTGCTCTGGCCTGGATGACTTGATGTTAGGCTGTGTAAACTAGACATGCTGACCCACAGAAAAATGACTGCTGAAGTTGTCTAAAAAAGGTGAGACCATTCTATGAGGTGCTTGCTTCATGAAAGAGACTGCCAGACGTTCTGCAGGGCACAGAAAAAAGTTAGTGACAAACTGCCAATATAGGTGGAACTCTTTTTGAACGTCCCTACTTCATGGAAAAGTCTGCCAGATACTATGGGCCTGTAGGCTGAATAATGGATGCCTCAATGTTACAGAATAACTTTAGGTGACTCTCCAGGCAGCAAAATGTTTTTGTCAATTCTAAAGTTTTAGAAGTTGCTTACAATGCACTTCTTGTTAACATAGATAATTTTATATCCTCTAAAGTCTTGATGGAGTTGAAGAATAGATAGTTATAATTATCATTTTCCTTAGTTATGATAAAAGATAAAGTAGATAAAAATATTGTAACTGTAATTCTTGTTTGATACCTGTTTTGTTATATGTAATTCTACTAAGTTAAAGTTAAAACCTTTGTTTTTATTTAGACAGAAAAGGGGAAGTGGTGTGGAATTCCCCTCTGTAAGCTGTGAATACCATTAGTCAATAAAGAAACTGTATTGAATCTGCTCAGGGCAGAATAGAGGTAGTCAGGGAAAACTAAACTGAATGCTGGGAAAAAGAAGGCAGAGTAAGGGAAGCCATGTAGCCCCACCAAAGACAGACACTGGACAGAGCCTTGCTGGTAAGCCACAGCCATGTGCCAATACACAGATTAATAGAAATTGATTAAATTAAGACGTAAGAGATAGCCAATAAAAAGCTAGAGCAAATTGGTCAAGCATTGATTTAATTAATACAGTTTTTCTGCGTGGTTATTTTGAGTCTGGGCAGCCAGGAATGAACAAATGGCCACCTACAACAATCGTCCCTAGTTTTTCTCATTTACCAACTCCTTGAGATCTTTAACAAATACTTATTTGGGGGGATCTTCTTGCCCTATTAGCTGTCCATGTTTTATTAAATATTAATAATAATACTATATGCAAGATGCCTGCTTAGCTTTCCTTGCAAAGATATCTCACTTGATAATATCTACACATATATTCTTTAAGAACACCTCTTTGTCTGCTTTCAACAGTTTCTGGATGGAGGTTCTATGGTGACATTTAAGATAGTAACCAGTCTGACTACAAAGCACGGCCAATTCAGGTACCCTCTCCTCTATTACATAAAGTCTTAGCTGGGATCATCTTTGTGGATTCCTGGGAAATTCTCTAGTGCCAGGTTTCTTGCTAGCCCTATCATGGCTTCCTCAATCAAGATATCTCTTTCCTTGTTCTTATCTCTGTCCTCCCATCTTACTATCCCATTCCCTCAAATTCTCCTTCCTCCTCCCATTCTCTCCTCCTCCTCTCTTTCCACCCTCCCTTCTCCCCCTAACCCCATGCTCCCAATTTTCTCAGGAGAGCTTATATATTTCCCTTTCCCAGGTGGATCTATATATGCTTCTCCTTGTTACTTAGCTTCTCTGTGGTCATGGACTATAGGTTCATTATCATTATTTTACAGATAGTATCCACTTATGAGTGAACATACCATGCTTATCTTTCTGGATCTGGTTTACCTCACTCATGATGGTTTTATTTAGTTCCATCAATTTGCATGCAAATTTCAATATGTCATTGGTTTTTGTTGTTGTTAACCACTGAGTAGAACTCCGTTGTGTGAAAGTATCACATTTTCTTTATCTATTCTTCAGTTGAGGGGCATCTAGGTTGATTCCAGGCTCTGACTATTACAAGTAATACTGCTATGAACATAGTTGAACAAAGATCTTTATAGTATGATTGAGCATCCTTTGGGTATATGCCCAAGAGTAGTATTGTTGGTTCCTGTGATAGGTTTATTTCAATTTTCTAAGAAACCACCATACTGATTTCCAGACTGGCTGTCAAAGTTTGCATTCTCACCAGCAATGGAGAAGTATTCCTCTTATTTTGCATCCTCTCCAGCATTTTCTGTCATTACTGTTCTCTTCTTAGCCATTCTGACCAGTGTAAGATGGTATCTCAGAGTAATTCTGATTTGCATTTCCATGATGGCTAAGGATGCTGAACATTTCCTTAAGTGTCTTTTGGCCATTTGAGATTCTTCTGTTGAATATTCTCTGTTTAGATGTGTATCCCATTTTTAATTGATTATTTAGTATTTTGATATCTAATTTCTTGAGGTTTTTTTATGTTTTGGAAATCAGTCCTTTGTTTTATGTGGGGTTGATTAAGATCTTTTCCCATTCAGTAGACTGTCTTTTTGTCTTACTGACTGTGTATTTTGCTTAACAGTTTCAGGAGGTCCCATTTATTTATTGTTGTTGTCAATGTCTGTGTTGTTCATGTTATATTTGCAATGTGGTCTCCTTTGTTTATGCATTGAAGAGGCAGAAATACACAGCAGAGGAATGAACTGAGCTCCCATAGGACGGTTGAAGAGTAGGAGGAGTGGGAATATAAGCTGCTGTGGGACAATAGTCTGTACCCTATCACTTGTATTTTAAATAAACACAGATTGTCCAGCAACCAGCGAGGAAGTATAGATGGAGTGACCAGGCAGGAAGCAGAGGTGGGCCAAGGAGAACAGAGGAATCTTGAGAAGATGAAAGATTCAGTGTGCAGTCATCACCTAGCCACAGAGGAAGCAAGATGAGACTGCCTTGCCAAAAAAAGGTACCACATGGCTAACATAGACAAAATATATGGGCTAATATCTAATATAAGCTATAAGAGTTAATAAGGCTCTCTTTCCCCCTTCCCCCTGGGGCCACAAGATCTCCCCAGAGCTGTTCCCTTGCACGCTGGGCCTGGGCTGTGGGCTCAACCCGGAAGGGGCAGTTCCTGTGCTTTGATAGCCTGCCTGAGGACAGGCAGGCCCTGTGTCAGCTCAGCCATATTCCTGGCCACCAAGAGGCAGTGAACTTCTAGCAGACATCCATTGGAGGAGGGGTGAGTTTGTTCCTGGCCCGAGGGCTTTGGCTAGGAGGAATTCAGACTTTCCCCGCCCCCCTAGACTTTCTGGTCACCCTGCAGTGGTGGCTCCACCCTGCTGAGTTCTCCTGAATGCAATCCCAGCATTCATCCAGGTACACCTTCCTCTCTTCCCCCCTTTCCCCTGGGGCCACAAGATCTCCCCAGAGCTGCACCCTTGCTTGCTGGGCCTGGGCTGTGAGTGCAACCCGGCAGGAGGGAGTGCCTGTGTTTCAATAAACTGCCTGAGGAAAGGTAGGCCTTCTGTCAGTGAAGTCCCTGCCCAACAAGGGAACCTGACCTGGTACTAGAAGATCCAATATAGAGCAGTTGAAGGAAAAGATGAGCATAACAGGAACAATTCATCAGGAGGAAGTCTCAATCCTGAATATCTATGCCCCTAAAATAAAGCCTCCTACTTATGTAAAAGAAACACTTCTAGAACTCAAGGCAGTCATCAAACCACAAACACTAATAGTAGGAGACTTCAACACACCTCTCTCACCAATGGACAGGTCAATCAGACAGAAACCTAACAGAGAAATAAGAGAATTATTTGAGGTATTGAATCAAATGGACTTAACAGACATCTATAGAACATTCCACCAAAATAGGAAAGAATATACCTTCTTCTCTGCAGCTCACGGAACCTTCTCGAAAATTGACTACATACTCGGTAACAAAGCAAACTTCCACAGATACAAAAAAAGTTAGAATTCAAGAACAGTGCTACCCCCAGGAAGCCAACAAATTCATGGAAGTTGAACAGTCAACTACTGAATCACCCCTGGGTCAAGGAAGAAATAAAGAAAGAAATTAAAGTCTTCCTTGAATTTAATGAAAATAAAGACACAACATACTCAAACCTATGGGACACTATGAAAGCAGTGCTAAGAGGAAAGTTCATAGTACTAAGTGCCCAATTAAGGAAAACGGAGAAAGCACACTTTGGAGACTTAACAGCACACTTGAAAGCTCTAGAAAAAAAAGAAGAAGCTGATTCACCCAGGAGGAGTAGAAGACTGGAAATAATCAAACTGAGGGCTGAAATCAACAAAATAGAAACACAGAAAACAATCCAAAAATCAATGAATCAAAAAGCTGATTCTTGGAGAAAATCAAAAAGATTGACAAACCCCTATCCAAATTAATCAAACGGCAGAGAGAGAACAGGCAAATTAATAAGATCAGAAATGAAAATGGGGACATAACCACAGACACAGAGGAAATTCAGAGAATCATTAGATCTTACTACGAAAGTTTATATGCCACAAAGTTGGAAAATGTTAAAGAAATGGACATCTTTTTAGATAAGTACCATATACCAAATTTGAACCAAGACCAGGTGAACAATCTAAATAGACCTGTCAGTCATGAAGAATTAGAAGCTGTTATCAAAAATCTCCCTACCAAAAAAAGCCCAGGACCAGATGGTTTCAATGCAGAATTCTACCAGAACTTCCAGGAAGAGCTAATACCTATACTCTTTAATGTATTTCACAATATAGAAACAGAAGAATCATTGCCAAACTCTTTTTATGAAGCTACAGTTACCCTGATACCAAAACCACACAAAGCCACCACCAAGAAAGAGAATTACAGGCCAATCTCACTCATGAATATTGATGCAAAAATACTCAATAAAATACTGGCAAACCGAATTCAAGAATACATTAGAAAAATTATCCATTATGATCAAGTGGGCTTCATCCCAGAGATGCAGGGCTGGTTCAACATACGCAAATCTATCAATGTAATCCATCATATAAATAAACTGAAAGAAAAAAACCATATGATCATTTCATTGGATGCTGAAAAAGCATTTGACAAAATTCAACACCCATTTATGATAAAGGTGTTGGAGAGATTGTGTATACGAGGATCATACCTAAATATAATAAAAGCAATATATAGCAAGATGACAGCTAACATCAAATTGAACAGAGAGAAGCTCAAAACCATTCCACTAAAATCAGGAACGCGACAAGGCTGTCCACTCTCTCCATACCTCTTCAATATAGTGCTTGAAGTTCTAGCAATAGCAATAAGACAACATAAGGGGATCAAGGGGATTCGAATTGGAAAGGATGAAGTTAAACTTTCGTTATTTGCAGATGATATGATAGTGTGCATAAGCTACCCTAAAAACTCTACCAAAGAACTCCTACAGTTGATAAACACCTTTAGTAATGTGGCAGGATACAAGATCAACTTCAAAAATCGGTTGCCCTCCTACACACAAAGGATAAAGAAGCAGAGAGGGAAATCAGAGAAACATCACCTTTCATGATAGCCACAAATAGCATAAAATATCTTGGGATAACTCTAACCAAGGAAGTGAAAGACATATTTGACAAGAACTTTAAGTCCTTGAAGAACGAAATTGAGGAGGACACCAGAAAATGAAAAGACCTCCCCTGCTCTTGGATTGGGAGAATCAACATAGTAAAAATGGCAATTCTACCAAAAGCAATCTATAGATTCAATGCAATCCCCATCAAAATCCCATCAAACTTCTTCACAGACCTTGAGAGAACAATAATCAAGTTTATATGGCAAAACAAAAAACCCAGGATAGGCAAAACAATCTTATACAATAAAGGAAGCTCTGGAGGCATTACCATCCCTGACTTCAAACTCTATTACAGAGCAACAGTATTGAAAACAGCTTGGTATTGGCATAAGAACAGAGAAGTCGACCTATGGAATCGAATAGAAGACCCGGGTATTAACCCACAAACTTATGAACACCTGATTTTTGACAAGGGAGCTACAGGTATACAACGGAAGAAGGATAGCATCTTTAACAAATGGTGCTGGCATAACTCGATGTCAGCCTGTAGAATAATGAAAATAGATCCATATCTATCACCATGCACAAAATTCAGATCCAAATGGATTAAAGACATCAACATTAATCTGTACACTTTGAACCTGATAGAAGAGAAAGTGGGAAGTAGTCTACAAGATATACCCACAGGAGACCACTTCCTAAGCAGAACCCCAGGAGCGCAGACAATAAGAGTATCAATGAATAAATGGGACCTACTGAAACTGAGAAGCTTCTGTAAAGGAAAGGACACTATCAGTAAGTCAAAAAGGCTACCTTCGGACTGGGAGAAGATCTTCACAAACCCCTTATCAGACAAAGATCTGATCTCCAAAATATACAAAGAACTCAAGAAACTAGACACTAAAACTCTAATTAACCGAATTAAAATATGGCGTACTGATCTGAACAGAGAATTCACAACAGATGAACTTCGAATGGCCAAAAGGCACTTAAGGTCATGCTCAACCTCCTTAGCAATCAGGGAAATGCAAATCAAAACAACTTTGAGATACCATCTTACACCTGTCAGAATAGCTAAACTCAAAAACAGCAACGATAGCCTATGCTGGAGAGGATGTGGGGTGAGGGGAACACTCATCCATTGTTGGTGGGAATGCAAACTTGTGCAACCACTGTGGAAATTAGTGTGGCGGTTTCTCAGGAAACTGGGAGTCAACCTCCCTCAGGACCCAGCAATTCCACTCTTGGGAATATACCCAGGAGATGCCTTAACATACTACAAAAGCATTTGTTCAACTATGTTCATAGCAGCACTATTTGTAATAGCCAGAACCTGGAAACAACCTAGGTGTCCCTCAATAGAAGAATGGTTAAAAAAGGTGTGGAACATATACACATTAGAGTTTTACTCAGCGGTAAAAAAACAATGACATCTTGAATTTTGCATGCAAATGGATGGAAATAGAAAAGGCTTTACTGAGTGAGGTAAGCCAGATCCAAAAAGAGGAATATGGTATGTATTCACTCATAAGTGGATTCTAACCATAATTAAAGGTCTTTGAGCCTATTATTCGTGATCCTAGAGAAGCTAAATAAGAAGGTGAACCTGATGAAAATCATGTAGCTATCCTCCTGGAGATTGGAAATAGACAAGAGTCCCAGAACCTTCATCTGGTGATGGATGGAGATAGAGACAGAGACCCACATTGGAACAGTGGACTTAACTCCCTAGGTCCAAACGAGAAGCAGAAGGAAAGAGAACGTGAGCAAAGAAGGCAAGACCAGAGGGAACCTTCATCAGAAGATGGATGGCGATACAGACGGAGACCCACATTGGAGCACAGGACTGAGCCCCCCAAGGTCCAAATGAGGAGCAGAAGGAGGAAGAACATGAAAACGGAAATCAGGACTGCGAGGGATGTGATCACCCACTGATACAAGGGGACAGATCTAATGAGAGTTCACCAAGGCCAGTTGGACTGGGACTGAATGAGGACGTGATCCAACCAGATTCTCTGAATGTGGCTGGCCCGGAGTCTTTCTGAAAAGCCACTGACAATGACACTGGGACTTGTTTCCTCTGTATATACTGGATTTTGGGGATCCAGTCTGTCTGGACACTGACCTTCCTGGACCTGGAGGGAGGGGGGAGGAACTTGAACTTCCCACAGGCAGGAAACCCTGACTGCTCTTAGGGATGGAGAGGGAGGAAGAGAGGGAGTGGAGGGGAGTGGGAGGGTGTTGGGAGTAGGGGCAGAAATGGAAACTTTTATAATTTAATAAAATTACTTTCTAAAAAAAAGTTAATAAGAATCCTGAGCTACTAGGTCAACCAATTTACAATTCATGTAGACCTCTGTGTAGGGTTCTGAACAACTGTAGGACCTTTTGGGAAAGAAACCTCTATTAACAATGTGCAAAGATGTCAAGACCATGATGGCGATACCCACTGAAATAGCTCTCCTGCGTTATAGGGAGCTCACCACTTTAGGCTGTACAGGGAAGGAACAAGCATAAGACCAAACTAGGCCCTCTGAATATGGATGACAGTTGTATTGCTGGGGAAGGCTCCAAAGCCACTGGCATTGGTATCAGGATTTATCCCTACTGTGTGTACTGGCTTTTGGAATCCACTGACTTTGCATGGATACCTTGCTCAGCCTAGATATAGTAGGAAGGGCTTTGGTCCTTTCCTAAAGCCATGTGCCTTACCCTCTTCGGAGGGAGATGGGGGTCAGGGTGGAGGGAATGGTAGAAGGGGAGGGAGTGGGAGTTGGGAATGGTAATAAAATGAACCAAGTATCGTTTGTTTTTGTTTTTATTTTTGCTTTTAAAAAATAAAGCAAAATAAAAAACATTTCTGTGGAACCCACACTTAAGATATTTATTAATTTATTTTCAATTTCCAAAAGATTTCTGTGAAACACTAATGAAATCCCTAGACAGTCTCATCAACCAAGTGAAATGATATTGTCAGAATTATTTTTCAAAATTCAGGATTAAAAAAAGCATTGGTTGACTCCAGAAACGATTCTGATTTCTCGAGTAAGACAATACAAACTTTATGATAAATTGACCCACAAAATATTCTTAGCTTCAACACCTTAACCCTGTCCACACAATGCTGAGGTATTTCAGTTCCTGTTCATTTAAGTGGTCATTTAATATTAATTCACACTTAATTACCACATACTTTAAAACAACCAACATCAAAAATAAAGATAAATATAAAATAAGTGCACTACCCTCTGTTCAGGACAGAGACTCCAATCACTTGGTGTCATGGTTATCATGATGAATCCCCACTGCAACAGCACCCTCACTTCCTGTCTGTAACTTTTCTTTCCCTCTGCCTGTGCTGGCATAACCTGTGTTACAGGTTTCTAGGATTGATTTTTCAGCCTAAAATATCCTTGTATTCTGAATGTTACTTCAGTTTCTTCTGATCTTTCTCTGTGACCTTCTTGTTCATAGACCTTATAGTTCCTATTATCATGATAACTAAAAGGAAGAATCTTCTGATAAATCAGCAAGTACCATCTACTGAAGCTTTGGCTCCTGGGATATCAGGCATCCATTGGTTGATGAGATGACAGTTTCTATGATGATAATTAAAATATTAATATTCTGTGGTCCTTGTGACATCTTTTATATGATAACATAAAATTTGAGACTGTTTCTCAAATCTATTTAAATAATATCTGGCAATAATTTGGTCAAGGTTACTAAGATTTTTTTTAATTTTTATTTATTAATTTAATTATTTTAAAAAAGAAAACAAACTATCTTTTTTATTATATGTACTAATCTAAGTTCCTACTCCCTCCTCTCCTCCCATTCCTTCCACATATCCCTCACTCCACCCCCATCCACTCTTCTGAGACGGCAAGGCACATTGTTTTGAGGAAGGTCCAAGGTCCTCCTTACTATATCTAGACTGAACAAATTATACAACCAAAGAAAATAGATTTCCAAAAAGTCAGTACTGGCAGCCTACTATACTATACTATACTATAAATTCTGGTACTACTGCTAGTGGCCCCTTAGTCTGCCCAGTTATGCAACTGTCAACCACATTCAGAAGGACTAGTTTGGTCCTATGCTTGTTCCTTCCCAGTCCAGCTGGATTTGCTGAGCTCCCATTAGCTCAGGTAGACAGTTTCAGCGGTGAACACATCATGGTGTTGGTCTCTGTGCACATATTCTCATTCCCCTCACTTTTCAATTGGACTTTGGGAGCTCAGTCCAGTGTTCCAGTGTGGGTCTCTGCCTTTCTCTCCATCAGTTGCTGGATGAATGTTCTATGGTGATATTTAAGATATTCATCAATCTGACTACAGGCAAGGCCAGGTTTTGTACCTTCTCCTCTATTGATTAGGGTCTTAGCTAGGGTCATCCTTGTGAATTCCTGAGAATTTCTCTAGTGCCAGGTTTCTTGCTAACTCCACAATGGCTCCCTCAATCAAGATATTTTTTTCCTTGCTCTCATCTCTGTTTTTCCTCCATTTCAACTATCCCATTCTCTCAAGTTCTCTACCCCTAACCCCTATTTTTTCTTCTTCCTCTTCCACCCTCCCTTCTCCCCATTCCTATATTCTCAATTTTGTCAGGTGATCTTATCTTTTTCAACTTTCCAGATGGATCTATATATGTTTCTCTTAGTTTCTCTAGGATTGTGAAATATAGGCTCAATATTCTTTGTTTATAGGGAGTATCCACTTATGAGTAAGTATATACCATGTTAATCATTGAGAGTCTGGGTTACCTCACTAAGGATGGTGTTTTCTAATTCTATCCATTTGCATGTAAATTTCAAGATGTCACTGGTTTTTACCTCTGAGTAGTACTCTAATGTATAAATGTGTCACATTTTCTGTATCCATTCTTTGGTTGAGTAGCATGTAGGTTGTTCCAAATTCTGGATAGTACATACAATGCTGCTATGAATATGGATGAATAAATGTCTTTGTAGTGTGATTGAGCAACTTTTGTGTATATGCCCAAGAGTGGTACTGCTGGATCCTGAGGTAGGTTGATTCCCAATTTTCTGAGAAACTTCCATACTGATTTCCAGAGTGGTTGTCAAAGTTTGCATTCCCACCAGCAATGGAGGAGTGTTTCCTTTACTCTGCATCCTCTCCTGTGTAAGCTATAACTAGTGTTTTGTTTAGCCATTCTGACAGGTGTAAGATAGTATCTCAGAGTTGTTTTGATTTGCATTTCCCTGATGACTAAAGATGCTGAAAAATTCCTTAAGTGTCTATTGGCCATTTGAGAGTCTTCTGTTGAAAATTCTCTGTTTAGTCCTATACCTCATTTTTAATTATGTTATTTGGTATTTTGAGGTCTACTTTCTTGAGTTCTTTATATGTTAGGAGATCAGTCCATTGTCTGATGTAGATTTGATGAAGATCTTTTTCCATTCAGTAGGCTGTCCTTTTGTCATATTGACTGTGTCTTTTGCTTTATAGAAGATTCTCAGTTTCAGGAGGTCCCATTATTTATTGTTTCTCTCAGTGTCTGTGCTACTGGTGTTATTATATTTAGAAAGTGATCTCCTGTGCCCATGCATTCAAGGCTACTTCCCATTTTCTTTTCAACCAGGTTCAGTGTGTTCAGATTTATATTGAGGTCTTTAATCCAGTTGGACTTGGGTTTTGTGAATAGGGATAAATATAAATCGATTTTCATTTTTCTACATGTTGCAATCCAGTTATGCCAGCACCATATGTTAAAGATGCTTTCTTTTTTCCATTGTATAATTTTAGCTTTTTTGTCAAAAATCAGATGTTCATAGATTAATTGGATTAATATCTAAGTCCTTGATTCAATTCCATTGGTCAACCTCTCTGTTTTAATGCCAGTACCATGCTGTCTTTATTATTGCAGCTCTGCAATAGAGCTTGATATCAAGGATGGTGATACCTCTGGAAGTTCCTTTATTGTACAGAACTCTTTTGGCCATCCTGGGTTTTTTGTTTTTCCATATGAAGTTGATTGTTGTTCTTTTAAGGTCTATGAAGAATTGTGTTTGGATTTTGATGGGGATTGCATTGAATCTATAGATTGTTTTTGATAGGATTGCCATTTTTTTTATTATTTTTGTCCTGCCAGTCCAAGAGAATGGGAGATCTTCCATTTTATGGTATCTTCTTCAATTTCTTTTTTCAAAGACTTAAAATTCTTGTTGAATAGGTCTTTCATTTCTTTGATTAGTGTTATCCCAAGATTTTTTATATTATTTATGACTATTGTGAAAGGATTTCCCTCTCACCATTCTATCACTTGTGTATAGGAGGGCTACTGATATTTTTGAATTGATCTTGTATCCTACCACATTACTGAAGGTGTTTATCAGCTGTAGAAGTTCCCTGGTAGAGTTTTTGGGGTCACTTTCATATTCTGTCATATAGACTATAAATAATGAAAGTTTCACTTCTTCCTTTCCAATTAGAATCCTCTTGATATCCTTTTGTTGTCTTATTGTTATAGCCAGAACTTCAAGAAGTATGTTGAAGAGTATGGAGAGAGTGGAAAGCCTTATCTTGTTCTTGATTTCAGTGGAATTGTTGCGAGTTTCTCTTCATTTAATTTGATGTTGGCTGTCTTCTTGCTGTATATTGCTTTTATTATGTTTAGATATGTTCTTTGCATCCATGATCTCTCTAATACCTTTACTTATGAGGGTTGTTGAATTTTGTCGAAAGTTTTTTCAATATCTAATGACACAATCATATGTTTTTTCTTTTCGTTTATTTAGATGATGGATTGCATTCATAGATTTTCATATATTAAACAATCCCTGCATCACTGGAATGAAGCCAACTTGATCATGGTGGATGAATTTTTTGATGTTTTCTTGGATTCAGGTAGCCAGTATTTTAGTGAGTTTTTTTGCATCCATGTTCATGAGTGAGATTGTTTTGTAATTCCATTTTTTGGTTGAGTCTTTGTGTGGTTTTGGTATCAGGGTAACTACAGCCTCAAAAAAAGAGGTTGGCACTAGTCCTTCTGTTTCTATTATGTGGAACACTTTGAAGAGTATAGGTATTAGCTCGTGGAAATTCTGGTATAATTCTGCACTAAAACCATCTGGCCCTGGGCTTTTTTGGTTGGGAGGTTTTGATGCAGCTTCTATTTCCTTGCAGTTTATAGATCTATTTAAATTGTTCACCTGTTCTTGTTTTAATTTTGTTATATGGTATCAATACAGAAACTTGTCCATTTCTTTTACATTTTTAAATTTTGTGGAGTACAGGTTTTTGTAGTATGATGCTAATGATTGTCTAAATTTCCTCAGTGTCTGTCAGTGTCAATTAACTTTGTTAATTTGGAAGTTCTCTTTCTGCCTTTGATTAGTTTGGATAAGGTTTTGTCTATCCTGTTGATTTTCTCAAAGAACCAGCTCTTTGCTTCATTAATTCTTTGTATTGTTTTCTTTGTTTCTATTTTGTTGATTTCAGCCCTCAATTGATTATTTTCTGTCTGCTACTCCTCCTGGGTGAGTCTGCTTCTTTTCATTATAGAGTTTTTAGGTGTGTTGTCAAGTCACTGATGTGAGCTTTCTCTACTTTCTTTATGTGGGTACTTAGTGCTATGAACTTTCCTCTTGGCACTGATTTCATAGTGTCCCCTAGGTTTCAGTATGTTTTGCCATCTTTTTTGTTGAATTCTAGGAAGTATTTATTTATTTATTTATTTATTTATTTATTTCTTGAACCAGGAGTGGTTCAAAAGTTCACTGTTCAATTTCAATGAATTTGTAGGTTTTCTGAGTGTAGTGTTGTTGTTAAAGTCTAAGATTAAAAGATGCTGATCTGATAAGATGCTTACTTAATTTTTTTGCATCTGTGGAGGTTTGCTTTGTTTCCGAGTATGTGGTCAATTTTAGGGAAGGTTTCATAAGGTGCTGAGAAGAAGGCATATTCTTTTGTGTTTGGGTGAACATTCTATAGATGTCTGTTAAGTCCATTTGATTCATGACATCTGTCAGTTCTCTTATTTCTCTATTAAGTTTCTATGTGGTTGGGCTGATCATTGGTGAGAGATGAGTCTTGAAGTCTCCTACTATTAATGTGCTGGGTTTGATGTATGATTTAAGTTTTAGTAATGTTTCTTTTACATATGTGGGTGCTCTTCTATTAGGGGCATAGATGTTTAGAATTGAGACTTCATCTTGATTAATTGTTCCTGTTATGAGTATAAAGTGTCCTTCTCCATCTTTTCTGATTGATTTTAGTTTGAAATCTATTTTGTTGGATATAAGGATAGCTACACCTGCTTGTTGATTAGGTCCATTGCACTGGAAAACCTATTCAAACCCTTTACTCTGAGGTAATGTCTGTCTTTGAGGTTGTGGTGTGTTTCTTGTATACAGCAGAAGTCTAGATTCTGTTATTGTATCCATTCTCTTAGCCTGTGTCTTTTTATCAGTGAATAGAGACCATTGATATTAAGAGATATTAATGACCAGTGGTTGTTAATTCCTGTTATTTTTCAGTAGTGGTGCATGTATGTTTCCTTTCTTTGGGTATTGCTGGTATTTTGTGGCTGCAGTTAGCTTCCTTGGGTGGGAGTTTTTCTTCTAGCACTTTCTGTAGGTCTGAATTTGTGGATATATATTGTATACATCTAGTTTTGTGATGGAATATCTTGTTTTCTACATTGATGGTGAATGAAAACTTTGCTGGGTATAGTTCTCTGGGCTAATATCCATGGTCTTTAAGTGTCTGCAACACATCTACCCAGAACCTTCTGGCTTACATGGTTTCCATTGAGAAGTCGGGTGTAATTAGGATAGATCTACTTTTATACTTTACTTGACCTTTTCCCTTTGCAACTCTTAATGTTCTTTCTTTATTCTGTATGTTTTGCATTTTGGTTATCATATGGTGAGGGGATTTTTTTTGACCCAGTCTATTTAGTGTTCTGTAAGCTTCTTGCACCTTCATAGGGATATCCTCTTTTAGGTAGGGAAAGTTTTCTTCTATGATTTGTTGAATATATTTTCTGTGCCTTTGAGCTGGAATTCTTCTCGTTCTTCTTTTCCTATTATTCTTAGGTTTGGTCTTTTCATGGATGTTCCAGGTTTTCTTGATGTTTTGCATTATGAATTTGTTGGACTAATATTTTCTTTGACCAATGAATCTATTTCCTCTGTAGTATCTTCAGCACCTGAGATTCTTCTGTCTCTTGTATTCTATTGCTTATGTTTGTCTCTGTAGTTCCTCTTCATTTATCCAGATTTTCCATGTCCAGAATTCCCTTGGTTTGTGTTTATAGCCTTTATTTCAGTTTTCAAGTCTTGAAACGTTTGCTTCACCTGTTTGATTGTTGGTTTTTTGTTGTTGTTGTTTTGTTTGTTTGTTTGTTTTTTGTTTCCCTGGATTTCTTTGAGAGATTTATTATTTTCTCCTAAACTTTTGTTTGTCTTTTCCTCCATTTCTTTAAGGAAGTTTTTCATTTTCTCTTTAAAGGTCTCCATCATCTTCGTAAAGTTATGTTTAAAGTTGTTTTCTTCTGCTTCTTCTGGGTTAGGATGGTCAAGTTATATTGTTGTGTGACCATGGGGTTCTGGTGTTACCATGTTGTTTTTTAGGTGGTTGGATAAATTCTTGAATTGGCACCTACCCTCTTTTCCTTCAAATGAGGCCGGCATTGTCTTTGCATCTTGGTCCAATCCTTTCAGTGGCTCTCTAAGTCTTTAGGAGTTGTTCTGGTCTGCCTTGTACTGTCAATGTCTGTGTGTCAGGGAGCCACTGAGGTCTCTCTAAACTTGTACTTTTGGTCTTCTTTCATCGTTTGCTTTCTTGGTCCTCTCTCTTGCCCCCCCCCAACTGTTGTAGTAAGCTCATGGTTCCCTCAGTAATGAAGCAAACTGTGTTTTAGAGTTCTATGAGGTTGCTGAAGGACAGGCAAGATGGGGGCAGGATGGGGCTAGTGGCTTGCAGGGTACAGTGGATGAGTGTGGGTATATTTGTGTACAGGTTTACCTACAGAAAACATGGTGACTACAAATTTTAATGAGCTCTCTAGTTACTGGATTTTATATTCTTTTTGAGACAGGGTTTCTCTGTTTAACAGCTGTGGCTATCCTGGAACTAGCTGTGTAAACCAAACTGGCCTTGAACTCACCGATATCTGCCTGTCCCTGCTTCCCAAGTGATGGGATTAAAGGCATGTACCATCACTATCCACCTATTACACATTTTTTAAAGCTATCTTTATGTTTCATTTGTGTGGTGTGAGGATCCTTAACTCTACTCTTATTTACAGTTCTGTAGCTTTATCATGTGTTCTCAAGTAACAAAACAGTTGAGTGATCTATGTGTTGTGGAATATTTGATCACACTGAAATTCCTAGACTGTGTTAATAAAATTAACCTAGGATCAGGGGACAGAGTCAACAACCACTTGACAAGAATTAGCCATAGACAGTGTGGAGGATGGATAGAGACACACACAGAAGGTAGTAGGGAGGAACTTAGAGATTTCATGTTTCTTTTTGATTTGTGATATGTAGAGAAAGACACTCTCTTTCTGGGTCTCAAGTTAAAAAAGGAGGTCAACTGGTTGCTTCTCTGTTTCTATCAGACGTTCACTACAATATCTGACTCCTGGGTCTTTGTTTATAAATAGAGACTTGCTTGAAACCTACAGATTGTGACAACAGCAGAGCTGGGCTGCACAACCTGATGTCCCTTGAGGCAGCAACCTGAGCAGCCAAAGGAGCATTGACTGTGAGGCTGTGGGCCTCAGATGGTAGTTAAACTATCAGAGGCTCAGGCACAGCTTCTAAACCAACAGAAAAACAACATCTGATGCTCAATGTTGGGCACCAAAAATATTCAGATTTTCTTTGGATTGCCAGCTCCTGAATTATGATATGAAGCCTTCGTATTTATTATGAAAGCTTGGCCTTAGTTTAGGCTCGCTCCCAAATTGCTCTTAAAACTTAAACTAACCTATGTATATTAATCTACATTCTACCACGTGGCTCGTTGCCTCTCTCTCATACTGTATATCCAACTTGATCTGCATCTTGTTGGCAAATCCTGCCTCTCTTCTTTCCAGAGTTCCCATCTCCCACCCATCCACTCTTGCCATCCAGCTCTTTATTAAGCCAATCTGGATATGCCTTGGCAGGGATACATCTTCATAATGTACAAAAAGGTTATCCCACAACACCTATGTCCTTTGATTTTTAACTATTGAACAGGAAGACAGTCGGTGTAGCCCAGTGCACCTTCCAAGCCTTGTCTACCTTTGATTCATTTGACTCTGTGTCTACCATGTACACAAGATACTTCAGATGTTTAGTGAATACTATACCTCTCCTTTTTCTTTTAGTTTCTAACAATGTTATCATCTGCAATCGGTTTTTCACAATTTGAAATTGACTTCCGACAAAATCCCACCATTCATTAATAAAGATGTTCCTAATTTTTTAAATTATGTTACAGGGCATGTTTGAAAGCATCTAAATTCATTTCAGAGAGTTTGAGAATTTCTGACTTATCATTCTAAACCAAATCAAGCAAACCATTGGCCACACACGCAATGAGCACAGAAAGCTGCTCCCTCATACCTGGCCTTGGATTGCTACACATGCTGAGTTTTTTCTTCTGTTTTTTAAACAAAATACAGTATGGCTATAATAAAAAATGCAAAGAATTCATTACTTTTCTGTAACAGTTTGTATGGATTTATTACTTAATTAGTTTTTACCTTTATTTGCCAGAGGTTATTGAATGTACCTTATATCTCCATAAAGCCAGAACAAGAATCTCTGTAATCTTTTATAGGGTCTCCTATGAAAATGCAGTGTAGCTTGACACTGAAATGGATTAACATACCTCAGAGAGTTTTCAATTTCTCACATCTTTCAAGCAAGTGGAAAGATGTGCACTCAAGACGTGATTTATTTCCTATGTGGAAACAAAATCACTCAACAAAAAAACCGAAATTAATTATTTCTACCTGATTGTGGATGGCTGACACCTACACACCACCAATCTAAATTGTACTGAATCTGAAGGAGCTTTATGAGCAAGGAGAGAAGGAGAGGGGACAACATGCTAAGAAGAAACATTAACTATAAACCAGGCAGGATTGCAGGTGACATATGATGAACAATCAATGCAGACCCGGTACAGAGTTCAGAACTGCTATGGTTATTGTCATCTTCACACATATCTATATTACGTGCTAATGATCAGTAGGACAAGGACATCTTCCACTCTCAACATTGTCGATACAGAAATAATACAGTCATATCTAAGGAAGAAACAAAGCTATTTAACAAATATAAACATATTTTAGAAAAAGAATATTTGTGTATCATGAAATGGATATCATGTATTGCGCAAACTGGCATCTTACATGTCCCTTGAAACTCTCAGAGGACAAAGTGCAAAGTGCAAACCATTTTCTGAGTAGCCCATCTGTTTCAGGACTGAGTTTATCTTGGTGATTTTGAGGTTCTCTGTCTTTAGAGGCGACAGGTATTATTGTACTATTGTACACTCTCTGCTTCCTTGCACCATATGACCTTTGCAGTCATTAGTGTTTTGTCTTAATCTGATCTTGATGGAACTTTAAGAAAACATATCCTAAACACTTTTTAATAAGCTTTTGTTGTAAAAAATATTCCAAATTATTTGATTTTTCTTTAATATGTTAATTTTTCTCAAGAATTTGAGAGAATAAAAAATTATTCTGTATCTAGCAAAATTCTTTGGCCCATAATGACACTTACCATCAAGCCAAATGTCCTGAGTTCTAGAGGGACAGAATAGACTCCCACAAGTTGACATCCTATCTGTACAAGGACAATGCCTCAACATATATGCTCATATTCACAATAAATAAATAAATTTAATGAACATTAAACATTGTTGTGTTCAAATAATTCTCAGTAGATGAAATTGGGTTTCCCAACATGGAGAACTTAAGGAATACACTCCTTATGATCAACAGGTCAATGAAAAGCTTGTGTGAACTCAGATTATGATTTGTGGTCAAGGAAACAAAACCAAAAGATATCAGTGTATTTTGTGTTCAGATATAGGTGAGTTCATGGAGAAGAAATTAAATTGCTTACCTGTCATGAAATTCTAATGTAATACCAATGTTAAGAACGAAGTTTAAAAACCCTAACACAGTAACAAAAATTTCCTTTGTAGGAAATAAAACGACTTACAAGAAGAAAACAGATGAGGAAGAAAAACTCTGGTCAATACAATCAAGTATATTCTCTGAAATGGTCAAACCTTTATGAAGGAAAAAGGGCATAGAGTAAGAAGGAGGGCAAATGAAGAAGAAGAAGGGAGGAGGGGCTAGAGAGAGAGACAGACAGGGCTGTTATTAAATTAAAGGAGATAATGACATAATTTCACAACTCTAGCACAAAAGCCTTAGCAGCAAACATCCTGTACAGTCACGTAACAGCACATTGCAGACCACATAGGATATGAACAAAATTGTAGAAAGATATTTAAACATATGAAAAAGCATCTAGAAGAAACAAACAAATCTAAAAAGGCATATTACTAATTAAGTAATGTATTTCTGGTTAAAACAGGTGCCCAGACAGGCAAGCCCATACTCACATGGCTCACCTGGTGAACACTTTTCTTTTTTTTTATTTTATTTCTCCTTCTCTCTTTATTTTTTTTGAAAGTAATTTTATTAAATTATAAAAGTTTCCATTTCCGCCCCTCTTCCCAACACCCTCCCACTCCTCCCACTCCCTCTCCTCCTCCCTCTCCATCCCTTAGGGCAGTCAGGGTTTCCTGCCCTGTGGGAAGTTCAAGTTCCTCCCCCCTCCCTCCAGGTCCAGGAAGGTGAGTATCCAAACAGACTGGATCCCCAAAATCCAGTATATGCAGAGGAAACAAGTCCCAGTATCATAGTCAATGACTTTTCAGAAAGACTTCGGGCCAGCCACAGTCAGAGAATCCGGCCAAATTCCGAGAATCTGGTTAGATCATGTCCTCGTTCAGTCCCAGTCCAACTGGCCTTGGTAAACTCTCATTAGATCCGTCCCCTTGTATCAGTGGGTGATAGCATCCCTCGCAGTCCTGATTTCCTTTTTCATGTTCTTCGTCCTTCTGCTCCTCATCTGGACCTTGGGGGGCTCAGTCCAGTGCTCCAATGTGGGTCTCCGTCTGTATCGCCGTCCTTCGCCAGATGAAGCATCTATGGTGATAAGCAAAATATTCATCAGTATGGTTATGGGCCAAGGCCGGTTTAGGCACCCTCTCCTCTGTCCAGAGAACAATCTGAGGATCTCTCCTTGGACCTGGGATCCCATATATAATCAAGTCTCCTGTAAACCCTAAAATGACTCCCTTAGTTGAAATATATTCTTCCCTGATGCCATATTCATCCTTCCTCCCTCCCCTCCATCCCAGGCCACCGAGCTTTCCCCATTCCTCCCCTACTCCCTTCTCTTTAATCCTCTCCCCTTCCAACAACCCTCCCACCCCCCCACCCCATGCACCCGAGGTTACCTGGGACTCTTGTCTATTACCTACCTCCTGGCAGATAGCTAAATAATCTTCATCAGGTTCATCTTCTTATTTAGCTTCTCTAGGATCACGAATAATAGGCTCAAAGACCTTTAATTATGGTTAGAATCCACTTATGAGTGAATACATACCATATTCCTCTTTTTGGATCTGGCTTACCTCACTCAGTAAAGCCTTTTCTATTTCCATCCATTTGCATGCAAAATTCAAGATGTCATTGTTTATTTACCGCTGAGTAAAACTCTAATGTGTATATGTTCCACACCTTTTTTAACCATTCTTCTATTGAGGGGCACCTAGGCTGTTTCCAGGTTCTGACTATTACAAATAGTGCTGCTATGAACATAGTAGAACAAATGCTTTTGTAGTATGTTAGGGAATCTCTAGGGTATATTCCCAAGAGAGGAATTGCTGGGTCCTGAGGGAGGTTGACTCCCAGTTTCCTGAGAAACCGCCACACTGATTTCCACAGTGGCTGCACAAGTTTGCATTCCCAGCAACAATGGATGAGTGTTCCCCTCACCCCACATCCTCTCCAGCATAGGCTATCGTTGGTGTTTTTGAGTTTGGCTATTATGACAGGTGTAAAATGATATCTCAAAGTTGTTTTGATTTGCATTTCCCTGATCACTAAGGAGGTTGAGCATGACCTTAAGTGCCTTTTGGCCATTCGAAGTTCATCTGTTGTGAATTCTCTGTTCAGTTCAGTACCCCATTTTTTAATTGGGTTAATTAGAGTTTTAGTGTCTAGTTTCTTGAGTTCTTTGTATATTTTGGAGATCAGACCTTTGTCTGATGAGGGGTTGATGAAGATCTTCTCCCAGTCAGAAGGCAGCCTTTTTGTCTTACTGACAGCGTCCTTTGCTTTACAGAAGCTTCTCAGTTTCAGTAGATCCCATTTTTTCATTGTTTCTCTTATTGTCTGTGCTACTGGGATCCTACTTAGGAAGAGGCCTCCTGTGCCTATATCTTGTAGACTACTTCCCACTTTCTCTTCTATCAGGTTCAAAGTAGTCAGATTAATGTTGAGGTCTTTAATCCATTTGGACTTGAGTTTTGTGCATGGTGATAGATATGGATTTACTTTCATTCTTCTACAGGTTGACATCCAGTTATGCCAGCACTATTTGTTAAAGAAGCTATCCTTCTTCCGTTGTATACCTGTAGCTCCCTTGTCAAAAATCAGGTGTTCATAAGTTTGTGGGTTAATACCCGGGTCTTCTATTTGATTCCATAGGTCGACTTCTCTGTTCTTAATCCAATACCAAGCTGTTTTCAATACTGTACCTCTGTAATAGAGTTTGAAGTCAGGGATGGTAATGCCTCCAGAAGTTCTTTTATTGTATAAGATTGTTTTGGCTATCCTGGGTTTTTTGTTTTGCCATATAAACTTGATTATTGTTCTCTCAAGGTCTGTGAAGAAGTTTGATGGGATTTTGATGGGGATTGCATTGAATCTATAGATTGCTTTTGGTAGAATTGCCATTTTTACTATGTTGATTCTCCCAATCCAAGAGCAGGGGAGGTCTTTCCATTTTCTGGTATCCTCCTCAATTTCTTTCTTCAAAGACTTAAAGTTCTTGTCAAATAGGTCTTTCACTTCCTTGGTTAGAGTAACCCCAAGATATTTTATGCTATTTGTGGCTATCATGAAAGGTGATGTTTCTCTGATTTCCCTCTCTGCTTCTTTATCCTTTGTGTATAGGAGGGCCACTCATTTTTTGGAGTTGATCTTGTATCCTGCCACATTACTAAAGGTGTTTATCAGCTGTAGGAGTTCTTTGGTAGAGTTTTTGGGGTCGCTTATGTACACTATCATATCGTCAGCAAATAACGAAAGTTTAACTTCGTCCTTTCCAATTCGAATCCCCTTGATCTCCTTAAGTTGTCTTATTGCTATTGCTAGAACTTCAAGCACTATATTGAAGAGGTATGGAGAGAGTGGACAGCCTTGTCGCATTCCTGATTTTAGTGGAAAGGCTTTGAGTTTCTCTCCATTCAGTTTGATGTTAGCTGTCGGCTTGCTGTATATTGCTTTTATTATATTTAGGTATGATCCTTGTATCCCCAGTCTCTCCAACACCTTTATCATAAATGGGTGTTGAATTTTGTCAAATGCTTTTTCAGCATCTAGTGAGATGATCATATGGTTTTTTTCTTTCAGTTTATTTATATGATGGATTACATTGATAGATTTGCGTATGTTGAACCAGCCCTGCATCTCTGGAATGAAGCCGACTTGATCATAATGGATAATTTTTCTAATGTGTTCTTGGATTCGGTTTGCCAGTATTTTATTGAGAATTTTCGCTTCGATGTTCATGAGTGATATTGGCCTGTAATTCTCTTTCTTGGTTGTATCTTTGTGTGGTTTTGGTATTAGGGTAACTGTAGCTTCATAAAAGGAGTTAGGCAATGACTCTTCTGTTTCTATATTGTGGAATACGTTAAGGAGTATAGGTATTAGCTCTTCCTGGAAGTTCTGGTAGAATTATGCATTGAAACCATCTGGTCCTGGGCTTTTTTGGTAGGGAGATTTTTGATAACAGCTTCTAATTCTTCGCAACTAACAGGTCTATTAGATTGTTCACCTGTTCTTTGTTAAACTTTGGTATATGGTACTTATCTAAAAAAATGTCCATTTCTTTTACATTTTTCAACTTTGTGGCATATAAACTTTCATAGTACGATCTAATGATTCTCTGAATTTCCTCTGTGTCTGTGGTTACGTCCCCCTTTTCATTTCTGGTCTTATTAATTTGCATGTTCTCTCTCTGCCGTTTGATTAATTTGGATAGGGGTTTGTCAATCTTGTTGATTTTCTCTAAGAACCAGCTTTTTGATTCATTGATTCTTTGGATTGTTTTCTGTGTTTCTATTTTGTTGATTTCAGCCCTCAGTTTGATTATTTCCAGTCTTCTAGACCTCCTGGATGAATCAGCTTCTTTTTTTTCTAGAGCTTTTAAGTGTGCTGTTAAGTCTCCAATGTGTGCTTTCTCCATTTTCTTTAATTGGGCACTTAGTACTATGAACTTTCCTCTTAGCACTGCTTTCATAGTGTCCCATAGGTTTGAGTATGTTGTGTCTTTGTTTTCATTAAATTCAAAGAAGAGTTTAATTTCTCTCTTTATTTCTTCCTTGACCCAGGGGTGATTTAGTAGTTGACTGTTCAACTTCCATGAGTTTGTTGGCTTCCTGGGGGAAGCATTGTTGTTGAATTCTAATTTTAGTACATGGTGATCTGACAAGACACAGGTGGTTACTAATATTTTTTTGTGTCTGTGGAAGTTTGCTTTGTTACCGAGTATGTGGTCAATTTTCGAGAAGGTTCCATGAGCTGCAGAGAAATAAGTATATTCTTTCCTATTTGGTTGGAGTGTTCTATAGATGTCTGTTAAGTCCATTTGATTCAATACCTCCAATAAACCTCTTAATTATTTGTTTGGTTTCTGTCTGATTGACCTGTCCATTGGTGAGAGAGGAGTGTTGAAGTCTCCTACTATTAGTGTGTGTGGTTTGATGACTGCCTTGAGTTCTAGAAGAGTTTCTTTTACATATGTGGGTGCCTTTATATTAGGAGCATAGATATTCAGGATTGAGACTTCCTCCTGATGAATTGTTACAGTTATGAGTATGACATGTCCATCTCCATTTCTTCTGATTGATTTTAGTTTGAAGTCGATTTTGTTAGATATTAGAATGGCCACACCCGCTTGTTTCTTAGGTCCATTTGCTTGAAAAACCTTTCCCCAACCCTTTACTCTGAGTAGGTGTCTGTCTCTGTTTTTGTGGTTGAGGTGTGTTTCTTGTAAACAGCAGAATGTTGGATCCTGTTTTCGTATCCAATCTCTAAGTCTGTGCCTCATTATAGGTGAATTGAGTCCATTGATATTAAGTGATATTAATGACCAGTGGTTGTTGACTCCGGTCATTTTTTTTTTTTTTTTTAGATAGTAGAGCGTATGTGTTTTCCTTCTTTGATTTGTGCTTGTGAATGGTCGCTAGATGTTTGAGTTATTGTAGGCAGTGTTGGGAATGTTGGATTCCTTCGGTAGTGATTTTCCTTCTAATATTCTCTGTAAGGCTGGATTAGTAGCTACGTATTGTTTAAATTTGTTTTTATCCTGGAATATTTTGTTTTCACCATGTTCAAAGAAGTGGCCTCAATAATTTACAAGTTCCCTATTAGCAGAACTGAGGGACTATCTGACTCCATGAATTCAGGATTCACTATACTAAAGCTAAGTTACCACAAGGCAGTTGTGCTCCAAATCTTCCCCATCTCTACTTTCACTAGGAAGGTCTTACAAAACTGTGTTTTCTCTCTTACTTTTATTGATTTTATTGAGCTATATCTCTGCTCCCTCTCTTTCTCTCCCCCCAAACCCTCTCACATAGTTCCCATGCTCCCAATTTACTTAGGAGATCTTGTCTTTTTCTACTTCCCATGCAGTTTAGATCCACATATGTCTCTCTTAGGGTCTTCATTGTTGTCTAGGGTCTCTGGGATTGTGAATTATAGACTGGTTTTCTTTGTTTTATGCCTAAGAGCCACATATGAGTGAGTACATATGATATTTGTCTTTCGGGGTCTGGGTTACCTCACTCAATATGGTGTTTTCTAGATCTATCCATTTGCATCAAAAATTCAAGATGTCAATTTTTTTCCTGTTGTTTAGTACTCCATTGTGTAAATGTACCTCATTTTTCTCATCCATTCTTCAGTCAAGGGGCATTTAGGTTTCTTCCAGGTTCTAGCTATGGCAAACAATGCTTCTATGAACATAGTTGAGCACATGTCCTTGTGTTATGATTGAACATCATTTGGGTAGATACCCAAAAGTGGTATTGCTGAGTCTTGAGAAAGGTTGTTTTCTAATTTTCTGAGAAATTCCCACACTGATATACAAAGAGGCTGTACCAGTTTGCACCCCCACCAACAATGGAGGCTTGTTTCCCTTACTCCACATCCTCTCCAGTATAAGTTTCCATTAGTGTTTTTGGTTTTGGCCATTCTTACAGGTGTAAGATGGAATCTCAGTGTTGTTTTGATTTGCACTTACCTGATGTGGGGTTGGTAAAGATCTTTTCCCATTCTGTAAGCTGAGATTTTGTCTTGCTAAGCATGTCCTTTGCTTTACAGAAGCTTCTCAGGTTAAGAAGGTCCCATTTATTAATTGTTTCTCTCAGTGTCTGTCCTACTGGGGTTACATTTAGGAAGTGGTCTCCTGTGCCACTGTGTTCAAGTGTACTTCCCATTTTATCTTCTATAAGGTTCAGTGTGACTGGCTTTATTTTGAGGTCTTTGATCCATATGGATTTGAAGTTTTTTTTTTTCTTTTTTTTTCCTTTCTTAACATTTTTTTTAAAGTAATTTTATTAAATTATAAAAGTTTCCATTTCCGCCCCTTTTCCCAACACCCTCCCACTCCCCCCACTCCCTCTCCTGGACCTGGAGGGAGGGGGAGGAACTTGAACTTCCCACAGGGCAGGAAACCCTGACTGCCCTAAGGGACGAAGTGGATTTGAGTTTTGTGTATGGTGATAAATATGGATTTATTTTTATTCTTCTACATGTTGATATTCAGTTATGTCAGCACCATTTGTTGAATATGCTTTCTTTTTTCCATTTTATATTTTTTGCTTCTTTGTCAAAAATCAGGTGTCATTAGGTGTGTGGGTTATTATCTGTGCTTTTGATTCAGTTCCATTGGTCTTCTTGTCTGTTTGTATACCAATACCATGCTGTTTTCAGTACTGTACCTGTGTAGTAGGGTTTGAAGACAGAGATTGTGATGCTTCCAGATGTTCCTTAATTGTCCAGGATTGTCTTGGCTATCTTGGATTTTTTGCTTTTTCATATGTAGTTGAGTACTGCTTTTTCAAGTTTTGTGAAGAATTTTGCTGAAATTTTGATAGGCATTGCATTGAATCTGTAGATTGCTTTTGGTAAGATTGTCATTTTTTACTATCTTAATTCTAACTACCCAAGAGCATGGGAAACATTTCCATTTTCTGGTGTCTTCTTCAACTTCTTTCTTCAAAGATTTAAAGTTCTTGTCATACAAGACTTCCACTTGTTTGGTGAGAGTTACTTCAAGATATTTTATGCTATTTGTGGCTATTATGAAGGGTGATGTTTCTCTGATTTCTTTCTCAGTCCATTTATAATCTGTGTAAAGGAGGGCTACTGATTTTTTGAGTTAATTTTGTAATTTGCTACATTACTGAAGGTGTTTATGAGTTGTATAAGTTCCTTGATAGAATTTTTGGGGCCGCTTATATAAACTATCATATCATCAGCAAGTAGTGAGTGATGACTTCTTCTGACTTTCTGTTTTCAGTTATCTATTGCAAATCAGTAGCTTAGTGCTTTTGTTATTTCATTTGTTCATGGATAATAATATCAATAATCTTATTTTGCATTTATTTGCCATTTAGATGTCTTCTTTGGAGAAGGAGCCTTGAATTTCTTACCTTCAATTTATTCTTTTATTTGTTTCTTTATTTTTGAAGAAGGTTTGCACTAAGTAGCCAATGCTGATTTTAAGCTAGAAAATCTCTTTCCTTGGACTCATGATTTTTAGATTTTGTAACATGAGGGCTGGCTTGTTGGGGTTTTCTGTCCTGCCCGGTTGCCACAGCTGTTGAGCTCCAAAGAAAATCATACAGAAGTCTCCATAAGTTATAAGCTGATTGGACCATTAGCTCAGGCTTCTTATTAGCTCTTATGACTTATATTAAACCCTTATTCTGATCTATTTTTGCCATATGACTCGGTATCTTTTTCAGCTGGCAGGTCGCATGCTGCTTCCTTGGTGGTCTGCACAGGACTAGGATGAATCAGCTTTCTCTTTCCCAAAATT
Source organism: Myodes glareolus (assembly GCF_982192425.1). Classification (NCBI taxonomy): domain Eukaryota; kingdom Metazoa; phylum Chordata; class Mammalia; order Rodentia; family Cricetidae; genus Myodes; species Myodes glareolus. The sequence continues at coordinate 80,291,959 of NC_142033.1, read as the reverse complement.
CTCCTGTTCTCATTGCATCACCTCTACTTCCTGTTTGGCTTTCCTGCCTATACTTCCTGTCTGGCCAATCAGCATTTATTTAAAACATGATTGACAGAATACAGACAATTCTATCACACCAAGATTTCAGGCAAATCTCACTACACCTGGACCTGACCTTGTTATTAAATAGGTTTTCTCCTCATTGAATGGTAAGAGTTACTTTCATTGGCTTATAGGGAAATTTAAGACACAATCCTTATCAGGAATATGATTTGCAAATGTTTTTCCCTGTCTGATGGCTTATATTCCTTATTCATAATGACTCTGAAGCACAGTACATTTTAGTTTTGCTGAGTTCCAAATTTTCTACTTCTTTCTTGTTTTTCTGATGTTTTCTACAGTAAATTTAAGAAAATGTGCCTAACTGGAGATCATGAAGGTTTATTTTCCTATTGATTTGTCTTGTACTGTTGCTGAAAACAAAGGGAAAAAATTCTTTTTAAAGAGAAAACACAGGCCAGAGTCAGAGACCTCTGCAGGACTGGCCCAAGCCAGTCACCTCTGCAGGAGCGGGCCCAGGCCAGGTACATCTACGGAAACAGATCTGAGCCAGCGACCTCTACCAGAGCAGACCTGAGGCAGCAAACACTACAGGAGCTGATTCAAGGGAACAACTGCTGAGGGAGTAGGCCTGGGCCAGGGGCCTCTGCAGGACTGGGCCCAAGACAGGGATCTCCACAGGAGTGGACCCAGGCCAGTGACATCTATAGAAACAGGCCTGAGGCCACAACCTCAGCAGAAAAATCCCCAAACAAACAATGTCTGTGAGCACAGATCCAAAAGACTCCTGGTATTGCAGTGTGACACCCAGGAGCACTGAGTGACCTCTAGGACTGAACTGTGGCACTGACTGCACCATGAGGAGCAACCATCTGAGCCTTGGATCCACTGGCACCTGGAAGATTGATCACCAGAGACACAGACAGCCCCAACTACACCAATTAGGAGAAAAGATGGGTAGACAGGGTAAGAACACACACAAGACCACAAAGAGCAACACAACACCAATAAAAACTAGTGGCCTTACAATAGCAAGACTTGAACAACCAAATATAAATGAAGCAAAAGAAAATGACTTAAAAAATAACTTCAGGAGATTGTTTAAAACTCTTAAAGAGGAAATGAGAAATTCCCTCAAAGACATGGAGGAAAAGACAAACAAAAAAATTGAAAGATATCCACAAATCCATTAAAGAAACCAGGAAAGAGCAATCAAACATATGAAGGAAACTATTTAAGACTTGAAAACTGAAATATAGAAAATAAAAAAAAACACAAGCCAAGGGAATTGCAGAAATGGAAATCATGAGAAAATAATTAGGAACTACAAATGAAAGCATAAACATTTGCAAATCATATTCCTGATAAGAATTGTGTCTTAAATTTCCCTATAAGCCAATGTAAGGAACTCTTTCCATTCAATGAGAAGAAAACCTATTTAATAACAAGACCAGGTACAGGTGTAGTGAAATTTGCCTGAAATCTGAAAATCAGGAGCCCAAAGGAAGAGATTTTCTTGCTTAAAGCCAGTATAGGCTACTTAGTGCAAACCTTCCTCAAAATGAAGAAACAAATAAAAGAATAAATTGAAGGCAAAGAATTCAAGGCTCCTTCTCCAAAGAAGACATCTAAATGGCAAATAAATGCAAAACAAGATTATTGATATTATTATCCATGAACAAATGAAAAAACAAAAGCACTAAGCTACTGATTTGCAATAAATAACTGATAACGGAAGGTTAGAAAATTTCATCAAATGAGACTATGAAAAATATGAAAGCTCTGGGTGCCACCAATAATATTGCACTCATGTTGGGGAGAGGGCCACTTGTTTGTCCTGGCCGTCCAGCTAGCTTAGCCCTAAAACAACCACATATAAACTGTATTAATTAAACCACTGCTTGTCCCATTATCTCTAGCCTCTTATTACCAAATTCTCACATCTTGATTTAACCCACTTTTATTAATATATATATACATATACATATATATATATATATATATATATATATATATATATATATATATATATATATATAGCCACGTGGCAATGGCTTACCAGAAAAGATTTGGCATGTCTGTCTCTGGCAGCTCCATGCCATCTCCCCCACCTTTCTTTCTCCAAACATTTAGTTCCATCTTCCCCACCTATCTAGGTTCTGCCCTATCAACTAGGCCAAGGCAGTTTCTTTATTCATTAACCAATGAGAGCAACACACAAACAGAAGGGCCTCCTACACCATACCCACAGGAGAGAACCATCTAGAAACTCCTCCAGTAATTTAACAGAAAGTTATCCCCTGCATCAGGCCTCACCTCTATCTCTGCATTCATACATATATACAATTTAATAGTAAATAATTATACATTTTTACATTTCCATTTGCCTACGAATAACTGTTTCTCATATATATCTTTCTTATATACACATATATACATTATATGCATATATACATGTATACTTATAGTATGCATATAGCATATATGTGTATGAGAAACATAATACAGTCTATTTATATTTATTGTATAATAAAGTAATATATATATGTATATACATATATAAATGTGTGTATATAGGTAGAGAGAGAGAGGTATATTAAAGTACTAAGTACTATGGGGCATAGAACATCTAAACTCTTTAGGGCAGGCTTGTGTAATATAAACTCTAGTAGGATATATACTGTAATCTCAAGGCAGTATTCCCGCTTCCTCAAGAAATTTCAGGTGTTGCTCTTAAAGCTTTCAACTGGTTAGATAAGGCTTAGTCATACTATATATTGCAGTATTCTTTATTTAAAAACAAATTATTTTAAAAATTAATCCCATCCCAACATCAATACTGACCTTTGATCATAAACCAACTACCACAGCTACACGGATGTGGTCCCATCAACCATATTATGCTCTTCTTGGGAATGTGTAAGATGGTACTGAAAGCATGCCCATATCAAAATGTTTACCAAGATATGAAGAACAATGTTGTTCAGAATATGCAGAATGGTGTAGCAACCCATTTGGCATTTAACAACTAAAGAATAAGTGAAATTTAATGTATCCAAAAGAGGAATGTACATTGGCAAGGAGAAAGGAATCAAACACTTCATCATGCTGTAAGATGGTTTATCTCTGAAAGTGTTAGTCTAAATCTAAAAAGCTAGTTATAAAATTCACCTGTTTTATTTCATCTTATAAAATACCCTGAACAGACAACAAAGCATGAAGAGAAACAGGAACCAAATATGAGAACCTTTGTCAAGATGTTCAGCTCCACAAATGTCTTAACTTTGCTGTAATTTGAACTGTGGCTAGTGTGTGAAGTGTCAGCACAATTCTCCTGCAGAAGACACTGTACTCCTGCCAGTCTCTCAGAAGCCCCTCTTAAGGACATTTCTTGTTTTGCAGTGATAATGTGTATTCTGTCTTATCTGATGTTACCCTGCTAAGCACACAGAGTACAGACCTTCTCTCTACTCCAGGACAGCCTGCTAGATGCCTTGAACAAAGAGGGGCTCATAAGTGAATTCACAATCGTGGAAGTAAAGGCTTGAATTACTTTTAACCCCTAAAATAAAACATTCTAATAAAATCACATGAAATTTTGAAACAGCCAACACCTAAAACATGATATACAAGTAATGACAAGTTTAAATATTAACGCAGATGGTTTTAAATACTGGCTGATTTATGAAATGGCTGTGATGTGGCAGAACACTTGAGAATATTTTTATATAAAATCCTTCCTCCAAATACCTGTCATTTAGAAAATGGAATGAGCATAGAAAAATATCTTTAATTTAAACCTATTTTCTGACATTTTGTGCCTTAATTCTACAAATCAGTGAATCCTCATTATAAAATGCTTGAAAATTAAAACTATAGAAGGATGAAATACATTCCCATATTCCCAGTTACCACTATGCATATGATTGCTCCTTGTCTTTTTTATTGAAACAGTTAACGCAAAAATAAAACACGATTTAAGCATCCTGTGTGCAGTCCTGTGGCATGGTGCATTGGCTTTACTGATTGTAGAATCTTTAAATGAAGGCGAAGACAATGTATACCTAATATATGTAGCAGCACTCATAGAAAAATCTGAGGAAGCTGTGGAAAGAAAAAACAAAAATGATATTGAAATTTGGGATCGTCTTGTACCGGTATAATTAACTATGCTGTGTGTAGCAGTCAGTCTTCAGAAGTTCCGATGGTCGCTCTTAGATTAGGCATGACCAACAGACAACACAGTCACTTGACTCATAGAAGCAAGAGCTCCCCCTGCCGGCCAGGAAATGCTGTGGTTGAAGTGTGTTTTGGGCCAGTTCTCTGCCAGTGGGAGTCAATTGGGAGCACTCATTGCTGATTGGGCACTGTCACACCTGGGGAATGACAGGCTGATATGTGGACGTTTTGATGTCATGGAAGAAATACAATTTAGAAAATTCTCATAGGATAACAACTCTCTACTAAACAGAGGAAGGCAAATAGGGGAAAGGCCCGTTCTCATTAAGTAGCTCCTAATCTTGAGTTCAATTCTAAACAAAATGTTAAGGAAAATAAAACCAATACCAATGTCATTTATTAACATGAGAACATAAAATATTAAGATAGTTGACCTTTCTAGACAGCAGTGCTAAAATTATTCCTGTATATATTACATTTTAAATATTTAAAATGGGTTAGTATATATCGCTCCATTAACAGATTAGACCAGGCAAAGGTATGGGAGCAAAAGAACCATTCAGAGCCAACATGCATACATTAATAAATGTTTTCGGTTAAGAACAGGAAGGTATCACTTTTCATTATCAAGCATGACTCTCACACTGGGAAAGAAGTATGGGCCCACACATTCACTAGCCACCAACCCTGCGGGTTCAACTTACAAAGAGAAATAGCAGTATAACAGAGAAAATGGAAGATACTTCATTTCTCTAGTAAAGCTATATGGGAGAGAAGAAAAAAGTTGCTAAGTGGGCAAAAATTTAATATGAATAAAATAATTCAGCAAAATGTTCTGAAACCAAGAAATAATTAGTAGGTTAAGAGATCTGTACCTGTAAACAATAACTCAATAAAACCATTAACATTGGAAAGTCTTACTTTCAGTAATAGTGTAATTTAAAATATCACGAGGATTTAAGATGGTTTGATAGAACACAAGATAGTCAAGTTTATTAGCTTTATTAAGACTGACTGATGATATTGCAATTCACATTACAAAATCCTATTTTTGTTTTTAATATATAGTATATTGTTTTTCACATATGTATGTACGAAACCCTACAAATAGTGAAGAAACAGGTAATACCCAATGAAAAGTTTGTAAAAAAAAATTAAAAAAAAACCTCAAAAGTTAATTTACCAGCAAAATTGAACAGAATGGACAAAAGACCAAAATGCTTAAATCTACTAGGAATTATAAAACTATAGCTTCATATAAAAATAAGTTTATCTTAGTTTTCAAATACTCATGTTGGGAAAAATCGGGCTAACTCTGTGTTGAGAGAAACATGAACCTGGTGACACTTTTGGGGAGAACGCAGGAGGGTGAAATTATTGAGACCACAATGGAGGGGCTGGAGAGAGGACAGGCAGTTGAGCACTCTCATTGCTTGCAATGAACAGGTCCATTTCCCCCACTTGGCCACAATATGGCTGCTAAAAAAAACCTTCCTGTAACAGCAGTTCCCGGGATGTGAGGCCCTTTTCTATCCTCCACAGGCTCCTGTGCGCAAACTCTTTTTGAACATATACTCAGGCATGCACATGCACACAGGCACGCCATGAAGGATAGGGGAAGTCAGGCAGGGTGACTCAGACATGCCATAATGCAGGCCAGATCTAAGTACTCAACATGTGAATGTCAGCAGATGTGAAAGCATCCTGGTTATTGACGCTAAAAGTTCAAACCACATCAAAACTGAGGCTTCAATCTTCAGGGGAATGAAAATATTGATGTTCAATGTGATGGGACATTAAGAGACCCACAAGGGCAATCAGTAACAACTTTTTGAGCAACACAAAGACAGACCTTTTCCTTCAAGCCTCTGGAGTTTTGAAACACAGTCCTGATGTGGGATTTTCCTCTGTATACTGTGAATACCATTGTTTAATAAAGAAGCTGCTTTGGGCCTGTGATAGAGTAGAGCAGAGCTAGGTGGGAAAATCTAAACTGAATGTTGGGAGAAAGAAGACCGTGTCACTAGAAGTCATGTAGCCCCGCCAGAGACAGACATCGAATGGAACTTTATCTGGTAAGCCACAGCCATATGGCAATATACAGATTAATAGAGATGGGTTAAGTTAAAATGTAGCAGTTAGCCAATAAGAAGCTAGCGCTAATGGGACAAGCAGTGATTTAATTAATACAGTTTTGTGTGATTATTTTGGGGCTGAGTAGCCAGGAACAAACAAGGAGCCTCCTACTACAAATTGACACCCAATGTAGTTAAGCCAAATATCCCTCTGTGAGGCCAGCCTGCAGTTGGACTGAAGATAAACACCTGCCATTTTTCATCAGTAAAGTGAACAAGTTTGTGTCAGTTCTCTATGCTCAAGTAAACCTATGGAGACTTTACTGGGTTTAGATTTTTGATTGCCATCAATTAATATTATCTCCGGTTTTCTAAATGAATTTTACCCTTTTTTTATGTCATGATAAGGGGCTGGATGAGTGGCTCAGGATGGATTCCCAATCTACACATACAAGTCACATGGGCATGCCAGTCTTTTTTAACCCAAGCACACTGGAGACAGAATCAAGTAATTCTGGAGCAAACTGGTAAGACAGACCAGGTGAAACTGAGTTCTTATTTCAGCAAGAGACCCTGCCTCAGAGTACAGGGTGAAAAGTCATACAGGAAGATTGATGTTGGGCCTCGATGTATGTACACACACACACACACACACACACACACACACACACACACACACATGCACTTGGACCTTCATGTAAATGTATATCAGCACACATGCAAATAGACATTCACACATTCTACATATATAAGCATATGCAATAAATAAGAACAAAATGAAACAAAATCTACAAACTTGATAGAGAATGACTCTGGTATAAGTGAACAAGAAAATGTATAAGATATGTTCATTCTAATCATATGGTGCCTATAGGTAAGTCTGAGTTATCTATTGAGTATCAGACTAGCCTGTGCCACATGGCAAAACCTAGTCTCAAACTTGAAAATATATATCTAATGATTATGATAATGAAAAATTAGAAATAACCTTATTTTTCATTCACAGAATATACATCAGACTAATGAACAGTAGGAAAGAAATCCTACCACATCAAAGCAAATGATTCAGATTTATACAAATCATATGGCAATATAAACATTGAAAATGTAATCACATAATGACACATACTATACTTAAAGACAATGGTGCTATAACCAGGATACAGACAGATGGTATTTTTCTGCAAATGGATTTCAAAAGCATCATTTGGCATTTAAGCACCTTGCACAGTTGTCGCTAAGAGCAGATGCTCATAGTGCATTTGAGTATGGTTCTTTGCTTCCTTTGTTTTGCCTTAGGTTGTGTTTTTACTGTTTTGGGCTGTTTGGTTTTGTTTGGTTTGGTGTTAAACTTCAAACTCAGACCTTGAGTATACCAGCTAACTGATCTATGACTGAGCTATCCCCAGCTATGAAGTATGATTTTTCAAGCCCATTGCTGGACCAGAAATGAATCTTTTATTTGAAGTTTCTTTGTGAAGTCAAGTAGGTCACAATGGAGAGCTGAGGGTACCAATATGCAGTCTGAAACATCAACAGTAGATTGGGGGGAGACTCTCTGATGTCAAAGATCAGGAAGTGTCTTAGCATCTCAATAGCTAATATGGGTATAAAGACTGAGTATCTATTCTAATAGGATACAAGTAATTGAGTAAAAATTTTAAAATGGAATATATTTATATTTGATTTATATTTATATGTTATATATGCGTATGTATGAGTATAAGTGTATTTGCACATATATCTTCATATGTAAATATGTACTTATGCACATCTCTGTGTTTGCAATTATTTATTTTGTTTTGTTAAAGGGTTAGTGCTAATGTGGTCACAAATTATTTTTAATTGTCATATGCATGTGTAAGAATACAATCTAATATTCTAAAACATTCACATATTTAAAGTAGTTGAATTAATCTGGTTAGTATACGCATTGCCTCCCATACAAATCACTTATTTTCAGCAAGGATACTTAGATTGCTGAAATGAATTCAAAAGGCTAAAACTTCTTATAAGTTCCAGTAAAATTAGCACAAAACATCCACACTTCAAAAATTCATGTTATACAAACCCCAAACTAAATTATGTGACTAGACTCCAGACAAAAGTTGTCAGAGGAGCCATAAGGAGTAACGAAGTATGTAGGTCTGGCAACTGTGTCACAGGTCTGAACATCTGAAGATCTATGGGCTAAATTCACCATAGTAGAGTAGAGTGACAAAGATGATTCTGAAAAATTTCTATGGACCACAGGAACAATATTGGCAAAGCAGCCTGTGCCATAAGGGGAAACCGGGTTGTACTAATCAGGGCTCTTTAGAAGGATGGAATCAATAGAATGAGTATGTATTTAATGGAGATTTTTGGGGGGGGTTGGCTTAAGTGATTAAGTCTGGGTAGTCTAGCAATGACTGTCTTCACATCAGAAAGGCTGAAAACCCAGCAGCTACTCAGTCTAGCTCCTAATCTGGCACTGAAGGCCAGAAGAATTCTTACAGAGCTACCAGTTTTCACTCCAAAATGGGAATCCCAAAGAATCTGCTCATTAGTGAAGGAATGCAGTAGCAACAATATAGATCAGTGCTTCTCACCCTGGGGGTTGTGACCCATTTGAAGTCACATATATGATATTCTGCATATCAGATATTTACATTATGTTTTATAACAGTAGCAAAATTACAGGGATGAAGTAGCAATGAAGTTATTTTACAGTTGGGGTTCACCATATCATGAGGAACTAGTTAAACGATTATTGCATTAGGTAGGTTCAGATGGTGTAAATAAGATTAAGAGATCAGAAGGAAGCAAACAAGAAGCAAAGTCTTTTTTATCACTGACCTCCTTTTATCTGGGTTGTTATTGGAAGATGCCACCCACATTCACAGTGAGTCTTTCCACGTCAGATGATCTCAGCAGATAATAGCTCCTGGCTGTGCACAGAGGCCTGTCTTTTAGTGTATTTTAGTCCAGGAAAGCTGATAAGCAAAGTTAACCATCACATGAGCCAGCACAATAAACCAAGCAAAGGAAATACACCAAAGACAGCTGAAATAACAGGTCAAATGAACCTTACTGACAGATCATACATTTGGGAGCACAGGAAATACAATTTAACCAGCAGAAAGTATACGAGAAATAAAAATTTAGCAACACATGCATGTATGTAACAAGAAAAAAGGCTAAAAATTTCATCCAGAGCATGGAGATACATGGGAGGGGTTGGAGAGAGGGAAATGAATGGGAAATGGTGTCATAACATTATAATGTCAAATAAAATTATTTTTAAATGAAAAATATTTTAGCAAGGTTTTCAAAAATAAAATGAGTTTAGAAAAATCAGTCAACATTTAAATGTAAAATGATCTTTTATGATCATCACATTAATTTAAACAACTATGAAAATAATAGTTTGAAAGTTATAAGTGAGCATCACATTATATGGGCTGGAGAGATGCTTCAGAAGTTTAGTGAGCATGCTGCTCTTGAGTTTGGTTCCCAGCACCTATGTCAGTCAGCTCACAATCCTCTAGGGAATTCTATGCCCAGTGTCTTTTGGCCTTCATCCTAGGCAGCTAAACTCATGTACACAACTCATACCAACACACATGCATACGCATAAATAAAAATAAATCTCTGATATTTAATATTAATTATAGAGGGGCTTCAGATTACAGTATAGATAAATCTGTTTGTAGAAGAGTGAAATTGTAATCCAACATTATAGTTCCTTTATTTTCAACTTTTTACTATTTGGGGACCCTGCAAACCAGCTCCCAAATAAATGCCCAGAGACTTGTCCTTACTTATAAATGTCTGAGCTTAGCTTGACTTATTTCTAGCCAGCTTTTCTTAAATTATCTCATCTACTTTTGCCTCTGGGCTTTTCCTTTTCTCTATTTTTGTATATTTTTCTTTTCTTCTTACTCTGCATCTGGCTGTGTGGCTGGGTGACTGGTCTGTGGCATCCTCCTTGCCTCCTATGCTTGATTCCCCACTTCTCATCTCTTCCTATATATTCTCTCTGCCTGTAAGCCCCATATGTAAGAGGCATATCGCTCTCCTGCCTAGCTATTGACAATTCAGTTCTTTATTAGACTAGTCAGGTGTTTTAGACAGGCAAAGTAACACAACTTCATGAAGTTAAACAAATGCAAAATAAAAGAATGTAGCACATCTTTGTGTTATTAAACAAATTATTCCAGAGCATAAATGAAAGCAACACATCCTCAACTAATATTCCATAACACACAATGAAATAATTCCTTTATGGATTATAAGGTAACCTATTAATATAATGCAATTCTCATAAAACTATCAAAAAGCTTTCATAGAATTTATGTTATTACAATAGGTTATGGTGAAGAACAAAAGATTTGCCAAAATAAACATGGACTCTTTAATAACTAGAATTTTTATTAAATATTATTGTCTGTTGCATAGTACTGACATGGAAACATGCACAAGAGAAATACACAAGCACAGAACAGAGTCACACATGAGTTAGGCCATAAAGCATTACAGACATGGCCCCATCCAGTAAGGGAGAAAGGGTGGCTTTCAGACGAAATGGCACCAAAACAACCAGAGGTTTATTTGAAAAGTAAATCTAAATTGGACAAAGCTCTTAAATGATGCAAACTCTGCCTCCCTCCTAAACGTGCTTTACCTTCATTCTCCATGCTAAGTGTATTTTCCTCCATATATGACTACTTCAAAGAACTGTAAAACCTTTGGTATGAATACATGCATAATGTTTGTGTAAACCAGAGCAGTTTAGTGTAATTAGTGCCCAATTACAAATACTGATTCCTGGCTTCTATTTGTCATTTATTTTATAGGTAGGACAGGAAACCAGGGACTTCTATGTCCAGGTTGATACTGTGTGCTGTGAGAGCACCAATGATGGTAGTTCTTGGACATTGGCTTCATCTGCAAACCACTGCTCTGCCAGTGACCTAGGCATGACGGGATTGGCCAGGATTAGGGTTATATTGAGCTCCTAAATGTCTCTTGCTCTAGCAAGATTCTGAATTTTAAACTATTTATTTTTTTCCTTCTGAAATACAAGAGAGAATAATGAGAAAAGACAGAAAATGACACATCTTAAATGACATTTTCAATATTTTCTGACATTATTTTTCTTTTTCTATTTTTTGAGCAGGTGTCAAATAATGTTTATTGAATGAGGTACTAAAAAAACAGTTACTATTAATTCAAAGAAGATGGGGCAAATTGATGCTGGAATTGTTTTACTTTGTAGGCAACATTAGATATTTCACAGAGAAGAAAGATGTTCAACTTTGTACCAATTAGAAACTGTTTGCATGCCTTTAACAACCAACAAGAAGATAAGAGTTAGTCACAATCTCACCAGCATTTCTCCAGTTCATGGACTTAAAAGTCTTCTGGTCAGAGATGAAGGTGTGTATCCCTATAAAATTTAGTGATCCCTTCAAACTCCAGCGCTTTCTTGACTGGGATAATTGTTTTGCTTGTGTAATCTTAAATGTATCCTTAAAAGTCAAGGATTAATATAAGTGTTAAATTCTGATTGGAATCTTCTACTGGAAGTATTTGGCCTTTGATGACAACAAAACCTTTTCACTGACCCTTCAATGTTTTTGCTTCACTTGGCAATTTGGCTAACATGATTGCCTCCCCCCTTATCTTATTTTAATGTTGGGTAGATGGATGAAGAAGCAAAGAAGGGGTACATACGTGATAAAATTAAGCAAGCAGTTATGTATATTTGTTGATCTTTAAGGAAGAGATGTAAGTCACACCAATCAATTTAGTGACAAAAAAAAATTGGAAGGGGGATGCCTTTTCTTTTCATACTACCATTTTTCCTGTTCTTTTCGCATTTATATATTGCATTTGTCATTTTAAATGCATCAAAAATTACTTAGGTGTTGGTATTATGTACTAAGTACTTGTTATTTTTACTTTCTGTATTAAAATTATACATAATTTTATTGAGTACATACAAAAATGAGGATAGCTCTCTGTACACATGATTCTATGAAATTACTTCTAACCTTTTTTGTTTTTCCTCTCAGAACTTATATGCTTTGTTCTTTGAAAAATTCTAAATTTTGTTGATTGTATATGGTTTTATGTGACCACAGAAAATCAGGGAGCTACAAAGAGAAAAAGAAAACTATAGTATTTTTCTTCTGAGACTGGTATAATTCTGTTAAGATAATTGCTTTCAATTGAGTACAGTTTTTTGCAAATGGCATAACTTGATTTTGGATTTGTATTTTTAAAATCCACTCTGCAAACCCTCCAGAAACAAGTCTCTTTCCAACCCTAAAATGGCTCCCTTAGTTGAGATATATACTTGCCTGCTCCCATATCCATCCTTCCTCCCCCCCATCTCATTCCCCACGCCATCCCGAATCCTCCCCCTCTCCCTTCTCTCTAACCATCTCCCCTTACTTCCACCCCCCCCCACACACACACCCTCCCGTGCACCCAAGTTAGACTTGCAATCTTGACTACTTCCTATATCCAGGAGGATAACTATATGATTTTCTTCACATTCACCTTCTTATTTAGCTTCTCTAGGATCACGAATTATAGGCTCAAAGACCTTTAAGTATGGCTAGAATTCACTTATGAGTGAGTACATACCATATTCCTCTTTTTGGGTCTGGGTTACCTCACTCAGTAAAGTGCTTTCTATTTCCATCCATTTGCATGCGAAATTCAAGATGTCATTGTTTTTTTACCGCTGAGTAAAACTCTAAGGTGTGTATATGTTCCACACCTTCTTTAACCCTTCTTCTATTGAGGGGCACCTAGGTTGTTTCCATGTTCTGGCTATTACAAATAGCGCAGCTATGAACATAGTTGAACAAGTGATTTTGTGGTATGATAGGGCGTCTCTTGGGTATATTCCCAAGAGTGGAATTGCTGGGTCCTGAGGGAGGTTGACTCCCAGTTTCCTGAGAAAGCGCCACACTGATTTTCACAGTGGCTGCACAAATTTGCATTCCCACCAACAATGGATGAGTGTTCCCCTCACTCCACATCCTCTCCAGCGTAGGCTATCATAGGTGTTTTTAAGTTTAGCTATTCTGACAGGTGTAAGATGGTATCTCAAAGTGGTTTTGATTTGCATGTCCCTGATTGCTAAGGAGGTTGAGCATGACCTTAAGTGTCTTTCGGCCATTCGAAGTTCATCTGGTCCCCAGATTCTTCCCTGGGCAGCAGAGGAGAGGGTGCCTGAACTGGCCTTGGCCCATAACCATACTGATGAATATTTTGCATATCACCATAGAACCTTCATCTGGCGATGGATGGACATAGAGACAGAAACACATAATGGAACACTGGACTTAACTCCCTAGATCCAAATGAGAAGCAGAAGGAGGGAAAACGTGAGCAAGATAGGCAGGACCAGAGGGAACCTTCATCTGAGGTTGGATGGCGATACAGACGGAGACCCACATTGGAGCACTAGACTGAGCCCCCCAAGGTCCAAATGAGGAGCAGAAGGAGGAAGAACATGAAAAAGGCAATCAGGACCGCGAGGGGTGCGTTCACCCACTGATACAAGGGGACTGATCGAATGAGAGCTCACCAAGGCCAGCTGGACTGGGACTGAACGAGCATGTGATCAAACCGGATTCTCTGAATGTGGCTGTCATGGGGGCTGACTGAGAAGCCATTGACAATGGCACTGGGTCTTGTTTCGTCTGCATGTACTGGCTGTTTGGGATCCTAGTCTGTTTGGATGCTCACCTTCCTAAGCCTGGAGGGAGGGGGGAGGAACTTGAACTTCCCACAGGGCAGGAAACCATGACTGCTCTTTGGACTGGAGAGGGAGGAGGAAAGGGAGTGGGGGGGACTGGGGGGAATGGGAGGGTATGGGGAGGAGGGGAGCAAGTGGAAATTTTTATAAACAAACAAATAAAAATTAAAAAAAGAAAAAAATCCATTCTGCTTATAAAAACTTTACTTATCCAGTGTTCTGTTGGACACCTGATTGGTTTTATTGCCCGGCTACTATGAGTAGTGCAGCAATAAACATTGATGTGTAAGTGTGTCTGTGATATGGTGAGTCCTTGTGATAAATGTCCACGAATGATGTAGCTACATCCTATGGAAGATTCACTTGTAGCTACTTTAACAAAACTCAATGTTGACTTCTGTAGTACCTGGTCTAGTTTGCATTCCCATCATTAATGTGTTAGATGTTGTTGTTATTCTGTTGTATTATTTTCCTCATCCTCAACAGCTTTATTATTTGTTTTCTTAATGGCTGACATTCTGACCAGAGTAAGATGGGATCTTGATACAGTTTTGATTGCATTTCTCTGGTGGCTAATGAGGTTGAACATTTTTCCTATGATTATATATCTTGTATTTCATCTTTTGAAGTACCATCTGGGTGTTTACTAACTGTACTTTTTCATCTGCTGTGGCTTATGTTGAGGTTAATCTAAGTATCTTTGCATCTAGCCAAAGGGCCTAAGCACAAATTATGAACTAAAGAAGTCCTTTGATGCCCTTTAATTTTATTACATTACTGTGAGAGAATTCCAGAAATAATTATGAGCTAATTCTAGCGAGTGAAAATTACTTCTGCATTAGGAGACTGAAGGCCCCAAGAGAAGATGTCATGTCCATAAAGATGATATTGAAATCTGAACTTCTACCAGGAACTGGGAGGCAAAGAAAACTGCAAGCTAGCACAGGTGCTTCGTGAGCAAACAAAAGACAGTGTCCTTAGCCGCTGGTGCCAGGTCACTCAGTGCAGAGGTTGAGAGATAGGAACATTTTCCCAGGCACCTGTTTTTCATTTGAAACTTTGTGAAGCCCTTCGAATATTCAGAATATAATTCTGAGTGTTTAACAACAAAATCGGGAAAGGCTGTGATGAGCAATGGTAGGTGTAAATGTTTGATGTGACAGTTACGCAACTTGCCTGGAATGTAGATGCTAGTGTTGGAAATGACCAGCCTCAATGATGTGTGTGCATCAAACAAACGTGTGTGTGTGTGTGTGTGTGTGTGTGTGTATGTGTACATGTGTATATCTTTGTGCCAATGTGTCTGTGTATAACTATTTATGCATACGTATTTTATATATTATGCACATATAAATATATCTTATATTTTATATATTGTATATACATAAACAATTATGAAAGATGGTGTATATATAGAGAGTGATATAGTGGTATATGTGTGATATACTATAAAGCATATGCACTATATATCAGTGCCTATGTATAATAGTATGTATTTTTCTATGACAAACCCTGGCTTATGCAACAGTAATTATTAATGAAACAGTTCTCCACAAAACACAATCTTTTTCTCACATCTTATAAAATATGTTAACTTTAATTATCAAGTACCAAGTCCTAATTATCAAGAAGAGTATATTGCCTCAAAATTTTACTAAATGAACCAAAATTAGAGAGTTAAGAGGACAGATCTTGGGTGGGAACAAATGAAGAATCACAATGCAGAGCAACCTTCCTCCATGTGACCAAGAGACTCAGAACATGTCATGTTGCCTTAAAGTACAGAGTAGAAGATATGACTTCCAAAAGACTGGTCAAAATGAACATTCCCAGCGTTAGAACAAGCAAGTGTCATGAGCCTCCTGATCTGCCACACAAAGGAGGGTCTTTCTTCTGTACACCCCTAGCAGAAAGCAAACCTATTATGTCAGACAAACCAAGACTGAGGTACAGTCTAAAGAAGACCCTTCAGCACTCTCATGATCAGAAGAGAAAGACAGAAAGAGCAACTTCTCAACATTCAAAGAGGGTTAAAGGAGGCCTGAAAACTAAGTTCAACATGCTACCCTTGGTTTGGAATTAGATGACAAAAAAATTTTACACAATTGGCAAATGTTAATAGAATCTATAGATTAGAAGACCGTGGTGCTCTCACCTTGAGCTTTGTGTCATGAGAAGGAAGAGAATGCCAAACATCTTTTTCATGGTGGGCGGTAACATACCCTGGGAAATAATGTGTAACAAAGGGTCAGTGTGTACACATTACTTTCCACAGGTTAAAAAGAGTAGGTTGGGGGTGGAGAGATGGCTCAAAGCCTAAGATCACTGGCTGTTCTTCCAGAGACGCCAGGGTTCAGTTTCCAGCACCTACATGGTGACTGACAGTCATCAGTGACTCCAGTTCCATAGGGTCAGATGCTCTCTTTTGACCTCTGTGGGCACTTTGTGCATGTGGTAGATATGCATGCAAGACAAACACTTATACACATAAAGTCAAAATAAAGGAACCTTTAAAGAGAGAGAAAGAGAGAGAGAGAGAGAGAGAGAGAGAGAGAGAGAGAGAGAGTTACAAGATGTCATATTAACTAAGATCTTTTTGAAAGCAAACTTGGCATGATGAAACAGGCAGACTTAGTGGACTGATAGGTGTCCTGGCAGAAGTGTACCAGCTGTTCACACTTTGTTTCTAACAGGTGAATGATGTCAAAATTTGTTATCTACCTTCCTGTAACTTTCAGGACAGTCTAGTGAAGGCCTGTTTAAACATTTATGTTTCATACTCTACATTGTACTATGAGAGCTCTAAAAAAAATTGAAACCTCTGTTAGTAAAGGTCCCTTGTGCAGAAACAAGTACCAGAGCACCAGAGCATACACACACTAATCTGAATTCAAGAAAAAAAGTTGACAGAATCTTGGAGATTTCTTAGTATTGAGAGTTTTTGTTGTTGTTGTTGCTTTGGGCTGTTTGCTTGTTTGTTTTTCACCCATTGGCTTTGATAAGAAATATTTAAAATTTTTGAGATTGATGTAAAGAAGAACAGATGTAAACATCCGAAATCCTATCTGTGACTGATGCAGACAATTTTACAGAAAATAAGGGATGACAGAGAATGTTTGAGCTGGTGATCAAATAGAAATTTTTTGGGAACAGGAAACCATGAAATGGTTGAGCAGCAGCATGAGGGGATATGTAAATTATACAAATTCCAATGTCAGAAAACTAGGATCAGGGATACAGTAAACAGCTGTACCTAGGAATGTATAGTGGTGTCTCCTTTTACCAGAAAGTAAAAACTGTTTTGAACATGTACTCAAGAAAACCAAGAGTAATATAAATTAAATAAATGCTTTTTTGAAAACCAAAAGTGTTTCTTTCTAATTAACAAGAGTAAGTGAGGCCTGACTTATCCAGGAAATGAGCAAAGTCTGGGTAAAGGAAATATGGGAAACATTTGTTGATGAAGATGTTAATGGGTTTAGAAGATAAGGTTGCCCTTAACATTTACTAAACTCAGTCTCTGAGTAGCAATAGAATATAGTGGCCATGAAATATTTGGTGTGGTTAAGAAAGGCTAAAAATAGCTACTTTTACTGTGAAGTTAAGGAAACTACAATCATTGCATAAAATTACGGATTTTTTAGTAGAACAGTTTTGATTCTTATGATTGGCTTTGTGATATTTTTCATAATACAAATGCCTGAGATAATCAGGACCCTGTCACAGTAATCATGGATCTGGGTCCGTTTATCTATTATTCTTTTGGCATTTTCTACCTTCCTCCTCACACCTACACTGGGAGCTTCGTTGGCACTATACCTAGACATGTTAGGTTGCCCTTGGAGAGAGCATATCATCACACCCTAGATGTCTGCAACAGCAAGAAATTCTTAGAAGATGCCAGAAGATGTGGATTTACTGGGGGGAAAAAACAACTTGATTTTTGTTTCTCAGAGTAGGATCACAGGCTGTAAAAGGAGCAGCGGGCTGCATCCTAGCACCCAGCTCCCGGCCATCTGGCTAGATTTACCCGAAATAATTACACAGAAACTGTATTCATTGAAACAATGCCTGGCCCATTATATCTAGCCTCTTCTTGGATAATTCTCACATCTTGACCAACCTATATCTCATAATCTGTATGTCACCACAAGGTCGTGGCTTACCGGCATGAGTCTAGCCAATGTCTGTCTCAGGAAGGGGAATCATGGGGTCTGCCTGACTCTGCTTTCTTTCTCCCAGCATTCTGTTTTTTCTACTCCACCTATCTAAATTCTGCCCTATCAAAAAGCCAAGCAGTTTCTTTATTAACCAATGAAAGCAACAGAAATACAGAAGGACCTCCTCCATCAACAGGCTGTGTTAAGACTTTTCCTTGTGAAGCATCAACAAATGTTTCTTCACCATAGAAAAAAATACCTGCAACAAACCACAGAAATGATCCTACCCCAAGTCCGACAAGGTGAAACAATGACTTTATTGGGTTTAATTACAGGAGCATGGGCGACTCAAAGAGAGTTTCACTACCAAAAATCCCACCCTGGTGTAGGTGATGCGTCCTGGACAACTTGCTAAAAGTCTGGTGTTTGCTGTTATAAGCATCAAGTAGGACTGTGTGAAATTTGTAACCTTCTAAGCTTTTTGAGACTTGTATGTTTTCTTCTTTATCTAAGTCTAGAGAACTTCTTTCTCTCTATGTTGGCCCCCATAGAGTCATAGGGAATGCAAGTATTAGAAGTTGTGACCTTGTTGGAATAGGTGAGGCCTTATTGGAAGAATTAGAGGAAGTGTGTCACTGGGAGTTTGCTTTGAGGCTTCAGAAACTCAAGCCAGGCCCAGTGGTTCACTTTCTCTTCCTGCTGGCTGCCTGAAGATCCAGATATCGACTTCAGCTACCTCTCCAGCACTATGTGTGCCTACATGTTGCCATGCTTCCTGCCGTGGTGATGATGGGTTAAACCTCTGAGTTGTAAACCACCTCCAATTAAATGTGTTCCTTCATTAACATTGCTGTGATTGTGGTGCATCATCACAATAATGAAACCCTAACTAAGACACTTCCTTGTGGAGATGTTTCTATTTGAAAGGAATAACTGCATGAGAGTGGTTTATTCCTAAATATGCCATCAACAACATGGTAGAATTAACAAATTGGTTTAGAGAAGGGTCTACACCTTTGTATAGGATGAGGTCATACTGAGACCTATAAAATATTGGAACTAAGTCCAATTCTTTAGTAATAAATGGGAGTAAATAGACGCTGGTGTAGGGAACAGGTTTTGCTGTATACACATGCCCAGAAGCAACATCTCTTAACTGTATACAGGACTGATGCATCTGTGACATATAAGGGCCTGAGGGAATGTGGACTGTCATCATTGTTTCACACCAGAACTGGGTCAGAGATTCTTACACTTTGCCCACCTTTTCACTCTATAATATATGTAAGTCATTCCCCTATATTTTAAAATTAATGAGATTAAAGTATTTGACCAAAGTATAAATACAATCATGAATAAAACTGAACTTTTAGAATTCAAATATTGTTTTACTCTACCTCATTTGTAAAGTTTATGCTTGAGGTTACAGTATGTTACATTTCTCCCTTCCCTTTTCCCCCTCAAACCTTCCCAGATTGCGTCCATTCTCCTTCAAATTCATGTCCTCTTTTTTTGCTAATTGTTATTGCATGCATGTAAGTATGTTCATATACACCACACAAACACACACGCATGTGCGCGCGCGTGCGCACACACACACACACACATACACACACGTCCCAAAATTTCACCTGTTCCATCCAGTATAACCTGTCCCATCCGTATAATATTGATTCTATGTATATCCTCAGGATTGACCATTTCATTTGCCACTAGATAATCATTGATGTGCTCTTCTCTGGGGATGCCCATCTCTCCTGCTCCCTTTGTTCTTAAGTTGCCTACAGTTTTTTAGGTAGAGTTGAAGTACTCATGACTTTTCCCTATCGCATTAGGCATGGCCATTGGTGCCCTCCGTGTTCAGTGCATGTTTGGGAAGTAATGTTGTTGTAGTTTCTGATATAACTAGGAGACACAATCTCACAGAAAGCTCCCTGGTCCTCTGGATTTCTAATACTTCTTCTCTGCCTTTCACAATGTTCCCTGAGCCTTAGGTCTGGATATGTTTTGTAGATGTATTCGTTGGGATGGAGCTCCACAACTGCATTTTGATTGGCTGCAGTTTTCTGTAGTCTATCTGTTGCAAAAAGAAGTTTTCTTGATGTTGAGTGAGGACTGTACTTGCAAAAGGGACCCTACTAAAGTCACTTTCAGTCTGGTCAAAGTCTCCATTTTGTATTAAGATCAAATAAAGTGTAAGTTCTCAAGACTTTCCCCGCCCCACCTCCCCTTGGGTAACTGACACCGGCCTCCTGTCTGCAAAGGACAGATATATGACATCATGTTCTGCAAGGACAAATATAGTACATACCATCTGTCATAACCAGAGGAGCACCTTAGATGTCAGTCTAACTGTACGGTGGTGGGGATAGCTAATAGAAATAAGCCAAACTGCCCAGTACAAGTGCCATAAGTCCTGATTGCTTCCTGACACCCATGTAAGCGAACACAGATGGCTGTGACTCACACAGATGGTTTCGCTTAAAAACCCTGTGAAAACCATGAGTGAGGGACTCAGTCAGCTCCTGAGGCTGTGCTGTTGTCCCTGATCTGTCAGTTTGTGCTGCCCTAAATCTTGCTTTGCGTGTACTCTTGTTTCTACTTGGGTTGTTGAAAAGCCTCAGACCACATATCTTATCTATAAGCATCAGCACAATTTTAGAAAGGATTATGCTGGTTTAGTAATTGTATATGCTCCTCCTATAGGCATGATTTGACTAGCATTAAGAAGTTAACTAGTTTCCATCACCAGGCATGGTCTTCTTCTTAGTGGGTCTAAAATAATTTTTAAATTCATTCTTTGAAAAGTACATAAATGCATTAAATGCATAGAATATATTTTGATAATACTCATCCCCACTATTTCCATCAAACTCACCCTTAGGGTCCATCAATCAGTCTCAATTTGATTCATATATTCCTTTTGCTACTGTGATTATTAATAGCTCCCTAAAAACAATGCATACTGACTAAATGCACACGAATATAACATCATCCACTGAGACACGTGCAACCTACCAGTAATCTAAAACTGTCTGAATATCAACTA
Source organism: Myodes glareolus (assembly GCF_982192425.1). NCBI lineage: Eukaryota > Metazoa > Chordata > Mammalia > Rodentia > Cricetidae > Myodes > Myodes glareolus. The sequence goes on along the minus strand of NC_142033.1, from coordinate 80,270,695 downwards.
CATAAGTCATAATGCTTCTGGCCACTGTCCCTAGCATAATAAAAGATTAACTGTGTCCCTACAAGGTATACTAATAATATGACTCTCACTACAATTGGATTCTCACAGGAAGGAGTCCAGAACCACTGCCCTAGAATATCTATAGTGCTAAGAGAGCTATGCTCTTTTAAGATATTCCTTCCAAAGATCTTTATGTTGCAGAGTGCCTATTCTCTGTCTTTCTAATTAACAAGTTACAGAGAATTTCCATTTCCTTGTTTTTTTAATGAAAATAATAGATTCATGATTTTGCATTCAACAGTAGAAGATTATGCAGTGATAAAAGCTGACTGGTTAATAACAAAGAAATGGGATGGATCCACACTCATTTGAAGATGTTTGCTTCAAAGAACCTGAAAATTTCTATAATTTTTTCCCTGCTAAAAATTCAGAATTATGAGGTCAATTGCCCATCTGCACAAGAGAAGCATTGCAATTACTTGACAGCCTGTGAGAAATAGCAACGTTTTAAGATCCACTTTCTTCTTAATAAGCTGTTATTCTATGCATTCAGTAAGCAAAACTTGGTATCTGTGCAAGTGTCACTATGTGAGAACTTTAGGAAGGACTTTTAATCACACATGATGTCCCAGTGAATCAACTCAGCAAACACAGAAATTTTCAAGTAGAATTTATTTTCCTGACAGTGTTCTATAAAATGGAATGATTTTAATTCTTTTTTTATAGAATTCTTTTTATTTCATTCCAATCACAGTTCTTCCTCCACTCCTTCTTGCACTACTTTTACCCCTCAGCCCATCCCTTATCTACTCTTCCCAAAGGGTAAGGACTCCTATGGGTAGCCAACAAAGTCTAGCACAGTAATTTGGGACAGTGCCAAGCCCTGTCCCCCCTGAATTAAGGCTGAGCATGACATCCCACCCTAGAGAATGGGCTCCAACCAGCTAGCTCATGCACCAGGAATAGATCCTGGTCCCACTGCCGGGGCCTATCAACAGGTCAACACAGTTTCCTGATTTACCAATGGTTTTACAGCATACAGAGGGGAATCCCACATCAGTTTTCTATAGAGCAAAAGGTATGAGTAAATTTATGTAAATAATTATCTAAGGTAACCAGGCTGGTACAATTCATAAGTAATGATCTTGGAACTTTTTGTTTCAAAGCAGGTTGAGTATCTTTGCTTTATAGTAAAAATTCTCTCTACATAGCCCAGACTGGTCTTAAACTTGTGATCCTCCTGCACACACTTTTAGACTTTTGGGATTATAGATCACTACGCCCAAAACTTCAAAGCTTAGGTCCCAAAGTTTAGATTTCTTTTTCCTTGACTGTAAAGCCAGTCCTGAACTCTTCCCAATCTCCCAATGCTGTACTCTCAAGTACAATAATACAGAATCCCAAATTCACTTTCTCTTGTCCCTCAAGTAAAGTATTAATATTTAGAGCATATGACCTCATTGAGTGAGTATATTGCAAATGTGTATGTTCGTCTCTGTTAGGAAGAACGTACTTCATATTTATTTATTAAGTATTCCAATTGTTAAAAATCTAATGAGGTTTATGTTAGTAAATATGCATTTAATGCTAACAGACATAAGGTACAAGGCAATGAGGTAGATTTAAATGTTATATTGATAGCATCAGAGCATACATAAATGCTCAGTGGAGGTTTTGTTCGTAGTAGGTACTTGAGAGTATTTGATGAGTGAGTGAATGGATGAAGGAGTGAAGAGGAGAAGACAGGAACAGTCAGGCATGTGATTGCAAGTATCAAGATATATTCAACTTCAAAATTCAACAGTGGTTATATTTATATTAGCTTACTCAGTGTTTCCTGTTGTCCTTTGATAGGTGTGGGGGGTATAGAGTGAAGTTAATTGTGAAAATTTTAGGGTTCCATATTGTAGCTTTTTCATGGTAGTTGCCAGAAAATAAGTAAGGTACAAAGTTTTAGTCATTTTTTTTCACAATTGTTATATCTTGAGCAATTGCTTAAAGGAGGATTATTAAGAGTTTAATTATAATGTAGCTTCATTTTTAATTGTTCGTATTCTGAATGACAGCTCAAAAATTCTCTACCACATGAATAACAGAAACAGAAACAAAACCCCCAAAATGAAGAAATAAGATTTTTAATTAAGTTCTTAAGCACAATTTTTGCCCTTAAAGTGTGTGTTTAAATAATTGTAATATGAAGCAAGAATTACACACCAAATTACACTGGCGAAGAAATGGAGGGAATGACTGGAATTAGAACTGGCTGATTTTTGCAGGGAAGTTAGGCACCAGACTCTCAGAGGTGTTTCTGAGCAGACCATGTAAGACATGACAGTGCTCTCAAGGACTGGGAGCAGGGAGCACCTGTGCAGAGAGTACTCTGGGATGGCTCTTTCTCACTGGTTAAGCCATAACAGTAGCCCACCCCAGGGTCAACCAGCCTGGATGCTCTTTGTCCACATCTTCTTGCAATCATTCGCTAACACTCCCACGCCCAGGGCACCAGCCTTTGAAGCCATCATTCCTGTAACTGTCAGGTTAAACCCACTTGTATTCTTGGCTGTGTATGCTTTATTTCTCCATCAATTAAACAAAAAGTGTTTTTGCCTACACAATATAGTTTCACTCATCGACTTAATATTTCACAGTAATATTGCAGCCTTACCATGAGTTAATAAAATACTAATTCTTCTCTATGGCTTCTAATTTCTGTTAGTCCCATGACATCTCTTCTCACTCTATGTCATTTTTCCCATAATCCCACTAATCTTTCCTTTGTTTTTTTTTTCCACCTCTCTTCATTCTGGCTAAAACATTCAGAGCAGAAATTCATGTGCTTTATTCCTCTAGCTTAATAGTAAAGTCAGTAATTGCTGAGCATGGTAACAAACTCCTGTCATTCTAACCCTTTGAAGAGTAAGGAAAATGACAAGATCGAGCAAACCTGCACAACAGAACAAGAGCCTCCAAAAACAAAATAAGTCACTTCCAGAAAGAGGATCCACTTGTAACTGAGGCAGAGGGCCACACTGCCTTGTCCTCAATCACTGGCCATGTGCTCGCTCTTTCTGTGTTTTTCTAATGAGGCTCATCCAGAGGAAGTCAGTGCCACTAGTTGGCAGTCAAAGAACTTAAAATGGAAGAAAAAGTCCTTTTCTGTCAGAGTCTTTCTCTGAATAGTAGCCAATGCAGGAGCCAGCTCTCTGCAAAGAGTAGAGAACAGGGATCTGATAAAAACTGCAAGTTGTTCACAGATATTGCAGTGAGAATGAACTTTGGGGTTCCAAAGGATGTTAGGATTAAAACCGTAAAGCCAGAGGAAGTAAGGATAAGAAGCAAAGACACTTGTATCTAGATATGTGATAGCCAAACAGACCTTATAGAGATAGACAGACTTTGAGAAGCAAGACTACTGTTGGAAACCAAGCTAGGTAGCTTCCATAATGATGCCTTCCCCAACCGCACCACTTCAAGAGAGAACATATGCTAAACATCATTGTTTATTTACATGTTCTTGCTTCTAATGGACTAATTGTAGCACACTATTTCTAAGAAGGCTCTATCTATTTCAAGAAGGAGACCCTAGACTATCTCATGTACAAGAAATCAATTAAGATTAACTAAGAATAGTGACAGCTACCTTTTGGTTGCTATGAGAAGAAGGAGAGCTGACTGTAAGCAACAGCATTTGAGGCACCTCCAAGGTAGCTACATAGCCAAAGACTAACAGCTACTATACAATATAGATAAACAAGTAACAAAGTCATTCAGAGGTAGGGGTGGTGTTCAATCATCCTTAACAGGGAGAGCAACCTATGAACAATGTATCTCTCTCTTGGGCCGATGGCACATGCATACAGAATATGGTCTCTCCTCTGGCTTGGCTCATGCATTAAACACCTCATCCTTTGCCTAACTTCTGTTTTGGTTCTTTTAAGCAAAGAAGTTCAAAGGCTTTCCTAAGAACTGTTCCCTGCTTTGAGTGTGTCTCTCATTTTCCCCAATTTCTCACTTTCCTATATTTCTCCTTAAAAGAGATCAATTCTGCCTTGCTTGCCCACAATCATGAGAGTCTGTGTCCTTAGTCTTCACTGACAAGACACAACACAACCAGGAGACACTGTTGTCAACTCTGATTGTCTGGGACCACACATCTTTGGATCAAGCTCAATGGGGACAGGAAAATTCCCATCATACCCAAAAGCCCTGGGTCAGTGGGACAGCTCAAACTACAGCAATGGGATGAGTCCTAATATTTCTGTCCACTTCACACGTTTCTGTGGTTCACAGAAAGCCCTCAGTAAAATGAAAAACTGAGAGCCACCTGGTACCACCAGAGCAAGTCCTAACACATACAGCGAATGCCCTTTAGTTTGCCAGCATTGTTGTTCCCCAGCTCAACCCAACAAGAAGCATGCCCCACACAGGCTTCTCTGATGCTTGGTTTTCTTTCCTTTATAAAAAAAAGTACTTTTTTATTATATGTGTATGAATATTATGTTTTGACTGCATGTATGTCTGTTCATCATAATTGTGTCTGGCACCCACAGAAACTAGAAGAAGGTATTGGATCCCTTAGGATTGGAGTTAAGAATGGTTATGAGCCAACATGTGGGTGCTGGAAATTGAACCCAGGTCCTCTGTAAAAAGCAGTCAGTCCTCTTAAGATCTGAGCCATCTCTTGAGCCTGACTCTTGGTTTTCAGGGAACCATCTTAATATCAAACCCAGCATCTGGTTTTATTTGGGATTGCATCATTGAAGCAAAGCACAGTTCTTGTGATTCTCATAAAGGGGTTAAGTATCTCTGTTGTCTCTAAGCTTCCATTGCTTAGCCGCATCCACTTCTGAACCACTTATACCCTCCTCTCATTTTCTACTTGTCATTAAAAACATACTTTTTATCATCGAATTCCGATTCAAGACTCAACAGTTCCACACAGGAGGCCATGCTGGTTTGAAGAATCCAGCCTCTGACCAGGAACTCCACAATTTGATACTACTGAGGTCCTTACTGTCAGTCTTCTGATTTGCTGCTGGTCGAATAAAATAAAATCTATAGAATAAAGAGCAACAAACTTTGGCAAATGGGTAGAAAAAAAGTAACTACCAAAACGTCTAGTACATGGAGAAATCTCATTTTCTTAAACATTCCTCATTAAGGTTTATAGAAAAGAGCACCTTACTAGGTGCTGGGACCTGAATTACTCACTGTCTTTATCTCTTTCTCCATTTGAGAACTACGTAAAATGTTACTGTACATTGTATTTCTTATCTTTAACAAATGTAGATTAAATAAAATAATATCAAATTAGAAATTGTCACCCAGGTAGTGGTGGCACACATCTTTAATCCCAGTACCTGGAAAGCAGAGGCAGGAGGATCTCTGTGTTTTTGAAACCAGCCTGGTCTACGGAGCAAATTCCAGAATAGCCAGGGCCACACAGAGAAACCCTGTCTCAACAAAACAAAACAAGTGTCTTTCTAAGTCAGTTTAACTTACCGTTGTCTCTTCACTGTCTTTACTAATTAAAACTTGATCATTAAAAGTAGATATGAGACTGAGTAGGTATTCTAACCTGGTTTGTGACATTGCAGAGAAAAGAAGTATAAATGTCTCTAAAAGTTACAAAGCACATAGATGTCACCACAAAACAAATTTTAAAAATATATTTCTACCTTTATATGCTTGTGTTTATCTGCATGTCTGTCATGGAGACCAGAAGAGGGTTTTTGATCTCCTGGAGCTGAAGTTAAATGGGGGTTGTGGGCTGCCCAGTGTGAATGGTGGGGAACAAACTCCAATTCTCTGCAGTAGAATTACATCACTTCTTCCTTCCCTTTTCCCTTCCAGAACTTCGTCGTTACCTTCTTTCAAACCCCTCCTACACCTCCGTATCCCCCATTCTGAAGATGATAAGCTATTTTTCCTTGATTATATGGTTGCACATACACATAGACATCTGTATATGATGTATGTGTATGTATATACACATAGTTACATATATATGTATTGTTACAGATGTACATGTATGTATACATATTATGTATATATGTATGTATAATGTGTACGCATGTGCATATGTGTAGTTACATCAAAGGAATAAGACCAGGGGTGAGTCCCTTTACTGGCTATCTAGTGCAAAGTATCTCATCTTGAAACCACACACACACAAACAGAAAGCTTGCCCTCTTAGACTCCAAATTATCTCTCCTGCTTCATGGTTTCTTTTTCCTTTTTTAAAATTCATCAGTTACCAAAGGGTGTGCGTGTTCTCCTCTGAGTGTTTCTTGCTTTAGTCAGATTAGTCTAGAGTGGATTTTGCTGGGTACAATTTGCTTTGGATTGTGTGTGATCCAAATGGAGACCTGCTGGCAAGTTTCCAGATAGAGTGTGGGAATGTTTGTTTTACTCATTTGCAGGCAATTTGCTTTGGGCCTCTCTACAGCACGCCAGGTTATCCCTGCCTACCATTCCACTCTGCTGAAACCGTGCCTCCATAATGAAATTCAGTCCAAGCTGACAGAAGAAAATAAGTTTTAACACATGCACCATCTGTGCTTTGGAATGCCAATGAGTTCCAAGCAACAGAAAACTGTCCTCAAAATGAAATAATACAAATGTGGATGCCATTAGTAAAATAGAAAAAAAAAGCACCAGGGAACTCTACAGTTTAGGACTGGTGTCATCTACATTCAGAAGTCTGTGAAGTCCTTTAAACAGATGAGTCTGTTTTCACAATACCTGTTTCCATAGAGATCGACAGGGTTCTATCTTGATTTGTTCACATTTTGTTCTTGCTTCTTCGTGTCGACCTGTAACTGGGCTTCCTATTTCCTTTCCCCTGGTTCAGTCAGCTTGAAATTTTCTTCCTCTTAGAATGGCACACTACTGCTCATATTAGATTTTTTTCTATTTTCTTTCTAGGTTATTATATAGTAGCACTTAATGCTACTTCAAACCATGAGCAAACGTTCTGGTGTGATGGAAAACAGATTAGGCATGGATTTTCTTTCCCTGTGCAAACAATATTTTAAACATAGAAATGTGTTTTAATCTTCTTGATTATCAATTAAGATATCCCAAAGAGATGCTGTGGGTATTAAGTGACAATATGGGTAACTCTCTATGAGAGGTAGGGTAAGGCCTCCTCCATGATGTAGCTGCTAGACCCAAATGCCTGGAAATCTCTCTCTTAATTTACAAGCCAAAGTAGACTTTTCTTATGTAATCAAGCTAAGAATTTTAAAAAGGGGATAATATTTTGATTTGCATTTCTCTGATGGCTAAGGATGATAAGCATTTCCTTAAGTGTCTTTCAGCCATTTTAGATTCCTCTGTTGAGAGTTCTCTGTTTAGGTATGTACTCCATTTTTTATAGGGTTATTTGTTTTTTGATGACCAATTTCTTGAGTTCTTTGTATATTTTGGAGATCAGAAATCTGTCTGATGTGGGGTTGGTAAAGATCTTTTCCCATTCTGTAGGCTGCCGTTTTGTCTTGTTGACTGTGTTCTTTGCTTTACAGAAGCTTTTCAGTTTCAGGAGGTTCCATTTATTAATTGCTTCTCTCAGTGTCTGTGTTACTGGTGTTGTATTGAGGAGACCAATACATGGTCTCCTGTACCAATGCATTCAAATGTACTTCCCACTTTCTCTTCTATGAGGTTCAATGTTGAAGTCTTTGCTCCATTTGGACTTGAGCTTTGTGCAACTCTGAGATTCCATCTTATACCTGTAAAACTGGACAAGATCAAAAACACTGAATACAACTTATGCTGGATAGGTTGCGACATAAAGGGAACACTCCTGCATTGTTGGTGGGAGTGAAAGCTGGTACAGCCTCTTTAGATATTTATGCCGATTTCTCAGAAAATTAGGAAACAACCTTCCCCAAGACCTAACAATACCACTTTTATATTGAAAGGATGTTCAATAGTACCACAAGGACATGTGCTCAACTATGTTCATAGCAGCTTTATTTGTCATAGCTAGAACCTGGAAACAACCTAAATTCCCCTCGACCAAAGGTTGGATAAGGAAAATGTGGTACATTTACACAATGGAGTACTACACAGCAGAGAAAAATAATGACATCTTGAAATTTGCAGGCTAATGGATGGAGCTAGAAAACATCATATTGAGTGAGGTGACCCAGACCAAGAAAGACAAAAATCATATGTACTCACTAATAGGTGGTTTTTAAACATGAAGCAAAGAAAATCAACCTACAAATCACAATCCCAGAGAACCTAGACAACGAGGACCCTAAGAGAGACATGCATGGATCTAATCTACATGGGAAGTAGGAAAAGACAAGATCTCCTGAGTAAATTGGGAGCATGGGGATCATGGAAGAGGATTGAAGGGGAGGGGAGAAGAAGGGATGGAAGCAGAAAAATGTATAGTTCAATATAATAAATGAAAATTAAAAAAAATGGAGTAATGTTCTAGATTGTCAGAATGAGTCATGTGACCATTGTCATTGTGAGCTTTCCTTTTAGTCCCACATGACTTTGCATCTCACAGATGAGAACAGACATTTGCTGTTTTATAGGTATATATACCTCAGAATTGACAGCAATGTTATAAATATCAATGAGCTTCCAGAAAATTCTTGGAGGCTCCTCTTCCCTAATTTATGTTCCAGAATATATATCATGTATGCTTGGAAAAATAGACAACTATGGACCTCATAATATTTTGCTATGTATCTGTTCCAGAATTTACATTGTATAACAAATTTAATTTTTATTTATTTATACACCAAACATATATATATACATACATATATATATATATGTGTGTGTGTGTGTGTGTGTGTGTGTGTGTGTGTGTGTGTGTATGTATATATATATCTTTGTTCCCTACTCCTGTCTCTCTCTTTGGATCTCTATCTTTTTCCATACTGGGGATCAAATCCAGAGCCATGTGCATAACTTTCCCAAAGAGCTATGTCCCAAATACCATACATTACAATGTTGATTAGGAGATGGTATCTGAGTCTCAATTATTTTGTTTGCTAAACCAGACTTCACTAATGCATTCATGTGGAAAATAATATTTTATTTCAATATTCCAATCAGACATTTCTATTACATTAGGATTCATTTACACAGATATTAAGCACTTCTGATTCTTTGAATTAATGTTTATAGGTAAAAAACTTCTAATTCATGTTGTCTCTAAACTAAAGGCAATTTGAGTTTTACATCTTAATGACTAATTAATAAATAACACAAGAAACACTTTTCAGCTATTCCATTTTTCACAACCATGTGAAGCTTCCTGTAGATCTGGTCTGATTACACTTCAGAAAGCCTTGCAATCACAAGTGTAATCAGATAAATTTGCTCACTGATGTTTCCCTGAGAGCTTGGTGCCTTTATTCATAGTCCAGGTACATAACCTGTGTCATGAGAAATCCTTTCAACCAGGACACATCTTCTTCTACGAGCATCCTTTTTTCTTGTCAGTATCGTAATCTGACTTTCTCTGCTGACCCTGTTTTCTCTTTACTCATGAATGTATTTAAAAAGATGAATGACAAATTAAACAAATATAATTGTTAAGGTTTTATACAGGTCGTATAATCATTCTCAATAAATCTCTACCTCATTTCTTTTATAAACAAGATGATGGAATGACTTGTCTGTCTCCCTGTTTTATACTTAAAACAGTTGTATCTGATGCCAGCCATTGACCAAAAACTGCAACTCAAATGCATTTAACAACATTTATATAAGAAACTGAAATGACATGCTTAGCCCATCATCTTAAGTGGGACCCGTTTTTCATTTTTCCATCACATAGTTCTTCCTGGAATCTAGCAAGCATTTATCTCTCAATTTTTATTACATGGCAACCACTATCATAAACTGGGGACTTACAAGGTCCCAGGCCACAGCCAGATCCTATGTGATTCTGTTTAATTCTTCATGTAAATTCTCATGACAACAACAGTATGCATATTTCACATGGAAAACTAGGGTTTAGCCCAGGGAAGCAGCATATTTAGAACTTCCTTGGTGGTAGAGAGCAGTTTGTACCAAAGGGGCTAAAGAGTTTGCTCAGTGGTTGAGTACACATGTCGCTCTTGAAGAAGACTAGGTTTCCATTTTCAGCACTGACATGATGGCCCACAGCCATCTCCAATTCCAGCTCTAGGGAATCTGACATCCTCTTCTGGCCTCTACAGACAAAATACTCATAAAAAATTAATTTTTTTACTCTGATGTGTTCTTATTATCCTTCCCAGTGTGACCCTACCCTGAGCATTAGACCCCCCAGACTGACTGTAAGAACCCCGCAACTGAGTGTGAGACCCCACAGCCTGAGTGTGTGACCCCAAGTCTGAGTTTGAGACCCCCAACCTGAGTGGGAGTACCCCACTCTGAGTATGAGACCCCCCAGCCTGAGTGTACAACCCATAGTCTGGCTGTATGACCCACAGTCTGAATGTGAGACCCTCCAAGCCTAAGTGTGAGAACCCCAGTCTGAGTGTGAGACCCCAAGCCTGAATGTGAGACACCCCCACCCTGATCTCACTCTGGTCCTTCAGTGCTCTGTGGTCTTTTGTACCCAACAACAGGGCTAATGTACCAGATTTATACTGATGCTTCCAGACGCAACCATGATCCATCCAGATCCAACCAAGAACGTAAGACCTGTCATAAGCACTTATTGGAGAACGTTCTGAAATGTTTGATAGTATCTCAGCTAGTGTCAAACTGGGTGAATTCTTTGACCCAGGGACTTGTTCTTCTGAGGTAGTTTCTCATGCATACGCTATCATCCCCCTTCCTGTTTTTTTCATGCTACTAGTTGATAGTCTGAGGCTATTTCCTAACTACTTAATGATTCCTCTAATTTGTTTCTGTTTCTTTTATAGACTCATTGATCTTCCCTTATTCTATGGCAAAGTAGATGAGGTTCCAGAATTTGAGTTAACTTTTTCAGCAATTACGGGCCTTCCTCTCCACACTGGGAAGTCTCAATCGCTTTATCTGATAAGGCAAAAAATACACAACTGTATTTGACATGTGCCTACCATTTCCTCAGGTACAATATAGATGAACAAGTCAGCTATTTTAATGCTAATACAGAGTGGGACTTTCAGCAGTGCCATTATAGGGATTAGGAAACTGAGACTTAATAAGAAAGAAGCATACAGCTATTTAAGGTGGCCTGTGATTCATTCAGATGATTTTATTCTCTCTCTGACCTAACTGACATCCAGTATAGAGTTCTGCAGTTCTATCTACCTTTACAGAAAGTTTATAGAACAAGACCTTGACAGAACACACTCATTGCAATGCATTTAGATTTGCCCCTTAGATGTTATCTGATTTTAGAAATCACTTTTTTTCCTGGGCTTCATTTCTTTACTCATGGCAGAACCTCTAAGATATCCCCCAATATCAACTGTCTTAATGTTAGTTATAAAATTTTTCAAAAGCATCTGAAACCAAAATATTCCCTTCAAAACTACATGAAGTCATCTGTTTCAATATGTTCAGGAAGTTGATGAAACAGGGTATGTGACAGTTTTTACAAATGCTTTTCAAAATGTTACTGTCACCTTTAGATTTATTTTGCCTGTTTTCTTTTTGAGTGACAGGATATGAACACGGTGAACAAGCTCAGGAAGGCCTTGCGAGTGGAGGCAGAGCAATATGATAAGAAATCTCTTCTCAGAGCCATCTATACAGAGTCAGTTACCAGGCTCCCAGTCTTCAGGTTTCATCCAATGGAAATGGTCCTAGCTGGGTTAGTCACTAGTCAGTGTTCAGCACATTTCTGGATTCGCTGACAGTTATTCAGATGTAGGGTTTGGTTTTCATGTGTGAGTGCTTGTTTATTTCATTTTTTGTTTTATTTTGTTTTCTGATTTCCTTCCTCTTTCAACCATTATTTAAATCTACGTTTGAGAAACAGGTTGACAGGCTGGAAATCCAAAACATACTATTTGAAACACAGAAGTGAAAGAGAGGAAGGGACTGGGAAGGGTTGAGAAATCAAGTCTCTGTTGTGTCTTTATTTTAGAAGTACATGCTTACATTTATCCACTCCTGCCCTTTGAAGCCCCTTCCTGCATGCATCTTTCCCCAACACAACAAATAATCTTACATTACCCACAGTCACACGCTGTCATTCTCTCTAAACCTTACAAAAATGCTATAAGCAAGTGGAATACTTACTGGAGTTGATAGTTATAGTCATTAGTCATATGTGGTATATGTGCATGCAGATATGCATTTATATCATTGGTTCAATGATAAATATTTTTATATCGCTGTAAACCTTGACAGTTTTTATGATTCATGTTTGACACTGCCTCTATTCTTAACTGAGAATGGTTATGTCATGCAATTGTGTGTGAAAGGTATTTTTAGAGATATGAAATTTTACAGATATGAAATTTGTTCCTTCTATTCAACTTAAACTTTTGCAAAAAGACAACTGATCTGTCTCTGGGCATCTGGTACTGTAATTTATTTTTAAGCTGTGTGTATTCTATCTGTTGAAATTTTAGAATGTTATTTTTCTTTTTGCTATCTTAAATTTTTCAATGAACCATTAAATTAATGCAATGTACTCTTTATCCTGGAGCAAGTGTGGTCCAGGAGTTCAGATCACAGGTCCTTGGCTCCTAGATCTGCCATTTGTTGGTGGACCACTGACATGTAACCTAACATCATGATAACTTAATTTCCCCATTTGTTAAATCACAATACTCATCTTGACATGGTTTAATGTCATAATATAATCATGAAATCTATTTCTAAGACCTGGCATGGTTTTAAATCCCTCCATCCTCCACTTCTAAGTTCTTCATATAACACTTAAGATTTCCAACCTGTCAGTTCACTTGACAAGCAACAGTTCAATGTGCAAAAGAGGAATGAAGTCAGAAGAAAAAAATCTTCCCAGAAAAGATACAGTTGGTTTGAAACCCAGAGTTTAAAGAGGGACATGAATGGATCTGTTTCTTTATAGTAAAAGTACAGTTAGCACAGTTCTGAAATACAGAAGTTTTATTTTTTAAATAAAAATGTAAAGCGCCAAGCATGTTTTCAAAAGATAATTTTTTAATGAAATTTTCTAATTTTTTTTGAATGCAGGGACATGAGACAGGGTTTTTCTGTATGTAACTGGCTATCCTGGGACTCTCTCTGTAGAATAGGTTGGCCTCGAACTTAGAGATCTGCCAGTTTCTGACTCCTGAGTACTGAGATTAAAGGTGTGCACCACCACCACCAGGCTCCAAAATATAAATTTTAATTTTGTTCACCTTAACTACAGTCTCAACTGTGTTGACCATAAGATAGTTTGGGGTCATGTATGATGATACTTTAGAGCACTTATGGTCTCAGTCCCCAGTCTCACAGGTTTAAGCACATTCTATTCTTACAATTCTAGTGTCCAGTTTTCCAAAGGAAAGGACATTCTTCCTTCGGGGCCTGCCACACATTTGTCAGTGATGAAGCACAGTCATTCAGTGCTCAGATTACTTCAAGCATCCATAGCACTGGAAATGCACATAATTCAAGACAGTGGAATAATAATGTAGAGTCTTGGTTGCAGTTCCCCCCATCTATCTCATGATTTCATCAGCATACTTCATTGAAGAAGGAAACCTGTACTGTTACAGTCCAAAGGACACAGGACACAGTAATGTTAAAAAATGAAAAATCCAACAACTACAAAAAACTTTTCTGTTCAGTAATTCATAAGCTTAGATTTACTTTGTTAGACTTAAAAATATTTTACTATTCATATTAATTACCTGTTGACAACTTAGTTATTCTAAAAAGAACTTTTAGGTAATCCTGTTTATGTCTCATTAAGTCACCAATGATCTAAATTAAATTCTCTTTGCTGCAGAACTGTAAACTCTGTCAGCTCCTACCATTCTACGCATGGTAATTGGAAGAATTTAGGTTTCATTGCCTGAAGCAATAGTTGTGAACTTTAACACATTTCACAACTATCTGGAGGGTTCTTTAAAGGGCACACTGCTGGCCTAGCCTGGCCTTCTCATTCAGTCAACTGATCTGCATCTTAGTTGGCTATCAGATGTAGGTGCCCTTGTTCCATAGACTCGACTTGGAAAAATTGATAGTTTCAACTCTAAAATATTTACAGGACCCTGGAAATCATTGAACTTTACTCCATTAGGTTTTTTTTTTTGTAATAGCTTAAAGATTATGAACATGAAATGCCACGCCAGCACGGCAACTGTTGTTCTTCTGAGTGAGGGACGTCGGGATTAATATGCAACACAACTTCAGGTTCTGCAGACAAAGCCTTTATTCCACTTTCTCACACAGTTTATGTAGCCCTCAGCAGGGGAGGCCAGGACAACAAAAGCAGGAAGCTCATCACCATAACTCAATGGCTTAGGGGTAAACATTCTTAGAAACATTGCTGAAAACAACAGGTTGTTCCTGTTTTTGTTCCTGTTTTCAACCAACTCCAAGAGTGCAAAACAGATCAAGTGGGGGTGTGAAGGCCTGTCCTCTAGGGACCCAACAATTCTCCCTTTTTATTTTAAAAGCATGAGAGCCCGTCTTAGGACTCCCCCAGATAGAGACTCTTACCCATCTACGGGAGGCCTTAATTCCTGTCTTAGGCGAGCTCACTATACCAGGAGAGTTGCCTGTCATAGGGATCCCTCATGACTTCTGCAATATCTGCAGCCAGACTTTGGGCACTTCCTGATTACCTGAAGACAGTCCAAGCAACACTTGTTGAGTGACAGTGTGCTGTACGTGGGATTGCCACATAAAGCAGCAGAGAATCCAAAAACAGATAACCCCAATAGCAATATGAGTACAAGTGAGCATTCCAGACAATCGCTGGACCCAGCCCCCAAGCTAGGCCATGGCATTCTACTGACTGGATCCAGACACAGCAGGGACCCATGTTCTATTAATATTAACAATATGATAAACTATCTGCAGGGTGAAATTTAAAAAGAAATTCCAAGGGCCATCCAAACATGCATTCAACTGTTAAACCACATCAGAAGCATTTATAACATTAGCAGGTGTAATGTACAAGACACTTGTTGTAGGAGTCAAAGGGAATTTACCTGTTCTTGCAAAAGCACAGTGTGTTGATTTAAATTTAAAAGTCCAAGTCCAATATGAGAGTCCAGAGCACTCTGTGTCTGCAGGGACTTGCTAACCCGTCCAGACAGCTGATCCACAGTCTCTGTAGTCACAGTTGTCTGCGAAATGGCAACTCCAGCAACTGTAGCCACAGTGGCAGTGACAGCAATAGCAGCAACAATTGCAGCTGTTCACCCGCTGGTGATAAAGGATGATCACCTGATGTTCTTGAGACACCAGCACCGGCAAAGGAATCACAGCAGGCACTCGAACGATCAAAGCTCCATCAGAACCATCCTAGCAATTACTCAGCTTGCAGATCCTGGAAGAACAATTAAGAATACCGCCCCCTCCCAAAGTGTCACTCCACAATACAAAGAAAAATGGGGGAGGAACGCAAGCAGAAGATCAAATAGTCATATTGAGTCCAGCAGTATAACAAATCAGACTCTTGAGTGATATATTCTCCCCACATAACTGTCAGGTGGAGATTAAAATTTCCATCAGCATCTCAACAACAAGGAGCAGGTTTGGGACCATAGGTATTATGCAATACTAACTGGCATTAAAAGTGGAGGGTTTCCCAGCAGACTCCCCATCACTCATAATTCTATTGTTGTTACCAGAGTCATCACCTGAAGCAGAAGGAACATTGTGGTCTTCATCCTGGGTCACTGACCTTACACACCGCTCTGGCACCCAAATTGGTTTATCAACTCTTGGAGGAAAAACACATACAGCCCCCCTCACCTTGGCCAACAAGGGGGTTGGTTCCATCCATCTTCCTGTTTGCAAATCTTTCCAACAAACCCATCCTATGCTCTGAGCCCTAACCTGTGTATGACGCTCCATAGGTGAGCGCCCTTCAGCATCCACAGTCAAAAATTTTAAAATAAAGAGAATGGTGGATAATTGAGTAGCTGGGGAGAATATAAACTCCCCTCTTTAATTTTTTGAAAATATTGCTTGAGGGTCTGATTGGCTCTTTCCATGATTGCTTGACCCATTGGGTTACATGGAATGCCTGTTTTATGGGAAATTTCATAGAAGGAACAAAAGGATAAAATTTTTTTACTGATATATGCTGGACCATTATCTGTCTTAATAACCTCAGGTTTGCCCATATAGGCAAGAGCAGATAGGCAGTGTGCAATGGCATTTTTTGCTCATTCTCCTGAATGCAAGGATACGAAAATTACTCCTGAAAAAGTGTCTACTGATACATGGACAAACTTAAGTTTCCCTACAGCAGGGGGGTGTGTAACGTCCATCTTCCATAACTGATTTGGTCATAACCCTCATGGGTTAACTCCTAAACTGGGGCTGCTTAGGAAAGGAGCACACTGAGGACAAGAAGATGTGTAGGCTTGTGCTACTTCTCGCGTGCATCGAGTATGATGCCAAAGGGAGCACCTGTTAAGGTGAAATTTATCATGCATTTCTTGGGCGCAGTCAGAAGTAAAGCAAACATGTGTATATTTATCAGCTAAATCATTACTTGCTGACAATGGCCTAGGCTGTCGAGTATGACTGTGGATATGTCCAACAAACAAAGGCTCAGTCCTCTGCCACATCAAATACTGAACGCAGTTGAGTAAATGATTGACCTTAAAGGTAGGTGATATATATGCAGATGTCTCCAATGGCTTAAAAATGTGGGCCATACACACTATTAGTATACAAATTTACAGGTTCCCCAGGGAAGAGCTGGAGTGCAATGAGGCAGACTGTTACCTCTGCAGCTTGGGCTGATACATCCCCCACAAGACTTTTCCATACTTTTCCTCCAGAGAACACTACTGCATTACCTTGAGGGGAAGCATCTGTAAAAACAGCATGAGCTGAGGGTATGGGAGATCCTATAATCACGTGGAGGAATATAATGGGATGATTTTTGAACAGGACCATTAATGGATGCTGAGGATAATGAGAATCAAAACTTCCAGAAAAGGAGGTGAGAAAAAGGGTCCACTCATCATGATACTGCTGTAATTGTACTAGCTGGTCTTTAGTATAAGGTGTTATAATCTTGTTAGGGTACTTCCCAAATGTCTGGGCAGCAACCTTCTTAGTTTTCCAAAGTAATTGTAATATAGCTTCATAGTATGGGGTGACTACCCTTGCTGGAGAGGCAGGCATGTGTACCCATAAAATACGTCCATCCTGCCAAACGACTCCTGTAGGAGCAAAATTGGAAGCAAGAACTACAAAATTTAATGTTTGATCATAATTAATCTGCTGGAGATGGGCCCTTTCAATGTTGTCCAGAAGAAGCCTTAAGGCCTGCCTGGCCGCCAGGCGTCAATATTCGGGGAGAGGCTGGGTCAGGATCTCCCAAGAGCATATCATACAATGGTCTTAAGTCACCTGTTTGATTGCTAGGGAGGGGCGTATCCACTGTACGGCTCCCAGTAACTGCTGCCAATCATGTAAGGTTTCAAGATGAGAGGTGTTAATAGTTCATTTTTTTGGTTTAATTCCATCCACGGCCAATTGGTACCCAAGGTAGGAATGTGGGGCTTGTATTTGGACTTTCTCAGGAGCTATGATCAGCCCTGCCTTCTCTAAATCCTGTTACATTTGAGTATAGAACTTTTGACAGCTGATCCCCTGCGGCCTTGTTTGGCAGAGCTTTCCAAGCTTTGGTAGCCGCGGTCACCACCTGGAGATATACGGCAGGATCGAGCACAATTTAATTGGCCAAATCAGCAGAAGCTCCTGCTCCAGTTAGCATGTCTAGATTGCGCTGTGCCTGTCCCACTTGCGCATTTAACCTAGCAGTTTGTAAACAATTTTCTTGATATTCTCCCCTCCACAATAAGTAATCTCCTCCCGATAGTACTGCACGGCATAGCTGCTGCCAATCGCAAGGTGTAAGATTCAATGCCACAAAAGACTCTATGGCATTGACTAAATGGGGCCTGAGAGCCATAAACCGCCATGGCCTCTTTCAATTGCTTCATCTCCTTAAAGCTCAAGGCCACATGTTGTCTCAGCATCTGTCCTGGATTGTTAGGATCAGGTACCTCTATAACCAGGGCAACTGTGTGCTGGGACCGAAAACTGACACCTCCTCTTCTTCCAGAGCCCTCTTCAGCCTCCCTGTCATCTGTCAGTCCCCAACGGGACTCCCTCCTTCCCCAGTTGGCATTAAAAGCAGGTGGGGCTAATGGCACACAGAAGGAATCCTTTGCTTTACAGCGCTTCAGCCTTTTCTGAAGTACCTTCATTTCCTGCCTTAGCTGTGCTTCCTCATCAGATAAACTATTCTCTGCACTATCTTTCCCATTTTCTGACTCAGAGGTTATTGCTATCTGCTTTTGCACCCGAAAACAGGTAGACTTTGGCGCTAGCCTTAGTCTGTGCCAGATTCCAAAGTTCCCCCGGTACTTCTGACATTTCCTTTTGGTCCCAATGTGACTCTGCTGATCCTATGGACTGGCGACTCTCCTCCTCCTGTATTTCTTCAAGTATCTCTTTAGACCTCGGGTCTCACTTTCACTTTATCAGTAAGTAGGGCATAGCGAACCAGGCACCATAGTGAAAAGGTAGATATAGGGATGCTATCGGCACCCCCCTTTTGCAGCCGTTTCTGCAAATCTGTTTTTACCTGTTTTCAATCGGAGATGTTCAAACTTCCACCTGTCAAAAACCATGGGCTTGCTGCGGCTATATTCTTAAGAAAATCCTCTATAGTTCTCTCTTTGACCGTGGTTCCTTGTTTCTCTAATAATTTAGATATCTCTCTTACTGCTTGTGGATCCCATTTTACACCAATCCGTCCTTACCGGTCTAGGACGACCCCATCCACTACCTCTTCTTTCTCAGATCTCGGTGGGAACCTCCACTTTGCCGTGCTAGCACGGCAACTGTCGTTCTTCTGAGTGAGGGACGTCGGGATTAACATGCAACACAACTTCAGGTTCTGCAGACAAGCCTTTATTCCACTTTCTCACACAGTATATATAGCCCTCAGCAGGTGAGGCCAGGACAGCAAAAGCAGGAGGCTCATCACCATAACTCAATGGCTTAGGGGTAAACATCCTTAGAAACATTGCTGAAAACAACAGGTTGTTCCTGTTTTTGTTTCTGTTTTCAACCAACTGCAAGAGTGCAAAACAGATCAAGTGGGGGTGCGACAGCCTGTCCTCTAGGGACCCAACAATGAAAAACTCAAAAAACTTGCTTCTATGGTGGAACTCAAGTTATCAAGTGAATGACTTTGTCTCACTGTCTTCTTATAGCTGTCTCTATGTATCTCAGCCTTGCTTGAACAGTATGTTAATTTTCTTCTAATCGTCTCTTGAGTCTTGTCAGATTAATAATTTATTAAAGCAGATAAGCCTTGGGAATCTCAGACCACATAATTTGAGAAAGTTTAACCTTCTCCAAAATCTACAGTTTAACTAATTTTCCATTTCAACCCCTATGACATTTATTCAATGGGATATTGAAAACTATTCTGTCTTCTAATCTCTATCTCAGCTGCATCCAAGTTCACATTAGTTACCAAGGCGACAAGAAGCACTGGAGGAGATGTTCCTAGATTGCATCGTTGACATTAAGTCTAGTCAAATATCATTTTTCTTAACTGCTGATACCCACAAGTCATTGCACTTCATTGTTCCTACTCTCAGGGCCTCTTCTGAGCCAGTGTTTCTGACCATTTACTACAGTGTCGCACTGTATTAAGAAACACTGACTCTGTGGATTTGTGGAATAAAATCGAAGACAAAGACATAAATCCACACACCTATGGATACTTGATATTTGACAAAGAAGTCAAAACTATACAATGAAAGAATGAAAGCATCTTCAACAAACGGTACTGCTCTAACTAGATGTCTGCATGTAGAAGAATGCACAAAGATCCATATCTATCATTCTGCACAAAAGTCAAGTCCAAGTGGATAGAAAACCTCAACATAAATCCAGATACACTGAACCTGATAGAAGAGAAAGTAGAAAATAATCTCGAATGTATTGACACAGAGCACAACTTCCTGAACAGAACACTAATTAAGGCATTAAGATAGACAATTAACAAATAGGACCTCATGAGCTTGAAAAGTTCCTGTAAGGCAAAGGACACCATCAATAGGACAAAAATGGCAGATTGCATAGTGGAAAAAGATCTTCATCAATGCCACATCCAACAGAAGGATGATTTCCAAAATACAAAAAGAACTCAAAAAACTAGATATCAACAAACTAAATAATTAAAAATTGAGTTCTGATCTAAACAGAGAATTCTCTGTGCTGACCATGAGAGCGGTAGCTCAGGGTCATGTATGACGAAACCTTAGAACACTAACGGTCTCAGTCCCCACACTCACAGGTTTAAGCACACCCTATTCTTAGATCAAGTATTTTTACAATTCTACAGTCCAATTTTCCTAAGGAAAAGACATTCATCCTCCAGGGTCTGCCACATATTTATCAGTGTGCAATCTGACTGCTACTTCTGTTCTAGAACTTCAGGTAAATTTGTGTTTTTAGTATTTGTGTTATCTGAGAATTGAACCCAGAGCTTTACCCATGCTGGGCAAGCTGCTCTGCTACAGGTACGTGTTTTCATTTCTTATATAAATTTATGCTTATGTATGTATATGTATATGTATATATATACTGTATAAGCTATATATATATATATATATATATATATTGTGTGTATATATATACACTGCTTGTGATGGAGTCCTTGTCCTTTCAAAAGACCTGGAGAGGAGGCAAGGAACAGGACCATTTTCCTCAGAGATAGGATGGATATACATCTTCAAGTATGAGAATCACTGGCTTTGTTCATCATGAAATTTTACTAAATTAGCGTTTGTGTTTCATATCTACATAAACCTGTTCTGTATTTTCTGCAATGAAATCTACCTTCCTGACTTATTTTATAGGGAAAAAAAATGCTTTTAGAACTCATAATAAATTAAATCTGGTGGTGATGGAGAGATGACTCCGCAGTGAAGACCACTTGTTACTCCTTCAGAGGATCCAGGTTAAGTTACCTTCTCAAAGTCGAATTCCAAGTGATGTGACGCCCTCTTTTGACCTCTGATGCATCAGACATCTATGTGCTGCACCTATACACATGCAAGCAAAGCACCCATACATATACAATAAAGATAAATAATTATTAAAAAATAAAATCTAATATTCAAACGTGTTAAATCTGTTTTTTTAGGCAGTTGCCTCACTCTGTTTCATCCAAAGAGATAGACTGATTCCACTCAGAGTTCTGTTTTTCCAGTACTTTCTATTCCCACTGGCACAGCTTGGCATATTATATTGTAAGTTTTGAATAGGAATGAGATAATATAGACTTTTTTGCCAAAAGAATCCAAGAATCTCTTTCCAGAAGAGAAAATAAATCATAGTCCTTAAAGAAATATGCTTTCATTCTCCAAAGGTGGGGAAAGGATGGTTGAAAATGTCAATTAATGACCTGGGTGTCGTGCAACTGTGTACTTATGAAGAAGGGATTTGGAAATGTATGTGTGCTTTTCCATGGAGTCTCATTCCAAAGGCTGTCTTCCAACAATAACAAAAGGAGAAATGACGACCCTCACTCCATGTAGCTCCTTGCGACAGTTCAACAACCCTCCCTAAACAGTCAGGGGCAGGAACTGAAGCTTACCTAATACAGCGACACTGGGGAAATGCCTATTTAACAAAAACAAAATTAAGGGGAAAAAAATAGAAAGACTTTGAGCATGGGTGTGGGAATGAAAGCAGAACTGAAAGAAATCACACCCTGAACCCAAACTCTGATGTTCATCCCAGTTCTCCAGACCCTGATTCATGCCAGGTCCCTCACTGCTTGCTTGTGCCCAGCTCTCAGTCCACCATCCCAGTTCCTCTGAAGAGTCTGTTTTGACCTCTATAATAGATGAAGAACTAAAAAGATCAATGAGGAGAGAGATGATGAGTGGGGTGTAGCCAGTTTTACTTGTCAGACCTTTTTGCACCCCCAGCCCCCAAATAATGACATGTAGATTTATCATTAATTATAAACGATTGGCCTTTGGCATAGGCTTGTTCCCAACTAGCTCTTATAACTTAAGTTTACCTGTTTCTATTAATCTACGTTCCGCAATCGGTCTCTTTATCTCTCCTCCATTGTGTGTGTCAGACTCCCTCCAGGTCTTGCTGGCTTCCCCAAAACACCTAGATGCATGCTGTGTTCTCTCTCCCCAGAGGTCTCCTGCCTAGCTCTTGACCATTCAGCTCTTTATTAAATCAATTAGAAGGTACCTTGGCAAAGACCACCTTGACAGTAAACAAAAAGATTATCCCACAACAATGAGATTTTCTGTCTTTCCAAAAATGCTTTATTTTTCCAATATTTTAATACAATATTTCTAACAAAATATACATCTTTATTCAATAAAGTGTTTGCTACTCACAAAATAAGCATGAAAATTTTAGTGAAAAGAAGGGAAAAAGAAAAACATTTTAGAAAAATCTCAATTACTTTTTATTTCTGATTTTATTAAATAGAAGTGATCATAATAATATGCTGAACTTATGTAAATTCTTCCATGATAACTTCTATTTTATGAATTTGAATATTTGTATAATCAGATATAACTATATATCATATATACACACATATATATGAGAGAGAGGCAGATATAATACATAAATCATCGTCTTTGGCAAACCTTATTAGATGTGCAATGCTCACATTTTCTGTTTGATTTCTACTGCATATAAATTATTAACAGCTAATTAGATACATCTTACACTCATTTCATTTTTGTTTCACATCTTTACTTCTATCATATTATTTTATTTTCATGCCAATACCTATACATAAATATTTCATAACCACATTTGAAAAATTATGCTAATTTTAAGGTTAATCCAATAGCTGAATACTTGGAACTTAAAACAGTGAAGCTACTTATAAAATGGAAATAACATGTTTCAATACTCTGTAAGGTCATTCTTTGCACAGTGGGTAGACAAAGTGATGAGAAAAATAATCAATTTGACTTCAGAAAGGAGTTTTGTACAGCAAGGATGCAAACGAATACAGCTAACACATAGACCAGCTAGATAAACATTTTGCACTTGGTATTCATCAAATTTGTAAAAATATATTCACAGAACATTTGCTCTCCTTCCCTTTGCATGTGGTTTGGATTTTGCTGTGGGCTTCTAGTGACAGGACAGAAGGCACGGGGTATGTTGCCAACACTCTGCTATAAACAGACTGTGATTTCCATCTGGACTGAATTTGGATTCTCTCCTGAGTCTTCACTCTGGGGAAAACTAGCTGCCTTGTTTTGAGAATATTGCAGCAGGTTTTGCAAAAGACTCATGACAGGTAACTGAAGTCTTTTGTCAAGACACATCCAGGAGTTCAGGCTGCCAAAACCCATGCCAGTAATCCAGTAAGTGAATCACTACTCACCAGTGGGAGCTTCTGAAGAGACAGTATTCCTGACTGACAATTAGACTTTGCTGCTTTAGAAGTCTTTACTATTTTATTTTACTTTATAACTTACAAAGATGTGTGATAATGGTACTGAGAATAAGGGAAATTAACTGGACAAAAACTGATAATTAACACAAAACCTTCAATTAAATATTAGCAGAAACTTCCACTTTGAAAGTAAATTCAAAAGTGAGTAGATAATCTAAATTACATTTTCCTTGAGAATAAAGGTGATCAGAAAATAAGCCTACAAGATTTATTAAATCATCATTAGTAGCAATATGCAAATTAAGAGTAAAAACATGTTGAAAGATGTGAATGATCAAAGTTACTCCAGAAAGAGGTTGACAACCAAAATAACCTTGGGTCTATTAAAAAACTAATTCATAAAGAAATGCGTCCCCAAAGTGAATTTCCTAATCCCAGAAGGATTCATTGCTAATGTTTATTTTTAGCTTTATGTTAGGTGAGTATGCGTGTCTTACCAATTTCTGGTGTATTGTTAGTGAAGACAGACACTTTCCCAGTCTTGAAAAATACTGCCATCCATCATCAGAACATTTTTCATATTCTGTAACTCCATACCCCTCAATCCCTAAGCTGTATTCCCCTAACACTAGCTTATAGGAAACACCAGGTGCTTTCTCTTTGTCTGTGTTGACTACTCCATACACCTCACACAAATAAATCATGCAGTGTTTGTGATGTTGTTCCTACTTTATTTAATGTAGAATAATGTCTTCTAACCTCATCCTCTTTGTGATATATGCCAAAATTAATTACCTCATAAAGGTTGAATAACATTACATTGTATATGTGCATTATTTTGTTTCTCTGTCCTTGGATGGATATTTTGGTTTCTTTAGCTCCAAAAGAAATGTTTTCAATACTTCTGCTATGGGTGTACTTTGAATCCATATTCCCTAAAGTGGAATCGCTGGATCTTAAGGTAATTCTTCATTATGTTGCCTGAAAAACCATAATGTTGTTTTCCAAGCCACTGCATCATTTACATTTCAATGACAGACCACAAGTATCCACGTTCTCCATATCCTTACAATGCATTAATTTTCTATTTTCTTCTTTTTTTATTTTCATTAAGGATTGATTTGTAATCCTTTTGTGTGTTTATAATTGTTATCCAGTTCACATGAAGTATCATATAGGGAATGTGATTTCTCGAGTTTTCCTAACATTAATGATTGTAAACATCTTCCCAGGTCTTTAGTTTCTAATGTCTACTCACTCTGAAAAAAAAAAGACTATTCATATACTTACTTCTTCACTGTTACTTAATTCTTCTTATTGAATAGCAAATCCTCTTCATATGTTTTAGTTGTTAATCTTTACCAGCTAACACAATTCAAAATGTCTTCTTCTTACTGTGTTCTGTGCCTTTGAAGCATTGATTATACCCTTTGATGAACCAATGTTGAAAGTTCATTGATAGTTTCCTAATTTTGTTTTCATTGTCTATTGTTTGGGAATTTAATAGAACTCAAACTAAATGTGATGGAACCTTACCCCAGTGCTTTAGATTTCTAATGTTTTATTTCTGCCATCTAAAAATTTATCTTATTTTCAGTTACTTTCTGTATTTGATGACTGCAAACATTTGGTCATATTTGTATATATTTTGGTAGGATATAATTTAATTTTTATTTTGTCAAAATGTTTACTAATTTTCTTTGTACTTTCAATTTTTACCCATAATTTTAATTTTCAAGTATTTGGTGGGGGGGTTGCTTCTTTTCTGTCAATTGATTATTACTAAAATTCTCTATGGTAATATTGTCTGCCATTATATAACTTTCAAGTTTATTGATTTATTAATTAATAAAATATTCACCTGGTATGCGATCCGGTGAATTATTTTAGGTGTAATCATCTCTATTGTTCAGCAGGTGTCGGGGTTACAGAGTCCTGACTAGCAGCAGTGCAACTGGTGGTCCCGAGCTGTAAGGCTCCAGGCTTTTCTGTGGATACCCAGGCCCAATTCAGGCACACGCTTTCCTGAACTCGAGTCCACGAGAATGGACGATTGTCCTGAGGGTTAAAATAGACACACACAAAAGAGACCTGCTCACTTACCAAAGAGTAAATGGCCACTTTATTAAACTCAAGTCGGGTATTTATACCAGTGGGCAAGGGGGTTCAAAAGGGCATGGCCTCCTCCCATCAGGAGCAGTAGAAGGAGATTACAGGTGCCCGGCACCTCAGGCAGAATCAGCTGGGGAAGGCAGGCGTATGGGGCCCACTGCTAGAACCTTGATTACAGGTGGAATCACCATAACAAAAGAGAGCCAAATTCTTCCTAAGCTATACCCTCAAGCCAGTGCTAGTGCAGAATCTCCAGGGAGCCAGAGGTCAAACGGTCCTGCTAATCGCCATGAAGTGGGGGAAAGACCTGTGTACCTACACCGACCCTCTTTGGTTTCCCCTCTTGGTGCTGGTTAAATACTGAGAAATATGCTTTGCTTGGCAAATTAAAAGCAGTTAAATTCCGTACATGGAGCAAGAAGCCCAGAACTCATGGACAGGGAGTACAAACTGGAAACTACACAAGTCGCAATGCGGCAGTGGGGCAGATGGGCACAAGCTTGGGAAATTTCGAAGTCACCTCACTCAGTTAGCTCTGCTGTAGTGGGGGTTTTACGAAAAAAACGCTTAGTAGGTAAAAGCAAACCAAGTGGGTGGGAGTGGGAAACGTTCTGGGCTATGGACGGGTTAGGCCTTTAAGCTGGTCTACTGAGTAGATGTGTAATTTGAATCCACATGGGGCACCAGATGAAGATGGACGCTTGAAAGAAAGCCCGCACTAGCTCAGAATTGAATATATTAAAGGGTTACTTATTTAGGGGTAGACTCACAAACCAGAGCCCTCTACTTGAATGGTGAACAGCAACCGAATCCCACAGCCAGAAGAGAGGCCAGATGTGGTTTTACATGAGTATATATAGTATAAGAAGTCACACCCAAGTGGGCAGTTAACTTAAAGGCTATTGGTTGAAGGAGTTCCTACAGCAAGATCTCCCCATGAGTAAAATCACTTTAACAACTCAAAACTGCAATGTTTTTTCATTAAAAACATTACTAGGTCATTAAAGTTTCATTTCAAAGAAACTGCAGTGGCATCTATTTGGGTAGATAGATTCAAATCTTTAACCAAATGAGGGATGTTAGGAAAGGGAAGCTTTGTTCCACATCATTTTTCATGGGAAACACACAAAATAATTTCTCCTTATTCTTTCACTTTGCTTCACAATAGCCCTCAGTACAACTCTCATAATATTTACTTTACAGATAATGAAATTGCTCAGGGAAACATTAGCTTACTTGGAACAATTGTAAATTTATAAACGGTAGAGGTAAGCTTTGAACACACCTATTCCTGATGCTGCATGCATTTGCTTCTACTTGGAGGTCTTGGATCTGACCCAAGGGTAAAGCAGCTGGAACTTGGAGCACCATAATATTCAATGAAATGACTGTATGAATTAGCATGTGAAGCTTGAATGGCCTGAGGAAGACACTGGGAATTTGGTTCTAAGTGTTTTGGTCCTTAGGGTTTTCTTAATTAATTTTGTAACCTTGAGCAACGTGTGTACTAACTGGGTTTTTAGCTCCCTCACCTGTGAAATTAGATGCTTAACCTAGATGTTCTCCGAGTCAAGTCACTCCTCACTGCAGTTAGAAGTCTGTGGTTCTAAAGCAAGGCTGTCATATAACTTCTTGGTGATGTGTGTGTAGAAGTCATAAAAACATACACTCACCAGACTTTGTCAGAATCAGTTCAAGCATGTAACATATGGTTTCCCATATTGGCAAGGAAATACAAAGGGGTCATGAATGATATATCATTAAGAAATGGAAGAAAACCAACAAAATTAAATAGAAGTTGTAAAATATGAGGACACTATGTCTAAAACTTTGCTGTGATTCTGAAAAATATAAGATGAGAGACCAGCGATATGGAGATGGCTTGGCTGTTAGGAGCACTTAATGCTTTTGCAAAGGAACCAGATTCAGCACCTGACAGCACCCACATGGTGGTCACAATTCTCTGTAACTTCAATTCCAGGCAATCCAATGCCCTCTTCTGGCCTCCAGGGGTATCTGCATGTGAATGGTGTACCTTAACTCATGCAGGAACACAACAGTATGCAGAAATAAAAATTTAAAAACTAGAATATTCTAAATGCTCCTTGGCAAACAGATGTTATTCTTTGTTTTCTTTGATGACCTTTAACTTTCTACTCTTACAATCTCTTCTGAAAAATGCAATTGGGGTGAAAATGTTTCTTTAAGATGCCAAGGGAGAAAATCACATTTCCCTTTATATTTGTAAATGAATGTGAGCCATTTTTATGTTCTCCACAGGCAGCACCCTTCAGTGGGAAGTGTTTGTAAATGAATTCAGGAATGGGAGAGTGAAGTGTGTGTGTGTGTGTGTGTGTGTGTGTGTGTGTGTGTGTGTGTGTATGTGTGTGTGTGTGTGTATGTGTGTGTGTGAGAGAGAGAGAGAGAGAGAGAGAGAGAGAAAGAGAGAGAGAGAGAGAAAGACAGGACAGAGACTGAGAGGGAGAGGGAGAGAGAGTAAGCAAGAGAGAAAGAAATAGAGAGATATTGTGGAACTTGAGGCTCTCATCCTGTGCTTAGCACACCACACACACACACACACAGAGAGAGAGAGAGAGAGAGAGAGAGAGAGAGAGAGAGAGAGAGAGAGAGAGAGGAAGGGAGGGAACGAGGGAGGGAACGAGGGAGGGAGGGAGGGAGAAAGAGAGAGAGAATTATAAAGGTTCACCAGTAGTTAGGTTTCTATAAGGTGTTCTCAAAAGTGTCTTGTATTAATTTTATCTCCCCATACTCCTTCCTCTCCTCTAAGCTTGCCCCCTAATTCTGCTTAACTCTTCTTGCTCCATTATTGCTCATACTTTCTTCATACTATTTGTATCCTATTTCCCCTCCTTTAAATGCCACCCTCTTTCCCAATATTAGTTTCCTAACCAATATCGTACTCCAATATAAACATATGTATCTAGAGATTATACAATCATTGGGAAAAAATATTTATGAGTGTAAGAACAAATTAGTATACAAAGTGATGGGATACATTGTAAACTTTGCTAATACTTTATTCTTAACTGATCTCCCAATATCCATCAACCACCACCTGACTTATTCCAATTGGCATGACATCCTTGTGATTCTTCTACTTGTCTTATTCTTGGTGTAAGTGTTGTGGTTGTTTTCACCACTACATAGTATCTGTGAGCCAAGTAGTTACTGAGCACACATATATCAAAGGTGAGGTCCTTTATGGACCTTGTACATCTCCTTGTACATCTCTCTGTACAAGGATTAACATGATACATTTAATTAATAAATTTATTTATGCTACATTGAAATAGTGAGAAAATGAGCACTGATAAATGAATTCAACAAGCATGTGTTGTAACCCACAGAGATAACCAAGTTTAACACAACAAAGTACAAAAGCGGCTCTCCTTATCAAGAATCACTCCATTCCTGCCACAAGAGCACTCACCAAGAAATAGTTTCCCATCCTCAAACTCCATGAGAGACACGCCACCGAAGGAGCTATTGTCCCTACGCAAGATTAACACAAAGCAGTCTTTTCAATTGAGTGGATTAACTCAAATTGAGCCTTCTTTAGCTCTAGAGTGGGAAAGTGTTCAGAATCATCTTTCAGGAAAGGTGCTGACATGCGCATCCTTTTCTTGAACACTGAACAACACAAAAACAGAAGCTATTGAGACTGCTTGCTAAAACAAACTCTTACTGGCACAGTCTTCTGTGGACTCTTCTAACAGCGTCAAGGATCCGTTTGAGTTTTCCAAGGAGTAGCAGGCACAACATATCGTCAACTGGCCTTGACGATAACTTTGGAGGCACCATAACTGCCAGGACAGAAA
Organism: Myodes glareolus; assembly: GCF_982192425.1. Classification (NCBI taxonomy): domain Eukaryota; kingdom Metazoa; phylum Chordata; class Mammalia; order Rodentia; family Cricetidae; genus Myodes; species Myodes glareolus. The sequence goes on along the minus strand of NC_142033.1, from coordinate 80,241,193 downwards.
TGAAGATACTTCTTTGTCTTTCTAGCTGAATAACAATCGGTTGAAACAATGGTTAACAAATAAATGAGAATTTCTCCAGGAGAAGGAAAATGGGAAGCTAGTAACAAGGAAAGGCTTTACACAGAGTTATAACAATTGCCACGGGGCTAAGAATAGTGTCCTGACAATAGTGGGACTATAGTGGGTGGCACCACATCTTGACCAGAGTTGCTTATATGTACATATTTTTGGTCATTTATTTAAACTTCACTCTCACTTTAAAACCCCAAGATGGATTTAGGAAAATTATTTTATCGCTTTTCCCCTCTTCCTCATGGCCATATTGAGTACATATCCTTTCACTACTCTCTGCTATTAATTTAAGTCTTTTAATTGGCTTGTTGAGGATGGGCGCCAGAACCTGGCTTGGGGTAAAGGCTGTTATCCCTAGGTTTCACGACAGCAAAGCCAAAGGAAACTCATTACAAGAAACAATGGCTTAGTGAGCTTGAGAGCAGAATAAAACCTCGCATTCAAATCCCAGGTCCTCTAATTTTATATGATATACCATATAAAATGGTCCCTTTGGAAGGGACCGCTTGCAAAATGTGAACAGATACGCCATCACACATGACTTACCAATGCAATACCCATTCAACTTGCTTTTTCAGTTTTAGTAACAACCCAATCTGTGTAGTTGGGTTCTTTATTTCTCTTTGAAAAACAAAGGTGTAGTTCAAGAAGCAGAAAATAGGGTCTTAGTCTACTCAAGGAGTTTTACGAGAAGGTCCATTCCTGTGACTGTCACAAGTATTGTCTACAGTTCTTAAACAACAGAATCCGGAAGCTTGGAACCCAGGTATCTGTCATGCCTATCATGAGCACTGGGACTGCGGACTGGCTTCTTGTATGGTTGAGAATTCAAGCAACAGAGAATAACTATCCCCAAGGCTCTGCCTCTTCCCATTTCATCACATTATGTAACCCTTCCTCAGCAATAACCACTGCTGGCAATGACTCTGCATTGCTCTCTGCAAACCCCTCAGCCTCCCACCAAATTCCTGCAGTTATTGTTGAAAATCCTGATGCAAGTCACCTGCTTTCTGATATAGTAAAATGTGCTCTCTTGTTGCATGCAATTGATCATGAAGAGGGAAGAAGCCCAGCATTTGATGAATGTTTACTGATCCACAAACTAAGATAAATAAAATCAACCCTTGTTGTAGGTCCTCACAGACGAATCAGTGAGAATGAAGCATGGAGACAAATGTAATTAGAATCCAGATACCAATCTCAGATCCCCTGTGTAAAGACTGTGCATTCTGAATCCAGAGACATCCATTAATCCTAAAGGAACCAAAAAAACATTCCAGAGTAGTGTGCTTGTTTCTGGCTGTGTCAACTACCTCTGACATTAAATATATAATTTTAATAAACTAAGCTTTATTCAAAACTTAAGTCATAGAAATTAAATGAAAACTGTATATTGCTCAGCCACCTCACTTGTAAGAAGCCTAAGATTTATCATAACAAACAAATCTGGAAAGTTAGGGAGGAAAGTCTGAATTGTTAGAATATAGAAACCTAAATACATTGAAGAAACAGATTTATAAACCAATAAATGTCTTTAATGAGAAGGCTAGCCTATCTAGTCTTGTGACAAGTATTTTTTTTTAGTGATTTGCTGCTTTTTGAGATCACATATCCAGCACCAATATAGCCACAATTATGGATAGTTATTGCAGCATTAGGCTTAATACCTGAAATCAAATTCCTCCTCTACTTTCCACTCTGGAAATTTGCCCATTCATCATGGAGTACAGACATATCAGATAGCTCTTAAAATTTGAACTTTTAACAATTAAATTCGTTTTTTGATAATTTCATGCATGATTATTCTCACCCCTTCCACTGTCTCTTATCTCCCTGGCAGTCCATCAGCCCATGCTTCTCACTGTAAGTCCGTTTCCTATGTTCATACCTTTGGTTTCTGACCTACTGAGTTTAACCAGGGCTGTCTGTGAGATCATGGGTTTGGAACTATCCACTGGAGTCTTGTTGATTCGCCAGTAGGCACACAACTGCAGAGAATGACTCTCCCTTCCCCAGCATGAATCAGTAGCCTATAAGTCACAGTGGAGAGATAGAGAGCCCTAAGGTCCTCTTCTTCCATGATTACTGACATGTCCAGCCATCTACAGAGACAGTGGTGTAGTTACAGGGATAATAAATTCATGACTGAAACAAGCTTGTCATGCCCAGAAAATGGCATCTCATTGCCCTTCTCCTTATCACCTACCTCTCACATTCTTTCTATCCTTCTTTGCTGATGTTCCCAGAGCCTCAAACAAGGTTTTGATTGATAATTTCAAACCCAGTGTCCCACAGAGGGTCTTGGATGAAGTGAGTCACAAAGTAAACAGATGGGAATGTGGGCAGGAAGTTTGTGGGGAAGAATAGAGTCTGATAAGGGAGGAGGAAGGGAGGGAGGAAAAACCAGAATACATTATAGAAATGCATAGAATGTCAAAGAACAAAGTTAATCAATAGAAATAAAGCTATGTCATTTTGAAAACAACCCCTAAATTCAAAATCAATTTTCCAAATCACTATAATAAATGCATTTTAAAAACTTATGAATTAATGAATCATATTCTGTAACATAATATAGAAGTCATCTTAAAATAGTAAATATCTAAAATGGGCACAATATTCAGCAATTGAGAATGTAACAGACAGTAATAGATTTTTCATAAAGAACTAATGAGAACTCTAAATAATTTCCATATGTTTTGGGCTTCCATCCAAAAGAAAACTCAACTTTCTCTTTAGCATAGACATTCTTTTTACATGGCTCTTTAGCCACAGCTTCCAGAGGAAGTCCAGTAGGAGGCTCAGCCAGGTTCAAGCATCAGTTCACCTGAATCCAAGGTTCTTACCAGATTTCTATTCTCCATTCTCCCTTTCCGAACCACTCTTTACCCACTACTTTCTGAAAATCTTTCAGCAGTTCACACACCATGCCATCTTTGTCTGTTTTCTTCACCTTTCCTAGGTTTTCGTTGTTGTTGTTTTGGTTTGGTGGGGGTTTTGCTATTGTTTTAGTTTGGTTTGGTTTAGTTTGGCTCTATCCTCTAGACCTTTGTGTTGGATGTGTTTCATCAAGACAAAATGCCTAAGAAAAATCAACTTCGATAAGAAAAGTTTTGTCTTCGCTCATGGTTTTACATTAGGTAGGAAGCATTAGAGCTATTCCTTTGGACCCATGGTGGTTAGGTTTTGTAGTTTCTAATAGGATACAGGAAGGTAGGAAATAGGTAGACTTAGGCCAGGTGGTGGTGGTGCACACCTTTAATCCCAGCACTCAGGAGGCAGAGGAAGGCTGATCTTTGTGAGTTTGAGGTCAGCCTGGTTTACCAAGCAAGTTCCAAGATAGCCAGCGACATACAGAGAAATCCTGTCTTGAAAAATCAGAGAGGGGGGGGAGAGAGGGGGGAGGGAGGGAGGGGGAAAGAGAGGGAGGAGGGAGAAGGAAGGAAGGAGGGAGAGGGAGGGAGAATGAAGAAAAGAAATAATTAGGCTCTTCATTGTAAATAAGTGGAGTTACTTTTAAGGCTGCCTTTAAGTCTGTTAAAAATTATTTGCAGTAATTCTCATTAGGAAGTTTGTTAAAGCAAACTTTGAGAGAATATCAAAAGGCTGTCTGATTGAAGTGATAATTTATGAAATGGTGTTTTAACAGATAATATTAAGTAGAAAAACAGTACTTAACAACGACAATTGTATGTAGGGCTCCAGCAAAAGTAGAGTTTAAAGTGAACAACAACTGTAGATGAGACTCGATGGGTAGACAAGGTTTGAATCTCAGATATTCAGTGATTCCATAGAAGGAGGAGAGCAAATTTAATGCACTTCTGTCAGGGCACGTAGTTTCGACCAAGTTCATTTGGTTCCTCCGTGTTTTGCTTTTCTCCTGAAAGACTCCTTCTCCATGGACAGGAGCAATGGATCAGCAGTTAAGAGCACATAAATACATACATACATACATACATACATACATACATACACTTATTCCTAAGGACCCAAGTTCAGTTCCTGCAGGAGTGCTTTCTTGCATCTCAGGGTCAAGGCTGATGTATTAGGGGCTAAACTACTTTGAAACTTCTTTCAGATTATGGTCTCAGCTACTAGCAGGTCCCTGTCAACATTTGATGAAAATATGTGAGCAGATTCTCTTTCTATCCTGAAATGTAATTGTTTGCATATTTTAAATACTTATAACATTGGAAATATGGAATGACGGAATGTAAATCTGAATACATATGTGTACACAAACATTGAGTTCAAGCCTTGCTATAGCCCAGGGAAATGTCTCTCAGAAAGAACGTGCTGTCAGGACCTTTCTCTTTTGAGTAATTAGTTTAGAACTTGCTGCAGTGATATCTGACAAAACAAGTTGAGCCAGTCACTCTTATACAAGGACTATCACATGCATTGTCTGTTGCTACGTGTTCAAAATGGCTGCCAACAGCTTGCAGAGTTCTGAAGACATCCAGGGGGAAAAAAATGAATGCTACAGGAAATAATGTAATGGTCAGCCAGTAAAAGTACCTTATGCCAAACCAGATGATCATATTGAGATTTCAGGGTATTGATATCTCGTGGTGAAAGGAGAGAACCAATTTCTATATTTTTTCTCTAACTATACCAATGTCATAGCATGTGAGTGTCTGCCCTCAATACATAAATGTGTGTATCACACATATGTATATGTGTGGATGTGTGTGTGAGAGAGAGATAGAGAGAGAGAGAGAGAGAAGAGAGAGAGAGAGAGAGAGAGAGAGAGAGAGAGAGAGAGGTTTTAAAATGAAAAGAAAGAATGTGAAATGATTGGTTAGACGTTATTGCCTTGACATAAAGTCATCTAGGAAGAAAGAATATCAACTGAGGAAAAACCTCCATAAGATCTCCTTTAGGCAAGTTTGTGGAAACATTTCTTAATTAATGATTGATATAGAAGAACCCAGTAGTCTATAGGTAGTGTAACCTCCAGGGAAGTGTTTCTGGGTAGTATAAGAAAACAAACTGATGAAAACACAGAAACAAGTCAGTAAGGTCAGGAAGTGCTTTTCCTTTATGGTCTCTGCCATAGCTCTAATCTTCAAGTTCCTGCCCCAATTTCCTCCAATAATGGAATCTGGTAGAAAAAAAATAAACCCTTTCCTCCCTAAGATGGTTTTGGTCAGTGTTTTATAATAGCAATAGAAAACAAGGATAATACTGTAAAACTTACTGTATGCTTATACAGAGAACACTGTGTTTCTGATACAAGGTTTTCTTTTTACAGTATTTAGAGATTCAATGAGATTTGTTAGAATGTTGTGAAGGGCATGTGACATCATCTCTTGAATTTAGACTGTTATGCAACTGCAAGATGCCCTACTGTGTTTGTCTGCCTCCTGCAGATATTACCCAACCATTCAGAATTTCCTTTATTCTTAATGGCACAGTAGGTTGACCCTCACTGGAAACAACTGTCATAAGAGTTTGTACCACTTCTGGTACTATGACTGGAAGACGATACATCATACTCAATGCTTTCAGATCCCCTCATATCTATGTAGACATTGGAACTCTTCTGACAACAAGGAATAGTGTTTTGCAGAGTTTCCTGTACATGGAGGTACACATTGCTTCCTCTGAGGATTCATTCCTGAATACACTACATTTTAAATCTTGGGATGTGTGATAATTTCAAAAGGAACTTCCAGAGTCATTTGATGAGTGGTTGCACTCTTTTGCATATATGAATGTTTCCATAGTCCCACTTTTCCACCTATTGCCTGTCTTGCAAATGAATCTTCTAGACCTTACTCATTCAGTACTGATCCATAGCATGTCACTGTGTCTTAGTTAACACTACCTTCATCATTAAAAATAAGCATTTTTACTGTGCTCTCAGTTATTTTAAATCTACAATGTAACTTCTTTTTTCAGAGTACATTCTCTTACCAACCAGTAGTCGGGATGTTATACAAAGTCTACCTATCAATTCTATGTCATACATGGACTGTCAATATCTCAACCTGTAGCGTGATTGTGGGTGTTGTTATCTGTTCTTTTGATGTGTACAAGGTTTCATCTATGATGCTCACCTTTTCAATTAGCAATTTATAAGCCCAGATTTTATATTACAGATTATTGAGAAAGCATATTGACTGTAACTACTTTAGCATCATGGTTCAAATGTTCAAACTCTACATGTGTGTGTCTACTTCTGGGTATGCTTTTGCCCCATGACTTGTTTGGCTATATTGACTATAATAAGTATTCTTAGGAATACAGTAATATAAGGGTGATACATACTAAACTAAAACCACAGGAATGTTTAAGTAGGGCTCCGGTGAAGACACACATCAGTTTAGAGAAACTGTAGCATTAAATACTTTGTGCCTGCTAATCTCTTGGAATTGAATCTTCATCTTTAGTAAAATTCTGGAAGCTTCAAAAGCATGGGTATTGTATGTACTTCAATGTGTTTCTAAAGTCATACGTACTTCAAGCGCTTGTGAACCAGAATGTCATGAGCTCATTTCTAATTGCTCATTGTCAATTTTTATGTGTTAAGTTATATTTTCTCTAATTAAGAGGTCTTTAAATTGCTATTAATTCATTCTTAATCACTTGGCGGGATATGATACTAACACTGTTTAACTTCACAGTTTTCACTAAAGTTGTTAAAATTCAGACTTTCTGCTTTTCTTCGAGTTTTGATCGCCAGCTTTTTGCTTTCCTAGTTTGTACCTTCTGACATTGTTTTCCATTTTACTTGAAGATCCATTGTAAAGCTCAAAGCTCGATGTCATATTCACTTTAAATAGTCAGTTGACTATTTAAGAAACTAAGCTAAAGAGATTGTCTTTTTTGTTTGTTTGTTTGTTTTGCCTCACACTGTAATCTTTGGCAGCACGCCACATTCATTTCCATAGGTCCAAAGTCTTTACTGTAGCATGGGAACTGAAGTATTTGTCTGTATTTTGTCACTAAAAAGTGAACAACTTAGAGATTAGTTCTACTCATTGTCATCATTGTTGACCTAGCATCTACCATAATGTCTGTTTTGAAGGTAGTAATCTAAAGGTTCTGTAGACTGTAAATGAGGCTGAGCTGTAAATCTCTTAAAACCCACACACAAATAAACATAATTTGTGAAATAAAGAAAACCTAACACTAGACATTTCTGTAACAAATGAACTTGCAGGCACAAAACCCCAAACACTGTTCACCCTCGTTCTGGAATTTCTACATGAGAACAGTATGTTGCCAGAGCCACACTACTGCAGAGGCGAGAGTCAAGATTAAACTCACTGTCATGCTATATCGGCTGTTGACATCCTTCTATGTCATCTATCTCTCCTCTCTGCCTGCTTCTGCCTGTCTTCCACTGCCGTGTTATGTTGACTGTTGGTGTTTCTTCTCTTTTGTCTTTCTCTCCTCTCTGTCTACTTCTGCCTGTCTTTTACAAATGCACATGTTCAGAGAAGTCAAGAAAGGTTTGACAGGCTGGACAGTTGAATCAGTGGTTAAGGGCACTCATTGCTCTTAGAAAGGACTTAAGTTACTTCACATGGTGGTTCGCAACCATCAACAACTCTAATTCTGGAGGATTCAAATCCTCATCTAACCTCCAAATGTATCAAACATTTTCAAGGTACACACACACACACACACACAGACACACACACACACACACACACACATATGCAGACAAAACACCTGTACATATAAAATAAAATGTATAAAAATTCCAAATAAGAAAAGGTTTTCATTAAAAGCAATATTAACCCTTTGAAAATTAATAGGCATCCTAATTATGTTAAAGTCAGGACACTGCAATTACAGAAGGCTGTACAATTGTTGAAATAATTAAGAATGAACACAAAATTAGTTCAAATTACAGAGTCTAAAAGATTTTAAAAGAAATTTAAATGGTCAGTATTTAATTTCAATAAAAAGGCAGAAGTCATCAGAAATAATTATTCGTACTTTGTCCTAAACATGTACTGATTTACTTTTTAAAAGGAAAAAAAATGTTCATTAAGAAAATGGTCTGGTTAGGTCTAATGGAGTTTTCCTACCAGTATGTAATAGATTGAGTTATGGGAATCTTTCTTTTTGTTATTTGAACCCATTCTGAGCATGATTCTAATCTTAAATATTATGATATGAAGCATTGCTATGAGAGTAGTATAAAAACTTTGCCAATGACAAAGAGAATGGAAAATGAAATATTAAGCAAGTTTTCTTATATGATTAACATCTTAGGTTACAAATATTTTGTAATGATAATTCCTAATGCTATGAAGCATGCCCACATGGAGAAATCATATAACTGGTTAGAAAGAGTCTCAGTGTCTTGGTGTAACATCAACTACAAAGTCAAAGCATGAGCTTGTTTCTAGCACTACAGGGCAGGAAGGCAAAGGTTGTTCCGGGCTCTCCTGTATTTCCACTTCTTTCAATAGCACTGATATCCTGCAGAGATTTGTATAAATTAAGTAGACACAGCCTTTCACTTTCAAAGCTACATAGACAGTCACAAGAGATTTACCAAGAAACATTTATTTCAGCATTGCTGGAGAGTGAATATGACTTTTTAATAATGTATTTGGGGATCATTCGGGTATCACTTTGGCTACTGCACTCATCAACATCAACTACTGTCCTTTCTGCTTTCCCTTTTCCAATTAAAACAGAGTATTAATTCAAAATTATATGAAAATCTGTGTAGCAAGAAACTTGGTGACATTTTAGAACCTAAGAACCAAAGAAATTCATTTTCTGACTCAACACAAAAGGTAACTCCTGATTATGTGTAAAATGAAATTTATTAAACGTTAAGGGTAATTTTCTTAACAAGCATGTGGATTCATCAATAAACATGGAAACTTTGATGTTTGATGTTTCTTTTAATAGAGAAAAATATATATGCATTTTTAGAACATAGTTTAGGCACAAGTCATATTTCTCCAACCTTCTCTCAAAATGTCAGGAGATTAACAAATGTTTACTATCATGAAATATTCATGACTGGCATTCACAAAGAGTACGATGTGTTTAATATCATTTCATAATATTCAAGATTGCTTAGAAGTGATTCAGAGGGCTTAGGGTAGCCAGCAAATGCAGCATGCTGAATAACAACACAAGAATGCCTGCTTTTGGATTGCTATGTCTCAGTCAACATCATGAAAGAAAGAGGCAAGTGTACGGGAAGCCAGGCATTCCATTTAAAAGGAACTTTTGTAGTAAAATTTCTGTGTAGTAATTTCTATCCTTATTTTTATTATTTTTAAAATTCTACAATTATTTCTTGATTAGTATCATTCTAGACACAAGTGCAGTATTACTCCTCAAATTACATAGACAAACACAAATGCAAAGAACTAAAGTCTAAATTATCTAACAAACAGCACTCCAGACACACAAAAACACATAGAACTACAAGAATGTGTTTTTAGAACAATGGCACTTTAAAAGAACAGTAATTCCAAAGGACCACAGGATTACCAAATTCTCCCCTAAACTGCTAAACAGAATAGCATGGCTCTAATGATGAGTTTGGGTTTTACTTTAAAGAATGGATTGAATAACTAGCACTAATATGTAACATTTATTGTCATTCCTATCTGATTTATAAAGGGAAAAATCACAATACAGGGGAGCATGCCTTTGCTTTGAATTTCAATGGGGCATAATTTTAGCAAAATCTGACTCCACTAATCAAAAATACTTTTAAGCAGTCAATTTTCCTAAATCCATATTTAGATAATTGGGCAAAGGCATTATAGCCATTGTTCTCATAAACTTTGTTGGGACTAATGCCAACAAAAAGTTGAATACAACAGTCTTGCATTTTAGGCTCTCACTTCTGGGGATGCAGTCTCAGGTCTTCTTTAATAGGCAAACTGCAGAACATGACTGTCATTACACAGTAATAGAAGTTAAAAAAAAAGTATCCTTATGTAAGGATTAGAACATAAATTTCCTTCAAGGACAGACTTTCTGGTGGTTTGACCCTAACAATCCCATGGTATGACAATACTGATTCTGCTTGGCTTTGCCAGTTGGTTGTGTGATATCTCTTATCCAACTGATCACAGTTTGGGAGTTTTAAGTATGAATTTAAAGGCTATTGCTCTCATCACAATATGCAAAGTGTGAGTCCAAAAGCTTTTTACAGCTATCTATATGAAAAGATAAACACAGTAATAATTCATGTGATTGAAAATTTCCCCTAGAGATAAAAAAAATTAGAGCTATGAAAAGAACAACAGTACTAATAGAATACTGTATTTACCTAGAAACATTCAAAATGGTAACAAAAAAGCTGCATTTTTTCTTTTCTCCTTTTTTTTTGCAATTTTAGAGTAGTATTCAGTTAACAGAACAATTACCTTCATATAAGCTGCTTCATAGACAGTGAAAATGAAAAATAAAAACTACCACCCCCATATAATAACAAGTGTTATGCGCCAATGAGAATATACTTTAAATTTGTATGTCAATTGACAACCCCAGACTGTACCAAACAGGGTTATTGGCTACCATGACAGCATTATCTACAGAGAGTAAAGTAGTATATTGATCATACAAAAAAAGACACTGTAAAAGCAAATCATACACAGCCTTAAATTTCAATCTTTTTATTTGAAAGGAGTGAGTTGTGCACGGGGGGGGGGGGGCTATCAATTTGTCATTCTTCTCTTCATCCTCCTCCTCATCTCTCTCTTCCTTCTTCTTCATGCCCCTTTCAGCCTTGACCACCCCAGTTTTCACTGCACCAGGCTTTACTTTGGTTCTGTAGGCAGCCATATCCTTTTCATATTTTTCCTTCAGCATGGCATTTGTTTTTTCCTAGAAATACTTGTCACCCACAATGGTGGTGTCCCACATTGCTCCCAGTTTCTTTGCAGCATCATCAATGGATAAGGCAGCATGCTTTTTTTTTTTTTTTTTTGATTTGGGGGTGATATTCAGAACAGAATGAGAAGGTTGATAGAGGCCCTTGGGCGAATAGGGGTCCTTGAACTTCTTTTTGGTCTCCTCTGGAAGAAGTGCAGGTTTTTATTTCTTTTTCATAATGAGCCTTGTCAATCATTGTCATGTCTTCAGATTTTTTCCCTTCTTCAGAAGACATTGTCTTCCATCTCTATGAGCACTTTTTAGAGAACGCTGAGATGCTGGTAGAATCATCTGCATGCTTCTTCTTGAGCTCCTTCAGCTAACTTTACATAAAGAATTCAAAGAGGACATTCTGTCTCTTGACTTTTTGAGATATCCTTTGTCTCTGTTTAGTTGATTTTCCTCTGAGAGTCACAGTTCTTGCTGTCTCTATAAAGCTCGATATACTGCAAGCAATGGCTGCCTGATTTTATTATTTTTATGATTTTTTAAAAAGTTTTTTGTTTGCAGATTATTATAAAACTACTTTGCTTCTCCCTTCCCTTTCCTCCCTCAAGTCCCAGCACAGAGCCGTCCTTGCTCTCTTTTAAATCTACTGAATCTTTTGTATTGATTAACATCATATGCTTATATGTACGTATATATTCATAAGGTAACCTGCTCAGTTTGAATGCTATCTGTATGCATGCTTTCAGAGACTATCATGTGGTTACTAGATAACCAAATAGAGTGCTCTTCTCTGGGGACGTCTATTCCTCTAACTTTGAGGATTCCTTTGTTGCCTGTAGTTCTTTCTGTAGGTTGGTGCCTCTGTGGATCCCCCACTCCACAGCACTTTGGCGTGTCTATTATTGTTGTCCATGTTTGGCTCAAGTTTATATAGTCATTTTGGTGAGATTTATAGGTGTGACTTCTGAAATTACCAGAAGATAAAGTCTCACAGCAAATTCCCTGATCCTATGGCTCTTACAACCATTTTGACCCCTTTTCTTCAATGTCCCCAGAGCCTCAGGTGAGGGAGTTATTTTGTAGATGTATCTATTGGTGCACCACAATCATACATTTTGATTTTATTTTCAGTATTGATTTCCACCTACCACAAAGAAAAGTTTTATTGGTGAATTGCAAGGATTTCACTGATCTGTGGGTACTAGGACAAATATTTATAGTATAATTAAGGGATTATGTTGGTTTAGCAAACAGTGGTTGTAGGTTCTACTCCAAGATCAATGACTTCACAAACCCTGAGTTATTAGCAAGATTCCTATAACCAGTCCTCATTTACTTTTTGTTGAGTTAGTCTCTAGACAAATTAAAGACCTATTGATTGCTGCTAAGGTATGTGCACCACTACTGCATCCTTGGGATTATGGTGCCATGTTGTTCTGACCATTGTTGTGGTTCATAGGAGTCATAGCTGGGTAGGGCTCTTGGCTGCGTCACTCCTTTGGAAGATTGCATGGTACTTTCAGGTAACATGAAAACTAGTCCTCATGGAGAAGGCATTCAGATCATTACCAGCTCAAGGATCTCTGAGCCCTGTATTGGAAATAACTGGTGTCTTCATCCATAGGAGCTTAGCTTTCACTTTTGGTGGACAATCAAAGGCAAAAGCAATAGTTTGTATGCTTTGGGAGTCTCCTGGACCAACAATTCAAAGGAGGATTTCTCATGCCTCATGCCTGATGTCTGTTTTTTTAATGTGATCTTTGACTCTTGAAGGGAGCCTTGTTCATCTAAACTATGTGTATATAGACTTACATGTATTATAAGTCAATGTTTTAGATGAATCTTTTAGATATCCTTACTATTATTTCAACTTCTTCCCTCCTTCTGTATTTATTTTTGGTTTCAATGGCTAATTAGAACACCTGTTTGGTTTTTTCCCCCATTTTTCTGGTCAGATTATGTGTAACCTCTTATTTCCCTCCCTACCGTTCTACCAACAGTGGTTCTTTTTTCCTTTCATGATTCATGCAGTTACTCCAGGATATGTATTCACATCTGAAAATTTGTAGCTAGGAGCCTCAGATGAGAGAGAACATGAAACATGTGACTTTCTGAATATGGGTTAACTCACTCAATATGATTTTTTTCTTTTTCTCATCATTTATCTGAAAAATTCATTATTTCATTTTTCTTTACAGATGAGTAGTATTTCACAGCATATATACACCATATTTTCACAATCAGTTGAAAGTTGAAAAGCATTTAGATTGTCTCCATTTCCTCGATATTATGAACAGAACAGCAATGAACAAGTATCTTCAGAGTAGGATGTCAAATTCTTTGGACATATGCCGAGGAGTGGCATGGCTGGGTCACTGGTAGATTGATTTTTAGCCTTTTGAGTAATAGATTCAGTTTACAATCACACCTTAATTCTTGGGCAAGTGTAACTATGTTCAGAAAGTCCTTTTAATTGTGCAGTGTAGAGTGATGCTTATGTTTTCTTTGAAAAATTTTAGTGTTTCAGTTTGATATTTAGTTTTTTGATCCGTTTGGAGGTAGTTTTGTGCAAGGTAGAATATGAGTATAATTTTATTCTTCTCCACGCATATATCCATGTTGCCCAGCTCCATTTGTTGAAGATAATTTTATTGCCAGCTTGTGCTTTGGGTATCTTTGCCAACTCTTAGATTGTTGAATTTATATTGAGTGACGTTTGGGTCCTCAGTTTCTTTATTTCATTAACCTAAATGTCTGTTTTTGTGCCAGTACTATATTAATTGTATTGCTATTCCTCTATAATTTATCTTAGCATCTGGAATTGCAATCTCTTCAGCATTGTTCCTTTTGTAGAGAATTCCTTTGTGTCTTAAGTCTTCTGTGTATATGTCTTAGGATTTTTTTTCTATTTCTATGAAGAATCAAATTGGCATTTTGTTTGAGATTGCACTTTATAATTGCTTTGGTATAATAGTAAATATCCTTATTTGTTATTGGTCTCTTTAGGCTCTGGACTACTTACTGATTTAAATTTGATGACTTAGTTGAATCTAAAACTTGATGCATTTCTTTTAGTTTTATTTCCAACTTAATGAAGTATAAGTTTTTAAATGTTTCCTTATACTACTCTGAGTTTTTATGGTGTCTTTTGTAAAATTTCATTACTAATTCCTGGTTCTGTTAATTTTGGTGGACTCTTTTCCTTTGGTTAATTGGTCCAAAAGTAAATCTGTCAATTTTGTTTCTCTTCTTAATGAAACAAAACAACCAGCTCTTAAGATGATATTGTTCTTTTCATTGTTTATATTTCATCAATTTCTGATAAAATTTTGTTATTTATTCATGTCACCTGGGTTTGAATATAATTTGTTATTTTTATCAATTTTTAGTTGCATCATTAAGCCGTTTATTTGCTCTCTTTATGATTTTTCCATGTAGTAACTTAGAGCTATAAATTTACCTCATTGGACTACTTTCCATATTTCCAAGAGGTTTCCTTGTTTTTGTTTCCTATAGTTATTGAACATTTTTTATTTCTCTCTTGATTTCTTCTTTGACCCATTCATTGTTCAGTACACAGTTGTTTAGTCCCCATGAGTTTATGTATTTACTAAAGATCTGTTTGCTGTCAGTTTCAAGTTGTTGGATTGTGTTCAGATAAGATACATGAAGTTATTTTAGCATTTTTGAAATTATTAAGATTTATTTGATGCCCTGTTCTGTGGTCTATTTTAGAAAAGCTTCCATGTGTTATTGAGTAAAATGTTTATTCTATGTGTTTAGGAGGTAATTTTCTGTAGATATCTATTAAGTCCATTTGATGTATGATGTCAATTAAACCTTATATTTTTCTGATTATTTTTGTCCAGATGAATTGTCCATTGGTGAAAATGTGGGATTGAAATCATCTCATTTTTAAAAATCTGTGTTAAACTCTGTCTTTAAATACAGTAGTAGTTTTTCCTTTCCTTCCTTTCTTTTCCTTCCTTCCTTCCTTCTTTCCTTTCTTTTATTTTTATTCTTTTATGAAATTGGGTACATCTAACTTTGGTGCATATGTGTTTAGGATAGTGATGTCTTCTTGGTTAACTATATAACAGTTCCCTTGATTAAAAAGAAATATTTCTGATTATCTCTTCTTACTGGATTTAACTTAAAGCTGTATTGTCAGATATTAGTATAAGAATTCCTATAGAATTACTTTTTGGTTGCATTTCTTTAGATTATTGTTGTCTATTTTTTTTTCGAAAACAAGTCCCATCTTTAAAGCTAAGAAGTGTTTCTTTTAAATAATATATAGATGAACTTTTTCTTGGTTTTTCAATCAGTCTGTATATTTTACCTGAGGCCACTTATTGAGAATGTGTATTAGCTGTCGTCATTATTCTGTTAAATTTTGGTGCTGTTTGTATTCTCCGTGGTGCTTTGCATTTCAAAGATTATGGTTTTATGTTGTCTATTGACTATGTTCATTCCTGTGTTACCTTTGAGTTGATTTCTTGGATTTGTTTTTTGTTTGTTTGTTTGTTTGGCTATTCATGTCATGGAATGTTTTTATTTTCCCATTTTGTCTTGCTTTTGCTGAGTCTATTAATCTAGGCTGACTGTCATAGTGTTTTAAGAACTGGAGTAGAGTGAGGGAAAATTGTAATCAGAATATATTGTATGAGAAAAGAATCCATTTTCAATAAAAGAAAAAAGTAAAAAATAAAAGACTTGCATTGTTCCAGGTTCTCTGGTTTTCAAAGTTTTCACTGAGAAAAAAGAGGTTATTCTGAAGGGTTTTTCATTATATGCGACTTACATTTTTCATTTTTTTGCTTGTTTGAAGTTTTCAGTATACCCTCTCTGTTATGTATCCTTGGTGTTTTAGATGTGCTATGCCATGGTGACTTTTTGTTCTAGTCTTGTCTACTTGGTGTCTTTCCTCCATTTGGGAAGTTTTCTTCAATGCTCTTGTTGAAGATCTGTTCCAAACTATTGACTTGGAACTCTTGCCCCTCATCTATGACTATAATTCAAAGGTTTGTTTCACTTTGTTTATGGTATCCCACATTTTCTGCATATTCCTTTCCTGTGTTTTTTAAATAAATTGTTCATATTCCTTGTTTATTTGGACCACAACATGTACTTAACATTCAACTTTAGGCATTCTATCATCTACTTGATCTATTCTACTTGTAAGACTTTTCTTTGAGTTTTTTGGTGAGCTGTAGAGTTTGTTAAGTTTAAGTTTCTTTCACCTCTAGTCCTCTTCAGTGTTTCAATCTCCTTAATGAATTCCAACCTTATTGTAAAAGGACTGCTTCCCGCCGCCCAGCTCCACCACTCTGTTGTATTTAGGAGCAGTGGGCTACTTCCCATGGCCTGGCTCCCGCTAGCTTTACCTGAAATAATTACATGGAAACTGTATTCACTTAAACACTGCCTAGCCCATTATATCTTGCCTCTTCTTGGCTAACTCTCACATCTTGATCTAACCCATTTCTAATAATCTGTATTGCCCACATGACTGTGGCTTACCGGCATGAGTCTAACCAGTGTTCATCTCAGAGAGGAAAGCCATGGTGTCTGCCACACTGCCTTCTTCCTCCCAGAATCCTGTTCTGTCTACTCCACCCACATAAGGGCTGGCCTAACAAAAGGCCAAGGCAGCTTCTTTATTTAACCAATAAACGTAATATATTGACAGAAGACCCTCCTACTCCACAATCTAATTCATGGATTGACATTTCCATCAGCCTTATGATTATGATTTCCTGGGCATTACTCAGATATGTATTCTCTTTAAGCATCTTCTCCTTAGTTTCATTGAGCTATTTCTCTGAGTCATTTTTAGACTCTGTGAATTTCTGTGTGAAGTTTCTGATTGCTGTTCAATTCTGCATCTTGGGGTTCATCAAGAAAATTCTAACTTGCAAATATTTCTCCAGGACTGGTTGTCAGTTTGGAGAGATGATACTGGTTTGCTCTTTTATTTATTGTTATTTATGCAATGGGATTTGGGCATGAAGATATCTTTTCTTAGTTTTAAATCTGATATGGTCATAGCAGGTTAGGGTAGAAAACAGGATGTGTGGGTAGGTTGGGTTTAAAAGTTGTAAATGGCTTTGGTGGATTTAAATCATAAGGACAGAGGAGGCTAGGTTGGTATACAGGATATGTCTCCAGGACCAAATCCAAGCGAGAGTAAATGTGGCAGGTAAAAGGTTGGATACTGCACAGAATCAACCTGTGTAAGTAGCAAGTTTGGCCTTATTTTAATAAATATATGTTTGGGAAGAAACAGAAATAGACTATGTGTTACATATGAACAAAGAATGAGTTTATTTTGACAGTCATAAGAATAGTATTGCAGTTACATAATTTTAAAAGGTTTTTAATTATGTTTATCTCCGGGTGTGCACACATGTAGTTATATGCCATGTGCTCACAGAGTTTATAAAATCCTGATCCCACTGGAGCTAGAGTTCTATGTGGTTATGAGCTGCTTATGTAGGTGCTACAAAATAAATTTTAACTTAATGTATTTAATTATTTAAAAGTCTACTTTAACTTTTTCTTGGCAATAATAACCAAGGCAAAAGAGCAAAAATAATAGATCACAGTTTTAACAGCTATAATATTATTTTAAATTCATATGGGTTTATTTTTCATTACCCACTTTTATATGCTTTCCTTTTTGTAGTAAATACTCTGAAACCACTCTTGAGTGCTGAAGTACTTAGAATGAGCTCTTAGAATTTTCAAAATGCATAGTCAAAAATGAGTATAAATTATGCCACAAATTATAAATAGTTTGCATTGCCTCGCCAATTTCAGATGATTACTGTTTTGAAAGGAAAGGCAATATTATGTTCATTAATGGAGGTTGGGAAGATTATGCTCAGGTGATTAGGGTGTTATATATTTTATTCTGTATTTTATAGATAATGACCCATTTTTAGATTGGTTTCATTTCACTTTATGTGCATGGGTATTTTACCTGTATGCATGTCTCTGCACCACATGCATGCAGCGCCCTCAGAAGTCAGAAATGGACATTGGATCACCTGGAACTGGAGTTGCAGGGTGTTGTTAGCCACAATGTGAGTGCTGAGAACTAAGTTTTGATCCACTGGTAGTGCTGCCATCTCTCTTAACTGCTGAGCCCTCTTTCCAGCCTTTGGTACTGACTCTTAATAAGGATTTTGAGAACTTGTATGTCATTCAGATTTTATTTGTTATTTTTATGCCCAGACTTTGCTTTCTTGTGGAGGTTGCAAGTTCAGTTTTCAAGTCTGATAGAGCAGCAGTTAAAAACAACACCATTTGATCTAGAAAATGAGATAACAAAAGTGCAAAACCTCCAGCCAAACATCACCATAGTCCTGAAAAAGTCTACATCCCAAAGATCCATTAAAGAAAACATTTTTTAAATAAAGAGTTTAATCATGCCATAATTAATATGTTACATGTTAAATAGAAAGCTGTTAAATGGCAATCTTCATTACTTTTCTCTACGTAACCTTGAAATTAGCTGGATCATTTCAAATAACAGCAAACTGAGTGGTGGTCATGTTATGTTCCTGTAGCATGAGAGGCCTGCTTGTTGGGGTTTCTGTCTCGCCAGGTACCCCACAACCGGCAAATCCCAAAGAGAAATTACACACAGGACTCCATAAGGTTATAAAGCTGATTGGCCCATTAGGTCAGGCTACTTATTAGTTCTTATGACTTATCTTAACCCATTATTCTGATCTATGTTAGCCATATGGCTTGGTACCTTTTTCAGCTGTCAGCTTACATGTTGCCGCTTCAGTGGTCTGCGCAGGAGTGGCTGAGGGAGCTTCCTGTGTCCCAGAATACTCCCAGTCTCTTTGCTCCACCTCTACTTCCTGCCTGGCTTTCCTGCCTATACTGCCTGCCTGGCCAATCAGTGTTTTATTAAAATATGATTGACAGAATACAGACAATTCTCCCGCATCATTTCCCTCTTTTTTAAAAAAAAAAAACAAAAACAAAGGAAAATACCCATAGTACATTTGTTGGGAATGTGGGCATAGTATTTCAGGCTACTTCCTGCTGGTTGGGGGCGCTGATAATCTTATGGGGACCTAAAGAAAATTTAGAGTGATAATCAAGTCATGTCTGCAGTATCCTGTGAGTTTCGATCATCTCAGGCTTGAATCTGTTCTGGATGTAGAATTCAGACATCTGAGCCATCTGTTCCTGTTAGAGATTTCTCAGGTGGCCTTCCTTGATCATACTGGATTTTTCTTAACTCAGAATGAATCCACAACCTCTCATTTTCTGTGGAAACAAAAGCAAAATCTCTTCTCCAAAGTAACAAACCTTTTGACTTCAGTTTTGAAGCCAAGGTATTTTCAAAATACCTATCTTGGGTTAGTTCAGCAGCATTTATAAACAAAAGTCTTTTAGCAACTGTTGTTCCTTTCTTGGCATTTAAACAATTCAAAGAGAGCATACTAGCATACAGTGTCAAGATTCTCTGGGTATTTTCCATCTTTATGTGACTTTACTTTAACCTCTATTTCTTATATTTTTACTTTTATTTTTGGCTTTTTGAGACAGGTTCTCTGTATATATCTTTGTCCTGGAATAACTCTGTAGACCAGGCTGTCCTTGAACTCACAGAGATTCTTGTCTCTGCCTCCCCAGTACTGGGCTCAAAGGTGTTTGCTATCACACCTTGAACTCACAGAGATCCACTTGTCTCTGCTTCCCCAGTGCTAGGATTAAAGGTGTGTGCTACCACACCTTGAACTCAGAGATCTGTCTGTCTCTGCCTCCCAGGCATTGGGATTAAAGGTGTGTACTACCACACCTTGAGGTCACAGAGGTCAATCTACCTCTGCCCCTTGAAGTCACAGAGGTCAATATGCCTCTGCCTCCCAGGCATTGGGATTAAAGGTGTGTACCACCACACCCTATTTCTCCCTTTCTTTTTTATTTTTAATGACTTTAACCTTTAGCCTGCATATATTTTTAACACATAGTAAACCATTTAGAGGCTTTTTCCTCTTTGAATCTCTCTTTACTGTATCTCTCTTTTTCTGACTACATGAGCCTTTAATTTACTAAACAATATGGAGAGCTGTGGCTTTGACGGCTAGATCCATCCCATTTCTTAGCTTTCCAGCCTCATGGCAGAGGTACCGCTGGAGCCATTTTCATTGCCACAACTCTGTAGTGTTTCAAGGTCCCGCTGGCAAGAAAGCTGCAGCATTCTGCTCACAGACCACATTCAGTCGGATTGCCTGCCTGAAAGAGTCAGAGTTTGCCCTGGCAGGACAGCCCAGAAAGCCGGCATTTTTAAACAGCGCAGCTTTTCTCCTGCTACAGCTAAAAACACGAAAAGCATGCATTCAGCTTTTCATCAACACCATTTAAGTGTTTTGTAACAGGACCTTTTAAAAGAGCTGCAAGGTTTTGCAGTCGAAGCTGAGTCAGGAAGCCTCCCTTAGATGAGAGTGCTTGCTTGCCTCCTACCAAGAAACCATGCTTTACTCTATTCTTTCCAAAGCTTTCTCAAGCTTTCTGTGGATTCAGTTATCCACGTGGGCGCCATATGTAACATGAGAGGCCTGATTGTTGGGGTTTCTGTTCCACCCATTACCCCACAGCCGGCAAATCCCAAAGAGAAATTACACACAGGACTCCATAAGCTGATTGGCCCATTAGGTCAGGCTACTTATTAGTTCTTATTACTTATCTTAACCCATTATTCTGATCTATGTTAGCCATATGGCTTGGTACCTTTTTCAGCTGTCAGCTTACATGTTGCCGCTTCAGTGGTCTGCACAGGAGTGGCTGAGGGACCTTCCTGTGTCCCAGAATACTCCCAGTCTCTTTGCTCCACCTCTACTTCCTGTCTGGCTATCCCGCCTATACTGCCTGCCTGACCAATCAGCATTTTATTAAAATATGATTGACAGAATACAGACAATTCTCCTGCATCATGTTCCCCCCACACACACTTTACCTCTCTCTCTTTTCTCCATTCTTTCTCTTACTCCCTCTCCCAGTTTTCCTTTTCGTCATCCTCCTCTTGGGCCTACAAAATAACCTTGAACCACTGAACTTAAATGAATCTCAAGTCTTTATCCATAATTTCTCTTTCAGATGACTCCGACATTTCTCATTGAAACTTGGGGAAAGATGAGACATTCTAGGGAGAAAATTCTTCCTTCTCTTCTGTATCACATCATTCACGAAAAGACAAACATCATCACAAAAATCAAACACTTAACAACATGCCAGTGTGTGATCAATAAGTAGTTATGAAAAGAAAATATTGCATAAATGAAGCTAAATAAGTGATCTGTACTCACCAATGTGGAAACAAGCACCATTATTCAAATTATAATTTGAATTCATGAAGCAAATCTTAAGACAATATTATCTCCTTCCATTTCATCTTTCTTTCTTCCTTGTGATGCATCACCTTTCCTCCATAGGCAATTGTGATTTCCTAAATTTCTATTTGTTGCATTCAAGCTGTCTCTCATCTACATTCTCTTCACATTGCCCATAAAATAGCAGACTGCATATTGCAAGTCTGCATAAGCAGACTTGATAATGCAAGTCATCTCCTTCATAGTCACCATTACCATGCTGCCACTGCACTCCCTCTCTCTCTCTCTCTCTCTCTCTCTCTCTCTCTCTCTCTCTCTCTCTCACACACACACACACACACACACACACTTAAGATATTACAAACATGTATTTGGATGTACAATTAAATTAACGTGTGTACCATTCCATGAGAAAGTTTTAGTGGCTCAAGTTCATTAAATAAATTTAAGTACAAATGAGTGATTTGTTGAAAGTTCATTGTTCCTAAGAATCAGGTCTGAATCAAATGCACAGTTAATCAGTTCTCTTATTTTGTTGTATTCTCTGGCTTCCCCAACCGTGAATGAAAGTCTTCTGTGTTGTTTACAGGACACAGCGGATGAAGTACCCAAGTAGAAACTTGTGTAAATAGAACTCATAAAAATGTGCAATCAATTCAACTCCCTAATAGTGTCAATGTGTTGTTAAGTCAGGGCATGGTGTTAGAATGAATGGGAGGAGGTAACAGTGATAGTGGCTTGAAGTGTCTTTTTACTTCGGAAGTCATCTTAATAGTTAGGTTCTTATTCACAAAGCATTGTGAGACTCTTAAGAGTTCTTAGATGGAAGGGACTAAGGCAGATATCAGAAAAGTATCTCTGACTGTGAATAGACAAAAAGACATAATCCCAATATAAGGAAAATTAGTTGTCAGGGATTTGGAGAGAAGGGAACTCCCCTGTCCACAAGCAGAGAAGGAACAAACATGGAGCATACCTTATCTGGGTGTGAAGCAACCGAAGGTGAAGAAAGTGTGATGAATTTAAAGCAGAAAATTTCCAAGAAGTAAATAAAAAATTAGAGAGGACAAGCTGAGAACCATGTACTAGGTTCTCAGTATCAAAGAATACTCTATCTGATGCCACTGGCTACCTGGTTGAAGGTGTTCAACCTTGTATGAAAATTGTGGGACTGTCATCCATGGACCACAAAAGCTAGATGGAGGAAACATGGCAAACCCAGCGAAAGACCTATGCTCCTGTTCAATGCCCCTTCAGTGCTCTCTACTGTGTTCATACAGTCATGCTTGATTTAATGGATACATTCTGAGCTTCTGTTGCTGATAAGCAGAGGTATACTCTCTATCTTCTATACTAGGGATTGAGAGCAGAGTATAATGGATTGACTATTTTTCTTGTTGCTGTGACAAAAATAACTAATAAAAGTGCCTTAAAGAAGGAAGGGTTTGTTGTGTCTCACAGTCTGTAGCTACAGTGTGTCATGGGGAGGAATGGAGGTAGAGCAGCAGGCAGCAAGCTAATTCTTCATCCACAGTATGGAAGCACAGAGAGAGGAATGATGGTGTTCTGTCAGATTTCTCTTGATCATTTATTTCAGGACCCCAGCTCACAGAATGGTGTCACCCTCAGAGTTGTCTTCAGTCTTAATTAATACAATCTATAAACTCCTCCAGACATTCTCAGAACTTGGCTGACAATCATTATTAACCATTACATATTATTATATGTAATTATAGTCCTATACTATAATGACAATAACACTGATTGTGATTTTCAAATGGTCATGTTCTGTATTCTATACAGTTAGCAGTGCAATGGAATTGATTCTATGAGAGTCACCAGAGCCTTGACAGTGCACAGCACAAATGGTAGGAAGCTTTGATGGCCAGAACCATCATATAAGTGGTCTGCTTTTGAATGAAGTCATAATAATTAACATTTAATTATATCCAATAATTAATATTAACATTTAAAATGCATTTTGTATTTTAATAGAAATAAATAGTGTACATATATAATGCATTTTATTTTATAACCTATATAAATTAAATGTAAAAATTAAATTGGCCATTTCAATAAATAAAGCTTATGATATTCATTTTATGTGAAAGATAAATAGTAATGGTTTGCACATAATATTTATTATAGCATGATTATATTTATAACACCTATTAATTCCTTCTTGTCTTCCCAGGATGTCTAGAGCCCTATCTGGGTGTGAAGCAAACGAAGGTGAAGAAAGTGTACCCTATACAGCAACTCTAAGCTGTCATTCCCTACCACTCTCTCCTGAAGATAGTGGCTGGATTCTCAGAAGGTTGCTTGTCCCTATGTAACCCATTGTTATAATGGCAGCTTTATTATCCTCTTTGTAATTCCTTTTAAATGGACTGATTACTCTCCTGGTCCTCAACACTTTTACTAAGTCACACGCACATCTCTTTCTCCCCTGTCAAACTGTGTTCTTTCTTGAATATGGGCCCCTAGTTCAGATACTATGCAACCAGAATTTGATTTCCAAGGGTTCATTGTAAATCCAGAGCTGAGCATCAATTCATTAAGACAAGTTTTCCTGTCGTTATAAAAATAGAATGGTGTGTCTGTAGGCTAACTGTAGTGTGCTTGGAGATTGGGGCTCTCTCTATTTAAATCATGGTGTCTTGGGTGATGGGTGCTCTTCATTTATAATTGAATCTTAGTGTACAGAGAAACTGGCACCCTCTTTATGGATCATGGTGTACTGGTCCCTACACTCTATGGCTGTATTATATTGTATTGTGTGAGTCTTTGGGAAGCCCAATAAAGGAATAAGCAGGACTTTGGAAAAAGTAGGCCATAGATTGCAAACCAAACTCCAGAATACAGAGGCCCAAAGTTCTCATTTCTTAATAACAGTAACTATATTTTCCTGTTCATTTTATCAGGTTTGTGTGAATATTAATATATTTAAGGAAGAGGAAGCTTTGCTATTATCATGGCAAAAAAAATAAAATCAAATTCATGTGAGTCCAATACCCACTTTAGTAACAGTGAAAAACTTAACAGAGTATAATCGCATACACCCTGTCTGATTTTATAAATTTTATTCAGATCTGAGTATCATTAACTCAATCACTGTCCAATTCATGGCATTTCCTCGCTGATTCATTCCGTTTTCAAAGGCTTTTGCCTCCTCCTCTCTATCCTGCTTTACTGGTTTCTGGGTCTAGCGAGAAAGGCAGCTGCCACAATGGGGGCTTTGGCACCGCAGTGACAGTCTGCATCTTTGTGAGAGCCCTGTGAGACTGGAACAGTTGCCGTTATCATTACTGGTGACCGTGGACCATGACAGCTACAAATGTGTGAGGAAGCCTGAGGAATCACAGCAAGGACTGGAATGGGAAAGGGGAAACTTACAGAACCAAACAAATGGAAGCACTTATAATTTAGTAGGTGAAGATCAAGAACACATCATACCAAGGGTGTCTTAACTGATGCAGTTAGGAGGTCAGTCCAGGCTAGAAGTATCTACTCATGATCACAGATATTTTTACATGTCTGTAATCTCCATGTATTCCGTGATTATATATTTCTCATATCTGTGAGTGTGAAGTAAGGCCTGAAGGTTTCAGCCCCCTAAAACTTAACAGTCTATGAAGACAGAGCACAGTAAAACCTCTTTGGAAATCATGACAGAAGAAATCACTGTCTTGTTTGTTTGCTTGTTTGTTTGTTTCTAGCCCATTTGCTATATGGGTGAGTTCTTTCTAACTGGGACTCCTTGCAGCCTTGCCAGTCTTGATTGAACTAGCTGTCATAGAACTGATTGTGTCTGCCCAGTGTCTGCCAGGCACACTGGCTTGGCCTCGTTCGTCAGTGCAGGCTACCACAGCTCTACTGCTGTGCATGAGGGGCTTTTCTGATGCCAGCAAAAATTAAAAACTAATGAGCTGTCAGAAAATAACTTGGACAAGGCGTTAAGCTGCTTGCAAAATGACATTTGATCCCGTTAACCTGAATATGCTAATCCTTCCCACCAATATGTTAGTGTCTATTTTATGGAGTGAATTAATGGGTTGTACTTTATAACCCTACATGTGCCATTTTGCATAGAAAACAATATCCACAGTTTTATGATACCCTGTCAAACCTAGGCACTAATTAACAACATTATGGGCTGCAGGAACACATTTAGGCCTGCATACATTAGTCATTAATTTCAACAACTCTGAAGATGCAAGGAGAGTGTGGAAAGAAGACCTAGAGGGGAATGAGGAATATCATTTCAAGGGAATAGCTAACATGCTGGAAACTCACATTACAGACTCCTCGCCAAGAAAGGGGCACAGGCAATTTTGCAAAACCAACATCAACTGATGTTTGCATTTAATGAAAAATGTGACTTGGAATCTATCACTGTCAGCAAGTTCCTTATACCAAATAGTTTTAAACAGAAACTACTTCCCAGATGTGCCAGTGTGGATGTGGTTCAAGTGCCTTCCAGTGTATTTATTTTTAGTTTACAGACCCAATAAAAAGCATATAGCAATGGCTCTGGTTAGGGGAAAATTTAGCAATGATGAAAGCTTTTTAAAAATGTATTATATTATTTTATACTTGCAATTTATTAAAAGTCAAGGATTTCATTTCTCTTCTTATTAAGATTTTAGACATAAGATATTAACATATAGAAGTACAGTTTTGAGGTTTGTCTCAATCCTTTTAACCCAAAAAATAAAATCTTTTCAATCATACACACACACACACACACACACACACACACACACACACACACAAAATTATTGTAAGACATTGTTCATGGAGAAATGTGAGCTAAAATCTACTCACCCCAGTTA
Source organism: Myodes glareolus (assembly GCF_982192425.1). Classification (NCBI taxonomy): domain Eukaryota; kingdom Metazoa; phylum Chordata; class Mammalia; order Rodentia; family Cricetidae; genus Myodes; species Myodes glareolus. Next base: position 80,215,107 of record NC_142033.1, on the reverse strand, counting down.
GGGAACCAAGGATAGACTGAATAAAACTGTAGTCTTTACTACATTCTCATAAATGACTTTCAAATGTATTAATTTGTTCCTATATTAAAAAACAAGTATAATAAATCTAATCAAATGTCTATTATTACCAAGCTTATGACATAAGTTGAAAAAAATTAATGTTTCACTCCAAAAGTTATCCCAACAAGATAAAATATCAGAACTTTCTGACTTGTTTTGTAAGATCTGATCATGGAAGTACAAGTTCTTCCTAAAATCACGTAGACAGAAAGTCCTGAATGTATCAAGTTTTGAACTTGTGATAAGAAGTATAATGCAGGGACTGGTTAAGAGCACTGGATGTTCTTCCAGATGACCTGGGTTCAGTTCACAGAACCCCCATAACAACTCACAATTGTCTGTATCTCCAGCTTCAAGGGATCTGACATTTTCACACCAATGTACATAAGCTAAAAATTAAATAAATCATGTAGACGGAAGCCTCAGTCCCACCTGGTCTCTCAGTTACTCAGTCACAAAGAAAAACACAGAGCCTTATATTAATTACAAACTGCTTGTCCTATAAGCTCGAGCTTATTATTAACTAACTCTTGCAACTTAAATTAATCCATAATTCTTGTCTATGCTTAGCCACATAGCTTGGTACCATTTATCAGTGAGGCATTCTCATCTTGCTTTCTCTACATCTAGCTGGTGACTGTGTCTCTAACTTTCCTCTTCCCAGAATTTTCTACGACTGGTTGCCCCACCCATACTTCCTGCCTAGCTACTATTCAATCAGTGTTTTATTAAACCAATACTAGTGACAAATCTAGTTCCAAAAGCATTATCCTACAGCAAAAAAGAAAAAAAAAAGTATAAGACAATATAAACAGAGATAGCTATTTGTTGGTCAGAAATTTTCTTCTCACAGTTAATACACTCCACCATTATAACTAATTAAAGGAATAAAGCAGAGGTGAGTAGAGACAAAAGAATAGAAGAGAAAGAGAAAAATGACAGGACTGATCAAACAGCCAGCCAGTGTCATATGTTTTTTGTGGGAGGCTACCACCAAACAGAGGAATGCAAATCTTTATGAGAGCTACAGAGTTTCCTGACTGCAGGCTACTGACATGGGCAAACTAGAGATGTTTGACTGAAAGAGTGGCATTGATTGTGATGGCTGATGTTGATGTTCCTCCTCCATTAGCTTCCCATCAGAAGCAAAGACAACAATGACGGATTTGGGATTTAATCATGAACGGATTATCTTAGATTGTCATCTCAGAATTTACTCTTAGCTTCTTGGGGTCTCCAGAGGGCTAACTGTTGGACTTGATACTGGTAACTTTCTGAGTTGTTGAGTAGCAATAGCCATGCTGGCATCATGAAAGACAACAGAACCTGTGTTTCAGGCTTCTGTTATGAAATATGGCTTGGTATCATCCACTTCCAAACATAGTCATATTCAATCAGTGGAAAGTTTAAATAATTTTCAATAGCTATTTTTTGCTTAATCCTGATAAAAATTATCTCACCTTAAATATTCAAACAAGTTACTTTCAAACACTATTTTGTATTTATAGAATATCTATAAATGCCCCATTTAAAGCTAAGCCTTCTTTGGCCTTATTTTATTTTTTTTCCAGTTGTGTATCTCTGTATTAATCATCACCTAAAACCTAGAAGTATCTCTGATGGAAGTTGAGAGAGGCATTATCTATGGATATAGTGAGAAATCATTAGAAGTCAGTTTAATACTATGTCCATGTACAGAATAATAGGAGTAGCTTTCCCTATATGGCATATGGCCTGTCTAGTTATAGCTATATCATACCCCTCCTCAAAAGGCTTAGGGAATCATGTGAAAGAGGAGGGAGGAAAGAAAGAAAAATGTAAGAGATAATGGATTATTGACAAAACAAGACTGCTATTATTTATGAACTCATAAGAGTTAATAAAGCCTGCACAAGACCTGTAAAACTTAAGCCAAGCATAATCCCAACATGGAACAGGAAGTTGGCACAAAGCCCATCCATAGCTGGAGATCTATTGGAAATTAACAGCTGCTGAGAAAGTGAAAATCAGTGTTCTATAAGATTATAGCACAAGGTAAGTTGACCACACTCCAAAAGAAGATCACACATCCAAGAATACAAGAACAGCACAAAATAGACTTGTAGGGTATGTGTGTGTGTGTGTGTGTGTGTGTGCGTGTGTGTGTGTGTATGTACATATATGTAGTGCTTATGTATATGTATATATAAAGAGAGATAGTATATAGATACATGCATAGGTCTATAGATAGACAGATAGACAGATAGGTAGATAGGTAGATAGATAGATAGATAGATAGATAGATAGATAGACAGACAGACAGACAGTGGACCTATAGACCCATATATATAATGTCAAAAAGATGGATGGATATAGAAGGGAATAGATCTTGGAGGAGTTAGAAGTGAATATGATCAAAACACATTATTATAAAAATCTCAAATAACTCAAAACTGGTGCCCAACGTGGGGCCCTTTGGAGCCCTTTACTGAGGGTTCCCCCACCCTAATCAGTGGTTTGCCACGTTTGATCTGTGTTCCAGCTGTGCGCAGCTTTCCCGGCCACAAGTGAGGGAGCCTAGAGCAACGAACCCACACCTCCAGGGGAGACTGAGACCTTAGATGATCAAGACTCACAGGACACTTCAGTCAGGACTTGATCATAACTCTAAATTTTCTTTAGGTCCCCATAAGATTATCAGTGCCCCCAACCAGCTGGAAGTACCCTGGAATACTACACCCACATTCCCAAAAAAATGGACTATGGATATTTTTTTTGTTTGTTTGTTTGTTTTTAAAAAAAAAGAGGGGGAAGGGGGAAGTGATATGGGAGAATTGTCTGTATTCTGTCAATCATGTATAGGCAGGAAAACCAGACAGGAAGTGGAAATTGTGCAAGGAGAGCAGGAGAATTCTGGGGAGGAGGAAGTTGATTCCTCCCACTCCCGCCCTGACCACCAAAGCAGCAGGATGTGATGTGCCATCTGGAAAAGGTACAGAGCCATATGACTAAAGTAGATCAGAAAAAATGGGCTAATCAAAATGTGAGAGTTAGCTAATAAGTAGCCTGACCTAATGGGTCAATCAGCTTTATAACTTATAGAGATATCAGTGTGATTTTCTTTGGGACCTAAACAGCTGTGGGGTACTGGGCGGGACAAAAACCCCAACAAGCAGGCCCCTTCATGTTACACAAAAACACCTTTTAATTCAACATTTAGTTCTGGCTGGGCAATGTTGGTATGGACTTTTAATCTTATCACTAGGGAGGCAGAAGCAGGCATATCTCTGTGAGTTCAAGGTCAATTTGGTCTATAGAGTGAGTTCCAGGACAGCCAGGATGACATATACAAATTGTGTCTCTAGAAAGCAAAACAAAACAAAACCAAAAAAATTAGCTTAAAATCCTGAAATGTGTAAGGCAGACATTTCTCACTCTTCTGAAGATGTGACCAAGACTGTTATAGAGAGAAAGTTATGTTAAAACATTCTTTTAAGTCATTATCAGGCACTAGAAGACTTGCAGATGGAAATCTATTTGCATCCCCAACATCTGTAGAGGAAGAGGACAAAGAACATTGTTTCCATTTCACTCACTGCTTATCAAACAGAAGTGCAGATATGTCTTCCTACTTCACATTTTCTACCTGTTCATTATCTTTGCTTCACATAAATCTCCTCTATCTACCTCATCTTCTGCAACAAGTGTTCATTAGTGTTCTCTTCTGATTGCCGGTCATGTTCTGTCTTCATTTCTTTAGTGATACCGTTAAAAGGAACAAATATACCTGGCTCTTTCCTAGTGTTGTGAACCAATAGGAACCATGTGGCTTTAAGAATGTATGATTATACAACCTCTTCCTACCACCAGGACATTCACTGGTTGGGCAGTGGGGAAGTATATGCCCTCACCTTTGCTGTCAAACTGCATCAACAAACTGTGGTCCAAGTACTTTGTCAGATTAGGTAAAAAGACCACTTTGACTAAAGCACATGTTGGTTCAATTCTTTCCCTGTCCCAGTATGGTTGCTCATTTCAGCAAGGGTCTCCTTGAGACAAAAGTCACTACACAATTATCAGAGACTCATCTCAAGGTCTGTTTGTGGGCTTGAGGAGAGATTACTTGGGGCAGTTTTTCCTCTGTACTGTGTGTCTATCACATTATATCTCTTGTTCTAGTCTGCCTCACTCGTTGCCATCACAAACATTCCTCATCATCTTGCGTTGTAAGCCATCTCTGTAGTCCCACTCTGAGAAGTCATAGTTGCCTTCTATTGTTGCTGATAATTTGATTAAAAATTGTTTCTGAAGTCAATCATTTAGAATAATATTAAGAACAAATAACAGTTGAGAATTTGAGCACAGCCTGAGAGATATAGTGAGACCCTGCTTCAAAACTATCCACCTGGAGATTGGAAATAGACAAGAGTCCCAGGTAACCTCGGGTGCATGGGTGGGGGTGGGAGGGTTGTTGGAAGGGGAGAGGGTTAGAGAGAAGGGAGTAGGGGAGGAATGGGGAAAGCTCAGTGGACTGGGATGAGGGGAGGGAGGAAGGATGGAAATGGTTTCAGGGAAGAATATATTTCAACTAAGGGAGTCATTTTAGGGTTTACAGGAGACTTGATTATAAATGGGATCCCAGGTCCAAGGAAAGATCCCCAGATTGTTCTCTGGACAGAAGAGAGGGTGCCTGAAACGGCCTTGGCCCATAACCATACTGATGAATATTTTGCTTATCATCATAGAACCTTCATCTGGCGATGGATGGAGATAGAGACAGAGACCCACATCGGAACACTGGACTTAACTCCCTAGGTCCAAACGAGAAGCAGAAGGAAAGAGAACGTGAGCATAGAAGGCAAGACCAGAGAGAACCTTCATCTGACGATGGATGGCGATACAGATGGAGACCCACATTGGAGCACCGGACTGAGCCCCCCAAGTTCCAAATGAGGAGCAGAAGGATGAAGAAAATGAAAAAGGAAATAAGGACTGTGAGGGATGCGATCACCCACTGATACAAGGGGACTGATCTAATGAGAGTTTACCAAGGCCAGTTGGACTGGGACTGAACGAGGACGCGATCCAACCAGATTCTCTGAATGTGGCCGGATTCTCTGAATGTGGCTGGCCCGGAGTCTTTCTGAAAAGCCATTGACAATGACACTGGGACTTGTTTCCTCTGCATATACTGGATTTTGCGGATCCAGTCTGTCTGGACACTCACCTTCCTGGACCTGGAGGGAGGGTGGAGGTACTTGAACTTCCCACAGGGCAGGAACCCCTGACTGCTCTTAGGAATAGAGAGGGAGGAGGAGAGGGAGTGTGGGGAGTGGGAGGGTGTTGGAAGGAGGGGCAGAAATGGAAACTTTTATAATTTAATAAAATTACTTTCAAAAAAAAGAAAAAAGAAAAAAAAGAAAAATAAACAAAAATCACATTCTTTCTTTATCCACAATAAATATTATTATTAATAAAAAAGTTATGTCTTGGGCCATTTATACAATTGTCAAATTTGCTATTTTCATATTGTTAGTCTGTGTGTCTATATTGCATATGGACACACACACGTATGTCATATCAATTTGAATGATGAAATGTTTGTTATTTTTATACTAACATAGCCTATACCTATCCCAATCTCTCTAGCTTCTGATTTGCTTTCTTTTTTCAACACCTTGATTATTTGTGTCCCACATGAAAGGAAACATACCTCTAATGCTCAGATACCAATTCAGTCAGCATTTTCTTTTTATCATACACCATATTCAGAGACTGTGCTGGGCCCTAACAAGGGACACAAAATTTTAATAGATGCATTTTACTTGATGTGAATGCTGATTGAGCCCAGTATTTACAATGACACTTGGAAATGAACCTAGCAATTGTTTGGTTTGGTGAGCAATGTGGTTAATGGTGTGTTTCAGAGTTGTAGGATTGCAGAGCAGTGATAGCTGGCTTACAGCCTGTGACAAAATGAAACACAGCATTACTACCCCATGAGCCTCGTTTTCCACGTCCCTGCTGCTCTTTCCACCACTACCACCAGACTCAAGTTTTTCAGAGAAAAATTCTACAAAGGCCAAGCTCCTGGGAGTCTCTGCCTCACTTCTTAATCCTGTCTAGTACACTCCAGTTGAGGCCTTAATAAATTCTAACTGTTCCATGAGGGAATCGTGGAGACCAGTGATTCCTAACTGAATCAATTCAAAGCCCAGTCTCTCACTGAACATTTAATGATTACTCAGTGTAATAATGGCAACTGCACATCTTACTCATGTATTCTGTTAGCTTATTTCTCACTTTCAGAACAAGATTAAGTAAAAGATTTTCCATTTTCAATACAACTTCCAAGTTCATTCTGGGTCTCAGCATTTTATCTGCTCTTTTCATCTAGCCATGAATATCATTAATATTCATCTTCTTGTCTTAGTATGTTCTATGCTACCATAACAGAGTATAACAGGTTGGGTGGAACTTTTATAAAGGGAAGAAATTTTACTTCTCATATATCTGGAGGCTGAGACTATTATAAAGGGAGGATCTTGGCATGGGCCATCTCTTTGTATCATCACATCAGAAAGGGTGAGGGGTAAGAACACGTGTAGAGGAAAGAAGGGAGAATAGAATTGAAATCTTTCCTTAAAGTATAACAGGCTATCATAGCATTAATCCATTCCTCAGGGCAGATCTCTCTCAACATGGCATATTAGTCAGATTTCTTTATAGGAAAAAAACTAATAGAATTAATGTGTTTTGACGGAGAATTTTTTTTTAGGTTGGTTTACATGGTATAGTCTATGCAGTTCAACAGTGATGTCCCATATTTGAAATCTTCTCAGTCCATGAGGATAGATGACTAGAAAATTCCTGCTGTACCACTGGTCTTTAGTTCGCATTTGAAGCCTCTGGAGAAAGAGTCTTTTATAATGAACGAAGACAAGTAGCTGGATTTGGTGTAAGAATGAAGACAGCAGGTGAAAGGAAAACATCCACGGGTCACCAACACAACAACAACAAATTCAGAACAGTTAATCCAAAAAAAATGTCTATGGAAACACCAGACAACAACTAAATAAAACACATGGCAGGAATTTATCTGCACTATTCAATAATAGCTTTTATTAATAATGATGTCATCAATTCCCCAACAAAATTACAGACTAATAGACTTTATTAGAAAATAGGATACATCCTGTTGCTGCCTCCAAGAAACACTCCTTAGGATCTAGAACATATACCTCCTTAGGATAAAATAATGGGAAAGCGTATCTTAACCCAACGGGAATAAGCAGGCATATAACAATAATATCTCACATATAGATGTCAAACAAAATCAGAAGATATCAAGGGAGTCACTTCATAATTATAAAAGAAGGAATTCACCAAGAGCAAGTTAAAATTTTAAATACCAAATTGAGTTACATTTAATACCATAAAAGAGGTACTATTATATCCAATGCCACAAATTAACATAACCAAACAGTGGTAGGTGATGACCAATACCCAACTCTCACAAACAGACAGGTCATCTGTACAAAACTGGACAAGGAAACATTTGAATTAAATAGCATCATAAACCAAATGTGCCTAACAGATATCTATAGAACATTCCACACAATCACTACAAAATATATATTCCTAGCAACACATCATAGAACTCTCTCTATGTACACATGTTAGGACAGAAAGCAAGCCTGAGTAAATACAGCAAAATTTGAATAACATCCTGCATTCTATCTGGTCACAGCCGAATAAAGCTATCAATGGCAGTAGAAACCACAGAAACCGCTCAAACTCATGAAAACTAAGTAATACATTACTAAATAATTAGTGGGTCAATGAAGAATGCAAGAAGGAACACAAAAAATAAATCCTAGAAGTGAATGAAAATGAAAAAGAAAAAACACAATGTGGGTTAGCCAAAAAAGACAATTCTAAGAGGAGCTCTTAAAGCACTAAGTTTCTATATTAGAAAAATAAGATCTCAAATTAGTAACATAATGATGTAGCTGAAAACAAATAACAAAAAATAATCCAAAGCAGTAGATGTGAAGAGATGATTAAAATTAAAAATTGAATTAATTAATTGATAGTAGTTAGAGCTAGAAAGTATTATATATGCTCTGTGATAAAAACCTGACCAGAAAGACAAATGGGGCATTCTCTTGATTTCCCACCAGAACTTAACAGCAAGCCTTTTATTGAAGATATCACATACACTGGTCACAGAACAAAGAGAACTCACCTTGGTACTGACCAGAAAGGTTCTTCCCTGTTGGCAAGCTCTCCTAACAACAGAAGGTGTTATTTGGGCTGCTGGGTGGGGGATGATGAACAGTTTTACCCTGCTTTGAACTTTGTAAACTACAAAAATGACTGGTATGGGAATATGTCTTTGGCTACAATACTGGCACAAATGTTATGGAGGCAGTGAATGGCTTTCTGGTCATATTTAAGGCTCCCATCACAGAAAGAGATCTGTTCTTGTAAATCTGGTCAAGTATCCAAGGTTGGGGGACTCACAGATCACAAGGGTGCTCTATTACTACTATTTTGTGAAATAAATGTACCATCAAAATTTTCTCTAATTTCAAGTCTCTATAATCAAAGTTTCCTTCATCTCTCAGCCCTCATCAAAGAAGTTTGTGGAGTAGATGTTTCTTAGTGTAGGAACTCATAATTGCTCAAAAGGTGGAGAATGAGTAACTCAACGGAACTCAGAAACAAATGGAACATCTACATCAGACCCATTTTCCTCAAGACTTAGGGAATCACTGTAGAAGAGGGGTAGAAAGGTTGTAGATACCAAAGGTAGAGAAGATCAGAAAAAAACATCTACCATGAAAGAAACACTCTACTCATAAAATCACAGTGCTGGTGGTGGTTTGCACGTGATCAAGCCAGTCAACATTCTTACATGAAATGGGAAGAGGTTCATGAGCTCCCATGCTAAATGAGGGCTATGGACAGTTGATGATTTCTGGGGAAGGGAGAGTTCACTTGTTAATGGTTAAGTTTCTGGTTGGTTTACCACATTTCTTTGGATGGTTCCACATCTGAAATATATGGGCAGAACAAATTAGAATAAGTTATTATTTTTACAAATGAAAGAGGATATGAAGTTGGTGGGGGCAAAAGAAGTTGCTGGATCTAAAAGGAAATAAGGAAGAGATGAGGATAGATATGATCAAAACATATTACAAGAAATTATTTAGGAATCAATAAAACTCCTTTAAAAGCTTTTTTGAATCCAAAAAATGAATAAAAAGTAAACATTAAAACAACAACAAATTCCAAGTTCATTAATAGAAATAATCAAATATGAGTTTTAGAGATTTTTCTCATTAACTCAGCTTAATACAGCCATATTCAGCTTTGAGATAGTATAAGCCAAACTCAAAACTTTACAAAGTTGTTCTTTGTACCTGTCTTCTCAGTAACTGTATTACTAGTAGTAACAGGAAAATAATTTGAAAACTGGAACACCACTTTGGCTTGTAGGAAAGTTGCTTGGAAATGTCTCTCCATTCTTCAAAATGGTATTTACACACAGGTACTGTTCCAAAATCTTTGGAACTCTTATTAGCTGAGCTAAGAAATGTTCTCCAAGAAAAAAAGAAGCATGAAAGTTTTCTTACTTAATGTCTATTTCCTCTCTGCTTGCGCTATGACAGGAACCACAGGAGGGAAGTAGCGCTTGAAGGGTGCAACTAAATCATTTAAGGACACCATCATATGGGCCTTTATCATCTTCCTAATTGGATTTTCATTTGCCTTTAAACTTTAATTGCTCTGATTTATGAGTGCTTCACTTTAAAACGCTCTTCAAATCCTTTATGGAATAGGCTGTACAATATGAAACCTTTAAAAATATATTATTCACTACTACACATCTCTGAGAAAACATGCAAGGTCTGGAAGTGTGATCATGAAGCAGGTATTTCCTATAAATACCTAAATAACGTGTGCGATGATTGAGTACATGAGCCCAGTTTCATTAGAGCAGGCTTGGTTACCAGAGAAGGAAGCCTGGGCGAAAAGTCCAGGCTTGTTAATTCGAAGCTATTTTATAAAATACGCAAGAAAACTTGAAACTGTTTTTCAGTTTTGGACATACAGTGGAGTTTGATTTAATATGGCACAAAGTCAGTAAGAGAAGTTCTTAAATGTATTTGTGAAATTCATATTGATTATTCTAAACACCAGAAACCACTGTAATTAATGTCATCACACCAGATTTAAAACATTTTTTATTTAGAGAAATTTAAGATGTTATTTAACAGAGCAGAACTTAGACAAATATTTGTTTAATGTAATTTCAATAAAGCTATTATTTAACTGAATTTTATCAGAGCTATTGAATTAAGCTACAGTTGAACAAACTGAAAGGGTTTATGTTACCTTTTGTTTAAAATCATAAAAAACCAATGTAAATGGATTTCTCTATCATTTCACAGTATTATGGAAAAAGCTGAGAAAATTATCCTGGTACAATGAAAGAGGAAAGCTTCTCAGAAAGAAATTAATCTTCATGCTATTCATTACTGGCTTGGTAGCCTGTTTTGAAATTCAAGCAACCATTATTTGTCATCAAGTAGGAAGCTTCCGTGAGCAATTTTCTTTGCAAATGCTTAAGTAGACTTTATAGATATCAAAGCAATGCACATGGACTTTGGTTATAGTTCATAGAGGGTGGAAAGGTTGAAAGAATGGCATCCTTCTCTCCATAATCCAAGCTGAACAAAATGTTCATTGCTGCTTCTTTTAGAAGAATTAAATACATTTACTGACACAAGTTGTATGCCACCGACACTATTTAAAACTGGAATGGTAAGGATTAGAGAATACAGGCAAGAAAAAAAAAGTCACATATAACAATCCCTAAGTAGGGTTCGTGGTAAATTGTCACCAAAGTATACAGAAAGTCTATGGAAATAAGGAAGAAAATGCAATAATCTTCTCTTGTCATTTAAACTATGTGATTTAAACTGTGAGTAAAATTGGCTTCAGTGGATAAAACCAGATGACTCCTTCACATATATGGGAGAGGGAAAGTGGGAGGAGTGGGAAGGCTGTGTCTTTCAAGGCTTTAGGAGCACATTTTCTTTGGGGGTAAATTGCATGGGCAAATGACTGAAGGACAGGTAGGGAGAAGATCAGTGAATGCCTTGTTGTACATTGGAGTGGCCTTTCTCTTCTTCCCCTAGCTCATGGGTGGCTATTGAAACCTTAACAGAGAGGGAAACCGCATTATTGGAAAGTTCTCTAAGAGAAGCAGAGATGAGATGGCAGGACCCAGCAATCAGTATACAAAAAAAAAAATGGTGATTAACAAAAGACAAATGTGACTAACAGGAAGGAGGAATGTATGTTGTTTTGCTTATGGCATTTTTCTCCAAACAAGTCGATTAGAAGGCTTTTTGAAGGGTAGATCTTCATTTCTCAGTTGAAGTGCTTTTGTCTCATAGCTGCATCTCCACAAGCCCCTGGGAAGAATCTTGAAACTTGCATACTGCTTGGACTTGGAAGGGCTATATGAACGTAAGAAGTCTGCTGAACCTACACTTAATTTGGGCCTTGATTTGTCCTATCATATTCACATTCATAGCAAAGCTATGCTGAAAACTAACATAATTCATAAGCTGTTTTGCAGGGTCAGCCTGAGGTTTCAGCGACTCACTCATTCAAGCACAAAATTAGTTTCACATGAGAAATATCTGTTACAGTGCAAAGCTTAGAAAAAAAGTTTCATGCTTGAAAAGAGTTGGAGGGAAACAGGTGATACAGTCAAAGCATGGCTGAATGAAAGGCTAAAGAGTTCTCTTACCATGATGGGATAGCTAGCAAGGCAAGTACACACGGAGGACCACACAGACGAGGACCACGCTTTCCCTCCTTATTTCAGGTTCAATACAAAAGAAACATATTCTCTGAGCTAGCAATACATACGTACATACATATATATGTGTATATACATTTGGAGAATATATATATATATGAAGGGAGCCAGGGTGCTGCCACCACCACCCCTCAAATGTCATCCAAAATGCAATAGGGTCAATGTCAAAGCCCATTTCAGGGGGAAATAAAGAACAAAAACAAAAAGTAGGAAATGGGATGGATGTTACAACCTCTTTAATATAAGCTTCTGCTATTGTCAAAAATGTGTGACGATGAGGAAGGAAGGGAGGGAAGAGGGGGGGAGGGGTAGAGGGGGGGAATGAGGGAGGGAGAGAGGGAGGGAATGAGGGGGAGGAGCAGAGGGAAAAAGGGAGGGAGGGAGGGAGGGAGGGAGGGAGGGTGAGGGAGGGAGGGAGAGGGTGAGGGAGGGAGGGAGGGAGAGAAAGACATGGCACCAGCGCTTCTCCTATGAAGCCACGCAAAATTATGTACTACCCAGGATTCAGAATATAGAAACAAAGCAATGGCAGAGGTCTGTGAGTTTGTACATTTTTCAGTATTGGGCAGGTAGTCTGTTACTCATCCAGAGGTTAGCTTGGTTGGCTGGGCAAGCTGGTATTCAGGTTTGCATTATCTAAAAACCTGTGATTTTGTGCTTGTGATCCATTTTGTCTATTCTACACCAACGTCTAGAACTGGTTTCCAGTTTCTGCTTGGTGTTTCTCTGACAAATCTTTCTTGAACTCATTCTCAGTCACTAAGGACCAGAATGTCACTATTTATTTCATTTTTAAGTAAAAAATATACTATGCTTTTGATATTACTATAGAACCTTTGAATGAATAAAGTAGTCATTTAAAAACTAGCAAATGTCTTGATAAATCTCCTTAAAATAATAAATCTAGAAAGTGTGCTTCTTTGGATCAAAGAATCTGGGCATTTGGAGAATCAAGCGATTATTGAGAAGCATGGTTGTTTAAATGAGAATGCCCCCATAGGCTCATATGTACTTGGCTTCCTGTAGGAAGACTGCTTAGTAATGATTAAGAGCCTTGTTATAGGAGGTGCATCACTGGGAATGGGCTTTGAAGTTTCAGAAGCCTTTGCTTGGCTCAGTCTAGCTCTCTACCTGCTGCATGTGGCTCAGGTTATACGCACTCAGTCACTGCTGTAGCTCCATGCCTGACTGCATGCTGTCATGATCCCCACTATGATGGCCCAAAGGCTCATCATCTGAAACTGCAAGCAAGCCCCCAATTAAGTGACTTCTCTTATAAGTTGCTTTGTTCACAGTGTCTCTTTACAGCAATAGAACAGAAAGTAAAATAGTCAGCAATCAATCTTGCCATTCATTTGCCTCCTGCTAATCTCAACAGCTAAGCAGCTACCAATGCACAGTGACCATGAGTACGAAACCTTTTACTTAAAGCTGACCAAAAGTATCTGCACCAAGAAGGAAGGGCCAGGCCTCTAAAAAAGGGGGTGGGGAATTATTACATGAATTTGCTGGTTGAAATAACATTTTGAGGAAGCTAGTTCAGCTTAATAGGTTTCCAGTATTAAGTAAAACTGTGCTGTGTTTTTGATAATACCGATTGGATTCATAAAATTTTAGATCTTTTTCTAACAAGTAATCTAGTCATTACTCATAATCTTCAGTGCAGTGGCTGAATGTTAAGTAGTCCTAAAATATACTCAATAAAGTAGCCATGCCCGTGTTTGCTCTTTTCCTCAAATGCACTGAGTACCCTCTCTCTCCACGGCCCTCCTCAGATGCTTAGACTCTCACTGAGGCACAACTACTTAGTCAAGTATAAAGCCACGCTGTGCCTCACAGAAGAGAGAGTTACAAACAACAAACAGTACAGAACGGGAAAATATAAAACCCTTGTGTTGTGTGAGGAAACAGAAAGGGGAGAACTTAGGTTAGAATTCTCAGTTCTGATGGCTTCTTCAAACGCGAATCTGTGGAGTGTGTCAGATCTGGAGGTGTGTATCCTGAGAGTCCTGCATTATTACAGGGGAGGAATGTACACTTACTTAACTGAAAACATTATCTCGAAGTTGACAGAGGGTAATTGATTTGAAAGCGGCATGAAAACTATGAAGGCTTCATAAGGATTGTTCTCAGCATAGCCCAGTGTCACTAAGCCACTTTAACACTAAATTTATTGGTAGAGACATACCAATTGATGCCATAAAAATACATAAATTATACTGAATATTTATTGAACAAAAGAAATAAACTTGGGTTAAAAAATGACTGCCTGTGAATTTTCATAATAATTGCACCTTTGTTGTTTCCTAAAATGTCAGTACAGAATTCTGATGCAGAATTCAAACCCATGAGTTAATTGACATGCCCAGAAGATGTCTAAGAGTTGAAGTAGAGAGCCACGTAGGTGTGACTACCATTCCCTACTGATTCCAACTTTTATTTAATTAAACAAAGCAAAGCTCTGGAGACATCCTCAAATGCTTCTGCTTCCTGCTTTTCTTTTCTCAGCAAAACTGGAAATCGTTTCTTAAATCTATCCTCTGTCAATAACTGTTCCAAATTATGTCAGTGAGACCTTGTTTTCACTCTGTATTATCTTCCTTTTCTCTTCCTTTACTTTGTTCCCAAAAATTTATTTCTCCGTGGGGTGATCACAGATCACACTCTGAGTGAGTGTTTTGCTCTATAGCTGCATATGACTGAGTCTGGTTTCTCCAAACTCTGGCCCATACCTCATTCCTCACTTTCAATTATCTGTTTTGGTTAACTTTCCATCAGTGAGGCAAGTACCTCAGGTCTCAGATTACAAAAGGAAGAGATTCACAGCCTAGGGGATCTAGTTGATATTGAAGCAAATCACTCAGTCTGAGGCTTACCACAAGGCAGCGTGCCAAGCAATATTTAGGGAAACTGCTCACCTCGTGGTGGCTGAGACACAGAGTAGAGCAGAATAAGGCCAGCATCCCACAAGCTTTCTTTAAAGCATATTTCCAGGGACATAAACTGTCTCACTATGCACAGCTTCCTAAAGGTTCCATGACTTTGTAACAGACCCATGATGAAGATTAAGTCTTTAATGCCAGGAACTGCATGGCACACTCCATACCCATAGTCTAGCATCATGTTGCCAGCTTGTGTATGTGCTGTGTTTTCCTCTGATGTTAAATGCTGAGTCTGCCAGTGAACCAAAGCATTTGTGGCTATAAGAAGTTTTGTTCTTCTGCTCCTGGGATAATGACGTCCCATTATCTAAGTTTGCAGATTTTCCCACTTCCGTATATTCTATTCCTCTTCTATTACTTGTAGCATAAAAATGAAATAATTTCAGTTTCTTTTCTTGTGTAAACTGAGGTGTATGTCTTGATCTGCTGAGTCTGCTTTTTCCTGTTAATATTATGCCAAAAGATGCCAAACTCTACATGTTAAATACCTCACCCCGCAGTTTTGGCTCCCCAGGCTAGATCTGTAGGGAGTCCCTACAAACAGGCTTAGGCTGCCTTCCAAGGGATAGCTACTCAGTGGGAGAGTCTCTCTGGCCATTTCACCTCTGACACTGGATACTGGAGAAAGTACTGTTGCCAGGCCCATAGATGCAGAGCTGGGGACTCTGGAATCTGTTGTGTACCTACTGAGCAGTTCTCTTTATTGGTGTAATTACAGATCTCCCACTGATACACAGCTCAAACCCTAGAGCTGATTATCACTCAAAATACATGAGTCATGAGTTTAATCTACCTTTATTTCTTTTACTCATTTAATGCTCAAAAGTGAATGATACATTTTCTCTTCTTTAACATGTTTCCATGACAGGAAAAGCACTAAAAGGGAATTAAACATTCACAAAAACTCTAATATGCACTCTACATATCTTCATGTCTAACAATCTGGTTTTCTTTTTCAGTTGTAACTTGTAGGAAACTGAGTTTTAATCAGTACAAATTTAAGTAAATTCAATCCAGCCCCTACTTTCCTCTCTAGTTATAAATCTAAAAAGACCTGTAGACTTAATCTTCACTAATTCCCAATATAAGATTAATAGAAAAGGTGTTTTATTTGTATTTTAAAAGCTTCACTGTTGGTTAGACTAAACTGTCAGATCAGAGAATATAATAAAATGTTATCATATTCTTTCACCTCTTATCCCACTATCCAAATGTAAACTCCTGTTGTTGATGGAAGGAAAGGTACTTAAGGAAGAGTTTTAAGGCACAATGACAAAAGGATGCAGTGGTGTGTCTCAGTGGGTATAGCATTGCTTAGCACGTAAAGGTCCCTGGTCTCAATATCAGAACTAATAGCAATAACAATAGTAATAACAATAGAACATGCTGATTAAAGGAATGAGAATTTTTTTCTGTTGTCTGCCAGTTTTACCTCTCAGTGTAAGTAACAAATACGATCAAGTCCCAGAGCATAAAATATTTCTAGTGTAGAACCTTCACTTTTCTTTTTAGAATGCATTGAGAAAAGCTGGATAATGTAGTACAAAAAATATGGTTATTGACTTTCACTAATTAAACTAAGACATTTTAAGGCCCTTCCAGTCCTTGTATGATAAGACTGTAAATATCTGTATCATTAAGCTTTCCCAATAATGACTCTACTGTCTGTTTGTGAGATAAAGTAAAAACTAAAGGAGAAATCACAATTCCATAAACAAACTAAGATTTTCTAACCAATCAGATATATTCTGACAAAACATGAACAGTCCTCTGAAGCTCTAAAACCAGGTAATTCATGGCTATGTTTTAGACAAGTTCACAGTTAGTTCTTAGAGAAACTAGCTTGGTTCACTAGTTAAAATAAATCCATTGCCTGGGTGCTTTGCTCAATTTACAAATACTAACCACAATTTCTAAAGCTGTGTTGAAACTTCCGCTCGCAAACCTAGTCGGTGCCCTTGTGTGATACTCTTTACTTCTAAGATATTCTCATTCCTTAAGATATTGCTTCATCTTTTATGGAACAACTAAGTGATCTAAACATTTTTTTTACCCTATAATTGCTTCTCTTTGTCTTTGATCAGGAGACAGCGTCATTTCTAAATTACTAGGTTATTAGAAAAATTGAGTAAGTGTTAGCCAAGAGGAACCTAACGTTATTAGTAAGCCCTACAGAGACATTACTAATTTACTGCCTCTAAACCAGTTGACCTCCTTTGTGCAACTGAGGCTGGGTTGAGCCTCCTTTCACTTGGCTAGCTAGCAGAAAGGCATACCTGAAGAACACCTCACAGTGTGGTTCCACAGCAAAAGGCTTTGACTTCGCAACTGGTCTGTAGACACATGTTCTCTTGCCTTAGGCTTGCTGGCAATGCCAACAGCAGCTTTGAGTCCCCCTTCTGGAGTTTCTGTCTGCCTGTGTTGCAGTAAAGCTCCGGTCTGTGTGCAAGTCTACCCCACAGCACTCCAGGCAGCCTTTCCACGAGCCCTTGTCTACAAGGTCTGAAACTCCAGATTCTAAGGCTGCCACCTCTTCATTCTCCCCAAGCCCGAGGGTCTTCATAAGAATTCTCTCAATCTTTCCCTCCTTGGGAAGCAAAAAGCTGTTTTGCACTAGAAAGTTAGCTAGAAGGCAGTGCTACTGTTGGCATACTGTTATAAGTCTATTGAAGACCTCATTACTATGATCATAAGGCCGCAAGGCTATTGAAGAGAAAGTTAACCAGATCGTAGTGCATGTCGATATATCCTTGTTTAAATTGCTTATGTGTTTTCTGTCAGCTGATGGATTCCAGCTCATGTAGCTACTATAAATACAGCTCTTCGAGATGGGCATTTATATGGATTGACACCTAGACTTTCTAGTGTCGCTACCATTTTCTGCCTCGTGACCTGTGACCAAGCAGCTCTCAACCCTAAAGGGAAAGCACAATGTGGGGGGTATATTTGGATTTTAATATCATGGATGATATTTCCACATTTCTGCACTTTCCCAAGACACGTGGGTCAGACATTTACTTCAGCCCTGATTCTAGATAGAATGTTAACCTCTGACCTCTGTCTGTCTCAAATGGGTGTAGTTTAACAATAATCAGGTACAGTTTATTTGTCTTCATGAATCTTGTTTTTCTACTTAATAGTTTATTTAATGCTGGTGTTAATATTTGCAAAAATTATAATAACAGCAATTATTAATAAACTAACCTTTATTAGGTGCTATCTTGTCTTCTAGGCACTGTGTTAAAAAATATTTAGTTCAAAGAATGTTCTGATTAGGGAAACAACATTCTGTATTGAAGCCACAGATAGTGGACTGAAGCTGAAAGACATTTGCATGTTTCCTAATTTCAAGCAACTAGATGTGATATGTAGATATTCAGGCCTGTGCCTAAGTCAAGGTTCTTGGTTCTCTAGAGAAAACTGCATGCTTCAAGTTCACATCAATGAGTTCCTATCAACAGTGAAAACACAGTTTAGCTCATGGTACTCCAAAAGACATCAGTTTTACCCCTTGTGGATTTCAAAACCTATTTTCTTTTTATTGAATGCCCCATAACTAATTTAACAATTATTCATGGTTTAAATGAATGTCAGTGTGTGAAAATACCTGTGAAGTAATAATTAGTAATTATTTTGAAAATAATAAAAATTATTCAAACTTGTGTGAAATTGATTGGACTTACTAATGGAATACCAATGACTGTAAGCATTTTACCTAGCTGATCCAACATACTAAATTGGGTAGGCAGAGAGATCACTTACTAGTATTTGATTCAATTTGATTAATTAAGCTGGACCCTATTCATTAAAAGGATGATTTAGTCTTTGAAATACAGTTCATAAGTTCATGCCAAGACATACTTAATCAAACTAAATCAACCTTTGATGTTTGGGTGAACAAATTAGTACAGTATTTAAGATATAATTACACAAATCTTTAGATAATTGAGAGAAATTGAGAGATTAGTAACCAACAAATAGATGAATGCAATTAATTAGCTTTTGTTTAACAAAGAATATATATTACTGCTCGTACGACTAAGTAACAAATGAAACATTCGAATTAGTTTCCTCCACAGGCCTTTTCTAGAAAAGAATGACTATTTATAGTAATTTTTGGAACATCCTAAGATAAGAAGGAAAGAACCAGGAAAAGGAACATGTTTCTTATGAAAGAATCAATTTGGGCAGAGCAATTCATCAGCTCCTTGCAAATGCAGACAGAAATGGTTGCGGCAGGCTGTGTGAACATCAGATGAAAGTCTGTGTGTTGCAGTGGTATGTTGTACGCCCTAGGTGGACAGCAGAGGACACCCCTTGTAACCCTGGGCTTTCCTCCTGCTGCCCCTGTGTTATGTTTACCAATAATTTTAATTTTTTTAACATCTCTCACTTTAACATATTCTAAACTCTTTAGAACTTTTTTATGTTTTCTATAAGCCAGCGGGAAGGAAGACATCTCCTTGAGCCTTCATCATTTTAATGGCTGGTGTCTAAAGAAGAAGAAAATCAAATAGTAGCACATTTCCAAGCAATGAAGTGCTTCGTTGTATTTATTACTGTGAATTTTGATTTTTTTTCTACTTTGTTTATCACATTCAGCAAGTCATATTTTTTGGGTTTTACAGTTCTGTGTCCTTGAAAACATGTCCCCTTCATGATTAGCAGAGACAGAAAAGCAGAGTGGCTCACGATAGTGTCATTAACCGTAAAATGGACAACTGCTACCTCACCTGTGTCCATACATGCTGTATACATGAACACATGGTGCGCTTTGCCTCTAAGTGTCACATGTTCTCATGTTCCAGGATGTCATGTAAATGGAATCATTCATTGCATATTATTTCCAGAATGGTGATGTTCAGTAAGTGTTATACAGCTGACACTGATCTGCATTCTGTCCTATGTCAATGGCTTAGTCTTCGGTATGTCTGAGTGGTCCTCTGTACAGGTTCATCGGGATTATTATTTATCAATTGAGAGCAATACAGGCTATTCTTAGCTTTGAACAAGTGTGAGTCACACTGATACAGAGTGCTGTGGCTTTATGGGAACATGTATTTGTTTGTGTAATAAAGAAGGAGGGAGAGTAAGAACCCCGAGAGTGTCTGTGTCACGTTAAAAACATCAATCCAACTGCCGTAGCAGGGCCTGCATTGTTTCTCACTCCCACAAATGATCAGTGAGATTTCCAGTGGGACTGTTTTCAACAGCACTTGGCAACATCAAGTTGTATTATCTTTACTCTAATATTGAGAGACGGTGCCATATTATAGCTTCAGTGTCCACTTCCCAGTGGATAGTAATACTGAAAATCTTTTGAAATGAAAGTCTACTCCTCTCTGCCTATCCCTCTGTCTCTCCTTCTGTCTTTGTCTCTGTCTGTCTGCCTGTATCTCTGTTCTCTGTCTCTTTGACTCTTTTTCTTCCCCTCTCATGTGTATGTTTGTGTGTGTGTGTGTGTTGACCGGATCTTATTTTGTAGCCCAGTCTGCTCTGAAACTCACGGAGTTCACCTGCTTCTGCATCTCTAATGCAGGTAGTAAAGGCATGTGCCACCCATGCCTACTTGTCAAATATTGTCTTTTGTTTTTTCCCATTTTCCATTGTTCAATTTGATTACTTTCAGACTTTGAAGATATTTCATATATTCTACATCTAAATTCTTCTGACCATATACTTTATATTCCTCCTTCTGAACTATGTCTTGTCTTTCATTTTCTGACAGCGTTTTCCATAATACAACTGTGTACGTGTGTGGCATGTGTGTGGTGCAAGCACATGAGTGTCCAGGTTTGTGTGACCATGGGCGCATAGAGGCCAGAGGACATCAGGTGCCTTTATCCACCGTTCTTTTCTTTATTCCATTAAGTTGGGGTCTCTCTCTAAATTAGAACCTCACTATTTTTACTAGGCTGTCTGACTAGCAAGCTCTGCCTATCTTTATGTGCATTCCCTCAAATTCCCATCCCAAGCTATGGTAGACTTGCCTAGCTGCCAGAAATTCTAACTTAGATCTTCATGCATGTACAAAGCAAACTCTTATTCACTGTGTTTTGGGTACTTTGTAGTTTGTATTTTATTACATTCAAATCTGAACAGTTCATATCTTGAAGGCTAATGGTTCAATTTTGTTTCATTCTCTGTTGCTATTTCTGCCGTTTGATTGTTCATTGTATGATTGTATTTCTTTAATGACATTAATCTTTCATCTTGTATTCTTATAAAACTCACACAGCAGCTCCAGAAGGTTGCTCTCCTTCAGATTTTTTGAGATACTTCTCTGCTCATAACACACTCTCTGTAACCATACAGACTTTCATTTTTCCCTTTACAAAGTTAATGTTTCGTATTCATTCTCATTATATTTCTCGGGGTTTTTATTATTATTAGCTTATTCTTTCATGGGCATGAGTATTTTTGCTCTGTGTACTTATCATATGCATGTCTGGTGACAATATAGGGCAGAAGAGGGCATCAAATCAGCTGTACTGGAGTCACAAATGGTTGCTAGCCACCATGTGTATGCTAAGAATCCAACCTGGAACCTCAGCAACAGCCATAAGTGCACTTACCTGGTTAGCCATCACTGTAGCCTGTTATTATCCTCTTTGGCTTCCAAATATTTCATAGTTTCTTTCAGCTATTTTGTTACTTATTTTCATTCTTTCATTTTTTTCTAACGTCTTGGGATGCTTCATTAGCTCAGACTTATCTCAAACTCCCTTTATGTTGCCAAGACCTTGAATTTCATATCCTCCTGCCTCCCAAGTGCTGGGATTGTATTATGTGCTTCTGTAGCTGTCTAATTTTTATTATTTTCAAACACCTGTCCATACACACACACACACACACACACACACACACACACACACACTGCCATATACATTCTGAACGTGAATGGTCTCTAGAGTAAATCACAGGAGGACAGACAAGAGAACAATATGGCAGTATTTGAGCCACTGCTCCTACCATGAAGCTTTCTTCCTGTCGCTGTTCAAGGAAGGGGACTTTGCTCTGACTTCTCATTGACTGAGCAACAGTTTTTGCCACTGCTTCCACTTATGGACACACTGGGGACTGGGACTTGTTATGAGGCTAGGCTGGAAAAAAATCAGAACAAAGCAAACAGAATGGGGATTTCTCTATTTTCATCCCTCAGGGGATCCATCTTTAAACTACTATATTGGTCAAGAGATTCTCCCCAGGTTTTCCTGTCCCTGTTTAGTGCATGGTCTAAGAATACAGTTTGCTTTAAGAGTAAGAGAAGTGGGAGGGAGAAACTGAAGAACCGGACTGCCTCCAACTTAGGCTTAAAAGCCATCTTATAGTAAAGACAAACTAGGTTCGTTCCTGTTTATGATTAAACCTCTGTTTCTCAAGGATAAGGCTATGCCAAACCTGTAACCTTAACAACAAACAGTTCAGCACTGTCTGTTCCAGGAATGATAATCATGGCTTTGTTTCAAAAAGTTGTTTATGATCATTTTACAACTTTACCTTTGCTTTAAAAGGTTACGGACCACTTATGACTATGTTGCTATGACTACCTTCTGTGATTACCTTGTTTTGACCACCTATTATGTTCTGCTACTGTAACCCCACCTATTTCCCCCCAATTAGAAACCCCATACCCCCTACCTCTGAGCAATAAAAGCCTGTTTTCTCACATTCAAAGCTGACCTATCAAATCCTACCTTAGAGGGAAACAGACCATGTACAGGAATAAAAAGGTTTGCTTTGATTGATTTGGCCATGGTGATTTGGGTCTGAGGTATTTCTTCTTGCATCTTTGGGATTAACAACATATGTACCACCCCACATACACATACCTCATGCCAATGGTTTCTATCTGAGTCTCATCAGGAAGCTGTGAAAAGGGTGACACATCCTGACTCCATCATAACAATAAGCTCAATCTGTCTTCTACATTCTTGACATTACAACTGATTAGAATAAGTGTCTACAATCTTTTATAGGTTAGCTGGCACTTCCTCTTGAAATAAGTTTTATAAAACGCCCCTCCCACCTACATCTTCACTATTTGAAGGAAACAAAGTTTTGAGTTAAGCACTGGCGAAAGCAGGACTGCAGATTATGTGGGCCTATTTTCTTCAGATGAAGGAAATGAATGATGCCTGGTCACCTGGAACGCAAGAGTGAAAGTGGTCGAACAACCTGCTGATCCTTTGCTCTTCTCCTGTGAGCCAGCCACCCCCTGAATTCAGTCAATATCCTGAGCATTGTTCATGCCATAATGCTGAGTTTTATTTCTTGGTTTAGGAGGCCTTTCTGTATTTGTGTTGCTTTCATTGGTTGAATAAAGAAACTGCCTTGGCCTTTTGATAGGGCCAATCACTTAGGTGGGTGGAGTAGACAGAACAGAATTCTGGGAAGAAGAGTAGAGTCATGCAGATGCCATGAATCTCTGGCCTGAGACAGATGTAGGTTAGAGTCTTGCTGGTAAGCCACAGTCACGTGGTGATATACAGATTTAATAGAAATGGGTTAATCAAGATGTGAGAGTGAGCCAATAAGAGGCTAGAGCTAATGGGCCAGGCAGTAATTTAACTAATACAATTTCTGTGTGATTATTTCGGGTGTAATCTAGACAGGCGAATGGAACAAGGAGCCCTGCTCCTCATACTACAGTTTCTCAGTGAAGAGAATCAGTCCCTATGAAAGAGTCCCCCATGTACTTTGCATCCTCCACCAATAGCATCTCTCCTTATGTTTATCACTGATGCTTCCCTAGACCCTATCCTTGAGCTCTGTTTATCAGCCAGTAGAACTCAGTCCTATTATAAAGGTCATAGATGCTTTGCTACCTTGCCAGGGAGTTTAGATGCTCTGCCTAAAGCTTTGTTGTGATAACTGACACATAGTAACCTTTTGCTAAAGTTTTTACTATGCTTAAATGTGTACAAAGAATAAAATATGAGGTCATACCCTGGAGGGTTTGACCTGGCGCCTGCAGAGATGGTATCAACTTGAGCTTCATTCTTCCCCCTCCAGCGTAGTCTGCACTCAGGCTGAGGCTTGCAAGGTTTCCCACAACTGTTATCAAAGAGACTAAAGATGTTCACTTATTAAGGAGCAGGATCATCTTAATGAGTCACTGCCCAAGGGGACATTATTTTTTTGGTTAGTTTGGTTTTCAATTTTTCCAAAACCAAGAGTATAAAATTTTCGTTTCTTTTCTTATCTATATAAAGTATGTCAACCACTTTAGTTGAACATTCCTCATCACACTCTCGCTATTTTTTATTGGCATTTGTTCTCTGTACATACTCCTGGGTTTCATAAGGACAGTATCATGTAAGTATATAATGTATTTGTCAATATCCTCCACATACTGGTTCATTCTGGGTTTTTCTTTCCTACTCCTGATAGATGTTGTAAGAGGTGTGGGTTGTGTTCCACCACCTGGCTAGCTTAACCCCCAAAATAACCACACAGAAATTGTATTAATTAAATTACTGCCTGGCCCATTAGCTCTAGCCTCTTATTGGATAAATCTCACATCTTTATTAACCCATTTCTATTAAATATGTGTATCACCACATGACTGTGGTTTACCGGCAAGATTCTAACCTATGTCCTTCTTAGGCAGGAGATTCATGGCATCTGCCTGACTCTGCTTTTCTTCCCAGCATTTTGTTCTGTCTTCCCTGCCTACCTGATTCTGCCCTATCAACTAGGCCAAGGCAGTTTCTTTAATAATCAATGAAAACAACACAAATACAGAAGGACCTGCTATACCAGATAGTTTCCTTCCTTTCTCTAAGTATCACATCTACTGTCATGTTATATATAAAAAGAATGAAGTTACATACCTATATAAAAATCTAGCATCCACACATAAGAGAAATCTTTCAGTATTTATATTTCTGTGGAGCTCACAACTCACTTACCAGAATTCTCCAGTTGCATCTATTTTCCTGCAAACAAAGCACTAGCTCATGTATGGACGTTGGAATGCCACCCTGTGGATGCTGCATTTTTCTACGAGAAAGGATCCCAAGGAACCTCTTTTTCCACAGTGTTAAGATAAACTGATCAAAAAGTTGATACTTTGTCCCACAGATTTTAGAGTGAAGAACTAACCCTGTCTTATTTGGGCCTTAGGGAACAGTTTTGTTTCTCCTTTGACTCCTCCCAGGCACCAGAACTTTGTTTGACATGTCCCATCAACTTGGCACTTTTGTTAGTTGTTCATAACCTTCTATGCAAGTATTTTCTTTTATCATCTAAAAGGCAGGTAAGGCTACTAGGTAAATTCTTTCAGTTTGTTGCCTAACCTTAGACTTCATCTTTTATTTCTTTTAAAATAATTAAATTCAAGGCTAGAAGTAGCTGCCACTTTCTCTCCTCCATATCTTCAAACCATCAGAACCTTGTTACAGGGCATCTCACGATCAATGATAAGCTGCTTAGAGACCTTCTTCCCCATCAGAGGAATATGCACCATTTCTGCCACATTAAGGATGCAGTCAGCCAGATATAGAGTCATGTTTTAGCTCTGCTGCACTTAAGTGCCAATGAAGCTCTTAGAACATTCTAGCCATTGCTGTATGATTCAATACCATAGAGCTAGATTGAGTAAATGAAGGAAGTTGTATTAATTACTTTTCTATGGCTGTGATAAAATATAAAAATAAAAAGACCAAAAGCAACTTATGGAAGTAAGGGTTTGCTTTGTCTTATAGTTCCAGAGAAGAGAGTGTGTGATAGTGACACAGAGTGAGAGAGAGAGAGAGTGAGTTCATCACAGTGAGGAAGGTAGGAACAGGATGTTATCTTGGCAGTCAGGAAGCAGAAAGTTCATACTTTATCCAAACCCAAGAATCAGAGAGAAAGAACATGAAGTTGGGATGTATTACACAACTCAAAGCTGAGTGACATACTTCCTTCAGCAAGCATCTACCTCCTAAGATTTCTAAACTCCTCAATTGGGAACCACCAATCAGGACTAACTGTTCAAATATAAGAGCCTATGGAAACATTTCTCATTGAGGCAAAGACAAATGTATATCTAAAATACAGCAAACTTCTCAACAGAAGAGCATTTACTTCCTCTTCTTGAAATTCTATTAGTTTCGGAGTACCTGCTTGTATCCTGCAGAATGCGCTTTTGCTTCGGTGCAGGTGAGAGTGGAGTCAACATAAGGCTGGACACTGAAAGATCATTTTAGACTTGAAGACTGACAGCCCTAATCACTTACACTTACTGAAGACTCTGAACTATGATCAACTGCCAACATCCCAATCACATCATTAAATTCCCTTAATTCCCAACTAATTGAAAGCTGAAATATTTTTATCTCATGGTATTGTCCTCCAGTTCTGTTTAAAAATATGTCGCAAGCTTTCCATTTTGAATGACTAGAACTATGGCACCAGCGTCACTCTCTCTGAATCACTAATTCTTAGTGTTCTGTGGTTTCCACAGATTCCCCTGAACAGCAAATCAAATGACTCTCTCTATTCCTTTCTAGTCCTGTGGTCACCAAGAGACACCACTGGAGTCTCTCAAAAATGCTGCTTTTGAGCCAGTCTGCCTCCTCACTCTTCAGGCCCACCACTAATCTCCCTTAATCTGCAAGGTGTTAGCAATTAGCACAGGGACAGCATGGCAGCCAGAAAGCATCTGAGTGTCCAAGCTGATCTTATGAAAATTCTTCCCGGAAAGGTGATGGGAGAATGGGGGTATTGCTGGGCCAAAAGTTCAACACATGCCTTTCAAACGCCATCTGCCTTTGGTGCGTCATTCTACAGCACTGGGTGATCATCCACAGATGGTTCTTTTGCGTTTATGAGGCTTTGTTGTCCCTTCTTTCGGTCCTGAATCTGGGTAATGTTGCCCTGCTGGCTTGAATAGAAATGCATCTCCACGGCTCAGGTGTTTGAATACTTGCTCTTCAGCTGGTGGCACTTCTTTTGGGATATGGAGGCTATAGCAAACACAGGGTCATAGAGGTGAGGCTAGAAGTACCTAATCAGCCCCAGTTTCAGTGCAAGAACTCTGCTTCCTGGCCAGCCATTGAGCAGTGTGCAGGCTGCCTTATGCTCCTGCTGCTATAAGTCCCGCCATGCCCTCTCAAACATGAAAACTGTGAGCTAATAATGCCATTTGTGTCAGGTATTTTGTTCAATATTGAGAAAAGTCAGTATGATGCCCACTTCCCAAAGTGAACATATGTGTGTGTATTTATTCCATAAATTAAATAGAATCAAAAGGAATCATAGCTTTTTGGTGTGTTTATAGTTCTTTAAGATGCTAATCTTTACAGAGATGGCAGGTTTCTGGGTGAGACAATTCAAGGGTGGCTTTGATATATGTAAGTAACTGAGGCAGATGGAAATGGCTAGGCAACTGAGGAAAAGGCAGCCCTCACTTCCTCCTGGAGTAATGTGTAGGGACTTCTGAGATGGAAGGGCATTTGACCAGCTTGACGGGGCCAAGCCCAACAACTGACTCACTGGAGTTTCTTTACCAAGTAGCCTGTACCTAAGTGACCCCATCTGATGCTTTCACGCTAGCAGAAATCATATACAGGTAGATATTCCAAATCCAAACTTGGCTGTTGTTATTAAATATCCATGATCCTGAATATTATGCATATGAAAGTTTTGTGGGCAGAAGGCAATCTTAAATGCAAGTGCAGAGGAACGTAATCTAACTGGCTTCAGGGATCAGGTAGGACAGACACAGGAGGGACATTGCAAAGTTTCTGCCATTCCTTTCTTTGTACATGCTAACTTTATCCACTCCCTCTTTCTCTGCTTCCTCCATTAGAAAGCAGTGATGGTAACAACTCTTGTGGTTTGTGACAGTGGCTTTGGATCTGGGCAGATAGAAATCTGATCCCAACTTCATCATGTTTCCTGGAAACTGTAACCATCTGGTCTGTGTATATTTTCTTCTCATCCGTGAAAGAGCAGCAGTACAGTATTTGCTCCAAGGATTGTCATTTTGCTAATGAAATCTGGTACTGTGGTGATGGCACAGTTGATGTCCTTGGCCTGACTGTCTTCCTGCTGCTCTGAATTGAGCTATTCTCTCTTGTTTTGTGGTGTCGCTTTCAGAAGATGGGTGATACGGTGGTAATTTTGAATGGCACTATGGTCTAAAAAATAGGCTTAGGAATAAAACTGTGTTCCAATCCTTAGTCTCCAAACGGCTAGTTTTGATGACTTAATATGACCTAGAATAAACTATCCCATTATTATGAGATTGGGGTTCTCAAACCTCTGAGGACTGGCAGTCATTCAAAACTTGATACACAAAGCTTGCCACAGCCTTCATCACACAGCCAGTGTCCTGAGTACTACAACTTTGTCCGACATTGTTTTGGGGGAATACCTCTTATCAGATAAACATCTGCCTGTGGTTTCACTGAACAGCACACCTGTAATCTACCTCATTTCTACAAAGATACAGTCTCTCCTTTAATGTGTAGCTTGGATAAAAGAAATATCTTCCCAATAAGTTTAAAAAATAAGTTGGAGCATTCCAACAGGGCTAGCCAGAGGGAACACATGAAGATTGAAGCTCTCTCTATAATCCTGTGCCCAGCATGGCAGCACCTCATCTGCCAGGAGAATTGCATGATATCCTTTTCTTAGACTCGCTACATCAGCATCTGAATTATATTTCCACTTCACAGACAAGCATAATCAGTGACCAGTTTCTATTATGAATGAGATTAAATTAATGAAAAGGAGGCATCTTACCTGATATATAGAAAATATTTTTTACATGATAGAGATAAGAACAAGGGCAGGGAAATGTTTCTTCACAAAAATACATCTGAAGATTGAAATCTAACAATCCACAGTCCCAAACCACTCAGAGTGAAGCTGCCCTCATAATCTAGCTTCTGGCAGTGTTGGAAATCCCATCTTGGTTGAGGGATTTGCAAGTCAGCCCAGATAATGGAATCACACAGGAAGACTGAGACCTATTGCGAATAAAAACAGATCGGGCACCAAAAATTGTCATCACCCTTGATACCCCTGGCCTTGATGCCAAGGGAGTGACCTCAGCAATGACCTGAAGTACACTTGTGGCAGCCTATGTCAAACCCAGTATCTTCGGCAGGATGAGTGCTGTGCTGTACTATGCTGAGGTGTGATGTGGTGTGATGGGTTGTGGTGTGTTGTGCTGTGCTGTGCTGTGCTGTGGCTGAGCTGTGCTGTGGTGCAATGCAATGTGGTGTGGTGCAGTGTGATATGATGTGATATGACATCACATGATGTGATAATGTGATGTAGAATGAGGGTGCATGGACCCAATGATGCCTACAATGAGGCCAGAGGAGTGTGCCAGGTGTCCTTCTCTACCAATCTCTGCTTTATTCCTTTAAGACAGAGTCTCTCACTGAACCAGACGTGGCTAATTCCATTAGACTGATGTATTGACCAAGCACCCTTACACAATGAACCAACTCAGCAAAGGCATCATTTTCAGGCATCACAGCACTCAATAGTGCAATGGTTAGCAATTGTCTATAGTTTGATTACGCATAGACAAATTGACAACTATAAGGCAAAGTCCAGACGTTCTTCAACACTTCACCTCAGACATTAAGCTAATCTTTCCATCTATTCCTTCAGCCTTGCCTTTGTGGTCTTGTGCACCTTACTACCACCATGGTATTTTGCCACATTGCCTCCATGGTATTGTACACCTTGTCACTGCCGCCTGCTAGTCCTAGTATAAGTCATCAAGAGAAAGGAAGGTTTTTGCTGCAGTGTTTTCCATTCCCGCTAACAAGTCCATTAAGCCAGCATCTTGCTCAGGGTGAAATTCAGCATGGCTTATGGAGCATTCAGAGCATGTGGAACATAGGAGCTTGTGATTCCTAGCTCACGTTCCTTCCCTTTCTTCATTCCTTCCTTTCTTTCTTCCTTCCTTCCTTCTTTCCTTCCTCCCTCCCTCCCTCCTTCATTTCTTCCTCCGTCCCTGTGTCCCTCTTTTGTTCATTCCTTCCTTTTTCTCTTCTTGCTCCCTCCCTCTCCCCACCTTGACTCTTTTTTTTTTCTGGAATGACACCTTCAAGCTTTACCCACTAAGCTACCTCCAATGCCCCCTGTTCATTTTCTTGACACTTCTAAGTTTCTGAAACATACTCTCTGCTCACTCTGAAAATCTGGTTGTGTGACACCAGTCTATTCTTTTTCACTGAGGCCTCTGCTAGGATAGCCTTGGCATGATAGGACTGAAAACATTTAGTGAGGGAAGGGTATTTCACAGCACTCCAAGAAAAAGACGGGAAGTAGTTCTAGAGCAGGCTGATAGAAACTGCTTTTTCTTAGCAAGAGCAGGCTGTTTACTTGGGTTCACAGGTAATCAAAACCAGAATGATGCACTCATCTGTTTGTATAGCAATATGTCATTAGCAGTCATTTTATTGTCATGGTCCTTTAGCAGAATAATAGTGGTATGTTTTTCCCTAGGCACACCACCTATCTAGTCTCAGGTTCTTGGCCATTTTAGAAGTGTCAGGTATGGGTTCCACTCCATGGAGTGGACCTTAAAACAAAACAAACAAGGTTGATTACTCCCATAGTACCTGTGCTGCTGTTGTAGGATGATATTGATGATACTTGTCTTCTTCTGTAGTATACCTAAAGTACCTTCCAGTACCATAAACACTCTACCTATATATCAGTTCATCCCTCAACCCTCATCAAAGACGCCTCTTGCTTGCAGTAGACAGTAATTGGCACAGAGACCCACACCTGGTCAATGTGCAGAGAGTGAAAGACTTTGGAGCACATTATCCTGTGTTACGTCTCCCGACAAAAGAAGAACTGAGGCCGTGATCAACCGGACAACAAGATGACCAAGACTGTCACCCATGCATACCTTTTCCTCTTGCCCCAGTTCTTCCTCCATTTATACCAAAAACTCCTGTTAGTTCCCAAAAAATGGACTTGGGGTCACTGGACATTATTATCTGTATTCCCTCGAGTGAGTGCACTGATTAATTCATTCTTTCTCCTCTCTCTCCTTTCTAGAAATATTTGTCTCTTTGTCTTGTTGTGACAAGTGATTAAAACTAGTCTATCAGGAGTGCCATCTGGAGCCATTGCTTTTGCTCTAAAACTTAGGTCACAGTCATAGGTCTTCTGTGGCAGGGAAGTAAGGCCGGGAGAGAACAGTATAAAGATCAAAATATGAAAAAAAAAAAAAAGAAGATGGCAGAGAGACACTGGAAAGCCTTCCACACACACACACACACACACACACACACACACACACACACACACACACGAAGTGTGGTGAAGAAAAGACCACAAATAACAAGGCAGAAGATACAGGTGCTCTGTAAGTGACCTGTGAAGGCTCAGGGCGTTCTTGGCCCAGCGGGCTCCTTCAGCGGCCTTCCTTGGCCGACTTCCTTTCTTAGTTAATGTCTCTATTTCTATTTCGCCCCTTGTCCCTGGTCTAGTTTTGTTCCCTGAGATACAATGCATGCCACAGCAGGGGCTTCCAGGACTCAGCTCCATGCTTATCCCCCTATTGCCCTCACAGTTTGCAACACCTGAAACACCTCAGGAAGGAGAAAAGAGTTGGGAGTCACATCTATCTCCAAAAGACTCCTCCTTGTGTGTTTTCGTTAGCAACAAAATATGCTGCAACCTTGTGTCAGGCGCAGGCAAATGGCTCCCCTGAGACTTATTAATGAGGCCATGTGGAACTTTGTGGAAATACAAAGTCAGTAGCAAGCTCACTTACCAAGCATATGCTTTGCTCTGGAGTTTAGCCGCATCGCACTCCTGTGAGGAGGTTTTTGCTATTGAGAGGGTAAATATTAATCTTAGATAAATTTCAAAATGTCTCAGATGGCACTGTCCCTTTCCTAGCAGTCCTTCCTCCAGAAAATCTGTGATGGGGAGGTCCTGTGGGTGTCCCTTTGAAATGTCTGTCGATTTCTTTAAGAGCCAACTCTCTAGTTGATAAGCAGAAATGCTTTTTCTTAAGGGCAGGGGAGGCTCCTCTTTGAAATGGAAACGTCAAAGACATTAATTACAAGAGAGGCTTCCTTTGAGAAAGCAGCAGGCGGAGGGTGTATACTTTAACTTAGGTATCCTGGCTCCAACCTGAAAAACTCCATTATTTTGTAGAGATGAAAATTTCTTCTCTTCCTCTTACTAAAGGTAATTAACTTACAGAGGTGGCAACTTTAACCATTGGGCAAATTTAGGTTAAAGTATGGATGCCAAAGGTGACTAATTACTTTTGCTTCAGTGCTAAATATTGCTTCCCTTAAACATGTATATACTGGGGAATGGGCGCCTTGATATCTAAAAGGGTAATTTTCTTTCTAACATTATTTCTTATTTTTTAATAATGTGTGTGTGTGTGAGAGAGAGAGAGAGAGAGACAGAGAGAGAGAGAGAGAGACAGAGAGACAGAGACAGAGAGCTCTAGTGCTTTAGTGACTTGCCTGCATTATACACATTCATTCATTCTTTCTTTCTTTCTTTCTTTCTTTCTTTCTTTCTTTCTTTCTTCCTTCCTTCCTTCCTTCCTTTCTTCCTCCCTCCCTCCCTCCTTTTTTCCCTTCCTCCCTTCCTTCCTTCCTTTCTTCCTCCCTCCCTCCCTCCCTCTCTTCCTCCCTCCCTCCCTTTCTTCCTCCCTCCTTCCCTCCCTTCCTTCCTTCCTTCCTTCCTTCTTTCCTTCTTTCCTTTCTTCTTTGTGGTCTTTTTTGAGACAGGCTCCCAGGTAGACCAGCATGGCTTAGAGCTCATTAGGTAGTCAAGGATAACCTTAAACTCCTGGTTCTCTTGATTCTACTTCCTGACTGGTAGGGTTAGAGATGTGCACCACCATGTATAACAATGTAGCTTTGGAAATTGAAACCAAGACTTCCTTCATGCTAGCTGGCACTCTTATAATGGAGTTGCACCAACAACCTTTAATGTATTTTTGTTTTTTGGTGCACCGACATCATATATACACCCACAAAGACCTGGCACCAATGATCAGGTAGTAGAAATGGAATTCACATTTTTGAGGCAGATAAATATAAGTTTTTTTTTCTCATGAAGAATATTTGGATCATTGTTTGCATATAAAATGCATCTGGGAAATATCTAATACTCTCTTTTAATGATTTTTTGTACCAGTTGTAAATAGTTTAGAAGTAAAATATACAGGATTTATAAATTTGGACTTTATTGACAGTATTCAGAATGAATAAATTATTAATTTGAAGGCAAGTATGGTGGCACACAGCTATGATCAGATCATTCAAGAAGCAAAGGTAAAAGTGTTGCCCCAATTTCAAAACCAGTATAGTCTACAGAGCAGGGTCTAGCCATCCAGTGCTTGATAATGAGACTTAAAAAGATAAAGGAAAAAGTAAGTAAATAAATAAGTAAGAAATTATATTTTATTTCTCCTTTTCTTGCAATGAGTTATTCTATGGAGCACATGATTTCTACAACCACATTGCCTATTTTTTTTGGACTCCTTCAAAAAGCTTTAAAACAACACTATTATGCATCAGGTGATGAGAAATCAGTTCGTTATAGGGCCCTTCAATAAATTGATTTTAACCCATAAGATCATTTGTAGTAGCTAGCCAAAATGCTCGACAGAGTAAGTGATCAACACAAATGCCTGGGCTATTAAGTTCAAACAAACGATTTAGAGATGTTACCAGAATTGAGTTTTGTGAATCACTTTAAGGACACAGTCAGAAAGAAAACGTCAGCTTTTAAGGCATTCTGACATGAGAGGAGATATTCTAAAGCAGGGATTCTTAACATGTAGGTCACAACCCATTGGAGGAACCAAAGGACCCATTTATGGAGGGCGCCTAGGACCATCTGCATGACAGATATGATATTTACATTACAACTCATAACAGCAGCAAAATTACAGTTATGAAGTAGCAACAAAAATAACTTTATGATTGCGATTGCAGCATTAAGAAGGTTGAGAATCACTATTCTAGAGAGACTATTGAAGCAGGGCACCTCAAAAAATTAAAACTTTCCGCAGGAATCCTACCTGGAAGGGATGGAAAGGTGGTTCTGACAGATTAACACACGTACATTTCCCAGTAGTTGTTTCACCTGTTCCAACCTTTTGCTTCTTTTATAGACATCCTTTTTTAAACTTTCCATACATCATAAAGTATTTCAATCATATCCATCCATCACACCCCCTCCAACTGTCATCCATGTACACGAACCCATCTCGCTTTACAACTTCATGGACTTTTGGGGGCTTGGGGGGGCTATTAATAACCCTTCTATAAAGTACCATGCAGCTACAGAAAAGACTGAGAGAAACTAAGCATCTTTTCACCCCAAGTTGACCAAATTTTCAATAAATCATTTTTCTTCAACTTGCTTCATTTTTTTTTTTCAACAAGCAGGTAGTTTTGTATCAAAGTGCTTCTATAACAGTGTGGCTTTTTAGATCTGTTCTTCCCACCCAAGACACAAGCTGTCTGGTTCATGATGGAATGAGGTCTCTAAAGTCAGTGTGAGGGTCACCTTGAAGAGTGGTGAGTGTTTGCATTATGAAGTATCTCCATCCCTTACAGCTAAAGTGGTCTACATCTTTTACAACTTCCTCTAAAGAGTCACCCCTCAAAACTCCATGGAGTGTCAGCTTGTTCTCTGGCAACAAGACAATTCCTTTAACTATTTTCTTGCCTATAGACAAACAGACTAGATGTGTGTCAGTTATGGAGGTGGCTGATTTTATTTTCTGAATTTCCATCATTAATTGTGGTAACTACAAGAGCCAAATTTTCTCTCTTTAGAGAAAAAAATTGATTTGTTATTTGACCACATTTACCCTTCAGATTCCTCCCAGATCCACCCCAACCCCCATTCCATACCCATTTTTCTGTCTTCATTTAAAACACACACACAACGAAGTCCAAATACAGTTGCCTGTAAACCCTTCCATGTGTGGCCATGGTCTGAAGCATGGTCAACTTCTCAGGTGCCACATCCTTAGAAAACAGGCTCTTCTCCAATTAGCTATCAGCTTCCAAGAGCTTCACACCTAGGACTGCGATACCTAAAGCACCTGTCACCTCCGAGTTGGAACTTTGCTCTGGCTTGAGCTCTCCCAGGCCTTGTGCATGCAGCCACAACTGCTGCGAGTTCGTGTGCAGAATTTCCCTGCTGTGCCCATAAAACACTGGGTCGGTATAGTCATCTACAGTCTCTAGCTTGTGCAGCCTCTGCCCTCTTTTCCACATGATCCCCGAACCTTGAGAAAAATGGGTATCATAGAGATGCCCCGATTCACTGTTGGGCATTTCACAGTCTTGTGGTCTCTGCACCTTGATGCAAGTGTGGGTATAAGAGTAAAGATTTTTAAATCTTTAAAGTTCTTAGAAACTTGCATTACCCACAGATAGAAATAACATTAATAAGCAAATAAAAGATTGTTTATGACTACTTGCATCAATCACCTAGAGGAGGTTTTATGTTTGTTTTTACATCTTTGGATAAATATTTGGGGCCTCTTCTGAGCTAGTAGATGAAAAGACTTGTTGATTGAAAGCACAAAGGAACTACATTTAAGAATTTTCAGATTGACCTCCATTCCCAGGAAAGTCTGAGATGACCCGCCGTAACTGTGAGCCAGAGGCGGCACACCGTTCTCGAAATTATAGTGTGTGTATACATATTGATCACACTGCACAGAGCACAGTGCATACAGAATAACTACCTGTCTTCGCTCTGCACTGTTTCTCAGAAACTGACCTCCTTAAGGGTTCAACCTGTGAGTTCAGAAGACATAACTTCTTTAGATTAAAATGGAGGTGACAGAGCTAAAACAAAAGAAAAAATATTTCGGCTGAAAGCAACCATTTCCTCACAGTCTGCACTCAGTAAAATTTACAGGGGCCTCGAGGCTGCATACATTTGATGGTTCTTCATCACAGTTCTGTGAACTAGGGCTGCAGCGAACTGCTTGTCACATTTTGATGAGGTGGTCTTTAATCTCAAGGGGCTTTGGCATGCATACCTTACATGCTCGAGGAGAAGGTGAAATACAATTATCTCACCATTTATTTATGTTTAGTGTTGAGGCTGCAAGGGGGATACTTAGAAAGACAGAGGGCCTGGTCTTAAATCACGTCTCCATTGAAATGTGTCTTGGAAAGTTTCCTCTCAGTTCTTTGGAGTATGAGAACCATCGTGATGCCTAAGGCCAAAAGTAGGCAGAATACTGATCAGAAATGACAGACGGGGGAACTCAACAAAAAACTACTTATGTCTCAGAATTCAGGGGTAAATTTTAACAAGGTATCGCTTGATAGGAAAATGTTTATTTTTGATAGTTAATGTTAGGAATATTTTCTAATGCGAGCTCTCTGCCAACGCAAAATAATCCCAAAATCAAGCCAAATCAGACCAGATTAAAAGATATCCAGGTTTAATTAGACACCTGTGATCCCAGGCTGTTTTTCTTTTGGTCTGGTCCCTTTAAGGGGCAAGCCACGCCCACTCCCAGTGACTTCTGACCTCTCTTCTGACCTCTCCTTGCCATCTTAACTCTCCTTCTGTTCCCTCTCTTGGCTTGTGCACAGGTGTTTTCCCCTCTCTCTCTCTTTTTCTATTTCTGCCTTTCTTTCTCTCCCTCTTCTTTAAGTAATAAATATTCAGCTTTATGTTCAGCCTTATGTCTATTTACTATATCCTGTAAGCCTTTTACCAGCCCTGGTACCAGCCTGTCAGGGATGAGCCACCCCTCTGCCACTCGCGGAGGGGAATCTGCACCGCTCCGGCCGTCTCTGCCTGGACTAGCAGCTGCAGCCACGCCAGCAGCATTATATTTTTAAAGAACAAAACAGGGTCATGGACAGGAACTGGAAGTCACCAACGTGACCACCAGAGACCAGAGAGGAAAAGGGAAAACCACGTGTTTAATTTTTTTTGGGGGGGGGCAGTTTAAACAGCCTGTGGGAGTGGTCTTAACCATTCCTGAGGAGGGGTCAAGGGTCAAGGGGCACAGGGGAGGGGCCTCCAAAGATGGAGGCCAGAGGCTGGGATTTCAACTGACCCCTTCAGTGGTATTTGTCTCTATTCAGCCCTAGTCTGTGAGTTTTGCTGTCAATACTACTATTGGCTGTTGTCCTCTTTTTTTAATGGCTGCTACTTTTTAAGCTATGGGTATCCCAGTAAACAACTGCGACTCCACAGCTACCAGCAGTGGGGTAGCGGCTAGGCCACAAGGACCACAGCCTGAGGAAGTTCTCTTCCCTCAGGCACCGACTCTTTCAAAGCCACTAAGAAAACTTATTTAAATCTCAGTCCTACTAAAGAACTCAAGATTCACAGGTTGAAGTACAATCCTGTTCCCCAGAAAGACTGAATAGCAAGCATCTCACCTAGCTCACCACCTTGGGTCTCCCAAGAAGTCTTTTGTGCTTTTTCTCTCCCCCTCCTTATAAACCCTTCTCCACCTGGCTCCTCCCTACTACTTCCTGTCAGCTAATTGCTGACTCAGTCTCTGGACCACAGGTGAATTTTATTTAACCAAATACATCTTTCCATCATTAAACAAATGTTCCAGAGCATAAACAAAAGCAATACGCCTTAAAGTAATATTCTGCAACAACTGGCTTTATTTTCAGTCACCACCTTGTTACTCCATCGGCCATATTCCAAATAGAGATTGCATACCTCTTCCTGCAGGTTTTCTGCTAAGGAACTCCAGCTAAACTGCCTCTGTGGACCTAATCTTGCTGAAGAATGTTTCTTTCCCAAGTTCTGCCTTCAAGTCTAGGTGTCTGTCTCAGTCTCAAGGTCCAGTGAATGTGGAGGTAAACCATTATCTATGGGCAGTTTACTTGGGTGCAAGCTTTTCCACATGTTTCAAAATTACTATTATGTACAACACACACATACATTCACATGTAATGCTGGTACACACATACATAATGTTTAAGATAAATGCATTTTTTAGATTTGTTAACACTTTAGTGTAAGTTGATTTTCAAAGTTAATTTCAAATTTGATGAATGATTCAATTTTGATAAAGCTTAACACTGATCATTGCTAATGTTTAAATTAATTTTTAAACTTCTGCAAACACTATAAGGTAGAACACTTATGGTCATTTGAGTTTTGACAATG
Source organism: Myodes glareolus (assembly GCF_982192425.1). NCBI lineage: Eukaryota > Metazoa > Chordata > Mammalia > Rodentia > Cricetidae > Myodes > Myodes glareolus. The sequence goes on along the minus strand of NC_142033.1, from coordinate 80,177,094 downwards.
ATTTCAATGTAATGCAATTTAGAAGGGTATTTTTTAAAAAGAAAACAAAAAGGTAAAAGCCATGGAACATCCAGGAAAGGGATGCTAAACTTGGTTATCTTCTTTATACAGTGAATGCAAAATTAACTGAATATTGGCCATGAACATAAATGCAAGTATTTAGGATATTCTTTTAAAAATAGAAAAATTCTGCCCTCATTTGTAATTATTTCTTTGAGAATTTCATACATTGTATTTTGATCAAATTAATCCCCATCCTGAATTCCTTCCAAAGCCAGGTCTCTTTTTCTACCCACTGAATTTTGTGTGTTCTTTTGTGATTCTGCTGTTTTAACTCCATCAAGTATAGTTGGTGTTCTGAAATGGGTGGCCTTTCATTGAATGGAATATGGTGATTTTGATCTTCAGCCAGAAGAAATTTTAAAACGTGTTCAAGGTTACATACTCTAATTTGCTATAATATTGATAGCATTTTTAGTGTTAGATGAAAATGATGAGTTATGTGATGAACAACCTTTCTTTGGGTTGAGAAAAATCTATGATCAGCCAGAAGTTACAATTGTTTTATAATGAAACAATCAGAAATATGATCTATTAACATAATTTTAAGTTGCCATAAGAAATTAAACTTTACCTAAAACTGATTTATGGTGAGCTAATGATAAAGGCAACTTGGTAAATGCCAGTGGATGCGAGCAGCGCTTGTGATTTATGCTTCAGTAGAAGTCAGAAAAGATTCCTTAATTACTTTGGAGAATTAAGCTAAGTAAAATATGTATAGGTTTTAGGAATTATAAATGTAATCAGTTAGACATAGAAATTCCTTTTCTACTCAAAATTAGTAAGTGAAGAAACTTACAAAGCAAATTTGGGCAGTTTTTTTTTTTTTTTTTGAAGGAAATAAATAACACAGAAAGTCTATGCCATGAACTAAATAACTCGTGGAGGACAGGTAGGGCCCCTCAATAACTGATTTGATCTGAGCCAGGAAGGGAGCATAAGGCTAAATTGGTGGTTATGCATATTGCGCTATGTAGAAAGCATTGAGTCAAGGAGAGAGTGAGTCTTCACAGGGCAGAGAAGGGGCGACAAAACCCCCTTAAAAAGAACCAGCTTTTCAGTATCTGGAGTTGCGCTGTGTCTGGAGATGAATCAAGCCTTAGAATCACGGGCAGTTAAAGGTGCAGAATCTTCCATTCAGATCATTCATCCCCTCTCAGTTTTGAAGTGAGGAAAAAAACAAAGAATGAAAACAAAGATGCATATTATCGTCTTATGTGAAGTAGGGTGGCGGTGAGGGGTGGCTAGGCTCCCTCAATTTTACACTGGAGATAATCCAAGAAAATGAACAGTCAAGGCGCTTGGGATTTCTATTTTTAAAAGGATCTTGCCAATTACAGTTGGCAAGCTCATGAATATGTTAATCCTCTCAGCTGCTTGCTTCTTTCCAGTCCTCAGTTAAGTAACAGTCTGGAATGGGCATTCATCTTCAAGACTCCACTCCCAAGGCCCCGGCCGGCCAAGCTTTCTGCCACATAAGTTAAATTCCCGAGGTATCGATATGAAACCCACTGTTCATAATTCCTGTGGACTGTCTCTCAACACCTGATCATTTTTATCTGATGAACATTCTACATGCTGGCTTTGCAAGCAGGACACTGCAGTTATTCACTTATACCCACGATTTATTAACTCCGTTACAGTCATGGACATAGAGTTTAGTTGTGATTCGGAATTTGCTGTCCGCTTTGAGATTTATTTCAAGACACTCTGTGACCCTATAAGTCTGAAAAGCCCATATAAAAGAGGGTTTATTCTTAGAACTATGATCAGCAGGGTAGCTTTCCTTAGAGCCTTGGATGTAGCTGTGTGAGAGGTTTTTCTTTTTAGCTTTCTGGTGGAGTAGACCTCAATAAAATTTAACTAGTGTAAACTCAAGTAAGCAGGAAGTTTTCTTTAAAAAAAAAAAAGAAGAAAGAAAAAGAAAAAGAACTGCCATTCCATAAGCTTGTCTAGTCTGAGATAAGCAACATCTGTCTTATAAAGAAACTAAAGAGTGTTAGCATTTACTTCTTAAAAACCAGCTCTCACTTCTGAAGATTTAAATCTAAGAAGACAGTGAGTAGAAGGACAAAATCTACTTGTCAGTCATGCACCTTCATTTAGCAGATTCTCTGTGCTTTCCTTCTATGAAAACACCATCCTCAGAATTACAGGAATCAACCTGAATCTCAGTTGCAGCTGAGCTCTTTGGGACATTTACATACCTTGTCCTTGCGACTATTTATCCTTGGAGGGAAGAATGAACACTTGACCCAGCATCAAGGTTCAGCTCCCAGAAAGGCAGCCACAAGCATCAAGGCTGCATTGCAGTCCCGGTGGTCATTGCACTGCATTCAGTCTGATTCTGTTTTACCAGTAATGTCCTTGGGTGCAGCTTTCTTTGCCCAGCATTGATATTTAGTGTTGCAGCATCTTAATATAACAGAAAAAAAGAGGCAGAAAAATGCTTACTCATCAGTCTGTTATGAAAATTATTTATAAGCACAAATATTTATGATGAGGAAAGGGGCCCTAAATGCTAGTGCTGGCAATTATTACTAGAAAGGTTGTTAATGCACCAACCCCTATGGAGAATTGTTGAGGACAGCCTACTACACTAAATAATTTCCAATTAAAGAAGTCTGTGCAAAGGTGAGGCCTTTCTAAGAGCAAGTCAAGAGTTCCCAAACTCACCACCAGTCTTACAACTACATAACCACAAACCCCGTTGGTGCCACACATCCACAAGTGATCAGCATTTTAAACAAACTGAAACCACAAATTTGCTCCAATGAGAAAGAGTTGCTGAAAACTTTGTTTTTATTTTATCGATCATGAAAAAGTCAACAACGGCCTGGATTTGTATGCCCCACTCCCTAAATTTACATATTGAAATCTAATGCTTATAAGATCATCTTAGGGAGTGGGCTCTCTTAAAGTTAATTGGGACCCAAGGAAGACATGACCTCATGGATAGGCTTAGCTCTTTGTGAAACAGACCAAGAGTCATCCTTCACCTCCCACCATCTGAGAATGTGTGAAGATGTTGAGCAATGAACAAGAAACAGGTGACATGATGCACCAAGTCTACCATATGCCCTAAAGTTGGAGCTTATAGCCTCCAACCTGTAAGACATCATACAGTGACAATAAGCCATCCAGTTTATAACACTCTAGTACAAGAGTCTACAATGTAAAAGACCAAATCTTAAGAGTATTTAACAGCATCCTACAATGTGATTCCATCGTATAATTATGTTCCGTACATTTGCATATGTGTTTGTGATCAGGTTCATTACAAAATTTTATAATTGTAGTATACTAATGAGTAAATGACTAAGGCAGGTTGAACTTGTAAATTGTGTATTGCACCAGATTGCTTTAATACATACTGTTCAAACTAATGACCCATGTTTTATAATTCAAGGAATGCAGTTAGACAGTCTCGCATTAGACACTCTCTATATTTCTGGGCACTGGAGAAAGTGCAAGATGGGAAAACACGGCTCTTACTTGTAGGAAACACATATCATGTGGAATAGAAAGGAAAAGCAAATTAAATGGCACATCAGCAAAGTTATGTACCTGTTCATTTATTCACTAGACAGCCATAAAGCAACAGTATGTTCTGAGCAAGTACTGTGGAGCAGTTTCCTATAATATTCAAACTCCACCCTGCAGGGAAGCTGTTAAGACAGAAAGTAAACAACTCAAAATAGCTTCAGGATGTCCCTGAAACTGACCAAATTTACTAGACTCCTCCCTCTGAAAACACTATGAGAACCAACCAGGTTTCTAGAAGAAACCAACAGAGTTGCCTGGACGAGGTTTAGACTAACTGAGACAACTGAGAACACTCTCAAATCTGTGAAATGGTGTGGGAGGTCCTTTTGTCTATGTGTTGCTTTTATTGGTTGATGACTAAAGAAACTGCCTTGGCCTGTTGATAGGGCAGAACTTAGATAGGTGGGAAAAAACTGGACTGAATGCTGGGAGAAGGAAGGTGGAGAGAGAGATGCCATGGAACCGCCAAAGACAGATGCTGGGAATTTTACCTGGTAAGCTTCTGCCACGTGGCATTATATAGATTAATAGAAATGGGTTGAATTAATATGTAAGAGTTAGCTAATAAGAAGCTAGAGCTAATGGACCAAGCAATGATTTAAATAATACAGTTTCTGTGTGATTATTTTGGATCTAAGCTAGCTGGGTGGCCAGGACAGACAAACGGGCCCTCCTTACAACAACAGAGCTGCCTGCAGGCTGTGCAGTATGCTCCAGTTTCCCAGGAATAGAGAGCTGTCACCTATCCTGGGGTGCACTTTGGTGAAACAACTGTCTTCAAGTAACCCCAATAAAACTCACCAAATCAGATTTTGATGGCATCAGTACTTTGGTTTCTCATGGGTTCCATATATGGAATGAGTAGACATGTGTGTTGTACCTCATCAAGAAAACTTTTCTCACACAGCAGCAAGCAACACAGTTGAAGGGACAAGAAGGGCAGGGTAAGATGAAACCATTCTGGCAACTGTCTCTGAGAATTGAATGGTGAGAACGAACAGTCATATGAAAGTGTCAAGGGAGTGACCTTGATAGAAAGCCAAAAACTGACAAAGAACCCATGTGACAGAACGATTTAGCTTGTACACAGCTGTCAGGAACAGGAAAGAGAAAAGCACATGTAGAAACCATATAAGTCAAGCAAGGCACGAGAGGGACACTTTAACTATGACAGCACTATATGGTGATTCTCATTTATATATAATAATTCAAACTGCTGTGAAGACACGTGGTAAAGGGGGATATTTAAAAAAATAAATAAAACTTGGGAGGCAGATACCTGTGATTTTTGACACCAACCCATTCTACATTGAAAATTTCAGGTCAGCCAGAGATAAAGTGTGCGATAGTCTTAAAAAGTGAACGTAAAAGAAAAGAAATAAAGTAGGTTTGTTACTATTACTGTCATGCAAGCAAATAAGGATAGACACATCCAAAAATTGAAAGGACCAGAATGTATTTTTGAAAACACTGCACACACACACACACACACACACACACACACATACACACACACCACATACACACATATACATACACAAATGTACACACACATACACAAATGTGCACACACATACCACATACACACACTAGAAAGGGTTCACCAGAAACACTGAATAATGTGAAGGATGGATGGTAGGTGAATGGGTAAATGTGGATGAGCAGGTAATAGCAGGCAGTTAGGCATACAGACGGTAGACAGACATACAGAGATAAACTTATATTAATTGCCATGTGAGCTTACACATGCTGAGGATCCCGATGGGCGATTGGAAAGTAGGAGACTAGGAAAGCATTTCTGTTTTGATAACCAGTAGCAGCAATCCTATGCTGGGCTTCCAGTCAGACAGTGAATTCTCCCTCTTTCAGCGACTGACACTGCTCAGGTGAAGCTAACTGGACATCTACCCTAACCCACCTGGAAACAACTTTATCCAGTTCATTTGTTCAAATGTTAATCTCTACGAGTACTGTCTTCACAAGCATACCCAGGAAAAAATTTGACCAAATGTCTAAGCAGGGTTTTTAAAATTTTCCCCACTCAAGATCCCTTCGAAATGATTGTTCACCCCATGCATCAACTTATATTTATTAATATAAATCTTAAAGAATTTTAAAGAAATTTACCTATAGAAATTATTTGATGCATGCATATTTTATCATTTGTTAAAGATCAAAAATATGTTTATTCAATATTGATATGTATAAACATTTTAATTTTCACTGGAAAAGTTAAAGCTTTGGTCAGATGTGATACTGAAAGATACTAAGTATAAATCTTTTTTGGAGTTAGTTGATATTTTGGTTTTAAAGTAATCAATGCTGAGAAAATTGCTACATATTAAGTCTATATTGCAAAATGGAGAATATGTATAAGCCCATTTCAGAAACTGTTGGAAATTCTGTTCTCATCTCAAATAAGAATATTTGTTTTTAATGAAACTCAAACAAGTACTTCTCCAATAACAAATCAAATATTTAAACAAAGTACAATCCAAACAAACTAATTTTATACACACTGAGAAGTGAAAATAGAGAAATGTGTATTTACATTGAAAACACTGAGGTTTGTAACATGGCAAGTATCTTTAATCTGAGCTGAGGTGATTCTCAATTGAGAAAATGTCCTACTGACTCTCTGCAGGCTAATATTCTGGAAGCATATTCACAATTACAAATACCTTTTTCTAGGTTGGCAAAAGCCAACCAGCACATTTGATTCTTTGTCAACTTGAAGCAACACATAACCTACTAGTCCATGACCTTTTATGTCTTGTTCATCCCTAAGATCTTATATTAATATTTACATCACAATTCAAAACATTAAGTACTGTGAAAGTATTGTAATCTGCTGGCCTGGCCTGTCATCTGTGTACCCTGTCCCTTTAAGATACAGCTCCGCCCACTCCCAATCTTCCTCTTCCTCTGAGGTAAAGGGATCTCCTGTCTCCTCTCTATCCTGAGTTCTCTTTCTGTTTTTCTGGTGTGGGAGAATTGTCTGTCAATCATGTTTTAATAAATGCTGATTGGCCTGGCAGAAAGTATAGGTGGGAAAACTAGACAGGAAGTAGAGGTGATCCAATGAGAACAGGAGAATTCTGGGAAGCGGGAAGCTCCCTCTGCCATTCCTGCCCAGATCATCGAAGAAGCAACATGTGAGCTGACAGCTGAAAAAGGTACCAAACCATATGGCTAACATAGATCAGAATAATGGGTTAATATAAGTGATAAGAGGTAATAAGAAGACTGAGCTAATGGGCCAATCAGTTTATAACCTAATGTAGACTGTGTGATTTTCTTTGGGGCTTGCCAGCTGTGGGAAACTGGGTAGGACATGAATCCCAACAAGCAGGCCCCTTCATGTTACAGCCTTCCTTCTGAAGAGGCAGCTTCTGCCTCTTTCCTCTTTTCCTTCCCTTTCTCCCCTCCCCGCTTCTTCCCTTCCCTTCTCCCTCCAATGCCCACTAAATAAACTCTACAACTAAGATCTCTGCGTGGCATATTTATCTGTCTCCCATGTGGCTTTAGGCCACCCACCAGGGTACCCACTGAGGTCTTGGTGACCCACTACCATTCCTTTTGGGACCAGCCTCAAGTCGCACCCCATGTTATGAATGATAACAAAAAGTCCTCCAAGGCCTTTAAAAATCCACTCTCTTTAAAACATCCAGGGGTACTTTCAATGTGTAATCCCTCCCTAACTATCCAAAGCAGCTCTAAAATACCCAAAGTCTCTCTAAAATTCCACAGTCTTTCTAAAGTACCCCAAGTCTCTTAACTGTAGGCTCCTGTTTGGATGAAATCTTTCTTTACACTGGGACAGAAGAACCAGGTACATTCATAATCTGAACAAAGCAAACCTTTCCAATTTTTCAGTTAAAGAACTCAGCGTCCAATATCTAGGATTCACACAATGTCTTCTGGGTTTCTAAGGGCTCAGATACTGGTATTTCTCTGCCTCTGCTATGCAAAAGAATCCTGTATCCTAGGTTTAGGTCAGCTCCACTTCACTGCTGGCTGCTTCTCTTGTGGTTTTCTCCTGGTATTTGCTATTCCAACATCCTGAGGGCTCAGGCTACAACTGGACTGCACATTCACCAAGAGCATCTCCTCGGCTCTCTTCAGCAACTCTAACCCTGTCACATAGTGGCAAGTTTCTATTTCTCTCCATGAAAACTTCAAACCCAGGTCTTCTACTATAACTAAGGTTGTCCCTTCACCAATCGCCTCTCTGGGACTCTTTAGGGACTCCAGCTCTGTCATGCAGGACCAACCCTGAGCTCCTCTGTGGGACACCTTTATGCCTTCAAAGCCAGTACTATCTTGGTAACTCTTGCACTTTACCAAATTTAGCAGACAGAATGAGACAAAGCCTCAGTCTTTTCTGGACCACAGCTTCTGTGTGCAAACCCTAAAGGAAAAAAGAAACTCAGAACATTTCAGTTCAGTGATGCTGGTTTCTTTCTTCCTTCCTTTCTTTCTTCCTTCCTTCCTTCCTTCCTTTCTTTGTTTCTTTCTTTCTTCTTCTTCATGAAAAAATAATTCTTATTTAGTTTTTCTTTTTCTGTAAAATTTTTTTTAGTACAATCTTTTCTTCTTTTACATAACTATCCCCATTCCCACTCCCTTTTTCCTCCCAACACACCCTTTTCCCCCACCTCACCATCTTCTATTCCCAAAGGGTAAGGCTTCCCATGGGGAGTCAACAAAGTCTGACACTTGACTTTGAGGCAAGACCAAGCCCCCCCCCCACACTATATCTAGGCTGAGCAAAGTATTCCTCCAAAGAGAATGTACTCCAAGTTGCCAGTTCAAACATTAGCAATAAAACCTGATTCCACTGCCAGTAACCTCACAGACTCGCAAAGTCTCACAGCTGTCCCCCACATTCCAAGAGCTTAGTTTGGTCCTATGTAGGTTCCCCTGCAATTAGTTCAGAGTCAGTCAGATCTCACTAGCTCAGGTCAGCTGTTTCTGTGGGTATCATCATCATGGTCTTGACCCCTTTGCTCATATTATCGCTCCTCCTTCTCTTGGACTGGTCTCCAGAAGCTCAGTCCAGTGCTTCACTGTAGATCTCTGCTTCTGCTTCCATCAGTTGCTGTATAAAGGGTCTATTGATGATAATTAAGGTAGCCATAAATCTGATTACAGGGGAAGGCCAGTTTAGGCGTCTTCTTCACAGTTGCTTAAAGTCTTACTTGGGGTCATCCTGTGGATTCCTGGGAACTTCCCTAGTGCCTCATTTCTTGCTAGCCCTTTGATGGCTCCCTCAATCAAGATATCTCTTTCTTTACTCTCCCTCTCTATCTTTCCCTCTTCTTGGGCATCCTGTTCCCTCATGTTCTCCTGCTCCCTTCCTTTCTCCCCTCCCACTCTCCTTTCACCGTCCTTTCTTCTCCCTCATACTCTCAATCTTTTCAGGAAATCTTGTCTGCATCCCCTTCATAGAGGGATCTATGTATGTCTCTCTTAGGCTTTTCCTTTATATCTAGTTTCTCTGGGATAGTGGACTATAGGCTGGTTAACCTTTGCTTTATGTCTAATACCCACTTATGAGTGAGTACATATTATGTTTGTCTATTTGTTTATTTTTGTTCAATCCATTTGGATGCAAATTTCAAGATGTCATTGTTTTTTACTACTGCGTAGTACTCCATTGTGTAAATGTACCACATTTTTTTAAATCCATTCTTTGGTTGAGGGATATCCAGATTATTTCCATGTTTTGACTGTTACGAATAATGCTACAATACACACAGTTGAGCAAATGTCCTTGTGGTATGACTGTGCATCCTTTGAGTATATGACCAAGAGTGGTTTGGGTGGGTCTTGAGGTAGATTGTTTCCCAATTTTCTGATAACCCATCGCACTGGTTTTCAAAGTGACTATACAAATTTGCACTCTCTCTAGCAATAGAGGAGTGTTGCCCTTACTCCACATCCACTCCAGCATAGCTATCTTTGTTGTTTTTGATCTTAGCCTTTCTGACAGATGGTAAGAAAGTATATCAGAGTTATTTTGATTTGCATTTCCTTGATGGCTAAGGATGATGAGCAATTCCTTAAGTATTTCGGCCATTTGCAATTCTTCTGTTGAGAATTATGTTTAGATCTGTACCCTGTTTTTTGAGTGGATTATTAGAAAATTTTATGTCTAGTTTCTTGAATTCTTTATATATTTTGGAGATCAGTCTTCTGTCTGATGTTGGGTTAGTGAAGATCTTTTCCCATTTTGTAGGCTGTCACTTTACAATAAAGGAACTTCTGGAGACAATACCATTCCTGACATCAAATCCTGTTACAGAGCTACAGTAATGAAAACTGCTTGGCACTGGCACAAAAACATGCAGGTGGACCAATGGAATTGAATTGAAGACCCTAATAATAATCCACACACCTATAAACATCTGATTTTTGACAAATAAGCTAAAATTATACAATGGGACAAAGAAAGAATCTTCAATAAATGGTGCTGTCATAAATGAATATTAACATGTAGAAGAATGCAAATAGATCCATATCTATCCCCAGCAGAATACTTAAGTCCAAATGGATCAAAGACCTAAATCCAGCCACACCAAATCTCATTGAAGAGAAAGTGGAAAGTAGCCTTGAACACATGGGAACAGGAGACTGTTGTCTGAGTTTTCTATCCTGCCTGGTTCCTGCAATTTTTAAGTCCCAATGAAATAACAAAGAGGTCTACCTTAGTTATAAATTCATTGGCCCATTAGCTCAGGCTTCTTATTAACTCTTATAACTTATATTAGCCCATTATTCTAATATATGTTAGCCACATGGCTCAGTACCTTTTTCAGCGGGGCAGGTCACATCTTCCTTCTTCTGTGTCTGGGCAGGATTGCAGAGGGAACTTCCCTCTTCCCAGAATTCCCCTGTTCTCATGGACCTGCCTCTACTTCCTGTCTGGTTGTCCCACCTATACTTCCTGCCTGGCTACTGGCCAATCATCATTTATTTAAAACATAATTGACAGAATACAGAATTTTCCCACACCAGGAGACTACTTTCTAAATATAATACCAATTGCACAGACACTGAGAGAAACAAATTAATAAATGGGACCTCTTGAAACTGAGAAGCTTCTATAAGGCAAAGGACACAGTCACTAAGACAAAATGGAAGCCTAGAGAATAGTCTCTTCTCCATTACTGCTAATTTCTTAGATCTAGCTACCCAGCATCAATTGTCCCAGGAAGCAAAGGATTCATTCACGTCAATGGTGCTGATCTTTTGTTAATCACTGCTGATTCTTCAGCCCCAGATGACCAGAATCACAGATTTTAATAAAAATTATTACATAAATAATCCTGATAGAGCCTTTGGCCTACTTCTGAAATGTCTTCAACTAGGCTTTCCTTTTCTGTACTACTCTCAGTTTTGTTTTCCAAGCTCCCACAATAGTTCATTACACTGGGATGCAGAGAAATTCAAGCACCTTGGACTATTTTAAAGAGACTAGATTTTTAAATATTGTGGGATTTTCAAAGTAATTTATGGCATTAATATTACTATGAAAATCCCTGAACACTTAATGACTTTTCCAAGACCAAAGTTTGCCACCATATTCCTGTCTGAAACACACATTTGTATCTGTTGTAGAAATACCCCTTTTCAGGTACCAATTTATGATTTAGTTGGGGTGTCTATTTTTGTAATAATATATCATCAGTACAAACAAGTTGGGGAAGAAAGGGTTATCCCATCTTACAGCTTTTAGTACATCATACAGGGAAGTCAGGGAAGGAACAAACATAATGTAGGAAAATGCAGATAAGAACTAAAGCAGAAGATACAGAGGAATGCGGCTTCCTAACTTGCTCTCTATGGCTTGCTCGGCCTGCTTTTGAATGCCATCCATGACTGATTATTTAGGGACAGTATCACCTACAGTAGGTTGGACTCTCCCGTATTAATCACTAGTTAAGAAAATGCCTTATAGAGTTGCCTACAGTCATTTTCTCGGTGAAGAGTCTTTCTTTCAAAACAAAACAAAAAACAAACAAAAAAAAACAAACACAACAACAACAACAAAAGAATCTTTCCAGATATATTAGGTTTGTGTCAAATTGACAAAAATCAATCTGCAAAGTCACCTGCCAGGTTTTATAGAGAGAACCATTAAGAAAGTGTGGAAGCCCAAAATCACACAAATTTTACCTGAGTTTGATGAGATGAATCTTTAAGCAAGAAGAAATATGCTTTAGGGAGGAGGGAGAGGGTATGGGATTTGTGTGTGTTGTGTCTTTATTTTATTCTGCTTTTCTGACTAGAGAGCTATCTGGTAGGTAGCTGGGATACCATAGAATATGGTGCAATCATGCGCCAGATCCTTTTTAAAGCTAGAATTTTCAAAACTTTCTTGGTTCAGTTTTCTAGGTTAGCACATGTGTGTAAGAGTAATCCATTTACTAGATACTGTATGTGCCAGCACCACCTGCTCACCATACCAAAAGCCCTGGCTGCCACTCCCTGTGGGAAGCATTCCTGTTCATGACACCAGTAAGTGGCAGACAGATATTCACATCTGGCTATGTTACATCCAGGATTTCTAAAAATGCAGAAACAGCATAGCAGATTTAAGTCACACTTAGGCTAAAAGCATATAGACTTTGGAAAATTAGGCCAATGAGTGAGAGTTTAAAATGCCATTATAAAATTAGATGCTTTCTATAAAATTAAAGATCTATATATGAAATGTGCTTGCAATCATCTTTGGAGGTAATATGGAAGAGTAGTTTTGTTAATAAGTTTTGAAGATATTCAGCTTGGAAACTAATGAAAAATAAGAGAAAAAGTAGTTGAAATCACGGTTGCAGTAAAGCCTTAATTCTTCAATCTCTTATTCTCTCACTCTCTCCATCCTTCTGCCTTGTGATCTCTGCATAGAAGGATTGATGGATCTACATATCTATCCACTCATCTATCTATCTATCATCTATCTGTCTGTCTGTCTGTCTTTTATCTATAATTTCTTATCTCTATCTTCTATGTTTCTACATATTTATCTATCTATGTAGCTTTTAGAGAAAAAATATAGTTACAGAAAATGATATCACTCTAACTAACATTACATGATATTGTTTTAAGTTTGTTGCCTAGTTTCAAAGAGTTATAACTCTCTATTAAAAATGAATGATTTAGAATTTCAGTAACAACAATAAGATTAACTATATTAAAAATAAATTAAAATCAAATAAAAAGAGGAAGAACTATCACTTTGTTGAGAGAAATATAATTAATCGGTGTTAACATATTTAACAAGTTTATATAACAATTTACACACAAAATGAAAGCTTATCATCATTTTATCAGAAAAATGCCAAACAAAATAGACCCAAATTTAAACAGTTGTATGAAAGTTCACTGAGGTACTGTTGCATTTGATGGTGAAGTACTGAATGAAGGTTCAGAAATGACTTCCAAGGGGAAGTCAGGGGAAGATACAAACCATTCTGAATGGTTTTTAATCTACCAAATGAAGATACGTCTTCCAATCTCTTCTTTAAATTTAGTCTTTATAATTACAGTTTTCAAATAGCTGCAAATGTTGTTGACAGAGAATTTAGCAAGCAAATAGCCTGCCAATACAACCCTTGACCTTCAGTCCTCTGGCATCTCATTTATGCTGAGACCCAGTTGATGTGTCACATCTGAGCCTCCAAGCACTCTAGTTTCAATTCTCAGTTGGGTCAGAACAAATTGTAGAATATTATGTTTAAGTGTGTTGCTTTTGTTTATGCTGCATTTGTTTATCTCTTTGAAGCTGTAATTCTTTGCCTGTTCAAAACACCTGAAGGTCTGATAAAGAGATGAATAGCCAATAGCGAGACTGGAGAAGGGATAGGAGAGGCTGGCAGGCAGAGAGTATAAATAAAAAGAGAAATCTGGAAGAGAAGAAGGAACGAGAGAGGAAGGAGGAGGACTTCAGGGGGCCAGCCACCCAGTTTCACAGTCAGACATGGAGTAAGAAGAGGAAAAAAATGTATACAGGAACAGAGAAAGATAAATCCGTGAGGCCAAAGTAAGACAATTTAAGTAAAGAAAAGCTAGCAAGTACAGGCATTCATAAGAAACAATGAGCCTCTGTGTATTTATTTGGGAGCTAGCCCCCCACCCCTGCAAAAGAGCTAAGAGTAAAAAGAGTGAAAACCAACAACAATAATATAGACTGCTACATCAGCTGATTTCGTTCTCTAAATAGAAATCTCAGACTTAGTCTAAAAATATCCAACTAGCATACAGTGCCAAGGAACCCGAATCCTGAAATGTACTTTGGAGTGAAATGACTTTGTGTTTTGCATATTGTTTTTTTGGGTAATGTACAAGAAGACATTTTCAAATTATTTTCATTGAATGAAAAACAGCAAAGAGATTTTATTTCTATATTGAATGATACCAATAAAGGTACTTTCAAAACCATACATACTGGTAAGGGCCAAGCTTCCCAGTGCACAAGTTCATTCTTCACAATAATTCTCTATTCCTCGAGTTTTTACCTGCATCCATGGCCAGCATTGGAGCACGTGGAATAGTAATGACTAGAACTTCTGAAGTGGAAGACAGGATGAGCTGCAGTTCTGAGAGCATTTCTGTCTTCAATGGCATTCTGGAAGAGCGCTCTCTGGGGATCAGATGCTACTTGGAGCCCGTTTCTTTCCCTTTGGACACAAACCAATTGCTACTGGGCTCGGTACAGACTCTAGGTTCTTAATTACAGAAATGTGATCTAACTGCGTTTGAGTGTTGCGGTTTGAGCTTAGGAACATGGGTTGTGTTTAGATTTAAAATGTCTGATGGTCATCTGTTGATACTGAAAAGATCGGCCAATGGGACAAATGCAGTCAAGCCCGTAGCCTTTTAGTTGTGTGCCAGTTCCCTCTGTGCCACAGGCTTGCCTAGTGTGCTTCTTCAGATGGGAGAGCACTTTCCACCAATGGCTGCTGACCTTGAAGAGAGCCTTGCCCTCCCAGCATCATCAAAGATACAAACACATTCCCCTTTAACCTCCCTATGTCAGGCTAAGCACCATCAACCTTGCTTCGTTTTCAAACTGCAGGAAGGGGACACCATCCTCCCAATAGCCCCAAAATGTTCAGCGTATCAGCTTCATCCCTGAACAGTCTCTGTCCTCTTTGCGTGCACCACCAGCTGAGTGAAAGACAACAACTTGGAACTAGGAATTCAACTCCAATAAAGTGAAATGCAGGGTCCAGGCATACGTTCTGCCTTTGTGTTGGAGCAGAATTAAACACAGGGGTTCAAGAAGTTTTAACCTCTGAACACAGTTCAAAATGTGGTACTAACAGTTTGTGACCGTGTCACTGACTTTGGTTAGTCAATACAACTCCCCAAAGTCCAATTGTCTAACTGAAGGATAATCCACTGTTGTTGGATGTTTTCTTATTTTGATTCTTTTGGCTTTTGGCTGGGAAGGGGGCGGGGAGCAACACCCAGCTCCCAAATGAATTCATGGTGGCTTATTCTTAGTTATGAATGCTCAGTCTTAGCTTGACTTGCTTTTAGCCAGCTTTTCTTAACATAAATTATCCCATGATTTGTCTATCTTTTGTCTATAAACTTTTACTTTTCTCTGTTTCTGTTGTTGCTGGTTGTGTAGCTGAGTGACTGGCCTCTTTTCTTGCTACTTGATCTCTCTTTCTCTCCCTTTCTTCTATTTATTCTCTCTGCGTGCTGGCTTGTCTATTTCTCTCTCCTGCCTAGTTATTGGCCATTCGGCTCTTTATTAGACCAATCAGGTGTTTAAAGGTAGGCAAAGTAACACAGCTTCACAGGGTCAAACAAGTGTAACATAAAATCGTGCAGCACGTTTTTGCATCATTAAAACAAATGTTCCACAACGTTAATAAGAGTAGCACATCTTAAAATAATATTCTACAACAACCCACTGTATGCAGAGCAATAGAAAATCACGGATAGAGAGAGACAGCAGACAACTTGCTTGAAATCTAAAATCAGCTAGATGCTGGAACTGTGCCCAAGAACTGATAGAGAACTGAGAGGAAAGTTCAAAGGCACGCTGTGCTGGTGTGCCAGAAAGAAAGGAGCAGAGACAGCTTCCCGAAGGTTAGACAAACACAAATATAAGGAGTCAGCATGAAAGCAGCCTGTGTCATTCACACAGAGAACACGAGCAGGAATTGCGTCCCGCAGTCTGCCTTCCACATGCTACTGGCTTCCTAGTTTTCTTCCTTTTGTTTATTTATCTGGATGATTTACATGATTATCAAAGTGATGGCTCTCATTACAATTATCAGGTCTGAGCAAGGTATTTCACCATAGAGAATGAGCTCCAAAAAGGCAGTTCATGCACCCAGGATTGCGGGGCGCCATCCTGTCCAGCAGGAATGAACCCCACCAAAAACGAGAATTCCTTCTCTGGTCACATCTTTATTTGGAGCATTCCCTTGAGGAAAATTGGGGGAAGGGACGATAGAGCAGGGACGAGAGAAAGCTTAGAGAGAGAGCGTTGGGCCCCGAGGCAGCTGCTTTTAAACGGTGGAGCGGCTTGAACGCTGTCCTGATTGGTTAATGCCATTCTGCTGGTCTGAGCATGTGCAGGCAAGGGTGCAGGCAGGGGTGCTCAGCCCCACATGGCTACCTCCAAACTGCAGGACCACCTGTGCCTCCAGGTGGCTCCCAACACAGGATAAGTTTTTCTCCCACTACCAGGCCCCCACACAGCAGACCAAGTCACATAACTTCCATTCACATTCAGAGGGCTTAGTTCGGTCCCACGCAGGATCCCCAGTTGTCAACTCAAAGTCCCTGTGTTCCCACTAACTTGGGTCAGCTGTCTCTATGGTTTGCCCAATCATGATATTGACTTCCCCCTCGGTAAGTCCATTATATTAGCGGGAGTAAGCATACATTTTTCTCTGAGAAACTCCATCCCATGATTCTTTTGATATTTATATACTTCTCTATAGACAGTTCTTAATATTATCCTGAAATCTTGGTCAGGTTTAAATGACTATGTTCTGCAGGCACATGACTCCTCCTGAAGTCGTGGAGAAGGAAGTGTCATAGATGAATGACACCGTGGTGAGGAGCTCACTCGGAGTCAACTGAACTCCCATTCCAATCAAATGAAGCTCCCACATCCATTTAGGAATATGAAGTTTAAATATGCATTGTTACAATCTCGTGAATTTTTTACAAAAGTTATCCTATTACTGTATAAAATTAGCAATATAAAGCTGGATATAATTATGAAAATTGCAAGAAAATAACCATTGGACTATTTTAAGATATGAAAAATTCAGAAGCAGGGTGTAACTCAATTGGAAGAGTGCTGCCTAGAGTACACGAAGTCCTTGGTTTGGTCCTCAGCTGCTCATGGTAACAGGTGTCTGTGGTCCCAACACTTGGAAGGTGGAGGCAACAGGTTCTGTAGTTCAAGATCATCTTCTGCTGCAGCGACATAGAGCGTCTGGTGTCATATTAGGCTGCATAGGACCATTGAGAACCTAAATTCAAAAACAGTGAGGATTCTACCTATTACTGTATTATTAATATTATACATGTATTTAGTACAAATCTTCAAGAGGAAACGTGTTAAGTTATGAAGATGAACTTTATAAAGAGCTCTGGGCTAGAGATCTAGGGAAAAGGAAAATGTTAAAAATCAATTGTCCTTGTAAGTGGGTACCTGTGCTCATATGTGGACATGTGACTATCCACAGTAGAAGGAGCAGACAAAGTCACAGGCTGCATAGGGAAGATATTTTTCACCCTGAGGCAATCTTCCCAGGAGGGACGAGAGGGAAACCTAGTGAGAGGGGAGAGTTTAGACTTGCTGCAGCAAAATTTGTGATTTTCCAGATACAGGCAACCAGGACAAAATAAATGTGACAAGAATACAGGAACACCCACATGAATGAAATTAATATATCACCATTAGGCCTATGTACTACAATCTCAAATGTGGGAGTGAAAATAAAACCCAATTGAATTCTTTTTTGGAAAAATAAATTGCCCTCTCCATTTATACAACTGTGATATTATCTGCTGACATCCATTCCCCATCTTTGTATGAGAGACATCTTCCTTTGCCATCCTCACTGGCTGCTGGACCCATAGGTATAAGGACCTGTAGGTGTCATGGCAGCATTTGCTACTGTACCTAATTAGTTTTGGAAATTCCAGGGACTCACACAGTAACCTCCAGTCATCAGGGTAGTCATTGGTGTTTTTATTCCCTATCTGGGTTTTTTTTTGTATTCATTTTCTTTATTCTTTTCTGTACTTTATTTCTCTTTGTGTTCAACAATTTATCAGAAAAGTCCTATCCTGTCATCTGTCATAAGAATTATTATTTTACTTCATGTACCATTAAGAATATAAGTGAAAAATATTATAGTCTGATAATTACACACTGACATCCATGTTTTACTTGGCAGGTGTTAAAATGTGGAGACCACCCTTACTATTATTTGTACGTCCCCATATTCCTTACTGTGCTCCACCCTTGCATTACCTTCTTTCATTTAAAGCTCCCTCCCTAAAACCCCTTTCCCTCTTCACACACAAACTCACCCCCCACCACCACGCACACATGCATGTTTAGTTGGAATAACCCACAAGGGATAATGTTATCTTCAGAGCTCATAGTATAACAGAAAAGTCTGTGCCATGTGTAGAATATTTCTACACAGCTATTGGTCAGGGGTATCTTAGACCTTTCCAATACAGGTCAATGTCATTGATCCTCATTGCTTACCTGAATTTGATAGCAAAAGTCTATTGCTATAGATACCAAATATTGTTTTTTTTATATTTTCCATCTTTATGTGGATTTTTTTTATTTATTAGATTTTTAAAAAATACCAATCCAAGTTTCCACTCCCTTTCTCCTCCCATCCATTCCACACACCCTCCCACCCTAGCCCAATCCAATCCTCAGAGAAGGTAAGGCACAATACTTTGTTCAAGGTCTAAAGCCCTCCCTATTATATCTAGGCTGAGTAAGGTATACATCCAAAGAAAATAGGATCCTAAAAGCCAGTACAAGCAGCAGGGATAAATCCTGGTGCAACTGCCAGTGGCCCCTCAGTCTGCCCCAGCCATGTAACTGTCAGCCACATTCAGAGGGACTAGTTTGGTCCTATGCTTGTTACTTCCCAATCTGGCTGGAGTTGGTAAATTCCCATTAGCTCTGGTAGACTGTTTCAGTGGGTGAACCCATCATTGTCTTCAATCTTTGTTCATATTCTTATTCCTCCCACTCATCAACTGGACTTTGGGAGCTCAGACCAGTGCTCTGATGTGGGTTTCTGCCTCTGTTTCCATCAGCTGCTGGATGAAGGTTCTATGGTGATATTTGAGATATTCAATCAGTCTGACTACAGGGCAAATAGAACTCAGGGCCCCTCTCCTCTGTTGCTTAGGTCTTAACAGAGGTCATCCTTTTGAATTCATGGGAATTTCTCTAGAGCCAGGTTTTTGCTAACCCTATAATGGCCCCCTCAATCAAGATATCTCTTTCCTTGCTCTCATCTCTGTATCTTCCTCCATCTCAATTATCCCATTCCCTCAAGTTCTCCATCCCCTCCCCTTCTCCCTCCCTCTTCCCTTTCCACCTTTCCTTCTCCCATTACCCTATGTTTCCAATTTCCAGATGAGTCTATCTATGTTTTTCTTTGGGTTCACCTTATTACTTAGCTTCTCTACAATCATGACATATAGGCTCAAGGTCCTTTGTTTATAGCTAGTATCTACTTATCACATTCATCTCTTTAGGTCTGAATTATCTCACTCAGGATAGTGTTTTCTAATTCCATTCATTTGCATGCAAAATTCAAGATGTCATTGTTTTTTACTGCTGAGTAGTACTCTAATGTGTAGATGTGCCACATTTTCTTTATCTATTCTTTGGTTGGGGGACATCTAGGTTATTTCCAGGTTGTGGTCATTACAAATAATACTGCTTTGAACATAGTTGAACAAATGCTCTTGTAATATGACTGAGAATCTTTGGGTATATACGTAAGAGTGGTATTGCTGGATCCTGAGGTAGGTTGACTCCCAATTTTCTGAGAAACCATAATACTGATGTCCAAAGTGGTTGTACAAGTTTGCATTCCCACCTTCAATGGATGAGTGTTCCCCTTACTCCACATCCTCTCCAGCATACACTATTATTGGTATTTTTGATTTTAGCTATTCTGACAGGTATAAGATAGTATCTCAGAGTTGTTTTGATTTGCATTTTCATGATGGCTAAAGATGTTGAACATTTCCCTTAAGTATCATTTGGCCATTTGAGATTCTTCTGTTGAGAAATCTCTGTTTAGCTCTGTACCCCATTTTTAATTGGCTTATTTAGAATTTTAATATCTAATTTCTTGAGTTCTTTATATATTTTGGATATTAGTCATTTGTCTGATGTGCAGTTGGTGAAGATCTATTCCCATACAGTAGGTTGCCTTTTTGTCTTAATGACAGTGTCCTTTACATAAGCTTCTCAATTTCAGGAGGTCCCATTTATTTATTGTTGCTCTCAGTGTCTGTGCTACTGGTGTTATATTTAGGAAGTGGTGTCCTGTGCCCGTGCATTGAAGACTACTGCCCTCTTTCTCTTCTCTCAGGTTTAGTGTGGTCAGATTTATATTGAGTTCTTTAATCCATTTGGACTTGAGTTTTGTGCATGGCGATAGATGTGAATCTATTTTAATTCATCTACATGTTGATATCCAGTTATGCCAGTGCCATTTGTTGAAGATACTTTCTTTTTCCATTGTATAATTTTAGCTTCTTTGTAAAAAATCAGGTGTTCAGAGGTGTGTGGAATGATATCTGGGTCTTTAATTTGATTCCATTGGTCACCCTCTCTTTTTCTATGCCAGTATTAAGTTGTTTTCATTACTGTAACTCTGTAATAGAGCTTGATGTCAGGGATGGTGATGCCTCTGGAAGTTCCTCTATAGTACAGAATTGTTTGGATATCCTGGGTTTTTTTGATTTTTATATATGAAGCTGATTATTACTCTTTCAAGGTCTGTGAAGGATTGTGTTGGGATTTTGATGGGGATTGCACTGAATATATAGATTGCTTTTGCTAGGATTGCCATTTTTCTATGTTGATCCTACTTATCCAAGCACATGGGAGATCTTCCCATTTTCAATGGGAAAGTATCCTTTTCAATTACTTTCTTCAAAGACTTAAAGTTCTTGTCAAATAGGTTTTTCACTTCTTTGGTTAGTTTTACCCCAAGATATTTTATATTATTTGTGGCTATGTGATAAGTGACCTCCTGAAATGAGAAGCTTATGTAAAGGACACAGTCAATAAGACAAAAGGCAACCTACTGTATGGGAAAAGATTTTCACCAACCCCACATCAGCTGTGATTGAAATATATAGGTTTTCTCTTTTCATGGTGTCGCAGATTTCCTGGATTTTTCTATAAAGAATTTATTGGATTTAATGTTTTCTTTAGCTAATGAGTCTATTTCCTCTATAGTATCTTCAGCACCTGAGATTCTTTCTTCTCTATCTTGTATTTTGTTGGTTGTACTTGTCTTTATAGTTCCTGTTCATTTACCAGGACATATTTTCCTGGTTTTCCATATCCAGATTTCTCATGGTTTTTGTTTTCTTTATTACCTCTATTTCAGTCTTCAAGTCTTGAACTGTTTTCTTCACCTGTTTGATTTTTTTTCTTGGTTTTCGTGGGTTTCTTCGAGGGATTTATTAATTTCTTCCAATATTTTTGTTTGTCTTTTCCTACATTTCAAGGGAGTTTTTCATTTCCTCTTTAAAGTTCTCTCTCATTTTCATAAAGTTATATTTAAAGTTGTTTTCTTTTTTTGGGTTAGGATGATCAAATCTTCCTGTTGGGTGACCACTGGATTCTGGTGTTACCATGTTGCTTTTTAGGTTTTTGGAGGAATTCTTGCATTGCTGCATACCCATCTCTTCAAGGCCAGCAGTGTCTTTGCTTCTTGGTCCAATCCTTACAGTGGCTGTCTGAGTGTTTGGGAGTTTTTCTTGGTCTGCTTTATACTGTCAGTGTCTGTCTCAGAAAACCTCTGAGGTGTCTATATGCCTGCTCTCTTGGTCCCCTCAGTTTTGTAGCAATCTCTTGGTCCCCTCAGTATTATAGCAAGCTCTCAGATCTTTGATAGGTCGTGGGTAGTAGCTTGGAAGGTGAAGTGGATGGGGTTGTGTTTTGGGAGAGCCTACTCTCAGGAAACTCCCTGCTGGCTGGCTAGAAAAGCCAAGGGAGTTGGGGGAGGAGCCCAGGGTTTTGTCCCACTGTGGAGGTCCTAGAGAGTTGGGTGTCCCCCTTGTGGCTGTTCACTCACCTCTTAAGTCTCCTCAGTATTGGAGCAAGCTGTGTTTCAGAGTTCCACAGAGGTTGCAGGAAGATAGGCCAGTTTGGGAGAGGGGTGTGGCAAGTAGTTTGGAGTGGCTACTGGATGGGTTTGAGTTTGGGGGGAGACTACCCACAGGAAAGTCCCCACTGACTAGCTAGAAAAGCCAAGGGAGTTGGAGGAGGGGTCCTGGGGTTTTTATCCACTGTGGAGGTTCTAGAGAGTATGGTATCTCTGATAGCAAATATTTTTATCACAGGGCCCAGGTAAATCATACTAGTCCTAATCTGAAAGCGATCTTTCTTATGGCTATCCTCCATAGTCACAGAAAGGTACTATGTAGGCTTATGGATGAGAAAGGTCATAACAGTTCTACCTAGCTATGAACCTATGAAATACAAAAAGTACCAACCTGTCAAGATATGCATGAGTGTTATAATGGAATTAATGTTAAAGAGGCAACAAGTTACTTTCTCATTGAGTTTGAGACCCACTCCACAAATGGAAATACCTATCTGGTACTGTACATGTGGCAGAGACCCTTTGTTTTGGAAGCTCATAGGTCCCTAATGGTTGGTCTGCTACTATTACTTTACTAACTGGATGTAGTATCAAATTGTCCTCTAACTTTGTATCTATATCGTATCAAACTGTCCTCTAATTATATATCTCTATATCCATAGTTTAGTGTAGCTTTAATTTCTCAATAGAGACATTTCCTTTTGCTGTGGACAGTGGTTAACTCAGAAGTTCTCAACTCTAAGCTCAGAGACTAAATGCATGTGGAATACTCCCACAAATATGACAACTATATTATATTCCTCTCATTCCTAGGTTCAGAGAATATCAGGATTAAGGGTTTAAAACTCTAAAAGACAGATGTCCAGGAGGGCTGGCTATGAAACAATCTCTTTGGGACATGGAAGGACAACCAGAGCTTATAGCAACTGATGCAGAGTGAAATTATTCTTTTATTAAATGTCTTACACTATATATATATATATACAGCTTTACCAAAGGTCATTTCTCTCGATTGCTTATGCCTACAGAAAGATTGCTTACTTCTTGCCACTTCAGAAATTCCTGTGGCTTCATTTCTTTATATCTTATTTTCCAATAGTTTTAAGTTTTAAACACAGTATAGTCTTGGAATCAGTTTTCCAGGATGGGAAAATTCCATTTTAGTCAGCTTTTATTATCTGGAAACCTTTGGTAAGTTAGTTAAACATTACTTAAATTTAAAAATCTTAAGCAAAATGAACTACCTTGCTGAATAAATAGTTAGATATCTTTTAAAAATCAATATTGTGTCAACTGAAATGGCCATTGCAGTTATATCGGGCCCCTGATTCTTAGTGGGTGTCTTATGAAATCATGGTTGTGAGTGCTGGTGTTTGTGCTCCAACAAAATTGTCCCCTTAGGTTCTTAGAGTCAAAGAGAGCTTAATGCTGACATCTTAGTCATCGATGTGACTGCATCTGGAACCAACTAAAAGAACTTGCTATTGTGCACTCCTGTGGAGGATTTTTCCTTCCAATAAAAGTGGAAGCAGGAAAAGCATCTCATGGTTGCAGCCCAGACAAAAGGACAAAGCACATGAAAAGAGGAAATTTTGCTTTATGTAGCTTTCCCTCACTCTTGCTGGCAAGTTAATCTATCCTGTCGGCACCATTTCTTCATGGGCACTAGAATGAATTTCTTCAGGATTCTGATGTAGACTGAAGAAAAAGCACTCCGGGAATCCTCCGGTCAGCACCAGACTGGGACTGCTGAGGCATCAACCCTTGTGGACTGATTCTCAGCCTCTCCGGGGTGATGGGCTAGCCAGCCACTGTTGGACTGCATGTTGTAAAGCCAATCTGTTCAATTATGTCAGTTTGTTTTTTCTGAGATCCCTGGTTAATAAAGCTAATTCTTAGAATAAAATTTTTGGTTGTGTTAAAAATTATACCAAAAAAGAAAAAATTCTAATTTATTTAGGAGGTCTAAAATAAAGAAATATTTAGGATGAAAAATATAAACTTGTCTTTACCTTTTAAAATTTTTTAAATATTTTATTTATTTAATTTTAATATTTTAATGATTTACTTACTTTTTAATCTTATGTGTATGAATGTTTATCCTGCTTGTATTTGTGTACACTACATGTGTGCCTGGTGCCCACTGAGATCAGGAGATGGCACTGGATTCCATGGAACAATGGTTATAGGTGATTTTGGGCAGCCATGTTGGTTCTGCAAGAGCAGCAAGTACTCTTAACCATGAGGCGACTTTACAGAGCCTTAAAATCCTAACTAGTAGGACAGATAGAAAATATTATTGACTTTGTTTTGTAAAGAATAAAAAACATCCTCTAAGATAATGAATTTTGTTCTTTAGTACCAAACCTTAGCCAGTCACCTCTTACATCGTTTCTGGCCCCCAGAAGAGATACGTTTGGTTGTCATGAGCAAATCCCAGCCTGTGTCTCACTTGAATGTAACCAAGACATTCATTCGCACAAGGCAGGGCCAGCAGGACCTTGAGCATGTCAAGGAAGGCCTCAAGAGGCTGTAGAGTTCAAAAAGTATCTCACCAAGAGATCTCTGATCTCAATGTGCTATGTTAACTTGATCAGTATGTCCTAGGAACTGTAGAAAATTACATTGTAATTATCTTAAATCCCAATTTAAAAATCTAAACTAGGGTGTATTTTAAAATCCAGAGTACTCGTTGCCCTATATTTACATCTACTTAGACTTTATACTGAAAAAATTGTGTTTAGTTATGAATGTAATTAGTAACTCCAGTTCTAAAAATAGAGTAGCAGTCACTAAAACGCACAGAATCAGCAGATCTAACCCCCTTAACCACCCAGACCTTGGGATAGGACCACAGGTAACGTCATTTCCCAAGCGACCTTATGCATTCACAAGACATTTTGTTTGTTGTGTTTTAAACAAAATGAGAACATTTTGGATGTAATGCTCTACAACGTATTTCACCTTCAAGAATCAGATAAAAACCAAAGGGAAATCAGAAGACAGACAGGTACATCACGTGGGCAGCATCGCCAGCTGCTGGTCTCCCCTGGAGAACTACGTGACAATCAGGCTTGATGGGTTGCTGGAGACAAACTCCACAGGCTGTGACCAGTTCTAAAACCGGCGATTCTGCATACGAATTCTGCCGAGTTGTTAATGCTCAAATCTGAAGTAACAGCCAAGCAGAGAGCATCAGCAAGGATGCTTGGGGCCCTTCTCTCTCCCTTGCTGACCAGGTCAGCCATAAAAGCTGATAGTGTGATGTCATATTCTCTGAGTGGCTTTTTTGTTCATTTGTTTGTTTATTTTGGAAACCAGTTTCTGGGTGCACTGGAATGCCCTGTGACTGAGTTGGTGGTAATCATTTTATTAATCAGTGAGGCTTCCAAAGTGCTTGGAAGACAATAGTGTCCCTGGTGATATATATCTACTGCCTTCACAGTTTTCCTTTCCTGTGACAACCTGCACAAAGTCACCCACTCTGTGACCCAGGTAGCCACCCAGGTAACTGATGGTGCTCCCTTACAGGGTAGAACCCAAACTGGTGGCTTGAATATTCTTAGGCAAGAAAAAATTCTTTAGGTGGTTGCCTTAAAACTTATCCATGTGATTAAATATGTAGAAACTGGAGTCACCATATACCTTACTTTTTCATTGCTGTGATCAAAATAGACGACAGAAACTCTTTAAGTGGGGAATGGTTTGTGTGAGCTCGTGGTTTCAGAGATCTTTATTTTGGTCACTGGTTGGAAATACCTTGAAGGCAGGAGCAGCTTTATTCATGAATGTGGGAGGATGAAGGGGCCTGTAATATGGCAATGAGCCAGGAAGAAAACAGAATATCTGGGACAAGGGGTGGGGATGATCTTCAGAAACTTATCTCTATTGACTGACTTTTCCTATCCACATCCTACCTGCTAATAACTCTACATCCTTTAAAACAGTGCCATAAGAGAATGAGTGAGCATTTAAATTTGAGCCTTCAATCATAACATTCTACTCTAGGTCACTAACTGTGTATCTGACTATATGGATTACCTTCAATACAACATCAAGGGTTCCATTCTCGTAATAGTCCCAACACTGTTCAGAGGATCAAATTCAAAGTCTTTTAAGACTCAAGGTAATCTATTAAATGTGAGCTACTCTGAAATCAAAGTGAGTGTTACATACTTCAAAATTACATTGGCATGGAATAAAAAAAAAAACTCTATAAGGAAGAAATGAGTAGGCAACAAGGACAGACTAGACCAAAATGAAACCAAATCCTAACATGGAAACATTAATTTTATTTCCAGCATCCAGGGCACACTGTGGTATGATGAGAGCAGATACTTGCTTTTCCAGATCCCCTACTACAGCCCTCAGCTAATTAGAGTTTTCCACAGCTTATGTCTGGCATCCCTGGCATATCCAGCATACGTGGGTCTCCAATCATGGAGACTCCAGTGGGTCCCCACTGCAACTTAGGCTTGAACCTCAAAGCTTCAGGCTTTGCTTCTTCTGAGAAATCAGATACAGTTAAACATTGCCTCATGTCTCCTGCTTTCCTCTAAAACAGGCCTAAGCCTCTGGGTCCTTGCAGTTCTCAGATTCTGCGTGCCTGCAAATCCAGAAACATGTGGAGGAGACCGTGTCTGCTGACTCAACTGGTAACTGGTCCCTAAGACAATAATTACAGTACTCTCTCAGTGACTGTAAAAACTGAGGCTGGCTGTGAAAACCTCCCCCCAGTCAGTCCTTTTCTAGCAGGATAACCCTTTAGCTCTTTTTTTTTTTTTTAAAGATCTTTCAAGGGAGTTTGCAGTTTTTTGTGCTCATGCTTTCAATAGAAGGTTTCTTGCCCCAAAGAAGATTGCTTCCTATTTTCCGAGTTCGAAGTGCAAGGCTCCTCTTTAAAGTAACAACAGTCTCTTTAAAAATCACAGTTGCTTTGTCTTTACTCCCTTTGTCTACAGTTTTCAATGTACTTGTGTGCCCAAATTTTGCATTTTCAAAACATTTTGTACTACTTTTTTTCTCTCAATTCTCCCTGTAAATCTGGCTAAAAGCTGTCAGTATTAATTATTCTATATCCCGAATGAAATGCTACCTTAAAATTTCATTCAACTAATCAATTAATCTGCTAATTTTTAATTTAGACACAGTCACAATTTCATGCTATCCAACACAAATGGTCAATAGCTCAGTTCCTAAGAGTTCTCATTTATCTAAGTAAGAAACCATACTTAGCACCATCTTTATTGTCCACAATTACTTTCCAAACTCCTACCAAAATTCTAGGATTTCTATACTATGCAGGACCACCTACCTGCCCAGGGATGACTTTGCCCATAGTGGTCTAGGCCCTCTCATGTAAATCATTAATTAAGAAATTGTTCTCACAGATTTGGCTATATGCTGAGATCATGGAGATCTCTTCTCAAATTAGATTCTTTCTTCCCAGAAGACTCTAGTTTGTATCAAGTTGACAAAATCTAACCAACACAAATTCCCAATGTGCTTTGCTTGCAGTATTTCAGGATTTTTTCAGCCTACAGCTGCAAATTTTTCCAAATTATTCCAGAAAATTAGTTCCAACTGCTGAAGAACCATATGACCAGGATGAGCAATGCGACCCTTTCTTGATCACCTCTTCTCGGATTCTGTCCTGGTGATCACCTTAACCTTGTGTATGAGTGTTTCCATGAGAAAAGGCTAACATCTCTGATATAACACTTCTTTGTTTGGAATCTCAAATAGCCCCACTCCTAGTTGTTTAGGAGAACACTTTCTTTCAGGAAATTCCCTCCCTAACACACACAGTAACATTGGAATGGAACCCGGAAGGGAGACTGACAAGGACCCTGAATGGTTTTCCTTCCTGACCTCGAACATTTCCAATGACTTCAGTTAACTGCCTTCTAACTGCTCACCATATGTGGTGGTTTGAAAGAATATGATCCCCAAAGAAGGTGGCACTACTAGGAGGTGTGTTCTGACTGGAGAAACTATGTCACTGTGCGGGTGGTCTTTGAGGTCTCTTTTACCCAAGCTTCTCCCAGTGTGACTTTCATTCGACTTCCTGTTTGCCTACAAGATATAGGGCTCCCTCAGTTCTGGTACCACATCTGTCTGCATGTCAGCCTGCTCCCCACCATGACAGTAATGGACTCAACCTCTGAAACTGTAAGCCATCACCTCTACGTTTTCTTTATAAGAGTTCCATGGTCATGGTGTCTCTTCACAGCAATAAAAACCCTACGATCCAAGTCTTTCTGTGGAAGGTAGGAGGAATAGGTATTTACTAAAATTACTAAAGACTCACACTATTGCATATTTTCAACTTAGATATTCTATTCAAGACAAAATGCTCATTTTTTCCTTTGTGTATCATTATTTCTGGTTGTCCGTATGCTGCATCTATCAGTTCTCCAAGAGCTGGATTATCAATGCTGTTTTTCTTTCTTCATTAAGTTCTGGAAATCTAAGATGTAATTCTTATTTAATTGTGTTAAATGGCACATTATGCAATGTGTCAAATGTATTAAATGTCATCAACAGTAGATAAAATATATAATGTCAATATGGAAATTTAATCAATAGTTTCCTTGCATAATATAAGAATGTACAGTCAAGAATCAGAACTCTCCTCCCTCTGGGTTTAATTAGCATTTGTGCATAATTTAATAACTTTATGACTTGAGAAAGAAATGTTCCTGAAATTAAAAAGCAAATTTGCATTGTGATATTTATTTATAATTAATATTATTTTTACAAAATTACCATGCTTAAGACGTTTTTATTTTGAAACTGAGTTGTAGACTTTCAATTAATGGAAAACAAGATCTACATTCAATTTCTTAACCTAGGGATGTAATTTGTTTCATGAGCAATCATTGAAATTATTAATATTTTAAGAAGGATAATATTTACTAAATTACAGGCTATGTTTTTCAGCAAAGATAAATATTACAAAGTTGTACAATAGTTGTTTAATTCACTTTTTAGCAGTTTTGAAGACAATGTTTACAATGTAATCCAAGTCTGTCTCACATCACAGATTCCCATGTGCCAGGATTTCAGGCATATATCCTCGACCCAGTCTAGGGTCCAGTATTTTATAAAAAGTATTTTTGAAATGTTTCTCAAATATAGCTAACTAAAATATTACAGTAACCCATACAGATGAGCTAAATGAAGTAAACAGTTTAGAAAGAAAAAAAAATGGCAAGTTATCGGCCATTGACAGGATGTAAATCCTAAGCACATAGGGTCAGATGGTCTACAAGCACTTCGGATATAGGAAAGCAAGTGATTAATTATAACAACAGGCCTGAGTTTACAATCTGTATACTTAGAATTATGATGCCTACTATTAATGAGATCTTGTCTAATTAGAAATTTACAGAGCACACATTCCTACCTGAAAATGTTTAATATTCTCCTTTCTGTTAACAATACCAAATTTCTAGAACACAGTCTGCATAACCTAGCCTATCATTATAGCTGAAGATATCTATACTGGGAAGTCATTAGAACTCTTCTACCTTGTCCCAAACATTTGCTAACTTGATGAAAAGTGTATCCAACACTAATGGAGTAGATATGCATTCAGTCCTCCGTGTAGCCCAGGCCCTTCTTAGCCTAGAAAAGAAGGCTCTTCTCTCTGGAAGCTCGTTTCCCACTAGGTTAGGTAGACCGTGCACAAAGGAGCACCACCTCTAGTGGGAAAAGATAGCTGAGGACTGAGAGAATAGAAGTGCTGAGGAGACAAGAGAGAAGTAGACAGGGAGGGCAGCAGCCATTGGCTGAACTGTACAGCGTAGAGGGAAGGCCTTGCTGAAATATGGCCAGTATAGTCAGAAATACCTTCACTGAGAAACCTAGGCAACTCTATCTTAAAGAAAAATGATGTGGGATGTCCTTCTGCATATGTGCTGTTTTATTGGTTGATGAATAAAGTTCTTTTGGCCAATGGCTTAGCAGAGTGAAGTCAGAAAGGAGCCAGAAAACCATACCAGTAGGCCACAGCCTTGTAGTGATACATAGATTAATAGAAATGGGTTAATGTAAAATATAAGAGCTAGCCAAGAATACGCCTGCGTCCTTGGCCATGCAGTATTGTAATTAATATAGGTTCTGTGTGATTATTCATGTCTGGACCACCGGGAAATGAATGAACAATCTCTATTTACAGAAAAAGCTAGATTTCCTAACATAAACAACAACAACAAAATACATGTTTCCCGGGAATGATGGATTACTTAGATATCTCACCAGGCTTTCAAACTTTTTATTATTCTATCTATAAGTAAATATCAAAGATCATTGCACTGGATTCTTACATCACAGGCTAACAATGAAAATGGTGTCACCTTCAATAAAGTTTTATGGTGCCACACAGAAACTAAGCCCTTTCCTAGAACAGAAAAACTGGGAAGATGAGAAACATCTGCCAGCCTTCCCAAACAGACCCACTTTAACCAGACTGGAATAAAATTCCCTCTGCCTTAATACTTCCATTTAAAAAGCAAACTGAAAATAACCTTTATTAGTATTATCATAATCATTATTATCTCTTTTCCTGTGAAGATTGAATAGAATATTCTACTGCTTATTCTTTGATTCTGATTTCTTCAGTCCTATGCTATCTGCTCAGGTCATCAGAACAGTTATTTTATTTAAGGAAATGGGACATTACCTGTTCCCACCGAAATGTCTTTTGTTATATGACTGCTTGAACCTGATACGGTAGTTGTCACGTTAACTATTCTTCCTGAGATTGAGACTGCTGATGCTCCTGAAATCACAAATGGGAATTACCAACAGACAGTGCTCCTCTTTCTTCTTTGACAACCTTTTTTTCTTTTAAATAAACTCTTAGATTCTCAGAACATTAATCCTCTTATTCCCCACAGCTGGCGATCCTTTACACAGCTGTTATCAATCTTGTCTTCTGTTTTCTATGTTCTCATGGTTTGAGATCTTGAGTCTGAAAATCCAAGAAAAACTAGCCATCCCAGAGGTATCTGGTTTCTCAGGCTAACCAATATGAAACCCAGAATCCCAATCACCTCCATTATTTGCCCCTTGTAGTATGAGTAAATTACTGTATGCCCACGCTAATCTCCAAGGACTGGGATAGGGCCAGAGAAAAATAAACCAGAGTGAACCTCTCTGATCCCAAGTCCAATTGTTTTGCTTTTCTAGGTTTTTATTTGTTTCCCTTGAAACCACAGCCAAAGACCTTTGCTCTCATTTTCCCAGTGCGCTGCCTGACTAATACCTGTGCTTCCCTGCAAGTCCCTCTATGTCATGTTTGGATCTCTCCTCAGATCTGTGAGGAGTATCAGCATTTCACAGTCTGCTGATATTTGCTATGCTTAACTAAGGGGAGAGCTGTGAGAGAATAGTGGATTCAAGAGGAATGTTTTCCCCAAAGGAGTAAGGTTGTGACCGTGGGTGCCATGCAGTGTATTCATTTGGGCATTGGACATTCAGGGATAGAGCTGGGGAGGAAACAGGAACTGATGATGGATGCTATACAACAGATTGTTTGGGGCATTGGGCATTAAGTGGTAGAGCTGGGGAGGAAAATGAAAGATAGGCTCTATTTTCTTAACCTCAGATCCTTCCTCAAGAGCAAGAGACAGCCTCACACCATCGCACCCCAAATCCTCCTCAGGGCTATAGAGAAGATTCCTCTACTTCAATAGTTCAGCCTGTTTCAGTGACCCATTCTCAAATATAATAAACTTTTCTTATTCCCAGTTTATCTTCCTGAGGCTTCAGATACTCACAGTTGGCCACAATTTGAGTGCATTTGCTTGAAAGCTCCAGAAATAGGTCGTCTTTAAGTCCTAAATCACACATCATTTTATATAGTGTGATGAGAATTTGTGCTGCTCTCCTCGAGATGTGAACTATTCCTGTGTTGTGAATAAGACCCCTTCCTACTATTGCTTAGTGGTCCTCTTGTTCACCAGATCAGTTGTAGTGGTATCCACGTGTTTGTGGTTTAAATCAAGTTTTAAAGTTCCTTGATTTTACCTAATAGTGAACCCAAACCACAGCATTAATGTGATGGTTAATCTTAATTGCCAAGCTGGTGAAATGTAGAATCACCTGGGACATGGGCCTTTTGGTAAACAATAAGGAATTATCCTTGTTAACTGAGATAGGAAAGTCACTGTGGGTGGCCCTTTACCTGGTTGGGGATTCTGGAGTGTATAAAAAGAGGAATGTAAACAGAGTACTTTCCAGAGTACTTCGGTCTTTCTAAATGTCCTGATGGTAGATGCCATGTCACTTTAGGCTATAGTTGTCCTGACTCTCCTATTATGATGGGCTGTAACCCTGTCTTCTTTAAGTTCCCTTTTTTCAAGGTATGTTATCATAGGAAGAAGAGAATTAAAAACCGTTATGATGACCAATTTATTATAATCTCTTCCTGTTCTAACTCATAATCATTATCATCACTCTCTTACAGGCGAATGTAAGAGTTAACTTGTATCAGAGGTGTGTACATGTACCAGCAACAAGATTTGCTGTTATGTAAGTTTTCAGGCATCTGTTGGAGATATTAAAATGTATTACTGTTGAGTTAGAGAGGACAGTTTTCTTGTGTCTTGAAGTTGTAGACTTTTATTCAATATAAATTTCTTTCTTAAATTTTCTGAGAATTCTTTGTTTGTTTTCAGAGAAATTTTTTACTTTCAGTCCAAATCATTTTATCCTCTTTGTTGCTCTTCTATCTACTTTAATTAACAAGGGAATACCCAACATTCTGGCCTTGTCCCTTTCGGCCAGGGGTTCCTGATGTACTATTTAGTTTCTATCAGGGTTCCTACTCTCAGCAGAAGGAAGCATGAAGAGGGAGTTATAGTTACATTCCAAACCAACAGCAGTTACCACGTCCTTGCTGAAACATGTTATGCAGAGCCACTGCCCAAACGGCCTTGCTCCTATGAAGGACACTCTTGCGCCACAAATCATCAGCCACACATAACTAATGATTCTTCATGTGATACTAAGACAGTGAAGGAATTTTCCTCAAGATGGAAAGGGGGGGTGCTATGAGAGATGGGGTCGAGAGTAAATATGCGTTCTACCAACCCTAGTAACCTGAGTTAGATTTTGGAAACTCCACTTGGTGGAAGGAGTGAAAAAACTACCACAGGATGTCATCTGATCTACACACACACACACACACACACACACACACACACACACACACACATATCACGGCATGCACGTACATGCACACACCCACCACACACACAAAATCAGTCAGCAAAATCCATTAAAGTCTTCTTTAAAATGTGAAAAGTTAATGGAATGATTCATAATGACATTCTTCTATACATGTAGATTGGTATATAGTTCAGTACTCATCAGAGAGGCTTTGTCCAACCACCAACGGGAGCAGATGCAGAGACTCACAGCCCAACACTAGGCAGAGCTCCAGGAAACCCATGGAAGAGGGGAAGGAAGGACTGTAGGAGTCAGAGAGGTAAAGGACAGTACAAGAACATGGTCCACAGAATCAACTAAGCAGGGCTCACAAGGCTTCCCAGAGGCTGAAGCGGGAAACAGGGAGCCTACATAGGTCTCTATGTCCTCTGCAAATATGATATGGTCATTTGCTTGGACTTTCTGTGGGACTCCTAACAGTGGGAGTGAGGTTATCTCTGAGCTCTTTCTCCTGCTCTTGGAACCCTTTTCCTTCTACTGGGGGTTGCCTCATCCAGCCTTGATTTGAGGATTGTCCCTAGTCTTACTGCAACTTGTTATGATGTATTTGGTTGATATTCCTGAGAGGCCTGCTCTTTTATCAAGAGAAATAGAAGGAGTAAATCTGTGGGAGAGGGGACATGGGGTAGGGAGCAGACTTGGAGGAATGAGGGAGGAGAAGCTGCAGCTTGGATGAAATGTGTAAGAGAAGAATACACTTAAAATATATAAATATATATAAATAGTAATAGTGGTCTAGGAGTAGTAACTTTTATATCGGTCCACATATGTTCAGCAACTCATAAATGAATGAACAAAATTTGTTTTCTTACTCATGAGTGAAAAAAATAGATAAAAACAGAACACCTGAAACCCAGTTTTCCCTGTATTTACCTAATAATCACTTTCCTTCCCTCAAATGTTTGCTAGAGAACTAGGAGAAAAGGACTTGAAGGGCAATGTTTGGTGGGTTCCTGCCAATTCCAAGCTTACCTTGCTATTATTCCAAGAGTCCTAATATCAAGAAGGACACAGCAGAGCCATCAGAGGAAATGCAAGACAGGTAACTCCTGGTAAGAAGGACTTTCTCTCAGAACAGTCCCTGCCCTCAGTTCCTAGAAACTTGCATCCCCCAGAGCCTCTTCCCGGACACTGGAACTAACACCCTGGACTGATCTGGAGAATCTTAATGGATGTCAGTACCAACACCCGGGACTGATATGCTGGTGCCAGACATTGCAGCAGAACTTCTTGTCAAGACACTAAAAAGCATTGCTCTTTATTGATGAACCATCTCTGATCCCACCTGTGCCACATGTTAGTGAAATACTGAGACTCAGACCCCACTCTTGTCCCACAATCAACCAATCAGTTGATCAGTGTTCTGCATCTATTGGGACCAGTGGCCAGCCATTCAGCACTGTGAATATTGCTGTTCTCTGAGCAATCGGCTAAGTGGTGCTTCCATGTTATCCTCCCTCTCTTTTCTTCCTGATTTTCTCTCTAAAGACTGAAAACATTCATCTCCTAAGAGTCTCCAGGCATCAGATGTGAAAACCCAACTACAGGTTGATTTTCTTAAGAAATGTTGTCTTTAATGCTTGTGACAAGTTTCTAGAAAATATTCCAGGCGTCTCAGGCATTTGCTTAGAAATGAAATGAGTCTACAGCTCTACTATATTTTCTTTGTATCCATGTCAATCTAAATATATTTTTAAATTGACAGAGATTTACAATCTAATCATGCAAATATTTGCAAACATATATGGCAGAGTGGGTGCTTTAGATAATATTTGCTAGAATTTCAGGGTCTTTTAAAATGATCATTTAAGTTGTTAATTCTGCTTCATTAATGTTATGTTTTATAGTATATTTTACTATATATTGTATAATAAGATTTATACAGTAATAAAACTTAAAAATATCTAAATGTTCAGTGATAGCATAATACTTATGAAAATTATGATTTTATTTACAACAATGCTATGCTATGCCGTAAAATAGTCTTAAATATGTTTAATGCCTTGAGAAAATGTGTATCTTTAGATAAACTGGAAATTGAAGGATATTTTTAATCTGACAACTCCTAAATAAGCTGCTTTTCATAGATCATGGTATTATGAGTAATAATTTATTTCTATGTTTTGTATTTTTCAAATATGACAGGATAAACATCATTTTCAATCAGGAGATAACACTCATGGAGGTGTGTATGTGCATACAAACAACTGAGAAGAAATTACAAGAGCCAAATATGCAAGGTTATCCCTGGAGATATCTGCCCAGGAGTGACTCACATGGGCTGTATTATATTTGCACTGCTTTTGAAATTGGGGATAAATATCCTAAGTCATGACAGCAGCACTTGTCCTATCGTGACATGGTTCAAACCCCTAGAAGTGTCCACTCTCTCACTTTGGTGACAATCTCTGGTGTATCGACTTTAGGCTTCATCAATAATATTCTGACTGAATTGGGAACTCTGACATTCCCTGCTCAGCTAGAAATTATATCAAAATATTTTAAGACACGAGTATTGTTTCAGTTGCTGGAATTTTATTTATTATTGTCTGTTAAACCATTCAAGATACCATTTGCATGATTCTTTTTCTAATTCTGATTTCAGGCAATAAACTGTGTGGCTGTGGTTTGGGAATTAGGTTTATTTTCCCCAGTTTTGCTTCAGGATGGCAAACAAGAATAGGAAGCTCCCAGGTACACACACCTGAAAAGCAGCCTGACCTATCAAACCTACTGAGTCAAAAACATGTCTCCATGTGAACTCTGAGCTCCCCTTACCTCAGTAATCTTCTGCGCTCCACTCTATCATGTTGACAAAAGCTGTAAAAAGCCTTGTATTTAAGTTTCCACCTCTGCTCTGGTTGAAGAGAAACTGGTTTGGGGACTGTAGCTTTTTCAAGTTAGTCCCTTGGATGCCTACTGACTTTTTGCTTCTTAAGAAAGAATATAAAAAATAGGTACATCAATGTTGTCTCTTCCATGATCAAAATTACCAGGCTGCTGAGATATCTCACATCAAAAAGAGCACAGAGACAGAATCTGCATGGCCATCAGTGTGGACCTGCCCTCCCTCAGAAAACAACAATTACCCCAGACTGGTAATATCGGAACTAAAAAGTCCAAATACCAACCAGGTAGTAATACTGCCATTAGTCACCTGCGGCTACTGAAAGATTTGTTTTTATTAAATCCTTCTCGTTTTAATTGCTTGCATAGGAATGTGCTATACATTTTTCCCCATTTTCCTTCCAGCTTCAACCCTTCCCTTCCGTCATCCCTCCTGCCCTCCACACTCCCAATTAACTCAGGAGATCTTCACTTTTCCCCCTTCCTAGGTGGATCCATGTATGTCTCTCTTTGTTACCTAGATTCTCAGGGTTTGTGGCCTATAGGCTGGTTATCCTTTGCTTCATGTCTGTTATCTACTTATGAGTGAGTACATATTATATTTGTCTTTCTTGGTCACCTCACTCAGGATGGCTTTTTCTAGTCCTGTTTCTTTGCCAGCAAATTTCAAG
Organism: Myodes glareolus; assembly: GCF_982192425.1. Classification (NCBI taxonomy): domain Eukaryota; kingdom Metazoa; phylum Chordata; class Mammalia; order Rodentia; family Cricetidae; genus Myodes; species Myodes glareolus. Next base: position 80,140,352 of record NC_142033.1, on the reverse strand, counting down.
ATTTTTTTTCTTACCACTAAGTTGTATTCCATTGTGTAAATGTACCACATTTTCCTTATCCATTCTTCAGTTGAGTGGCATCTAGATTTTTTTCCAGGTTCTGGCTATTTTGAACAATGCTGCTATAAACATAGTTGAGCAAGTGTCCTTGTGGTGTGTGTACACATCCCTTAGGTTTATGTCCAAGAGCAGTATTGCTGGATCTTGAGGTAGAGTGATTCCCAGTTTTCTGAGAAACCACCATACTGATATCTAAAGTAGTTGTACAAGTTTGCACTCCTACCAGTAATGGAGGAGTGTTCCTTTGTTCCACATCCTCTCCAGCATAAGCTGTCATCAAGGTTTTTTGTTTGTTTGTTTGTTTGTTTTTTACTTATTTCTTTAGTTATTTATTAAAAATTTCCACCTCCTCCCCGCCTCCCTTTTCCCTCCCCCTCCCCACCTCACCTTCCCTCTCTAGTTCTAAGAGCAGTCAGGATTCCCTGCCTCATGAGAAGTCCAAGGTCCTCCCCCCTCCATCCAGGTCTATATAGTTGAGCATCCAAACAAACCAGGCTCCCACAAAGTCAGTCCATGCAGTAGAATCAAAACCCAGTGCCATTGTCCTTGTCCATGAGTGGTGCGTCCACCCACTGAGACGGTGGGACTGATCTAATGGGAGCTCACCAAGGCCAGTTGGACTGGGAGTGATGGAGCATGTGATCAAACTGGACCCTCTGAATGTGGCTGGCAATGAAGACTGACTGAGAAGCCAAGGACAATGGCACTGGGTTTTGATTCATCAGGGGTTTTGATACTGACCATTCTGACAGGTGTAAGATGATATCTCAGAATTGTTTGATTTGCATTTCTCTGATAACTAAGGATGTTGAGCATTTCTTCAAGTGTCTTTTGGTCATTTGATATCCCTCTGTTGAGAGTTCTCTGTTTAGATCTTTATCCATTTTTATTGGATTATTTGGTCTTCTGATGTTTAGTTTCTTGAGTTCTTTGTATAATCTGGAGATCAGTCCTTTGTCATATGTGTGGTTTATGAAGATCTTTTCCCATTCTGTAGGCTGTTGTCCAAGTGGACCAATGGAATTGAATTGAAGATCCTGGTATCAACTTATACACCTATGAACACCTGGTTTTTGATAAAGAAGCTGAAACTGTAATGTGGGGGAAAATCACCTTTAACAAATGGTGCTGGCATAATTTGATGTCGACATGTGGAAAAGTGAAATTAGATCCATATCTATCTTCGTACATAAAATTCAACTCCAAATGAACCAAAGACCTCAATTTAACATAAGATAAGGCACACTGAACCTCGTAGAAAAGAAAAGGGGAAGTAGCCTTGAATTCACTGGCACAGGAGACTACTTCCTAAATATAACATCAGTAGCACAGACAGACACTGAGAACAGCAATTAATAAATGGGAGCTCTTGAAACTGGGAAGCTCCTGTAAAGAAAAGGACATGGTCAACAAAACAAAACAGCAGTCTCCAGAATAGTGAGAGAATTTTGGGCCAAGGACAATATGGTTGAGCTGAAACTGCACTGTCTCTCCAGCTGTGGGATATAAAAATGCTTTAATTGAAACAGAGGGAGATGTCTACATCTTCCAGAAACCCTCTCTTCAAATACTGTTAAAGTATTTTGGGTTTAAATCCTTCCTGGTGTTAAAGAGGCGTTCATTAAGTTATTACTGTAAAATCATCTTTTAATGCTCAGCTTCTTGTGAATAAGCAAAGTCACTAAGGATAGAGCAATTTGAATCCTTAGTTATTAGCTGATGTACTGTCCCTCCCTACCTTGAGTGAAGTCAAACAGTCAATTAGAGCATCTTCATGACAACAGTGACCACTTTGAACCCTTCCCAAGCACCTTGAAATAAAAGCTGAATGACATTGGAAACTAGTTGCCCTGGCTTCTAAAGGTGAACATCAGCCAAGATTGATTGATAGTTTCTACCAGACATTACGTTATCACAGGCTTCCTCATACTTTAGATCATTCCTGCATAGGCTGGATGGGAACCGCTTCCCCAGGTGGCCTAGTAAAGAGACAACAGTGACTGTTGCTAAGGATTAAAGCTATCAGCAGGAAAACAGAATTCTCCCTTAGCATGTGATCAGTGCAAAGGGTCTTCGACTTTACAAGCAAGCTCTCAGACTCTTTTAATACAACTTCTGGAAGACACTCTTAGGTGCTGTGAACCCTGTAGTTGCAACACCAGGACGAATGAAGGAGTTTCTGTAGAGAGTATGTCTTGTTTATTTCAGCAGGGCAAGTTGAGCTGCTAATACAGGTGGAAGCACTGGAGTCACCAGAGAGGCAAAAATGAAGAGCAGCAGGACCCTGTACCCGAAGACCCATCAGAGAGGTGAGTGTGTTTCTGACTGGCCAGCGGAAGCCCCTAAACGGAGCACAGACACCCCGCAACCCCCTAAACTATCTGGGTATTCAGCAGGGGCTTCTCTCCCTGGCTACTGCTTCTCTCTTCCTATCCCATCCCAGTTTGCTTGTAGGCGTCCCTTCCCTTCATTGGGGACATAGGATCCCCCTAACTCAGTCCGCTTTGGAGCTGAGGATCTGGGGAAAAAGTGGGGAGTATAAGGGTGCGGAGTTCCTTTGTTTCACTGAGCCTGCACTCTGCAAGCCCGCCCTTTTGTCTGCGAGGTTCCTGGCCAACAAGTGGGCCTGACCCTGTACCAGAAGATCCATCAGAGAGCATTTTAAGGAAGAGATGGACAGGCGCCAATGCAAGAACAATAATCTGAAAAACAACATGATAACACCAGAACCCATCGAACATACAACAGGAAGACTCGAACACACTAATCCAGAAGAAGTAGAAAAAAACTGACATTATGAAAATGATAGAGTCCCTTAAACAGGAGGTGAAAAACTCCCTTAAAGAAATGGATGAGAATAACAAAAAGTTTGAAGAATTGAATAAATCCATAAAAGATACCCTAGGAAACCAAGAAAAAACAATCAAACAGATAATGGAAACAGTTCAAGACTTGAAAACTGAAATGGAGGCAATGAAGAAAACACAAACTGAGGGATGGCTGGATATGGAAAATCTGGATAAACAAACAGGGACTACAGAGACAAGCATAACCAACAGAATATAAGAGATAGAAGAAAGAATCTCAGATGCTGAAGACACTATAGAGAAAATAAACGCACTGATCAAAGAAAACAGCAAATCCAACAAATTCTCTTCACAAAAGATCCAGGAAATCTGGGACACAATAAAATAACCATACCTAAGAATAATAGAGGTGGAAGAAGAAGAATTACAGCTCAACGGCCCAAAAAATATATTCAACAAAATTATAGAAGAAAACTTCCTCAACCAAAAGAAAGATATGCCTGTGAAGGTTCAAGAAGCATACAGAACACCAAATAGACTGGATAAAAAAAATCCCCTCGCCATATAATAATCAAACACAAAACATACAGAATAAAGAAAGAATATTAAGAGCTGCAAAGGAAAAAGGTCAAGTAACTTATAAAGGTAAACCTATTAGACTCACACCTGACTTCTCTATGGAAACCATGAAAGCCAGAAGGTCCGAGATAGATGTGCTGCAGAAACTAAGAGACCATGGATGCAAGCCCAGACTACTTTACCCAGTCAAGATTTTGTTCACTATCAATGGAGAAAGAAAAATATTCCAGCATAAAAACAAATTTAAACAATACGTAGCCACAAATCCAGTCCTACAGAAAGTAATAGAAGGAAATTCACAACCCAAGGAATTCAACAATGCACACAATAACTCAGACATCTAGCAACCCTTCACCAGCACAACCCAAAGAAGGGAAACACACAAACTCTACCACCAAAAAAAAAAAGAAGAAAAAATAACCGGAGTGAACAACCACCAATCATTAATATCACTTAATATCAATGGACTCAATTCACCTATAAAAAGGCACAGGCTAAGAAATTGGATGTGAAAACAGGATCCAACATTCTGCTGTTTGCAAGAAACACATCTCAACCACAAAGACAGACATCTACTCAGAGTAAAGGGTTGAGAAAAGGTTTTTTCAATCAAATGGTCCTAAGAAACAAGCAGGTGTGGCCATACTAATTTCTAACAAAATTGACTTCAAACTAAAATCAATCAGAAGAGATGGAGATGGACATTTTATACTCATAACAGGAACAATTCATCAGGATGAAGTCTCAATCCTGAATATTTCCCTAATATAAAAGCACCCACTTATGTAAAAGAAACATTACTAGAACTCAAGGCACACATCAAACCATACACACTAATAGTAGGAGACTTCAACACACCTCTCTCACCAATAGACAGGTCAATCAGACAGAAACCTAATAGATCCATATCTATCACCATGCACAAAACTCAAGTCCAAATGGATTAATGACATCAACATTAATCTGACCACTTTGAAACTGATAGAAGAGAAAGTGGGAAGTAGTCTACAAGATATAGGCACAGGAGACCACTTCCTAAGCAGAACCCCAGGAGCTCAGACAATAAGAGAAGCAATGAATAAATGGGACCTCCTGAAACTGAGAAGCTTCTGTAAAGCAAAGGACACTGTCAGTAAGACTAAAAGGCTACCTTCCGACTGGGAGAAGATCTTCACAAATCCCTCATCAGACAAAGGTCTGATCTCCAAAATATACAAAGAACTCAAGAAACTAGACACTAAAACTCTAACTAACCCAATTAAAAAATGGGGTACTGAACTTAACAGAGAATTCACAACAGATAAACTCCGAATGGCCAAAAGGCACTTAAGGTCATGCTCAACCTCCTTAGCGATCAGGGAAATGCAAATCAAAACCACTTTGAGATACCATCTTACACCTGTCAGAATAGATAAAGTCAAAAACACCAATGATAGCCTATGCTGGAGAGGATGTGGGGTGAGGGGAACACTCATCCATTGTTGATGGGAATGCAAACTCGTGCAGCCACTGTGGAAATCAGTGTGGCGGTTTCTCAGGAAACTGGGAGTCAACCTCCCTCAAGACCCAGCAATTCCACTCTTGGGTATATACCCTAGAGATTCCCTAACATACTACAAAAGCATTTGTTCTACTATGTTCATAGCAGCACTATTTGTAATAGCCAGAACCTGGAAACCGCCTAGGTGCCCCTCAATAGAAGAATGATTAAAAAAGATGTGGAACATATACACATTAGAGTTTTACTCAGCGGTAAAAAACAATGACATCTTGAATTTTGCATGCAAATGGATGGAAATAGGAAATGCTTTACTGAGTGAGGTAAGAGAGACCCAAAAAGAGGAACACGGTATGTATTCACTCATAAGTGGATTCTAACCATAATTAAAGGTCTTTGAGCCTATTATTCGTGATCCTAGAGAAGCTAAATAAAAAGATAAACCTGATGAAGATTATTTAGCTACCCGCCAGGAGGTAGGAAATAGACAAGAGTCCCAGGTAACCTCGGGTGCATGGGGGGGGGGGTGGGAGGGTTGTTGGAAGGGGAGAGGGTTAGAGAGAAGGGAGTAGGGGAGGAATGGGGAAAGCTCGGTGGCCTGGGAGGGGGAGAGTGAGGAAGGATGAATATGGGATCAGGGAAGAATATATTTCAAATAAGGGAGTCATTTTAGGGTTTACAGGAGACTTGATTATATATGGGATCCCAGGTCCAAGGAGAGATCCCCAGATTGTTCTCTGGACAGAGGAGAGGGTGCCTGAACCGGCCGTGGCCCATAACCATACTGATGTATATTTTGCTTATCACCATAGATCCTTCATCTGGCGAAGGACGGCGATACAGACCAAGACCCACATTGGAGCACCGGACTGAGCCCCCCAAGGTCCAAATGAGGAGCAGAAGGAGGAAGAACATGAAAAAGAAAATCAGGACTGCGAGGGATGCTATCACCCACTGATACAAGGGAACGGATCTAATGAGAGTTTACCAAGGCCAGTTGGATTGGGACTGAACGAGCACGTGATCTAACCAGATTCTCGGAATTTGGCCGGATTCTCTGAATGTGGCTGGCCCGAAGTCTTTCTGAAAAGCCATTGACTATGATACTGGGACTTGTTTCCTCTGCATATACTGGATTTTGGGGATCCAGTCTGTTTGGATACTCACCTGCCTGGACCTGGAGGGAGGGGGGAGGAACTTGAACTTTCCACAGGGCAGGAAACCCTGACTGCCCTAAGGGACGAAGAGGGAAAAGGAGAGGGAGTGGGGGGAGTGGGAAGGTGTTGGGAAGAGGGGCGGAAATGGAAACTTTTATAATTTAATAAAATTTACTCTCAAAAAAAAAAGAAATGAAAAGGGGGATATAACAACAGACACTGAGGAAATTCAGAGAATCATTAGGTATTACTACAAAAGCTTATATGCCACAAAGCTGGAAAATGTGAAGGAAATGGACTTGTTTTTAGACAAGTACCATTTACCCAAATTAAGTCAAGACCAGATGAACAATTTAAATAGACCTACCTATAAGTCGTGAGGAAATAAAGGCTGTCATAAAAAAAATCTCCCAACCAAAATAAGCCCAGGGCCAGATGATTTTAATGCAGAATTTTATCAGAACTTCCAAGAAGAGCTGATACCCATACTCCTTAATGTGTTTCACAAAATAGAATCAGAAATGTCATTGCCCAACTCTTTTTATGAAGCAACAGTCAACATGATTCCAAAAACACACAAAGACCCAACCAAGAAAGAGAATTACAGACCAATCTCACTCATGAACAATGATGCAAAAATTCTCAATAAAATACTGGCAAACAGAATCCAAGAACACATTAAAAAAATTGTCCATTACAGTCATGTAGGCTTCATCCCAGAGATGCAGAGCTGGTTCAACATATGAAAATCCATCAATGTAATCCATCATATAAATAAACTGAAGGAAAAAAACATATGATCATTTCATTAGATGCTGAAAAAGCATTTGACAAAATTCAGCACCCCTTTATGATCAAGGTCTTGGAGAGATTAGGGATACAAGGTTCATTCCAAAATATAATAAAAACAATATACATCAAGCCTACAACTAACATTAAATTAAATGGAGAGAAACTCAAAGCCATCCCACTAAAATCAGGGAACAAGACAAGGCTGTCCACTTTCTCCATACCTCTTCAATACAGTGCTTGAAGTTCTAGCAATAGCTATAAAACAGCATAAGGAGATCAAGGGGATTCGAATTGGAAAGGAAGAAGTCAAATTTTCATTATTTGCAGATGATATGATAGTGTACATAAGTGACCCCAAAAACTCTACCATAGAAATCCTACAGCTGATAAACCCCTTTAGTAATGAGGCAGGATACAAGATCAACTCCAAAAAATCAGTTGCCCTCCTTTACACAAAGAACAAAGAAACAGAGAGGGAAATCATAGAAACATCACCTTTCACGATAGCCACAAATAGTATAAAATATCTTCGTGTAACTCTAACCAAGGAAGTGATAGACCTATTTGACAAGAATTTAAGTCTTTGAAGAAAGAAATTGAAGAGGATACTAGAAAATGGAAGGATCTCCCATGTTCTTGGATTGGGAGGATCAACATAGTAAAAATGGCAATTCTACCAAAAGCAATCTATAGATTCAATGTAATCCCCATCAAAATCCCAACAAAATTCTTCACAGACCTTGAGAGAACAATAATCAACTTTATATGGAAAAACAAAATACCCAGGATAGCCAAAACAATCCTATACAATAAAAGTACTTCTGGAGGCATTACCATCCCTGACTTCAAACTCTATTACAGAGCTACAGTAATGAAAACTACTTGGTATTAGCACAAAAACAGAGATGTTGACCAATGGAATCGAATCAAAGACCCAGATCTTAATCCATGAACCTATGAACACCTGTTTTTTGACAAAGGAGCTAAAACTATACACTGGAAGAAAGAAAGCATCTTTAACAAATGGTGCTGACATAACTGGATGTCAACCTGTAGAAGAATGAGAATAGATACATATCCATCTCCATGCACAAAACTCAAGTCCAAATGGATTAAAGACCTCAATATTAATCTGACCACATTGAATCTGATAGACAAGAAAGTGGGAAGTAATCTACAAGATGTGGACACAGGAGACCACTTCCTAGGTAGAACCCTAATAGCACAGACAATAAGAGAATCGATGAATAAATGGGACCTCCTGAAACTAAGAAGCTTCTGTAAAGCAAAGGACACTGTCATTAAGACAAAAAGGCAACCTACTGATTTGGAGAAGATTTTCACCAACCCTGCATCAGACAAAGGTCTGATCTTCAAAATATACAAAGAACTCAAGAAACTAGACACTAAAACTCGAATTAACCTAATTAAAAATGGGGCACTGAACTGAACAGAGAATTCTCAACAGAAGAAGTTTGAATGGCCAAAAGACGCCAATCAGGGAAATGCAAATCAAAACAACTTTGAGATATCATCTTACACCCATCAAAATGGCTAAAATCAAAAACACCAATGATAGCCTATGCTGGAGAGGATGTAGAGTAAGGGGAACACTCTTCCCTTGCTGGCGGGAATGCAAACTTGTGTAACCACTTTGGAAAGCAGTGTGGCGGTTTCTCAGAAAATTCGGGATCAATCTACCCCAGGATGCAGCAATACCACTCTTGGGAATATACCCAAGAGATGCCCTATCATACTACAAAAGCATTTGTTCAACTGTGTTCATAGCTGATTTATTTGTAATACCCAGAACCTGGAAACAACCTAGATGCCCCTCGGTGGAAGAATGGATAAAGAAAGTGTGGAATGTGTACGCATTAGAGTACTACTCAGGGGTAAAAAACAATGACATCTTGAATTTTGCATGCAAATGGTTGGAAATAGTGAGTGAGGTAACCCAGACCCAAAAAGAGGAATATGATATGTACTCACTCATAAGTGGATTCTAGTCATAATTAAAGGACATTGAGCCTATAATTCGTGATCCTAGGGAAGCTAAAAAATAAAATGAACTCAAAGAAAAACATATATTTTTTCTCATGGATACTGGAAGTAGATAAGATTGCCAGGCAAAAATTGGGAGATTAGGGTTGGAGGTGGGGAGGGGGTAAGGGGAGAGGGTGAGAGAGAAGTGAGAAGGGTAGGATGGGAAGAGCTTGAGGGAATGGGACGGTTGGGATGGAGGAACAGTGGATATGGGATCAGGGAAGTATATATCTAAATTAAGGGAGCTATTTTAGGGTTGGCAAGAGACTTGACTCTAGAGGGATTCTCAGGTGTCCAAGGAGATGTCCCCAGCTTGTTCCTTGGGCTGCTGAGGAGAGGGTGCCTAAACTGGCCCTATCCTATAGCCACACTGATGAATATCTTGCATATCACCATAGAACCTTTATCTGGCAATGGATGATATTGACAAGGACCCACTTTGGAGCACTGGACTGAGCTCCCAAGGTCCAAATGAGGAGCAGAAGGAGGGAGAACATGAAAAAGGAAGTCAGGACGCGAGGGGTATGCTCACCCACTGAGACGGCAGGGCTGATCTAATGGGAGCTCACCAAGGCCAGCTGGACTGGGACTGATGGAGCATGTGATCAAACCGGACTCTCTGAATGTGGCTGACAATGAGAACTGACTGAGAAGCCAAGGACAATGGCATTGGATTTTGATTCTACTACATGTACTGGCTTTGTGGGAGCCTAGTCTGTTTGGAAGCTTACCTTCCTAAACCTGGATGGAGTGGGGAGGACCTTGGACTTCCCACAGGGCAGGGAACCTTGACTGCTCTTTGGACTGGAGAGAGAAGGGTGGAGGAGGGCTTGGGGGAGGGGGAGGGAAATGGGAGGAGGTGGAAATTTTCAATAAAAAATAAAAAATAACGAAGAGCAACAGAAAGGCAGCAGCAGTGGCAGGCAGACAAACAGGCCACAGACAAGACTGTGCAAGCATCAGGGCAGTCAACTGTCTGACAATTTTAAGAGAAAAAAAAAAGGTAGTTCCATAGTGAAGGAAAGAAGCCAAAGAAGTCAAAGGACTGAAGTGAGCTAGGGCTGGAGAACAATGTATAAGGAGCCTAAGAGAAAAGTCAACAGGCCCTACTTACAGGGAGAGTTCCAGAGACTCTCAAGTCTTCAGAGACAAGGGTCCCAGACACTACAAGTCAACAGCATTAACACCAGATCGAATTAAAGACTGAGAGACCTGATTCCTAAACTCACCCAGAAGGTGCAGCCCCAGCAACAGATAAAGGCTAAGGAAGCCCAATTCCCTAAACCTACACAGAGGTGAAACATGTATAGAAAAAAGGTTCCAGAACCCAAGGATTCCATGAGAAAATAACAGTGCCATCAGCTGCTGCTGCTTCTGCCTTCCTATTGCTGTTATTGCTTCTATTAAATGCCCAGAGATACAAAAGACACTTTTCCACCTCTCCACTGTTTATTTCTGGGAATAGCGAAGGGATATCAATATGCTATTGGTAACAGAGGCTTCACTAGGTCAGAGAAATGAAGATCTCATAAGTAAAATATGTTCACGAGACATAAGAAAGTTCATTTTCTTAATCTCTGACACTTGTATTCATGTTCCATCATGACTTCATGTAGTCATTATGAATAACTAAATTACTATTAAAGGGACACGGTAGATGAAGAAAATTCTTTATGATGTCACCCTTTATAAACACTTGCAATACTGTTTTGCTCCATATCTGTGGTATTTTGATGGAGAACTCCTCCCAAAGGATCACATATTTGAGAGGTTGGTCCCCAGCTGGTGGAATAGTTTGGGAAGGATTAGGAGGTGTGGCCTTGTTTAAGAAAGTATGCCACTAGAAGTGGGTTTTGAAATTTTTAAAGACTCATGGGTTTCCCAGTAGTCTCCCTGCATCTGGTTGTAGATCAAGATGTGAGTTCTCAGCTATTCCTTGGCACCATCAGGGACTCTAACCAGCTGGAATCATAAGTCAAATTAAATTCTTCCTTTTAGAAGCTGCCTTGACTATGGTGTTTTAGCACAGCAATAGAAAAGTAATAAAGACAGAAGTCTAGCAAAGTGAGTTTTATTCTAGGAAACAAAATTTCAAGTTTGGAGATATGTATGTTCATCTCAACTCTACTTATTCTTTCCCTCTCTGAAAGCCTCTGGGGAAAAGGTATATGGGGAAAATAAATCAAGTTTGAAGCGAGCACAGAGAGTACTCAGAACAGGGACAAAAGCACATCTCAGCTGCTGTAGTGGAGATATCTGAGTAGGAAAAAATAGACTATATTAATTCTCTGGATTAAATCAAAAAGTTATTTGTACAAAGACACCTTAATGGATAGGAAGGGGCTTCCATTTACCAACTATTGATAACTTCTACCCATTGGAGAACAGAGCAAGGCACTAGGTAAGAGTGCAGGGAGCAGGTGAGTAGCAAAGACATCAAGTGGAAGTTATTACATATTTGCAAAATTTACAATGACATTTGCTATGAACAAGATATTGTGAGAGGGAACTCAGAAAAAAATGCACTGATTATCTGTAATGTTCAGGTAAGACAGAACCTATGCATTTTAATAAGCTGATTTCCCTTACACAAGCTCTTTTCAAAAGAGGGCAGCCTGGTTTCTAAAGAAAATTAAAGATAGTACCTTAATAATGTCCATTATTATTGAATTTTATGATTATCTCTGATGTCTTCTCTTGACTTCAATCTAATCTCCATTTTAAATATAAAGAGCACAGCTACGTACCTTCTTGTACAAGGTCACAGATACTTGTATCACTCATGTTCCTGTTTTGTTTAGGAGAAAATTGTAAGGAAACAGAGAAATGAAACTTAGACTGGACAGGGTGAACTGCCTGCATTTGCCATCTGCCTTAGGTATGTACCTTTCATTGATGTGAGCCTCAAATCATAGTTGACTGTGGAATAAAACATGAGGTATTGAGATGAAATTACATTGTACCATTACCTCAGAGTTTGTGTAAGAACGCTATCACTATGCAATAATTTGCCTTTTCTTGATCTATAGTTATTCACTGAATACCTATATTCCAGACTTGCTCTAATAATAGTAGAATATTTGATCTTTATATTTATCTTGTTTATCAGATATCATCCATCATCAATCAATCTATCTATCTATCTATCTATCTATCTATCTATCTATCTATCTATCAATCTATCTACCCATCCTTCCATCCATACACCTAACTACCTAATTCTATCATTATCTATTTATATAAAGAAACATAAAGATATGCACATGCACATGACCCTTTCCTTTTGCCGGTTTGAGTTAAAATTTCTAGATGTTGGTGGAAAAGTACTAGACAATCTGTACAAACACTGTTTTAATTTTGAATGTTGACTTTTTTTCTAGATGAGCAATATACTATTGTCTTGCAATTTTGAGCAACAACAATAGACTATAGTTTAAGTCAGTCCAATGATTTCTAAGAGAAACAAATAACACTATAGTACGTGTAGTTAACAAAATAAAGTGTTTAGTTGGTTGGCAGTACTAAATGCAATTTAATTTGTAAAATCTCCTTTCCTTTTTCTTCCTTCTGTAGTGGTATATTATTTGCATTTTGATAAATAAATCTTACCTAAAGATCAGAGGCAAAGTCGAAGCCACTAGAGGTCAGGTAATGGTGACACACACCTGCTGCGGGAGTACCTTCCGCTCCTTCAGCCAATAGTCTCTGAAGTACGAGCCCATGGTGCTGCGGGAGAGCTTTCTGTTCCTTCAGCCAATAGTCGCTGAAATATCATCCACTGGGGCATTGTATATTTCTCTTTAAAAAAGAGCAGTAAGCCTTGGCCAGCGCTTGGTTCCAGCTCCTGCTCCAGCAACTAGGCTCCTTTCCTGACAGTTAGTGTTTTGTAAGTTTTATCCCCCAAAATAAATACCCCCTTAAATCCTAACTGGTGTGGGATTGTTTTCGTGCACTACACACCTTTAATCCCACATTTGGGAGACAGAGGCAAGTGAATCTTTGTGTGTTCAAGGCTACCCTGGGCTACACAAGATAAATACAGAAACAAATCCATGTGGTGGTGGCCTACACAATTAATCTCAGTACTACAGAGTCATGTCCTTTAATCCCAGCTCAAGAGAGAATATAAAATGAGAGGAAAGAGAGGCTTAGTCTTCTTAGCTTATGGTTGCCCAGCCTTCGTAGGTGTAAGACTTCTCTACTTGTTTGGTTGCTTTACTTTTATGGTTTTCAGGCTGAGCCCCAATTTCTCTCTCTGGGTTTTTATTATTCATGCTACATTACTCCTTCACTTACTTCTTTCTTCCCTCTCTTCTTTCATTATTTTTTAGAGACATGGTCTCATGTTATTCAGGCCAACTTAGAACAATGAGAAGTAGATAAAGATATTTTTGAATATCTGAACCCTTTGAACTCCTACCTCCAACTCTCCAGCATTGGCATTATGAATATGTGCCACCATGCCATAACTTGCAATATCATAATTTTTCATGAACTTCTCTGGCTTTTACCCCATTGTAAGATGAGGAACATTTGTATACATGCATTGATTTCTCACCTCTGTTCATCTTAAATCATCTATCTATCTGTGTAGCTGCATTATTCTTGTGCATAAATAGGCATCTATATCAATTTATCATCTACAGATATTCTTTTATCAGGTATCTCTTCATCAGTCTCTCATTTATCTCACCTTTCTTTTATTGATAATCTTTTTAGTGTCAGGTACAGTGAAAAGAAGTACAGACACTGGTGAAAAAAAGCTCCTGACATCAAAACTCAATAAGAATACTGTTAAACAGATTTAAAGAACAGCTGATCCCTGTGGTAAACAATGCTCTTTATATACTAATGGTGAAAGAGTTAACCATTATTATGAGAAGAAACTAAAATTACCAAAGTCATAGATTTTTCTAATCAACAGCTTTTGTTTAGATTTATAGAATCTGAAACATCTTTAACCTACTAGTTAATAGCACCCAGCTCATCCAAACAACAGGCCACACAACATCTGCAATTTGTCTGGTGGCTGACTGTCTGGTGAACCTCTGCACATCTCCCCAAGCAGGTTGTACCTGCAACCCCAAGGGAAGATTGCCTTTGTTGACAATATCTGTCCTCAAGTAACCATCTAATCTAAAAGATATGCATAAGTGAATGGTCACAACTATGTTGCTTTACAGACAGTATCAGTAAACTCATGCATGAGACCCAGTACTGAGTCTCTTGTAGTACCATTGGAAGGCTTGAAAAAGATAAAATGAAAACAACTGTGTCATACTACATGCCCTTGGTCAGTAAATATTATTTGCATTGCTTTTAATTTTAAAGCAATGCATGATAGAAGAATGTCTACTATTTTATTTGCCTGGATGAAAGTTGTTTTAGAAAATGATTCTCTCTCTCTCTCTCTCTCTCTCTCTCTCTCTCTCTCTCTCTCTCTTCCACGCACACACGCACACACACGCACACACACACACACATTTATGGTGATTTCCCCAGTTATATATCTTAGAAGCACATCTTTGCTGTTTTAACATAATTTATTGATTCTTTGGAAATTTCTCATCATGCACCCCAATTCTGCTCATCTCCCAGTCCCCCAATCTGCCCCTCACCCTTGTAGTATCCCATCAAAAGAAAATTTTTTAAGTTAAAATCAACAAAAAATAAAAAAGGACAAAAGAAGGAAAGAGAAAAAGAAAGAGAGAGTGAAAAGAAAGAAAGAAAGAAAGCTCTTGCTCCTCCATTTTTCTCACCTCTCCAGCACCTCTTTATCCATCCTAGTAGCACTGGGATCCTGGTGCATCACACAGTATACACCTTTGTTCAATCAGTCTTAGTTGCATATATTCATTGCATTGAGTCACTGGTCTGGTTCAAGGCCTCTGGATTCTGTACATCATCATCACTGGACCATCACCAAAACTGCTGGAACTTCTTGTAAAAGGAGCAGAAGGCTGTGTTCCCGCCTGGATCCCGGCTAGCTTACCCCTGAAATAAATACACGGAAACAGTATTCATTTAAACACCGCCTGGCCCATTAGTTTTAGCCTCTTATTGACTAACTAACATATTGATTCAACCCATTTTTAATAATCTGTATCTCACCACGAGGTCGTGGCTTACTGGGAAAGATTCAGCATGTCTGACCTGGCAGCTTCATGGCAGGCAGCTCTCTGACTCTGTTTCTTTCTCCCAGCATCCTGTTCTGTCTACTCCGCCTATCTAAGCTGCTGTCCTATCAAAAGCCAAGGCAATTTCATTATTAACCAATGAAAGTAACACATAGAGAGATGACCCTCCTACATCATTTCCCCTTTTTCTGTTTAAATAAAAAAGAAAGGCTTTTACTTTAACATAGTAAAATTACATATAACAAAACAGTTATATAGCAAGAATTACAGTTACAATATCTATATCTATTTTATCTTTTATCATAACTAAAAAAATTATAACTATCTATTTATTCTTCAACTCCATCAAAGACTCCAGAAGGATATAATATTACCTAAGTAAACAAGAAATAAGCAATTTCCAAACTCTAGAAATGACAGAGACATCTTGCTGCCTGTACAGTCGCCCAAAGTTCTTTTGTACCATTGGGGCATCCATCTTCAGCCTACAGGACCATAGTTTCCAGCAGACATTTCCATGAAGCAGAAAATTTCAAAGACAGTTCAGTCACTATCTGCTGTGTCCTGCAGAATGTCTCGCAGACTCTTTCATGAATCAGGAACCCCAAAAGATCATCTCACCTTTATGCAAGTTCAGCAGTCTTCTCTCTGTGGGTTCTTTGTGTCCAGTTTATGCATCAGTCCAGGCAAGAGCAGTTTCTTGCCCAAATGGCTAACCAACTCCATAAGGAGCCTCTTCAATGCCCATCTTCCTCTTGAAGTAGCTGGTGCTGCCAGCAGCTGACATGTCTCATTGTTATTAAAACATTAAATGTCATATTCTGTAGTCTTTGAAAGATATCAAGAGTGCCTATCTGACTGAAATATATCTCTGTACATCTAGTAAATCTAACTAACATGACTATAAGCTTGACTATCATTGACAATTATCCATTAACAACCTATATTTCTAATTATACATTACATTTTTAAATGAACTACATTGTCTGTTTTTATTTGTACAGGTACCTCCATGATGGCCATGACTTCTAGCAAATGTGTGATTACCAGATCAGCCTTTCCCAAACTCAAAGTTGTTGCCCATCGAAAACTTGAATAGATGTCAATGATGTGCTGTACATATTTTAGTTCTACTAATTCTACAAAATGGAACACATACATCTGCCAGATTTCATTCCTTTGAGTACCTTTTGGGTTACTTCCTGCAGGTGGCGATGTTTGGTTTTATAAAGAATAAGTAGGACATTTCCTCATAATTTCCTTGGCTTCTTGCCAAACAATGGAAAGTCTTTTTTCAAGCCTTTGCTACAGACATAATTTATTTTATAAAATTCTGAGACCTTCAGCACATTTTCAATCAATAATTGATCAACTTCTGCATTACCTTGTTCTAGAAGATCTGGCAGACCTGTATAGGATCGGATATGTGCTATGTATATGGGATAATTCCTATTCCTGATTGTATCTTATATCTCAATAAATAATGAAGTCAATTCTGTATCATCTTGTTTAAATTCAGTGTTTTCAATATGCAAAACAACTCTTTTTCCATATTGTGAATCAATAACTATGTTGAAAGGTTCTTTAAAATCCCTTAGTACTATAAGAATAGCATATAATTCTGACTTTTGAACACAATCATGAGGGATATAATTCACTTTATTTAAACTTTCTGATTTATGACCTGTCTTTCCTGATTTATTTGCATCAGTATAGAATTCAGGGAGTCCAATTATTGGTGTTTCCCATACAATGTAATGAAGGATCCAGCTAGTTCTCTTTATAAGTTTAATTGTCTTGCCTTTAGGATATTTGTCTGCTGTTAAAAGCCATTGCTTAACAAATACAGGTTTGTCTGTCAAACATTTTAAAGGTAGGGCTGTCAGTGCCTTTGAAATATTATCAGCTCTTGTGCCCTGTGTCTTGTACAACCTGAATGGTTGGTGGGTCTTCTTTATAATATATTTAAACATTTTATTCCCAGAAACACATATTAATTTATGGTTTGTTTTTAAGACTGGGGGAATGTTAACCTGAGTATTCCAATGCTGTAACAAATTACATCTCCACAAATTCGTTGCTATGTTAGCCACATATGGCTTTAATTTTTCTCTCTGTTTTTCTGGCCCTATACTTTTGAGCCATCTCATATTCTGATCTACCTGAGATAAATTTCAGATCCTAAAAGCTGAATATTTATGTCCTGGAGGTAATTTGGATGCCAAAATTCTGGTAAAATTGTTACATTTACACCTGTGTTTACCAGATATTCAATGATAACATCATTTATTCATATTTTTTATTTTGCTCTTTGTTCATTTAGAGAAGTTTGAAAAAATACTTGCTTTGTGCTTTTTTCTGATTTTTTGTTCTCTCTTCTACAGCTGTTCTGTTACCCAGAGCAATACGGTTTCTTATAATAGGCACTAGTTTTTTTTATTGTTCTGTGAAGGAGTTTCCTCAATAATTCAAGAAGCTACTGAACTGGATTTGGCACAGGGGCTTGTGAGAGGTCACTCAAGGAATTTTCCAATGGCGAGGGATTACCTTGAATGTCTCTTGGTGACTTATATTCATTAGTCCAATGCCTGCCTTTGCCACACCTTCTGCATAATCCAGAAAAGATAGATATTCAGTGTGAATTATGCTTAGAAAAACTTTGTTTCTAGGGATACCCTATTTACAATCCCTTTTAAGGTGACCTTGTTTGCCACAATTATGACACTTGACATTTTGATTTTTCCTCAAACTTCTGGGAATCACCTCTCCTATCAAAGCAGCCTCGTGTTCATAACATTCAGTATTTATTGCATCTTGGATCCATTCCTCAAGGGTTACTGACCCTACCTTTCAGTATCTAATCATCTTTTTGCATTGAGAATTAGCATTTTCAAAAGTCAGAGATTCAAGTATTATTTGTGTAGTTTCTAAATTTGGTATCATTCTATCTACTGCTATTGTCAATCTTTGTAAGAATCCATGTAGTTTTCTTTTGGGCTCTGTGTTACTTCAGTAAATTACTTAATCTTCTCTCCTACTCCTTCCATTCTGACCCAAGCATTCAAAGCTGCTGCAAAGCATAAAACCAAGATGTGTCAATCATATAGGGATTGCCTTTCTATAGTAACATATTCTTCTCAAAGAAGTTGGTCTTGAGAAATTTTCACACCTCTAGCTTTATTTCGTTGTTCAACAGTCTTAGCCTCTTCTCTGAATAAGGTAATCCATTGTAATAGTGGACCAGGCTCTAAAACAACTTGAACCAAATCTATCAAATCTTTAAGGATAATTCTATTACAAACTGACCATAAGTTTAACATTTGCTTCACAAAAGGTGAACGCATGCCATATGAATGCATTCAGCTCTTACAGAGCCTTTATCATTTGGCAGTTCCTGTAAGGTTATTGGATGTATTAAGGCTGATTTTATGAAAACCTTAGACTGTTTCTCTCTAACCTTATAATGCAATCCTGAAATTGTTTCTCCACTAAATTCCTCTGTCTGAATTTGAATATCTCTGTGATCTGTTTTATTAACTTTTTCTAAGGCCTGTATCTTGATAGTCAAACCAAACAACTTTTTAAGAGATAAATCAAGAATTATCAAGACCACAACAAGGACTATGAAAATTATAGTTAAAAGTATGTCAATACCAGTTAAGTTGTTTCATTTTTAAATCATGCATTAAATAATCATACAGAGACCTAACTTTATTGTGATTCCATTTTTTAACATAGGAAAAACTCTTTCTTTAAACTAATTCTTACCTTAAGGAGTTCTCAAATTTCCTACCAAATCTGCTACTGTTGCTGCTGCAGATGAAGATGTAAGACTTATTGCTGCTACATAAAACAGTATAAATCTAACTGGATTTCAAGTCAGTTACCTAGTTTGGCAGCAGCCTGAGAAGGAGGTTCAGGGAAAGCCTATCAGGAGACAAAAAAGGAAAGCCTAGCTGGTAGAGTGGTGACTCTGGTTGTGTGTAGCTCTGGCCTATGTTGGTGACTGCAGAGCCTTAGGCAAACAGTTCTTTCATGAATTTTGTACCCCAAACATTGAATGCCAGTTGTAGCACAAGTAATAAAAACCCAGAGACAGATATTAGGGGTCAAGTTGAAGATCAGAAACACAAAGTAGTCAGCCACGAGAGAGTTCTTTTACCTCTATCAATGCTCAGATTGAATGGGTGATCCTGTCTTCAGATTCTATCTATCTCCAACAAGCCTCAGACTCCAGAATCCATTGAGTTCCTATCTCCTTACCTTTATATTACCCTTTCTGCCCAGTCATATCACTCCTGTCTCCACATCCCTAATGCTGAGATTAAAGTCATGGGATCCCAAGTGGTAGGATTAAAGGTGTGTGCCACCACAGTCTGGCCTGTATGGCTGACCAGTGTGGCTAGCTTTGACTCTCATCTTCAGGCAAAATTTATTTATTAAAACACAAATAAAATACCAGTATAAAGACAGGCCACAGACATCAACACAGACCCCAGTTGTAGCAGGACAGTGGACACAGTCACAGACGTCAGCAGCAGTTCTGACTGGACTACACCATGGCTTTGGGTGGCAGCAGAGACCACTCAGAGCAACCAACAGCACAACCATGACCTTCAGAGGTCAACAGGGCCACGGGTTGTGACCCAGACCCTGGGCTTCCATGTGGCTTTTTGTGGCAACACAAGTCTCAGACTTCAACCACTTTTTTGCTGTTTGAACATAGAATATTACATAAACTTAGATGGAATAGTTCAATCAATCTCTTGATTAATGATGAGATCACAAATACGAAATACGTTGAACTCCTACAAGGTAACAACATACTACAGCAAAGACTTTTTATCAGTGCAGTGACAAAACTCTTAACAAGTCAGTTTAAAGAAAGAATGAAATGTTTGCTTTGGCTCATCTTTTTAGGAGATCAAGGCACAGAGGGAATGATTATAGACACACAAGGCAGAGAGGTATCGCAGAAACACAAGAATGCTTGCACTCAGCTTGCTTTCTCCTGTTTCCCTTTTTATTTGTTCTGTAACCCAAACCCACAGGACAGTGTGACCCAAATATAGAGTGGCTCTTCCCTTCTTAGTTAAACTTCAAAGGAAATTCCATCAAAAACACATCAGAGATTTGTCTTATAGGTGACTCTAAATCCAGTCAAATTGACAACGGAGGTCAGCCATCTTGTCTTAATCAGTGTGCTATTGCTGCGAATAGATCCCAAGACCAAGACAACTGTTATAAGATTGGGGCTTGCTTCCAGTTTGATGTTTAGTTCATTATCATCAGGTGAACACGGAAGCAGTATTTGAGAGCTACCTCTTGATCCATAGGCAAAAAGAAAGATTCTTCTTGAAACTTCAAAGCCCACTCCCAGTGACACACTTCCACCAACAAGGCCACACCCCCTGATCTTCTAATCTTTTCAAATAGTTATACTCTTTGGTGATGAAGCATTCGTATATATGAGTCCACAGGGCCATTGTTATTTAAGCCTCCATACCGATCTGCATTGATCACTATACATAAAAGTGTAATCTAAAATGATGAAAGAACAGTGAAGTAAATTTGCAGTTTGTCTCAGTCTTCTTTATGTACATATTTATATGTTCTCTGCAGTTGCACACATCATCCTTGCACATGTCTGCAGAGCAGTAGACAGCAGGTCTGTTTGCACTGGTTGTCAACACAAACGTGTGAGTGATGTCCTTTGCACTGATTGTCCAATAACCACAACTTCACAACAGCCACTATCAGACATGATGTCAGTTATTCATAATAATGTAAACTCAACACTTAAAATGGAAGATGAATAAACCCCAAGTTGAGGGGTTATTATACTGTGGTAGGACTTCTAAAAGTCATGGTATATAACCACCTGAAATGATATGTATCCAATGGAACACTGGGCTCATGATAAGCAGAAAAGCATAGTTCACAATATGGTCAACACATGACTGACTGCTCTAAAATGGAACTCACAGAGAACCATGGGAAAATAAATTCTACAAAAAAGTATATGACTATAAAATATTTGCAAACATTTTGACTTCTTGAATTTCTGTTTTACATTTAGTGTGTACATATTTAAAATGACTGCATCTTAAAACAAAATTTGCTTATCAATATGCTGAAACTATGCTGTGTTTGCTATAGAAAAGTGGTCTCTCAGGAGTGTGTTCTGGACACAATGCAACCACTACACTCATGACATCACTATAGTTTTAGTTACCAGCAAAAGACGTGAACAAGATTAGGTCTTTCACTGTTGCAACATGGTGAAGGAGGGACCCATAAGACCCCACTTTTCACTGAGGAAGTATGGGTAGTTAACATTGCTGTACTGAGCGAGGGGATCTCATTTACCTTCTCACTGATAAGTTGTCCGTATTCTGGTAAATTGCGTGCCATCCAGGCTCACACAAGCATCAATAATTAAACTTTTGGGATCAAAAAAAAAAAAGTCATCTGAGATGAACAGGGGGACTCACTGGGCAGAAAGGGAATTTTAATAGGAGATAAAAGAGGGTAATGGGAACTTGAAAATGACTGAAATTTATCATATACATTTATGAAATTATGAAATGAGAAAAATAAAGGAAGAAAGGAGAGAGTAAGTTCTTCATTGTTGTGTAGTGTGTAGATGCAACAGGAACAGAGAATATGAAACTGCATCAGAAACTACAGTCCTAAAGAGATATCCCTGTAGTGTCTGTAGTCAGAGTGAAAGAAAGGGAAAGATGTCTTACGGTTATCTTGTGACCATCTCTGTTTGGATTCTGTGTCAGATACATCCTCTTATATCCCATCACAAGAATACTGCATTTCCCCCTCCAGGGCTGATTACCTGGAAAGAGAGTACTAGGTTTGCATTCTCTACTTTGTATTGTTCTGTTGCTGTCTGTATTGGTTGGTTTTATGTGTCAGCTTGACACAAGCTAGAGTTATCAAAGAGAAAGGAGCCTCAGTTGAGGAAATGCCTCTATAAGATCCAGTTGTAAGGCATTTTCTAAATTAGTGATCAATTGGGGAGGGACCAGTCTATGGTGGGTGGTATCATCCCTGGGCTGGTGGTCCTGATTCTGGGTTTTATAAGGAAGCTAAAAACCCTAAGGAAGCAAGCCAGTCAGCAGCACGCCTCCATGGTCTGCATCAGCTCCTGCTAAGATCCTGCTCTGTTTGAGTTCCTGTCCTGGCTTCCTTCAGTGCTAAACAGCAATGTGGAAGTGTAAGCCATAGAAACCCTTTTCTCCCCAACTTGTTTTTTGTGGTTTTATTTTTTTGTCATCTGTTTCATTGCAGCAATAGAAACCCTAAACAAAACACTGGCTATGATTTACTGTCTTTGCTTATCCCATAGACATAGGCCTAATTTGCTGATGAGTGGAGACCTCAAGGCTTTGAAGATGTTTCTAGTCTATGTAAGGAGAAGTAGGCTCTTAACTACTAGGAGATATTTAAGATACTCTCAACTGTAATAGAATGTTCTGGAATTCTAAATTAACTGACCACTCATCTCTTGACTTGAGACCTCCTGGTGTCCAGGAATTGGAAATGACCAAATGCTTTAAACATAAGTAAGGACACATTCAAAATGTTTCCTGGTTGTACAACTACTAAGCACGCTAGACACGTGAGGAGTTCAAGAAAATCTTTCTGCGTGAAATAAACTGAGCCATCACGGTCAGATGAGCTATGGGCCCAGTTTTTAAAAAATCTAGGCCAAAGAACCACATGAAGTCATTCTTAAGAATTTTGTTACATCATGAAACATTCCATGTGGTAATTTTAAATGTATGATTGCTTACAAATAACCTGTTTCATGCATCAGAAGCATAATGATTCCCTAATTACCAGGATAAATGGTATTAAGTATTTATGCAAAATTTAATCACTATCACAATGTTTATAATATGAGAAAATGAGTTTTGTACTCTAGCAAAAGCTTCAGGATATTGCTTTTTAGAGCTGAAAATAGTTTATATAGGCCTGTCTTCTAAGAACTGGATCAGCACACGTATTTAACAGACCTCTGTAAAGAGCCTTAGCTGTCTCAGATTCTGAGATGAAAAATGAGGGTTGAGTCTGGGCTGCTCTTCTCATGCACTTCACGACGCAGCATTAAATTTGAAATCCCAGCAGCTGATTTCTCCGAGTCCATTTCTAATAGCGTTAGTGAGGCTAAATAAATAAACAGAGCTTTCTAATAGCAAAATTAATCTCTCTGTGTGTCACCAAGCATCTTGTTGATGGTATCACGCTCTCAGGAATAAATTTACTCAGCAGATTATTGAGTAGCTAGTTCTGCATGAAGGCTGGCTTTTGTGCTCATAGGACCATGTTGTGATGGTTGGAAGTCAAGGTGAGGAAGGGGCTCTCACAGAAGGTGATGCTCAGCTTTTGCAGAAGCCATAGCAGAATTTCCGGGAGATTATCAGCTGCTTGCTTCTCCCAATGTGGCGATAACCCACATTGCAGCTCCACAAACATCTGATTTTTACCTAACTGGATGGATAATAAAATACCCAAAACAGTAATTTATTACACAATTTTCAGTCACACCTTTTTTCTTTGTTCATTGTCTTCCTCTTAGTGGGGTATAGTTCCTCATGTCACTTTTGCCAGGTGTGTCCAGCAATCTATCTCAAGCTCCTAAGGGTGTGTGGACCCATCCGCTGACCATGAATGATTCTGATTTTAGGACTACAGCCTTCTGGATTTTGATCAGTTCAATATTCACAGTTTCAGAGTTTCAATATTCTCTTCGTTCCACACCTTCTCATCTTCCATGCTTAAATTGACAGGCAGCTCTAATGTCGGGCCCAAGGCTAAATTTCTTTCTCTTCCGTAACAAAGTGGTAAAGGACAATGACCAAATATCTACAAAATTGCCACAGAAAATAAAATATTGCTCCTGAGATTATTTTTTGTCTTAGGTACTAAGGTAGCCCAGTCCACCCAGACAGCATCAGACCACAGTGAAACAGAGGACACACCTACCTTGCAGGACTGTATCACTTTTTTTTTTAAGATTTATTTATTTATTATGTATACAACATTCTGCCTCCATGTATGCCTGCAGGCCAGAAAAGGGCATCAGATCTCATTACAGATGGTTGTGAGCCACCATATGGTTGCTGGGAATTGAACTCAGGACCTCTGGAAGAGCAGCCAGCGCTCTTAACCTCTGAGCCATCTCTCCAGCCCCTGTATTACTTTTTAAAACAAGCAATGTCTCTAATGTTGTGCACACTTCCATTTCTGTACTCTAAATGAAATAAATACTTTGTTGTATTTTGCGATCTTTGTTCTACAGTTTTTCTCTTCTGGTTCAGAGGCCTCCTTCATTTCTTATGTGAATAAACAGCTTGTGAATGTTACCGGTATTTAATGAACTTCATTAAATACTGGTGATTCCCTGTGATGCAAAACTATACCTAAAGTCTTGTGATAGAAGCCATGAAACATAGTAAATAAAATTAAGATCAATCAGCAATGTAGAGCATGATATTTGTATACATGAAAAATATTGAAATCTTTGCCTTAACTCAGTAAGAGAGAAAAAAAATGATAGCAAGTAAATACGAGAAGAGGATGTTAAGATCTACACAATTTACACACAACATAAGTAAGAGCAGCTAGTATAGAAACTCGTTGCAACCATCAGTAGTCAAAGGAAAGCACACGAAAGAAGAAAAAAACAGCAAGAATACAGCTGTTTGAAGTAGGAGTTGGCTGCACCATTGAAGAAACCCATAGCAACCCTCAACTGTCAACAGTCATTCAAGGAGGGGTAGGGCCTCGTTTACCATCAGCCATTCATGATGAAATATTGACAGGCCAATCATGTGTTTGGTCTATGCATATAATCAGAGCTCTAGTGAGTACATACTGCAATAGATCTGGTGTGTCCAGGAGACATTCTTCTGCTACACATCTTCCCATCTTCCGGCTCTTACATATTTCCACCGAGTCTTCCATAATGTTTCCTCAGCACTGGGGCAGGTGATATGCCGTTCCCATTTAGAGCAGGGCACACTGATATCACTTATCTCAGCACTTTAACCTGTTACGGGTTCTTGAATTAACTTCCTCTCCTGTAGTTAGAGTTCTCTCTGATGAAAGCAGGGCACAGCGATAGAGGTACAAACATGAATATTCAGAAGGTGCTTTGAGAAGATCATGAAAATAGCCTCCCACCTACTCTCTGGCAGGGAATTTAATTAAACTCTGTGGGTCACACCTGAAGGGCAGTGGGAAAGGCCATTTCAGAAGAAGAATGAGTGACAAGAACAGATGGCAGTTGAAAACAACCAAAATCCACTGTAGAAATGGAAGAAAATGTCAAACAGTAAGAGTGTCATGTTACAGGACTGGAGAGATGTCTCAGGGGTAAAGAGCATTGGCTGCTCTGCCATAGGATCCAGGTTCAATTCCTAGTACCCACATGTTGGCTGTCTGTCTGTGACTCAAGTTCCAGGAGACCCAATGCCCTCTTCAAAGAGCATGAGGCACCCACATGTTGCATAGACATGCAAGCAGGCAAAACACTTATACACATAAAATAAAGTAATAAACGTTAAAAGCTATTATATTAGAAAATATTAAAGAAAATAAAGTATCGGCAAAAATGAGAGAATATGCCACCGGGGGCCTTGTTGTTACCCAGGGGCTTCGCTGCCCCAGGGACCATGCCAATCTGGGTAACCACTGCAGCCACCTGGGACCATGGTGACATCCTAGATCTGGCTGCTGCCAAGGACCATGTCTGGGGTCTGTGTTGATGTCCCTGACCTATATTGCCTTCAGTGGGCAGGAGGATGACCCAGGTTTGGGCCACTGCCTATGACCATGTTGATGTCTGAGGGCTGTGTATGCACCAAGACCAAGTCAGTTTGGCTGACCACTACTGTCAACTGTGGGCATGGTATAATCCAGACCAGGGCTTTGGCCAGGGGCCATGTCTGGGTCAGTGACCCTGCCACAGCCAGGGTTGATGTATGTAGCTCCTGAGATCACCAAAAACCAAGTCAATGTCAGGGGTCTGGACTACTACCTGGGGTCATGTTGATGACTGATGATCATGCTGATCTGAGGGGTCATCTTAGTCTGAGTGGCCTGTACTGTCACCTGGGCCCATGATGACATGAAGTCATGGGCTTCATGACTGCCTAGGATCATGTCTAGGTAGATCTGTGGTCCTACCACAGCCAGAGTCTGTATTGATGTCTACGGCTCATGTTTGTTGGAGCCACAAGTATTCTACAATAAATGTACAGCTCACAGATTCCTAGACAGATTCACAAATATACAACTTCTGAGGGACCCGATTATAGACCTTCGGCAATGCATCTTTTAGATAAGTCTCTGTCAATTCTGTAGAAATCTTGTGAAGCCCTGACTCCTCTCCCCTTCAAAATTGGGTTCATTCCCAAAATACCTCAGCAGTGTAACTTCCTCCTTCATAGGCAACGGAATGACCTTCCTTGGGGCCTTAGAGCAACAACATTCACTTATTGTTCCAGTAGTCAAATCTACATAAAGTCAATCCCCCACAATTACCTTTGATAATATATCATGTAGGAAATCCAAAAAGATATGAAGACAGCGTGCCCACCCTTACTGACAAAGAGGAGATTGGGGTGAGGGGAGTGGGTGAGTTTAGGATTCAGGGACATCTAGTAATCTTATCTAATGGTTTGGAATATCAGTCATTTCCCCTTGGATGCTAGTCCTTCCTGGGTGATGTCATCTTTTGTTGGTGAGCTGCTTTGTCAGGTTCTACCTGATTTTTTGTTTTTTGTTTGTTGTTTGTGATTCTTAAATGCATGTTGTTATTGTTTTTGTCTATGTAATTTTTAAAACTATGTCTGTAAAAGCTAAAAACCTGATCAAGATTCTGTAATTATTCAGCCATGGATAAGACTGCACTTCTGGGTTCTAAAGGCAGGCACATGTGGGCGGACCTTTGATCACGCCCTGCGTGACCCACGTGCACACACGCGTGGTTACCTCCACGTGTGACTCAACTAAAACCCTTGTGCGCATGTGTGGGTTGCCCGTCATCTGTGGCATCAGCGTGTGGTGTAGCCATGCCAACCTCCTGTGCGCGCATGCGCTAGGCAGCTTTTAAAAGCTGGACGCACCATCTTTGCTCTCTCTCTGTACACCATTTTTTCAGGCCTGTGTGCACTTTCACCTCTAATAAACTCCTAAGTGGGTTTGTTCACGTCTCGTGTTTTCTTCTCACTCGCATCAGATCATTTCAGATCTTCTCTCTCTCTCTCTCTCTCTCTCTCTCTCTCTCTCTCTCTCTCTCTCTCTCTTCCTCTTTCTCTTTCTTTGCCCAAAGAATAAAGAACATGGTTGAGTTAATTTAATTACCCTCAGATCTTTGGAGTCAGATTTTTGCTTGCTGTAGACATCCTGCTCTGAGCCCTGAGGGGGTTCCGAGACTGGTACTCAAGACCCCCATACACGTTGCCACCAAAGGCAAAATCAGTACCCTGGCTCTGGGCCACAACTTGTAGCCATGAAGGTGTCTGAGAGCTATGTGGCCACTGGGAATATGCTGATAAGAAAGGCCTGTGCTGTCACCGAGGGCCATGGTGTCACCAGGACCAGGGCTTCTGCTGAGGGCCATGTCTGGCTCTGTGGCTATGGAACCAGAGTCCAAGTTGATGTCCAGGGCTCCTGTTACCACCAAGGGTCATATACCTGAAGTTATGTCAGTGTCCAGGAACCAAGTAGCTGCTGAGGCCATACTGATCTGGGTGGCCAGTGCTACCACCTGGGGTCATGAACCTCTCAGAGCACAAACCGAGGGTCATATTTAGGTCTATGGTCCTGCAGTGACTTGGATCTAGTGTTGCATTCATGGCTCCTGTCACCACCAAGGGCCATGCAGATGACCAGGGTCTGTCTGGTCAGCTACCTGAGATCATGTTGATACCCAAGAGCCATGATGCCACTGGGGCCTTACCGATCTGGGTAACCTGTTCTATCAGCAGGCAATGGTGATGTCTTGGTCCATGGTCATGATGTAGCTGTGGTCTATGATAATGGACATGGAGTCCCATGCTAACTCATGTTATCTTATCTCATTGGAGTCATGCTTTACTGAGCCAGTTCTGCCCTTCACTGGCCCTAGAATAGCTGGTCCTGCCCTCTCCAGGAGAATTTACACCCACACCTGGGAAATATGACCTCACCCCTCATCACAGACATGCCCCTCACCTGGGCAGCATAATAGAGCTGACCCTGTCATTGAGGACACAGGTGAGCCAAGCCTGAGGGCATGAAGGCAGGAGAATTGACCTTGTCCCACTCCTGTGCCATATGGTAGCATAGATGAGAAAAAGATGCTCTCCCCTGGACCCATTACCTCCTTTGGCAGGTAAGACATCCAGTGCAAGGGTTATAAGACTGGGAGAGCTATCCCTGAACCTCACCAGCTGCATCCCACAGAAGATCAGGCCCTGCCCTCAACTGAGTAGCATACTAGAGCTGATCCTGCTGTGTTGTTGAGGGTACAGGTGAACCTGCTCTGAGGCAGGAGAGCAGAAGAGCTGACCCCACCCCCACTCCTTCATGTCATCTCCATATCAACCGAGAGAGAGGGCCCAGAACCTTGCCTGAGCAAATAGTAGAGCTTGCCATGGTGATGTGAGTGTGAGTGACCTGGATCTGAGGATCTGAGAGCAGAAGTGATCCTGCTCCTTGCTACAGGATGCATTGGGTAAGCTGGCCAAGGCAATGATGGAGAGTTCTCCTGGGTAGAGATCGTGAGGGAAAGTAAGTAATCAGGCTGATCAACTCATCTACTACAGAGGTCCAGAACCAGGGTTATGAGTTGGCCCCCTTCAACATCCACAAAATAAATGAACCTTGTTGGAGCATGTGAAGGGGACAAACCTACAGATCCAAAACAGCAGGATCTTCACAACAACACAGGATACCCAAAAGAAGCCCCAGAGAGGCCCATTATTGATGGTGCAGCAGAAACCAGAGCCCTCAAGCCAGACCAATAACTCGAGACAATGAATACTCGCAAGTAAAGACGAAGGTAATAAAGGGTAAACTGTGTGGCTCAAGGGCCACACTACAGCTTCCATGACAAGATCCTTTTCCTTTTTGTTGTTGTTGGTTTTGTTTGGTTTGGGGGTTTTGTTTTAAATTTGGTTTTGATTTGGGTGGGGGGTTTACAAGGACAGAAGGCAGATGTGAGAGGATGGGGCGATAAGGGAAATTGGAATGCATAATGTGAAATACACAAAGAATGAATAGAAGATAAAAAATGAGGGAATCAAATATTTATAAAACAAGTATCAATAAATATTTGGTGAAACACTTAATTCTTATTGACTGATGAGGCAGCCTAGTTTTATGCTTGCTTCCCCTCCTTTCCTCAAGTTCTAAACCAGGACACACTTAGAGCTGGTGTGGATTTTCCTGTTGGATAGATTATTTCCATAATGCCCATTGGAAGAAAGCTTGACTCTCAAGGACCACTACTTGGGAAATGAATTGAGTAAAGTTAGTTGACTCAAACTCCTCTTACTAATTGCAAAGATTATAGATTTATTGAGAAGTAAGTCACATACCTTTCAAAGGGTATGCAACTTACTGTGTTCTCAGAGTTAAGCAGACACCATCACTATGTAATGCTGGATCACTTTTATATCCTCTGAAAGAAACTGGTCTTCATCTCCAACTCTCCAGGTGAGCTTGGGAAAGAAAATACAAATCCTCTTTTAAGCAGCCCACTCTCAGTCTGATGCTTGAAATTTAGCTGAGTTAAAAATTATCTCGAGAGTAAAGGCAACTGGAAAGAAAAAAAAGCAAACAAAAGAAGGAACCGTGCAAGTCAACAAGAAATAAAGGAAGTTTTAGACCCTAAAGAATTCATATATGGGAACTACAGCAAATAGAGGTTTTAAAATGTATTCTAATTGTTTAAAGGGTAGGCAAATAAACCTATAGGTAAAATAATGGATTATTTTAAATAGCATGCATTTTTATGGCTATTGTTTTTATTGTCACTTATTAGTGGTATCCGCATTGCAGAAATTATAGTTCTGTGTAAACAACTGTGGTCTTTGGCACTGCCCTGTTAGATGCTCTTATACTGAGTATGATACAAGCTGTCATGTTTAGCAGATATGTGTTTGCAGCTGAATTTTGTGATGAAATGGGGGCAAATTGGAGTTACTTCATAGTTCCCTAAGATATTCTACTTTTCTGTCTCTCTCTGTCTTATCAATAATTTCTGTGCTGAGAATGATTTACTATAGGTGTGACAGTGTGATTTTGGAGGTTTCACTCCTTGAGAATCTTTGGCAGAACAAGCATGACAAATGATTGTTAGCTTATCCTGTGAAAGATATAAAAAGTCCAAAAAGCCCTTTCCTTGGAAAGATGCACTCTCTAAGCAAACAAACAAGGCAACGAGACCCTAAAGATTGTTTATTATTAATGTACTTTATAAACTAATTCCTTATAGATATAGATTATGATGCATTATATAATTTCATTTTTTCGACTTAATATTATTATCTATAATTTTTAGAAAGGACAAAGCAGTCTGTGACGGTAACAATCTAATTCTTTCTCTCTTAATAGTTGTACTGTGTAATTATTGTTCCTTTTAACTTTTTTCTGTGTCTATATGTACATATGCATGTGAGTACCCTTGAAGACCATAAAAGTACATCAGATGACTCGAAGCTGGAGTTACATGTGGCTGTAAGCTGCCTGATGTGGGTGTTGAGAACTGAGCTCCTACTCTCTACAAAAACAATACATGCTCTTAAGCAGCATGCATTTTTTTAAGAATAAAATTTTAGTGTCAGTTGTAGTGGTAAACTCCTTTAATCAACACTTGCAAGGAAAAAGCAAGGAGATCTGTATAAGTTTGAGGCCAGACTGGTCTACATAGTTCCAGGATAGCAAGGGCTATCAAGATGAAAAAACAAAAACAACAAAAAAAGAGATTTTAGAAATAAAAATATAAGTATTGAAATAAAAATGTAGATGTACTTAAGTCAAAATTCAATTAGGCACAATTAAATAGGTAATTAATTAATTAGAACATATTCTGACAGAAGTTGGGAAAAAGTGAAAACACGGAAACTAAAAAAAAATCTGGAAATACGAAATCCAGAATCCTAAATGCAAATGAAAATGTTTCTTCCTCAGATTTCAGCGGTCATGATTGCAAGCAAAGCTGCGGATGATGATGAAGGTGTGCATGGTCTAGCAAGACCTTGGAGTGTCACTGCAGGGAAGACGAAAGAGAAGAACCTGGCTGCTCAACGATAGGCAACATTCTATTCGTAGCAGGCGACCTAAGAGTATCCCCAGTGGAAAACAGACCTCGGTGAGAACACATCACCAGCAGAGGAGAAAACTATTGATCTGTGAGTAACTTCTGCTGAAGGGAAAACAGATGGAATGAAATGCATAGATGTCTTCATCTTTGGCCAGAGTTGTGCGTAGACCTGATATATGGAATAGGTAAAAATAGGGTTAAATAAAATGTGCTCACAAACAAGATTATTCTATATTGCTGATCATATGGCATACTTTAGACATGAATAGGCAGCATCTCCCTGATACCTAAACAAATAAAAAATTCTTTCTCTTTATAGTAAATGTCCTGAAATATCCCTATAAATTCTGAGCAAAACTTTTGTAGTGGTACAGGAGGCACAACAAAAAAGGAAGTTGAAGAACAGTAAGCTTTCTCAAACTGCCTTCGTTTTCATAAAGACAATATACACCAACAACTTGAAAATCTAATAGAGTTATTTTTAAAAGAGGAAATGACATGTTTAGTATAGTAGACAGACTTTGACACAAGAAAATTAAGAGAAAACAGAAAGGTCAGATTTACATCGTCTGCCCTCTGCCTAGGCTGAGAGATCTTCCACATCCTGCTTTCGGTCCTTCAGGACCAGATGCAGACTGCATTCACATCAGTGCTCTTGGCTCCCTTGAATTTAACAGATAACTAGGCACATAGTGGGAAAGTAATCTTACATCTTAAGATTCTCTTTGCGTGCTGTGAGAACTAAAAAGACTGGCAATTTGCTTGATTCACTATAGGCATTCCTGTGTGACTCACCTTTCCATTAAAGTAAAATGTGGTTTTGACACAGTTTTTGAATTTTCAGCTCGTGGGTAGTTGACCTCATTTCTTTGGGTCTGTAGAAGTGCACCATTTTGTGAATAATAAATGATGTGACTCGTTCCTCTCGTGGCCAAATATGACAGAGGAAAGCAAAGAAGTGGGGAAGAAAATGGGTGAAGGGAGAAGAGGGGAAGGTCTCACAATCTCATTTGAGAGTTCATCCCATTAATGGGAAGACTTCCCCCTACAGACTACTCCTTAATGATCCACTGCCTCCCAGTGCTGCCACTTAGGACCAAATTTTTAGCACGTTGAGAGATGATCCAGATCTAAACTATAGCATCTCCCAAATAGTGATCCATTGTTCATTTGAGTTGAACTCTCAAATATATGTGTAGGATCACTTCATTTGTGAGCTTCAATAGCACTAATGTACTTGAATCTCTACCCATTTCCTTCATTCTTTGTCTTGATTATCGAAGGGCTGAATCTTCCTCCACGTCCAAGTTGCTTTCCTTGAAACAAAATGCCCAGACAAAAGGAACTTAAGGGAGAAAGAATTTAATTTGGCTTATAGATCCAGAGTTGTGCAGTCCATCATGGTTCGGCAAAAACAGGAAGCTAGTGGGTCACACTAAATCCACACTCAAGACCCAGAGAGTGAGCAAGATATGGAGCTGTGCTACAGAGCTCCAAGGTTTGCCTCTAGGGACCTACCTTTTCCAGCAAGGCTTCACATCCTGAACAGCTCTGCCAGCAGGCAGGTGAGTATTCAGAGGTGTGAACCAAGCAACAGGAAACTTCTTCACACTCAGCAGACAACCTATAAACACCAGTTTCAGAAAAGTGGTGACCATCCCTGTTCCAGACCGCTTGTACTAGATAGATTGTCAAGTTACACCCTACAGATTTTAAAACTACCCCTCAAATTATGTCCAGATCAGGAGAGACCATGTGCACCCTCCCCTGTGACAGTACAACCTCAGAAGATGACCCGCCACAGGGACATTACGCATCCATTACCATCAAAACATGAAACAGTGCAGTTCATGGGCACAGAAAAATACTTCAAAATCATGCTAGCTCAGAACAGTTGAGTAGGAGAGGATTTATCCACCTGCTTGATTTCAAGGCCTAGATCTATAAAACTAGTTAGGGAAACAAACTAGAAATGTAGGAAGGGTGTGTATAATTTAGCAAATTGGTGTGATGTATTTTAGGTTGTTGTCAGGTTTTCATTACTCCAAGTAATGTAGCAATAAAAAAGCTTTTTAATATATTAAGAAAGCTAATGTTTTTCTTGAGAGAGAGGCTTCAAAATGAGATAAATCTTAGTTTAAAAATAAAACCTAAATAGCCAAAGCAGGTGAATGATTTTGAGACTTCTGTTGTCTGAGTTTCTGTCCTGCCCAGTCCTTGTTCTGCCCTGTTCCCGCAGTTGTTAATTCCCTCAAAAAATCACACACAGTTCTACATTAATCATAAACTGATTGGCCCATTAGCTCAGGTTTCTTATAACTTATATTAACCCATTATTCTTATCTCTGTTAGCCACATGACTCGTTACCTTTTTCAACAGGACAATCACATCTTCCTTATTCTGTGATTGAGACAGGACTGGGGAGGAATGGGCTTCCTCCTTCCCAGAATTCTCCTGTTCTCTTTGACTCACCTCTGCTTCCTGTCTGGTTGTCCCACCTATACTTCCTGCCTGTCTACTGGCCAACAAGTGTTTATTTAAAACATAATTGACAGAATATAGACAATTGTCATGCACCACCTCCCCCTCTTTTTTTAAAAAACACAAAATCAAAAACAAAACAAAACAAAACAAAACAAAAAAAAAAACAAGAACATCCATAGTCCATTTTGGGGGAATGTACAAGAACATCCATAGTCCATTTTTGCGGAATGTGGGCGTAGTTTTCCAGGCTACTTCCTGCTGGATGTGATAATCTTATGAAGACCTAAAGAAAATTTAGAATTATGATCAAGTCCTGACTGGAGTATCCTGTGAGTCTTGATCATCTTAGGCAGCAGTCTTGACTCTGTTCTGAATGTAGAACTCAGACATCTGGGCCATCTATTCCTACTGGAGATTTCTCAGGTGGTCTTCCTTGACCAAATCTGATTTTTCTTAACTCAGAATGAATCCACAGCCTCTCATTTCTTATGGAAACAAAAACAAAAACTCTTCTCCAAAGTAACATACATTTTGACTTCAATTTTGAAGTCAAGATATTTTCAAAATACCTATCTTGGATTAATTCAGCAGCATTTACAAGCAAATATCTTTTAGCAGTTGTTTCTCCTTCCTCAGCATTCAAACAATTCAAAGAGAGCATAATAACATACAGTATCAAGAGTCTCTGTGTATTTTTCATCTTTACATGGCTTTATTTTAACCTCTATTTCTTTTACTTTTACATTTACTTTTTGGCTTTTTGAGACAGGTTCTCTGTGTATCTTTGGCTGTCCTGGAACTCCCTCTGTAGACCAGGCTGTCCTTGAACTCACAGAGATCCACTTGCCTCTGCCTCCCAAGTGCTGGGATTAAAGGTGTGTGCTACCACACCTTGAACTCAGAGGTACATCTGCCTCTATCTCCCAAGTGTTGGGATTAAAGGTGTGTACCACCACATCCAACTACTCTTTCATTTTTATTTTAAGGAGTTTAACCTTTTTCTTTACTCTCCCAAGCTTGCATATATTTTTAACACACTGTAAATCATTTAGAGGTTTTCTTCGTCTTTGAATCTCTCTTTACTATCTCTCTCTCTCTCTCTCTCTCTCTCTCTCTCTCTCTTTTGACCACGAGTCTTTAATTTGCTAAGTAGTATGAGTAGGATTAAAGCCATTGCTTTGACAGCTGAATCTAGTCCATTTCTTAGCTTTCTGAAATTCCAGGCTCATATCAGAGGTACCAGCAGGAGCCATGTTTATTGCTACCACTCGATGACATTTCTAGGTCCTTGCCAATAAGCAAGCTGCAACACTGTGTCCACAAACAACACTCAAATGCTCTCTCTGCAGCCAGACCTTCGCCTCAAAGAGTCAGAATTTGAACTGACAGGACGGCCCAGACCCTCACATTTTAAAACAGCATGGCCTTTTTCCTGATATGACTGAAAACCAAAAAGCATGTGGTCAGCTTTTCATCAACACCATTTACGTGTTTTGTGGCAGAACCTCTTAAAAGAGCTGCAAAGTTTTGCAGCTAATGCTGAGTCAGGAAGCCTCTCTTAAATGAGAGCACTTGCCTCTAGCGAGCAGAGCCCATCTGAGAAAACACTGCTACCAATAAGCCATGCTTAACTTTATTTTTTTCTGTCTAGAATTACTTCCCAAGCTCTGTCAGGCTTTATGTGGATACAGTTGTCCACATGGATGCCATTTGTTACATGTAGACTTCTGCATGATTCTTTGGGACCTAGCAACTTTGGGAACGGGGCAGGACAGAAACTCTGACAACAGACTTCTATTAGCAAATGACCTCCAGGATGTCTCCAACAATTACTGCCTCCCTTCACATCCGTGATGGAGTCTGCTGATCTTGCCACTCCATTACTGCCAATGAAAATGCTACAATTGTTATTTTCATTTTCTTTTTTTTTTACTTAAAGACTATAAGAAGAAATAAGGAAACCAAAAGCTTTTCAAATGTTTATAGCCCATTTCAATAGACTCTGAGGATTATCCATCTTTTGCCTTTCATTTGTGGATATTAATATTTCCATTGTGCTTTTATGTACAAATTGTTTGAATGTTCATGGTAATCCTCCCATGGCATGTGTTTGCTTCCCCTTTTTAATGAAATTTACCTTTGATCACAGTATTTTATCATATACATATTTTATGAATTATTCTAACACATTTTCTTTTGCTATTTCATTTAACTTTTATTAACACGATATGTTGTGCTTCCTGAAAACCAAACAAATATTAATTTCAGCTTTAGGATTTTTCTGTGAATTTTTGTTCAAAATCTACTTTCAATTTGATATTCACAAGGATTTAATTTGGTGGCATGATAGGTGAACTTTCCTGATGAGCAATTTCCCAAGCACATTTCTGAAGCAGTTCACACTCTCACCATTGATGTGGGACGCTCACTTATCAGTTATTAACTTTTCTGTACGCTAGGCCTGTTTCTCAGGCTTCACATTCCGAGCTATTGATCTGTTTATCTCATCTCTCAGAGTGTCTTCAGAGTCATAAATGCCATCAGGACTGAAACGAGTTTTATTAGTTTGTAAGTCGTCTCGCCAGCACTTTTCTTTATCAAAAATTTCTTAACTGTTTTTGTTTCTATATGCAACAGATTAGGAGTAAACAGAAGGGGGCCCAAGTATCAACACTCAGAGGAGAAGAGAGGAGACAGCTTGAATACTAAAGAATTTGTAATAATCTATAGCACACTGAGCTCTGGCTGGCGACTTTCAACCTACTTCCAATCACCGCTGAGCTAAGCTGGATCAGTTCTAATTCTGAGGCTGTTAAGCATTACCCTCATGCTCTGATTTGTAGCTGAAGCTCAAAGCTGTCTTTCATCTCTGCCACTTTCCTCTGTGCATGCAAAAGAGAAGATTGCTCCAGAGATTCGACAACTCACCCAAGGGCAAAGAAATGCTTTGTGCAAGTTGCAGCCTCTGTGCAAATCTTACAGTTAGAGCTGAACTCAAGATAGAGGGTTCTGCCCCCAACACACATATCTTTTCTTCTAATCTTACACAGTGATATAGGTAACACTGAAAATTACCATAGAAGTCAGTCTAGAAGCCAGTGACTTCAGGAGAGCAAAGCCCGAAAAAGTGCTGGAATTAAAGAATGACTGACTAGGGCCAGAATTCTGAAGTGTTCAATGACAATCAAACCATGACTCTCACTTTCAGTGTTTCTCATTATGCAGCATGGGACTCTTAGACCTTCAGACGTGTGCTATTCAAAAGCAAACAAGATATTTGTTCATATGACAAACATCTATAATGTCTGTTATTTTTCTGTCAGTTTAGCAGCTGTCCCCAAATTTACTGATATTTTTCCTACTATCTGTGGTCCCATATCCCTGCAGTCAGCACATCGCCAGCCTGGTAGAATTTCCGATCCTGCAGGCACTGGCTCTGCCACTGCCACAAAATGTAGTTTTTAACTAGGTTTCTATCATTCTATGTACCAATAAAAACACAGCAGTGAGATGTTGAGGTGAAAACTTGCTAGATCAGAGAGACTGAGAAGCAACCAACTGACCTTCCTTTTGGGCTAGAGACCCACCAGCCTGAGAGTGTCTCTCCAGCTGTCTCAAACCAAAAAGAAAATGAAAATCCAAGTCCCTCCTTACTCCTTCCTGTGTGTCTCTCTATCCATCTTCCTAGCTCTTTTGTACTCTCTATGGCTAATTCCTGTCGACGAGCTCCTGGCTCAGATGGATCTGATCAAAGGCTGACTTTATTAACACAGTCTCAGATTTCACAGTTCAATCAAATATCCTGCAACAAATGTCCACAAACAAAAAATGACAGTTCCAGATGAATCAGGATGTGGGCAAGTAGCTAACAGTTTCTTCAAATGGAGCTGTTGCTAACAGTCTACTCAGGTGAGTCAAGCAGCTGAACTTGGCTGTCCATAAGGGCATTCAGAAACAGCTGTTACTGCACTAGAATACTAGCAAGCTGAAAGTGGTCTTGGAATAGAGGGCGGTCTGAAGGACTCTGGGAAGGGAAGTAACTTTATTAAAAAGTTCTGTTAGCACAATAACGATTAGAAGGTGGGCATGCACATTCTGATGCCAGCACTTGAGAGACTGAAGCAGGGAGATCTCTGAGTTTGAAGGGCAGCTTGGTCTACAGAGTGAGTTACAACACAACCAGGGCTACACAGAGAAACGTAGTCTTTGAAAAGAAAGGAAGGAAGGAAGGAAGGAAGGAAGGAAGGAAGGAAGGAAGGATGATTAGAAGCAGCAAGATCAGAATGTGAGATGGCAAAAGAACGGATGGAGTCCACAAGGACAGCAATTCTGATTCTCTATAGATCTAAGACTGATGTAGGAGGGTCATCTGTTATGTGTTACTTTCATTGGTTACTAAAGAAACTGCCTTGGCATTTAATAGGACAGCAGTTTAGATAGGCGGAGTAGACAGAACAGAATGCTGGGAAGAAGGAAAGTGAGGCAGATGCCATAGAACAAGTCGCCAGGTCAGACATGCTGAATCTTTCCCGGTAAGCCACAACCTCGTGGTGACATATAGATTATTAAAATGGGTTGAATCAATATGTAAGAGTTAGCCAATAAGAGGCTGGAGATAATGGGCCAGGCAGTGTTTAAAAGAATGCAGTTTCCATGTAATTATTTCAAGTAAAGCTAGCCTGGCGGCCAGGAGCCAGGAGGGACGCAGCCTGCCACTCCTTTTACGTAAGACCTTGTCAGACATCGGTTGTTCCATTACACTGAACCTCCCTGTCTACTGCACAAACCCACAGTTTTCCCCACACACTCCTACTTGGATGATATGGATCAGGCATCTACCACCTGAAGATCAAGCAACAACCAATTCTGAAGCTCAGCCATATGAAATCTATGCACTCAGTGCATACTCTGCTATTTCAGGGTATTCATATCAGTATATTGTATAGTGAATTAGAAGAGAATTAAGGTAAGTTTTCTAAAAGATCTTGTGTCTAGAAATTAACCAACAGTTATTCCTAATTTAAAATGTTTCATTAGAATAGGGTGTCTTTGTTTTTGATATTATATCTGTGGAAACACTATAGATTGCTTCCTATGTTAAGGACTAAGCCACACATTGTGCAGAGCCAATTAAATGTAAATAATTAAATAAAAAAATAAGCTCATTAGTTGTGAGGGACAGGAACTTGGTGACTCACTTTCTTCTCCTTCACAGCTACAGACATTCACTCTGTTGTGAGTCAGTGGCCTCTTGCTGGCATTACACATACTTCTCTTGTGGCCATCTCTGTGCACCTCACTCTTCCATCCTCTATTTTAATGTCACATTTGTTATTTTTTTATTTTTGAGGTTATAATTACATCATTTTTCCTTCTGTTTCCTCCTTCCAGCCACTGCCACCTTGTTAACTCATGGCCTCTTTCTTCCTTAATTATTATACATGCATATGTGCATAGGGTCATACATATATATATATTTCTAAATATAATCCTCTCTGTCTGTATAACCTTATTTGCATGTAACGTTTTCAGGCCTGACCACTTGGTAATGGATAGCCAATTGGTGAGCTCTTCCTTGGGGAAGTCTATTTCTCTCACTCTCAGTATTCCTTGCTTTCCTATAATCCTTTATGTAGGATTGAAGCCTCATAATCTTTCCCGTGTCTGCTTTGGCCTGTGCAGGGTTAGCCTTGTTCAGTTCCTCTTCAGGCAGTTGTATATGTGGGATTTGTGAGAGTAGCTTCTGAAATCACTAGAAAAAATCCCCTCATCCTGGGACTCATAAACTATTTCTACCCCATCTTTTTACAATGTTCCATTGAACCGTAACAGGCAGAGACCTTTACCGAAAACCACAGCCAATCAAAGTGCAGAGCTATGGAGTCCAGTCCCAGTGAACTCATCTACTAAACAACTCCAGCACCTGGGGCACTGGGAACATGGTGGAAGAGGGGGTGCAAAGATTAACACATAATTTTTACCTTAGGCCTCTTATTGTGAATACTTTTTTTTCTATGTTTCTAAAACCAAGTGTGTTACCTGTATGACAAATTTTTCTACACAATAAAAATCCTTCCAAGGACGATAAAATGCCTAGAGTAATACAGCACAGTGTAGTGTTAGGTTTTCACTTGTTCTCCAAAGGATTTGCAATTTTCAATTCTGTGTTTGAACAGTGAGGTATTGATCCTTTCAACTTCCTCAGAGTAGTAACAATCTGCATTTTTAATAAATGTGCACTTAGACGACAGCAACCTACACATCTGGGAGCTGCTCACAGATTATGGCTTTGTTTGCCTTTATCTGTGTTATTTGAACCCCACCCTTTCCCTGGCCCCTGCACTGGGCCTTCTTGCTCTCACCAGTGCATATTCCTCCTAACGCTACTTGCTAACCTCAGGGTCATTTCCAGTTCCCATCTTTTCTGCAACAGTTTTAAATCACGAGGCTTTTCCTAATTTTCTTGCTCTTCCCTCAGCATCCTGATAAACTCTTCAATGTAAAACTGTCTGGGTTCCCTCCTGCACACGCCCCTGCCTAGTGGCACCCTGCACATGCATCTCCATCAAAAGCAGCCTACTTTCTGCCTATCTGCTTCTCCAGAAGCTGACTGGCTCTGCCACAGAGGCTCCATTCTTCATTCTCTGAGTACACTGTTGACTTTGCATATCAAAGAACTGGGTGATGAAGTGCGCGATCGTTTTATTGTGAGGATGGCTTCTGATTATGTTCTGTCCACACATCATTAGTCTTGATATTAGAATGACTAGAAAGAGCCATTTGCAAGATAAATAGATGTCCCTACCTAAGGCACTGCAAGATAAAGTCATGCATATTCATAAGAAAAACTGGCTGCTCCCAAATATTTAGCCGACTTTCTTAACTCTCCCAGAAGCCCAGAGAATAAGACCAAGTGATGGATCACTAGATGTCTTGGGATCAAAGACAGATCTTTGGCTTCCATACAACCTGAGAATGAGGCTTGCTTTCATCAACACCTTCCAAGTATTAGCACTTGTTAATAGCCGCTGAGAAAGCAAAACCATAGGATGCTTACAGCTCTTTTTCATAGGCAGCACAGTCACTGGCTCAAGCAAGGTGCTGACTGTGCAGGGTCCTCAACCCCAAGATAGCTTGTCTCAACCAACGCTGTTTCCTGAAGTTGGAGAAAAGCATTATATGACTTCTTTTCCATATAGGAGGGATTTGAAGATCATACTCAAATATGTCACTGAGGTGAAAAAATTCTCTTCTGGTGCAAGAAGCACTGTTAGTTTTGCCTGCAAGTGGTACAGTCTTGGGGACCTAATTGGGTTAATTTTCTCTGTCAGTGAAAGAATTAAAAGGCAGGAAAATTCTCAAGTGCAACAGGTACATCCGAGAAATCCCAGATACCACAGATAACAGCAGACAGAATCAGCAGCTGAAGAAAGGTGTTTATTGGGAGTAAGGAAATGCATGCATACAGTAGACACACAGAGACAAAGACCCTCTGCAAAGCAGAGTGGGGAGACTCTGAAAGAAAAAAATTCAGTCTCTCAGGGCTTGGGATTTTAAAGTTTCTGAAGTTTTCCTCCATTAGTTTAGGGTTGGTCAGTTTGAAGAAAGATAGGATAAGTGATTGGCCCACAATTGGCGTGCAACATGCCCTGATCCCACTTTGAACTTGTTGAGACAGTGCGTCAGTGGGTCTGCTGGAGGGAGCCAAAAACCTACAGAACCGCTGGGCAGTGGTGGCACACGCCTTTAATAGGAGCACTGGGAAGGCGGAGGCAGGTGAATCTCTGTGAGTCTACAAGAGCTAGTTCCAGGACAGGTTCCAAAGATACAGAGAAACCCTGTCTTGATAAACAACAAAACAAAACAAAACAACAACAACAACAACAACAAAACAAACCCCCCCAAAAAAACTTATAGGACCTTTTTGATGATAGATAGATAGATAGATAGATAGATAGATAGATAGATAGATAGATAGATAGATAGATGATAGCAAACTTCAAGCTAGGAGGGTGAGGAAGAAGAAGGCCATCTTTGAAACTTACCACATTTATTATGATAACCCGACTTGCCAAAAGTAAGACCACTACCACAGTTTAAAGTCAAATTTGAAGCTAGTTTTAATTAAATGCTGGACAGGTCAATGGACTCTCTCTGGTCAGGTCCATCTCTGGCTTTCCAGAAAGTGGACCAGAGTCACAGTTTGCATGGGATTAAAAGGGCAGAATCCACAATTCACTGTATTTCCCATCAGGTCCAATCAGGAACAAACATACACCCTGACGGACTTCCTGCCTACATACCTCTTGCCCACATCCAGTATAGCTGGGTCAAACAAACTTGTTCAGAGGAGTAAAAACGCGTAGCTTATTAT
This sequence comes from Myodes glareolus, assembly GCF_982192425.1. Classification (NCBI taxonomy): domain Eukaryota; kingdom Metazoa; phylum Chordata; class Mammalia; order Rodentia; family Cricetidae; genus Myodes; species Myodes glareolus. Next base: position 80,098,084 of record NC_142033.1, on the reverse strand, counting down.
CTTCCATAAACAATAGCCTCCAACATTTCAGGAAGTATCTGTGCTTGGGTAAGGCGCTTACAGGTTACAGGTATTTTTGTTTCATGGATCTCTTAGGCCTAGTAATTAAAGCTTAAAGCATAACTTTGACATTCACAGTTCCTATCACGGCCCTTTTTTCTATCTGTCTGCCTGCCAGGGAATCTGCCTAACTCCTTCTCTCTCAAAAGGGTCTTACTGGCAATGAATTTCCTTAAGTAGATGTCACCCCTAATAGATTACCACCTCTGTTACCACCTCTTCTTTGCCATCAGAGTCTGCAGTAGATGGCTCACCTTTGCGTTCTTACTTCACATTCTGGTTTTTAAGACTGTCCATTCCTAACTATTTCAGTCAAGATATTACCATACAAAGGAGGCAGCAACAACTTTTGCTAACTTTAAAATTTGCTGATGTTTTGCAATTGGAAGTGACATTTGTGTTTATATTGCCTCTGTCAACTATCTCTGTGGATTATTTGCAGATTAAAAGGTTAGCTTGTAAGGAGGGTCTCAGATTTTTGGGCTACATGTATTCAGTTATCTCTGAATTAATCAATATTATGAATAACGTACTGGTAAGCAGAATTTCCTTTTCCCACCTCAGAATGTTATTTCAATAAAATCTTTACCAGATGAACCAGATGACAGCTATTCCGTCGTGAGCGTTCCTGCTTCTAGAACCAAAAATCACTGTATTTCTTCTCATTATAAACCCATAAGTGTGTTATTAAATTACAGTAATATGAAAGCCACCAAAACATTCCCCATGCTGTAACCCCTCAACTAAGTTCCCATCATCTGCAGCCTGAATTGCTGGAACATTTCGACTCACAGCATCAGCCATGAGTGTCTGCTTCCATAGCATGTGGCACACTATAGACATTTCATATTGCAAGTCTGATTAACTTATTCCTTTGCCTGCTATTCTTATTTGCTACAGATAAATTCACATCAGCACACCTAGCATGGAAGACTGTGTCAGGACCAGAGACTGTCAACTCTTGAAGTCTTACCCCTAGACTAAATCCCTGGGTGGAAGCAGCAGTATTGGAATCAGGAGCACAGCCAGTACTGAGTAGCAGGTGAGATCAGGTGTGGGTCCTCGGGAAATCCTTACCAGATTGATGGGAAGGGGACAAGAATCATAACTTTGGTAGTTTCTTCACTAACATCTTTCATGTTTCAGAGAAGGCAGCAAATTGCCAGCTTGGTTTCAAATTACATTCTTAGCACCTTCCGTGTGTGTCCCAGATAACTCTCTATATGCTTATCCTTGGAAGGAGAAGGTAAAGAAGGGGGATGCATCTCTGATGGCTTTCCATGTCTGATATTGCAGAAGTGATCTGTTTTTCCTTGGTCTCTCATGTTGATCCCCTTTCTTGCCTCTTTTTTGATAGTAGGATCTTGGATCATCTCACAAAGTTTCACTCTCTTAGCCTTGATTCTATTATGGAGGTAGCAAAGCTGAGTATTTGGGTTCTCAGCCTTCCCTGCAGTCCCCAGAGTCAGGCAATATAATTATGGCTGGCATAGTATCAGGAGACTGCCCTTTCCTTCTCTTCCTCTTCTTCCTGCCTTAGTTCCAGATGTGGTGCTGGAACTTCAGCAGGAAGACTCAGACAGGTTTCTACCCAACATTGTTAACACAGTGGAAAAGGACAGACCACTGTGTATGCTCAATAGGCCCTACCCAACTGTGACAGGCTACTAGCCAAGAGTTAATACAGTATACAGAACAGACCACTGTGGATGCTCAACAGGCCCTGCCTGACTGTCACCACATCCCTGTACATGAAGACAGTGGTGCCCAGTGTCATATGGCACTCACCAGTGGCAGAATCTGAAGTTCATACCTCTATTACTTAACTTCTGATACTGCTTTCCTCACCAGCAGCAGTATGGTGACATGATTCTCAATTTATAGACAGCTTACAGCATGGAAAAACTGAATGACAGTCTGGTGCCCTTTGGAGCTAACTATAAATGCTCCTGTGTGAAACAAAAGAGATCATTGTCCAGACACAATGAACAAACAAGATGACTTTTCTTCCTTCTTTTGGAGAAAAAGAGGCACACAAGAGGCTCTAAGAATTGCGTAAGGCATGAGTCTTGTTATCGTCTGGCTCCCTTAACCTATTCCTATACCACACAGGTCTTCTCAATAACAAAGGATCCTTTCCAACTTTACACTAAAGACTTAGCTGAGATAGTGGAGGGGACGTTGAACCCTTAAAATCAGTGTACTAATGGGAACTTTTCCCTCTATCTTTCATGATTCTTTTGTGTTCATCTATGGGATGTTCAGGAAGGATGGGCTGTTCCCCTAATAGATATTCGCCTACCTTTAAAGTTCATTAATACTTTATCAAATGTACAAGACAGTGTTACCTTCTTTGACACATCTGCTTCTGAAAGCAGTGGTTAGCTTGTTTTTTGTTTTGTCCTTATGGTAACTGCCACAAGAATCAAGACATTCCAAAGAGCCGTTTGTGTGTCACGTATCACAGTAATAAAGCAATGGACCCCGCAAACTTGGAAATTCCCCCAGAAATCTCATGCTGGGACAAAAGAAAGCCTAAAGCCTGGGCCAGGAAGATGAAAAAATTTTCTCTCCAGAAAACATACAAGTTGTTTATCTACCTTTTCCAAAAGAGAGCAGGGGGGTCAGATGTGAGCTGGCCCAACCACATTGTGGCTTTGAGCACCTTAGACATGCATACCTCTGGCCCTCTACTTCTGCCTTCATGTCACTTCAGGACACCAAAGACAGACTTGACGTGTGTGTAGAATTGAATAAATCTCCCTATTATGCTTTTTTGCTCTTAATTCACCTATATTAATTGGCTTATTGGGGACAGGTAGCTAAATCTGTCTTGTTGGGGTAGAGGCTTTGCCTCTCAGTCTGGTAATACAAGTCCCCCAAACCATTTTTTCCACATTTTCAGGACATTTCTCTCACATTTATGACAGGTAATTTTCTATATGTTTTATTTTGTTTTATCTTTCAACACCTAAAATATGTTATAGCACTCTCTCCCTGGTTACATGCTTTCTGATGAGTAATGTGTATAATTTTTATTCTTGTTCCTCTATAGCTATCATATTTGATTACTCTCTATTTTCAAGAGTCATTTATTTTTCAGAAGTTTAAACAAGAGGTGAAGTGTGTGTATGTATGACTTATATTAGTGTGTGTGTGTGTGTGTGTGTGTGTGTTTATGACTTATATGTATGTGGGGGTGTGTTATGGTGTGTGACATATGTCCAAAACTTTTCCTTTATCTTTTCTTATTTCTTTCGTTTTTCCTAACACTTTGGCCTTCGTTACACTTTCTCTGGAAAACTATATGCTTGCTTGTCTGTGGGAGATTTTTTTTTCTATGAATGATTGCTAGACTGCCAAGGCTAGTATTCCATAAATCTCCCCTACATTGTAGAACTTTCATGCAAATTTTTTTATCTCCCCATGTTCGTAAAATTTTTTGTTTATTATGCAAAGGTCCTGTTATGTTCCTCAAACCTGATCGTATCAGAACCCCTTGTTGTGTTTTAAAAACAGCCAATCACAAAAAGATCAGACCTCCACCAATGGGGAAAAGAGACAGTCATGACTTGGGTTAAAATAAAAATCAAATGAACTACGGGCACTAGTGTGGCTGCTAACCTGGTTCAGGTGATGACAACCCCTTTTTAAAAAAAGAAGCTGTCCCACAAAGTTACTTTTGCTTTGTTCATATGTTTCTTTGTGCAACACAAATCGATCTATTTCCAACATCTGCCGTGTGGCTACTTACAAAACAGCCAGGCCTCTCTTCCGAAATCTACAGTTTACCTGATTTATTGCTCTTCATGGGAATGCTAATAAAAAAACATCCTCAATTTTCTTTTTCAGTCCATTTCCTTCAAGTTCCTAAGTTTGGGAAGTAGCTGCTTGTGTTAGTTTTTATGTATTACATCCTGAGAGACACAATAGCCCTGACAGGGACTTAGGCTCCAGTGGTAAAGAGACCCACTCTTGCACAGAGCTGTCTCCTAGCTATAGGCAGAAGCCAAAGAGAACATGAACAAGCTAGGCAGTGGTGCCCATGACATTGTCCACAGGAAAGCTGATGGGTTAGATAAAGATAGTGGTGTCCACGTGGCTGCACCATGGCCTCAGTACGTCAAGCCCCTGATTGTGAAGGACTCTCTAGATATACCTGTGTTGCTAGCGTCTGCTCACCCATTCCCACTATTCCTATATTATTATTAGTTATTATAAATATTATTAGTTAGTATTATCATTATTAGTGCATAATAAGCTTTAAAAAAACAGCTTCTTGGGAGAACAAACTTATTTTATTGAGATAAAAGAAATAAACCCAGGGATGCTCAAAGTGTGAGTTAAACTTGTGGTCTTTAGTTCTGGAAAAGAGAGAAAAAAATAAGCAATAGTTTCAAACCTTGGATAGGGAAAAATTAAGTTAAAAAGAATGTAGGAACTCAAACTAGCAATTCAGATCCTCCTTCGGCTATGCTCAGACTTTCCCATGGGTTGGGATAATGGAAAAGAGGCTCACACTCATCTTATTTCTTTGACAGCCTGGTGGATGAGAAGAACACACACTTCTCTACTCCTCTCCACTTCAGAGTCCCTGGTAATTTTCACTTGTGATGTCCCCCCTGGATTTCACACTATGATGCAGTCCCAAGAATTGACATAATGTAGACCCTGAGATTCCAAAAAGAAAATGAAGCTAATGTTTTACTTTTAACATCATCGAGAACAAAAATGACCCAAGTAATAGGGAAAATGGGACGGACAAAGGATGTTTAAACTATAATTTCATGTGATACCTAGATGTGCTTCATAGGAATTGGGGAAGGGGTCTTAATTGCTTTATGGTTCAAGCTTTTGTGACTCTCTATCAGCTTATGGGTTCATGCAAAGAACAAATAAAAGAAGAAAGCTCCACTCTCCTATATAACCACTCTTGATGTCCAGACTTCACTTTTTGAACAGAATACAATAGATAACAGGATTCAGGTTATATACCCTCTCCCTGTCTGCAGTGTTCCATCACAACCCTGTGCTCTCTGGATCATCCACACTATTATAAAGAAGGAAACTACATCCTATGGGGCAAAAAAGGATAACTTCCTGTCACTCCTTGTAACAGGAGAGCCATTTGTTGACTCGATTTTCTGTCCTGCCTGGTTCCCGCAATCGTTAAGTTCCAAAGAAATCACACAGAAGTCTACATTAACTATAAACTGATTGGTCCAGTATATCAGGCTTCTTATTAACTCTTATAACATATATTATAGCCCATTATTCTTATCTGTGTTAGCCACGTGGCTCGGTGCCTTATTCAGCAAGGCAGTCACATCTTACTTCTTCTGTGGCTAGGTCAAGACTGCACAATCTGCTTCCTTCTTCCCAGAATTCTCCTGTTCTCATTGACCCACCTGTACTTCCTGTCTGGTTGTCCTGCCTATACTTCCTGCCTGGCTGCTGACCAATCAGCATTTTATTAAAATATAATTGACAGAATACGGACCATTGTCCCACACCAACTCCTCTAAAGAAAATGCCTAGACTCTCAAGGAATACTAGAGTCTATGTTCTCTTTTTAATCACAGACCCTCAGCAGTACAAGAGACAGCTGGGAAACTTCGCTGGGGCCCCATCCTGACTTACCTGTGACTTTCAGACCTTACCTTTAATATGAAACCTTGCATGAAACGGTGTGTGAGAACAGTCATTCAGACAACATCATTAGCCAACTGGAAAGGATACTCAGAGCATCACTGAGCAACTGTTGCTCACTAAGGATTGAGTCTGTTTCCTACATTGATTTCACTTACATTATGGGAACTTATAAAATCCCTAATTCTTGATTTCCATGATTAAAGAGGTTCTTACTTTTCCAATCCTGTGGCAGTTTGAATGAAAATGGCCCCCAAAGGAAATGTCACTATTAGGAAGTGTAGTCTTGCTGGTGGAAGTGTGTCATTGTGAGGGCAGCCTTTGTGGTCTCTTTCGCTCACATTTCCCTCAGTAGACTTTCTGTTGCCTGCAAGATGTAGGACTATCAGCAGTTCCTCCAGCACCACATCTGCCTGCAAGCTGCCATGCTCTCCACCATAATGATAATGGATTGAACCTCTGAAAGTATAAATGAATCATCCCAATGAAATGTTTCCTTTATAAGAGTTGCTGTGGTCATGGTGTCTCTTCACAGCAATAAAAACCCTAACAATGACAGACCCTTTACCCATTGGGTAAGTTCTTTTCTTTATGCTGGGCAAATTGTTCTGTTTTTCTTTTACCTTTCCAGAGACTATTAGACTTTATTAACCTGGATAACTGTGTTAGCCCAAGAAGTATTAATAACACAGCTACCTCTTGTCCCATGGATTTGGCTGTTGGACACTGCCTGTTTGGTTTTAAAGACAGCGTTCTGAAAGAAGGAACCAATCCCAGATATGAACATTTTCCAGGACTAAACAGGAAGACAGGCAACAAAGAAAAGAAGATCTTTAGAGGACACTGGGTATCAACCTTATTCCCTCCAAAGACAAATAAGGTTAACAGTTTTTCACCTTATTGCTGTTCTTGTGTCATATGTGTTTATCATGTGTTCATGTTTGTTTATAGTGCATTCTACATTAAGACTGCATGGAGAAAAAACAAGTCTGTCTCTACTGTTCTCTTAAAAGTGGAATAATGAAGCTCATGCCTGCCTCAAGACATTTGTCTCTATATATCTTGTTGTCTGTCAAAATAATTTATTTCTATCATTTTTGGTTTGCTTAATTAAAACATACATGTAGTGTATGTGAATGAGTGTTCAGTGATATATGAAAAAGCTGCATAAACATATGTAGTGGCTTATAAACTTAGACATTCTTAATTTCTGTGTATGTGCGCGTATGCAAGCACACGTTTGTGTGTGAAGGTTTACATCAACTTTCTTCTTAACAGCTCAGACCTGTAATCAAACAAATGTGCTAACCAGTACCAGATTCTTAACACTCACAGTTCATCATTCACAGCAATAAAAAGGCTGGATTTATGTTGCACCTAGCTGTGTAACCACTTCAAAAACATTATGACAATATGATCTAAACTTGGCATGATGCCACATGCCCTTCTGGCCCTCAAAAGGCAAAAATGGACACCAGGTTCATCTACAAAGAACTTCTGTCTAGCCAATACAAACAAGCAAATAAAAAATAAACAAATCCAGACTCAAAAGCATTGTTTATATGATGCATATAGAATCCCCTCACCACATTAAAAAAAACAAAATACTAAGTGTGCAGAACAAAGAAAGACTGTTAAAATCGTCAAGAAAAAAAATACCAAGTAACATATAAAGGCACCTATTAAAATCACACTTGACTTCTCAATAAAGACTCTAAAAGCCAGAAAGACCAAGATAGATGTTCTACAAACTCTAAAAGGCAACAGATGCCCACCTAGACTACTAAACCTAGCAAAATTTTCAATCACAGTAGATGTAGAAAATAAAACATTCCACGAAAAAAAAATTTAAGCAGTATTTATCTACAAACCAAGCCATACAGAAGGCAATAGAAGGCAATTTTCAACCAGAAGAGTTTAACCATGCCCACTTAAACACAAGAAATAAATAATCCCAGACCAACAAATCAAAAGAAGGGAGTAACATCCACCCTCTCGTGCCTCCACATGCACACACGACAGCAGTAAAATAACAAGAATCAGCAAACACTGCTCATTGATAACTCTCAGTGCCAATAGTGTCACCTCCCCAACAAAAAGGCACTGTCTAACAAAATAGATGAGACAACAGATCTGTCTGGCTATGCATCCAAAAAACCCCACACTTTAACATCAAAGAAAGACCTTCCCTTTGGGTTAAAGGATGGAAAAATATATTCCAAGAGAAGTCGATGCAGCATTTTACTATCTGGCAAAAATAGACTTCAGACCAAAACTAATCAGAAGAGATGGGGAAGGACATTATAAATACTTCAAAGGAAGAAAAAAACCCACCAAGAGAACTTTACAATTCTTAAGATCTATCCACCAAACACAAGGGCACCAGCTCATAAATGGATCACTGCTGTAGATTAAATGACGTATTTACCATTGCACACTGATAGTGGGTGACTTTAATACCAAACTCTTGCCAATATACAGGTCATGAAGACAAATCTACACAGAGGAATGCCGAAGCTAGCTGACATCATAAACCAAAAGGACCTAACAGATATTTTCAGAACATTTTAACCAAACATAAAAGAATATACATTCTTCTCAGAACCTCATGAAACTTATTCCAAAACTGACCACATACTCAGATACAAAGCAGGTCTCAACAGATAAAATAAAATGAAATAACACCCTGCATCCTGTCTGACCACCAGATATTTAAGCTGAATACTAACAATAACAGAAAATTTAAAAACTCAAGAAAACTGAACAGTTCACTACTAGATGAAAAATGGGTAAAGACAGAAATAAATGAAAAATTAAAGCTTTCTAGAGTTGGATGAAAAGTCATACCCAGGCTGCCCAAGCTTAGGATTCACAGTGAAGGCTCTTCAGAAGGGAACTTCTGTTCTCTTGTCAAACTCTGATATGATGGGTTTTGTTTTATCCTTTTTTTTTTTTTTTTTGGTTTTTAGAGTCTGAATTTCTCTGTAGCTTTGTAGACCAGGCTGGCCTTGAATTTGGAGAGATCCGCCGGCCTCTGCCTCCCAAGTGCTGGAACTAAAGGTATGAGCCACTACTGCCCAGCAGTTTTTGTTTTGTCTTATTGTATTTTATTTTGTTATATTTTGCTATTATCCCTTAGAAGCCTTATTTTTTTCTAATGAGAAACAGAAATGGAGTGGATCGGGGGAGCAGAAGTGGGGGAGGAACTAGGAGAAGAAGGGGAGACGGGGACTGTAATCAGGATACATAATATGAGAAAAACGTCTACGTTCTATAAAAGGATTAAACATGTCTTTATTTTACCCACATGTCCCAGTTCTAATCATTGTTCCAGGACTTTAAACACAAGAATTTTAACAGGTGTCCATTAGGTCTGATCTGTGCTCACGGCACTGGGGTTTGCTTTTGAAGCCCTTTTTCTTGCAGGTGAAATTTGTAGTGATGAAAATCTGATAAAATCCTTTGCTTAAGAAGCCTTTCCACCATAAAAGATAAAGCTGGAAGTATTCTGAATGGATCTCTTAGTAGTTTCTACCTGTTTCAACACCTCATCCGCACTAGTGTATGTGTGTGTGAGGGGTGATGGTTGAGCTTTCCTGGCATCCGTGTTCTGCTATGTAAGGATCTGGTTGGTCCTTTGAAGGAACGTTTATGAGAGGGTGGGGACCTCCCTATTCCTGCAGCCATTGGGAGTTTTACCTCTTGTATCTGCCCATTCTCATCACTGGACTGTTTCTGCTCACTCATATGTTATCCAGTGATCAGTGCCTGGAGCAAATGTCAATGTAGAAGTCTTGTCTACTGATGTCAGGATGTTATGTAACTAGGAAAATAAGTTTTGTAATGGGTTTGAGAAATCATTCATTTTCCGGACTTTTGTTATTAGAAAAGGGAAAATGAGTTTCTGGTTTGTTACATATCCAGCTGCCACTAGGTATCTCTATGTCCATAGTAAAAAGGTAATAAAGCTATTACTCCATTTTAAACTCGGTATCGAGGATATTATCCTGTCATAAAGTCAGTCTCACCATTAGACAATCTTTTTGACAATTCTGACTTTATACAGAGTGACTAAATTGCATAGGAACTGGGCCTATCATGCAGAGCAAGCAGATAATGGAACTGCAAGAAAGCCGGGTGTGTACATATTATTTTGCATAAGTTATAGTGGAAATCCTTACAGAGAGAAGAAATATGAAAACCCATGTGCTACCTTCCTGCTTTCCCCAGATCAATGGCAACTTAAAATAATCATCTAAAAATGAAATGAAATCCCTTCACTTTAGCACTTTCAATGTGGATAATTTGAGGCTAAGATATTAATTAGAATCTCTTTGGTTTTTTAAACATGTAATTATGATGTACAATTTCTAAATAAACTTAGAGTTTGTTGAAAGCACAGTTCACCATCATGGTAACTTACAGACTTTTGAGAGACACACACTAATAAAATATGAACATTATAAGAACACAGGTCGTCAGGGAACTACTAAACATAGGTAGACCTGTTATAGAATATTTCAGCTCAGAGGTTCCATGTTGAAACACTGAAATATTAGGACCACAATGCCTGAGAATGTCCAGTCCAGTGTCTACTCCATCCTGCTTAGGAAGACTTGTTCTTTAAGCTCTCTGAACTGTTGAAAATCAAAGTGAGCAGTATAATTAATTACCTTTCAGCAATAGAACATTTACTTATATGTCTAAGACTAAATAGTCCTAGAGCTGGAATTTGACCAGCTGTTATGTTGGTCTATAGTTAATATAAGCAAAAATCTGAAGCTGAATAACATTGAAAAAAGATAGTTTGGTTCTCAGTTACAGAAGTTGTAAGTCATGGGATTACATCAGATGATGATCTTCTTGCTTTTAGAGTCTCAAGGCAAACCAGGACAATACATGGCAAGGGACAGTAGAACGTATAAATTAGTGCTGGGCCTAATGTCTTCCTCTAGGGTGGGGTGAAAAGGCACAATACCAATGAACACAGAAGCTGGGAGTCAAGTAGAAGGCTTACAGCAGACTCAATTATTTAATAACGGGGGGAAAACTTATATACCCTCTTAGCACCCAGACTGTGTGGCAGTTGACAGGTGAAATCTTGTGCTTGGCTCACACTGCCTAGGCACTTTCAGGACTTCTGACAATGTCTGTTGCTAGGCACTCAGGAAACACTGTTTGGTAGCTCCTTATTGGCTAGGCACAGACAGGACCTTTGTCATCTCCAAGCAGACTCCAGGTTGGCTCCTTTTGTTCTGGTAGGCCCTATCTTTCTACAGTAAATATTATAGCCTTTGTATCTCTCATTTGTTTTAAATAAAATCACTCCATTATATAAAAAACTCACAAATAAAACACCACACAGCTAGCTCCAGGCAGCCACTTATGAATAAGACATTACTTTGTCCTAAAAAGGGACTCTTTCCTATGTACTTGAGATTATGATTATTGTACACTTCTGTGTCCCCAGAACCTTCTCAGCAGTAAAAGGAGTTTGGAAATGTCTGAAAGAAGTCAAATGTTAATCTCCAAAAGCCTCAGAAATAACATTCATGTACTATGGCACCTACTGGTCAATAATTTACATTGCTGTTCTTTTCTTCTCCAAATTCCTCAAGTGTTAATGATGAGTACTTCAGTTAAGCTCTTAGTAAACAAGCGCTTAATACATAGGAATTTAAGGTCATGCTCTATTATTACTTTCATCATAAAATAATGCAGGGAGAGAAATAAGTAAGACCCCTACATTTATAGGTCATGACAAGTTTCAAGGGAGTATTCCATATCGTTAAGAAAAAATTGTTAAAAAAGAGAAGCTCCGCTGGTGCAAAGAAATCCAATTAGATCATATCAAACCAAATCAAAATGCCCATCGTTTTATTAGCTACAGCTCTCCCAGGTGGCCGAGCACATGGCAGGTAGACAGGGCAGCAGGTGACACATGCAAACCCGGAACCAAGGGTTTCTCCTCTGGGAGCACACTTAAATACCCTGTGAGAGTGGTCCTGACCCTCCTCAAGGGCAGGAGGGTCAGGACCTGGCATGCTGGGATTTGGAGTCCAGACCAATACAACTCCCAGGCCCAGGGGGCTGGGATGAATGCCAGAGACAGGGGCTATGCTCCCAACTTAATACATATCACTGTCATTACCTGTGTAAGAGTTGTACATTTTGATGATTAACATGTAGGTTATGGTTGAAAGACTGATGATGAAGCAATAACTTTTTGAAGCTATCTCTTATTACCAAGAATGATATGGTAGTGGATTGACTAATTTGATCAAGGACCTATCTTCTTTAGCTCCTTTATATCACTCAACTCAGACTGACTTTACCTCTTGAATACAGAGAAGCATTATTTCTCCTGCCAGTCCTAACTTCTACCGTTGATATTTGTCTTTATGTTTGGCCATCTCTACACTGCAGACAACTGCTAATCCTGATGGAAGCCCCCAACCCTCTCAAGTTCCACCCTGCCGTCTTATGGGTAGTAGATGACTTCTTGCCCATACAATATGTTGTCTCATCATAGCTTATTCTTCTAGCCCTTGAGATGAGATCTGGACACTATAGCAATTCAAGTTTCTACTGTTCCTTTCTCTGAGCCTTTCAAGTCCTGTAGTTATGACTAAACAGTGGCCCCATATTTTATTACTCAGGAGATGGCAATTTTACCGCCTAACAGTTAGGTTCTCTTTTATGAGTGGATAACAGAAATGTGTTATACCTTATCGTGAAGAGACCACGCTTGAGAAAGAAAAAAGAAAAATATCCTATTAAAGAATAGCTAGAGTAAAATCTTGTCCTAGGAATGATTTGTAAGAACACAATAAATACAAAACACAATTAGTTTTCAGGTTACGTAGTGTTCTAAAGCTAGTCCAAGTCTGAGGGGAACTATAAAAATACTGTCACTGAGCACAAGCTTTACTGCAGAGTTACTGCTCTCCAAACCCAGTCCTGACCCAGAGTGAAATCCTGACCAATCAGAAAGAACCTCATGTGTGTAACAAAACCTATATTGTCAAGGACAGGCCTCAACAAAATCACCTCTTACCAGGGTAGGGGCGTGGGAATTGAAGGAATTTAAGTAAAGAATGCAGAGATGAAAAGAATAACAAGACAGAAACCATAAGACAGTACCAGGGGAGTATTCCAGAAATTACTGAAGTCCTGAAATCACAGGCATTTATTTTCCACAGCTTTTATACCCGATGTAAACTAAGGGAAAAAGTAACAAAAGACTTTATTAACATGATACAAAAGGTAGCTCACACAATCCACTCTGGAAGTCAAATTGTTAGCATTCTGTCATCTAGGTAGCTACACTGAACACAGCCCTTCCCTAGGTGATCTCATAGTAACAATAGAAGGAGCAGAAGTGCATTTACATATCCTGACCACCCATCAGGATGGCACTGAACTATCTTAATTTCAAAGAATCCAGGCAACCACCTCCTGAGTTAGGAGGTGCAATTATGCCTGTCAGTCTCCAAACTCTCTGACAAGGTGGAAAAGGGTGTGCATTTTTTGGCCTCCACACTAAATCTGTAAAAGAAGACAGCTCCCAAATAAAAAAAACTACAACTCTATTTCAACCAGTGTTACTTCTGTTCCTGCATGACCTGCTGGTCCCTTGTAATGTTCTCAATCATTTTTTTTACTCTGACCTGACAATTTCCCTTCTAAATTCAATTATAAAGAATTGCTTTTATCTATCTATCTATCTATCTATCTATCTATCTATCTATCTATCTATCTATCATTTAGCTAGCTAGCTAGCTATCTTGGTCAGAGCAATTCTTAAATTTCAGTTGTGTATATGTGTATCTAATTATTGCTTCATTTGCCATGCAATCAAGGGAACAAACAATTGTTTACATGAAAAGCAAAAAATCTGGGTGTAAATCTGCTGTTTAGAAATAGAGCTGAGAATGCTAAACATTAAAGTTGTTATCCCTAGCAAACTAATATAATTCCAAAATAAAAATGGAATTATTTTTATTAATAATTTAATTATTTCTTTCACATTTCTTTCATGTCCATCAACTGTATTAAAATAGTAGTTGCGTGTTCACCTCACTTTCTCCTCAAAAGTTTGCTTTCTATGCTCTAACTGATTCTTCTAATTCTTCTCTGGCATGGTAAGCTTTTGCTTTAATTTGTGTCAAGAATGCTTATAGAATTCAGATGATAGATGATAGTCATATGTCAACTATTAAAAGCTTCCTAGAATTGAACAGTGAGGGTTATTGTGCAGACATCCCATGAGGTCAGGGATGTGAAAGATACTGGTTTCAGTAGCAAAGAGGGAAAGAGAAAATTTGAAGGTACAACAGATGGACAGAGTCTAAAGTGTATAAAACAGCTTCTATCTCAAGTGAAGGGGGGCTCAACTCCAAAGCAAAGTAACTGCAACGTTTTGAAATACAGTCTAAGACAAAAGAGCCTCAGAAAGCATGCCCTGCACTTCAGTAGTTGATCATTTTAAAGGGGAGGGTGCGAGTTTTATAGACAAGGCCAATGGTTGTGTAATGGTTGTGCTGGAAGAGAAAGGGGTAGATGTCAAAGAGGGAAAGGCAGAAGCATAATCAACCGTGGATGCCAGGTGGTGGTGGGGCACACCTTTAATCCCAGCACTCAGAAGGCAAAAACAGGCAGATCTCTGTGAGTCTGAGGCCAGCCTGGTTTACAAGAACTAGTTCCAGGACAGGCTCCAAAGCTACAGAGAGACCCTGTCTCAGGAAAGGCATTCCACGTGAAGAAGGAACAAGGATTCAACATGGTACATGTAGACACAGAGAATAGCAAGTCAACCACAGGCTGGAGAGATAACTCCTGAAAGTGAATTCAGAGTAGGCAGGCTTCCTGTGCCTCAGTAAATAACCTCAAGGGAAAAAAGGAGGTGCTGTGAATTTTGAATCTGACTTTGTCATTGATCTTCACGGTGATCTGTTGGTGGAGACTTTCTGTTCCATCAACCAAAGACTGTTCGTTCTTTGGCTACCCAGACCCAAAATAATCACACAGAAACTATATAAATTGCAATGCTGTTTAGCCAATAGCTTAAGCATATTTTTATCTAGCTCTTACATCTCAAATTAACCCATTTCTATTATTTTATATTTTGCTACAAGGTTCGTGGTTTACCGGTAATGTTCCAGGGTGTCTGTCTCCTGTGGCAGCTACATGGCTTCTCTCTGACTCTGCCTACTCTCTCTATATCTATCTCTTCCCGCCTGACTAAATTCTGTTAAGCCATTGGCCAAAAGCAGCTTTGTTATTAATCAATGGCAACAAAACATATTTATAGCTATAGAGGGGAATCCCATGTCAGTGATCCATTTATACCTGAGAAAACACCAGAGCGGCCACCCCTGTTATGAACGACATCCTAAGTATTTCATGCACTCCAGCTCTCCAAAAAGCATTGGACAAAACCAGAGGAATAATAGGACAGTCATAGAGAAGGAAGATTTAGGTAATAGATGTGGACCACATACTTGAGTGGAAGCCAATGTGGGAGATATAAGTTGTGAAGGAAATAGAGGAATCTGAACAGTGGAGAGTTAAGACCTGTCCATACAATCCCAGATTTATATGGGTGTGTGAAGATGTTGGGGAGTTAGCACTCAAGGAGTAGGGACCTGGAAGGTCTTTCCTGACTGAGCAGAAGGAGAAGAGGCAAACCTGACTTGTCAAGAGTCCATCAAAGCTCCTGGGTTCTCTGAACTTTTTCCTTTAAAACTTTGCCCAAATTGGGACAGTTAGAGCCTTTCTTGACAGAGAGATATTTAATGTGATATAATAAGGTTAAGTTCTCAGGAGCACAGATAAGATCATTAAAATGGTAAAGCCAAGGATCCCTGGATAGCATCTTCAGGAGACAGATTCATAAGAAGGTAAGAAGATCCCTCTGTGTCTATAAACTTCATTTCCCTCTGTGGCTTCCATGGCTCTATGTCCCCTCCCCCTGCTGTCTCTGCCATCACTTTGTTTTCAACCTTCTTCCTACTGGTTGCTTACTGTGTTCAGCCAGAGTGTCCATTGGCAGATTTAACCTTCCCCAAAAAATCTGGTGAGTCTACCCATAACAATCTCTACCCCAAGCTCTGAGTTTCTGATTGTGTCTCTCTAGTCAGTCATGTTTATGACCTTCTTGATGTCACCAAGGAAAGTGACTGAGTGCTACACTGGAAGCTCTGTGTTCTTTCCAACAAGGGGTGGGGATGTCTGCTAGCCTCTGTACCATGAATGACTTGTGGATACATCCTAACATGAGCTGACTGTGGACACGTGGTGGTTTCTCAGAAAACTATTAATGGATCTACCATATGACATAGCCATATTGCCCCTGGGCACATTCACAAAGGACTGGAATTCTTACTATGGACACTCACACATCTGTGTTGATTGACAGCTAAGAAATGAAATCAACTTCCCTGCTTAACTCTCTGTCCTCTCTATCCAATCCCTCATTTGACGTGTTGTGAAAGTAATAGAAGTTGAGAAGCAGGAAGTACAAAATGCATCGGAACATGTGTCACCCTGGTTCACAATAACGGAGATTCCACTGCTCCCTCAAGCATTCCACAGGATAAGCCAAGGCCACCGCAAAGAAAAGTGACCTGGGACTTGACTACGAACAACTATGAACAAAATGTTTTGTGCTCTAGCCTGCCTCTCAGGGACCCATGAACTTCAGATACTAAACCACCCTGCTTCTCTTGAGCCTGGGAACCATGACTCAAAGCAAATTGTCCAGAAGACCTGAGCACCCTGGGCTGGACACAAGCAAGCTAGCATCTCACAGACTCAGACAGAGGTTGGGAAATCCAGATGTGGAGGTCTTCTTTGGCCTCTAGAACTGAGTGAAGCACTCACAGCTCCTTTGCCTGGAGGGAACAAGTGACTGCATGGTCCCCAATCATCAGACCTGCATCTTTATGCATGCTAGAAAGAAGTGGCCTAAGATTGGTGAGAAAGAAAAAGATGTGCAGGTCCACAGACCACTGAAGTTTGGAATGGCTGAGGAAGTGTGCACAGATGGAGCCCCTGAAGGGTCACACTGGCCTTTTGAGTCGGTCATTCAGCCTTCCATGGGGTAAGGAGATACAGTGTGGGCAGGAGACCAGGCTATGTCTAACTGCACTCTGGTAATAAGAACTCTTTCAGAAAAATGAACTTTCCAAAACATAATTTGGATTCTCTATGAGATGCGAAAAGGTAGAGGAAAATATAAATCTGTACAAGGAATCAATGAGTTGCAGCTGAACTCACACCTCTTCTGCTGTCAGAATCGTAAGGCTTTAGATCCTAGGTCCATTGATTGAAAGGCAGTACAAGTATTTGGCTTACTGTGTAGCAGACTCATGGGGAACATTTAACCTGAAGCACATGCGACAGTGAGTCTCAACATGGGACTGACACTTTGCTGCACATTCTGACTTTAGTACAGGTGATTTTAAAATCAACTCCACTTTAAATTCAAAACCCAGGGTTTTAATCAGATTTGACCAAAATTTACCCTTCCAGTCCCAAGAAAAGGCCATGCTTTGGGTGGACAAGTCTATTTCTCACAACAATGGATGGTAAGTGTCTGTCTGAGCCCAAACGTTGTCTCGAATACTTTGTGTTCCACAGTGGAAAGCCAGCAGCAGCTACAATGAGCACACAGGGAAGACAGCACATGTCCAATATCAGGATCTAATGGGGACGACAAGGTCCTCAAGAGTCATACTACATGTGAGGCCACCTGAATGCAAATACACGCAAGCGCATGCATGGGTACACACACACACACAGAGACACACACAGACACACAGACACACACAGACACAGACACACACACACACACATACACACACACACACACACACACTGTGATTCCTTTAAAACATCCTCATGCCAGAAGCTAGACTTGCTGTCTCCAAGGTCAGAGCAAGGCTAATTCAGCCAAAGGTTTCAGGCTTTTCACAATTAATGGCTGAGTCCTATAACATTCTAAATCACTACAGAAGAATCATATTGTCTCCATGGCCAACAGCGACCAGCAATTCCCAGTGATGTCTGTCAATCATGTTTTATGTCCACCATCCCTTCATGAGAAAAACAGTAAAAAACTCGTGTTTGAGAGACTGCAGCTCTAGCCCAGGATAACCATCGACTTTTCCAAGTCCCCGATCAGAGCGAGACAACAAAACTTGTCCACCACTGTATGATCTGCAGGTGTATGGGGACAGAGGGCTTGGCACATTTCTGGACACCAGGATCTCACAGTCAGTTATGCAGTCATTTAAATGGAAAGTCAGCTGAGGATTGGGACAAGAAAAAAACAACTGCTCCCAGGAGGTTTTGCACCTTACATGCTGGAGTGTGCATGTAGCACCATTGATTGTGATTCATCCACACTGAATGTGTTCATTCACTAGTCATACATGTATTTATCCACTAGTCATACATACATTTTCGTGCTGTATGTCTTAAGACCCAGAATACTGCAATGCCAGGCAATCACTCAACTAATAAGCCCAAATCCAATTCATGCTAAAAGATTAATGGTGCACAGTGATCAGATTGGAGAATAAAAGGTCTGGGTTTGGTTGTTTTGTAGTCAGACACCATAAGCAGTACAAGGCTTCCTGTAGGCTGAGTAACAGCAATGAACCATGATAGCTAAACAGAATCTGAGGTGATGAGGCAGAGGATGAGGCTCAGACACTTGTGCTGAGGAAGCAACACTGTCTATTGTCTTCCTCCTCTCAAGACTTAAGGTACTTTGGGAAGATGGAGTGCTGAAAAGGGAAGCATGGAGGTGTTTCCCAAGGAAGCGTTAGCAGAGAAACACCTCCTGTTACTTCCCGGAAACCAAGTGTTTCTGAGGATGCTTGACATTGTTCAGCAGAAAAAAAGGATGGACCCAGCTGTGGGGTAGCTGCAGGCCTAGGAGCCCTTTCAGTTTCTCAGAAAGAAGTGACTGAGGCCTTTGAACCCTCACAGGATGAATCTCTGCCACAGTAACAGCTAGAAGAGAGGTCTTGGCATGACACAGGCTTGTAAGGGAGACTCATAACTAATGTTAAGCATCTACCTTGCTTTAAGAGATCTTTGTACCATGGGTGAATCTAAACCAGCTATTACGGTAGGGACAATTAGTCTTCTGGCAAGAGTCCTGGATCCACAGTCTCTAGTCTCCATGATAGTGAGGTTACCAACTCTTTCAAGCCTTTTTAGCTCCTTCTGAATCTTATCATCACATCCCTGTCTCTCAGCATTGCTGGCCATTAACGAGGTAGATGAAGATTCTTCTTCATAGTCGTCTGAGTCATTAGGCTCTAACCAAGTAAAACCACTCAGTTCTGTAAATACATCTAGTAGCTCCTCTGGTGATGGGGGGGGGGAGGTATCGTCATTCTTCTAACTGGCTCAGAGGGAAGTATCTCTGCTGTTTGGGATTTAAATCCAAACTTTCCTGTATTAGCATCCATAAACAAATCTGCAGAGACTCTTTCTGTTCCATAATTGTAGTAATGTTGAATCTTTATCCCAACATCTTTCCATCTAAGGTCCTGTGCTCTGGAAAACGAGGGCACAGTTGCTCTATAAATCCCCAAAATTCCTATATCTGATGCTTCTGTACTTGGAGTCCCCTGTCCTTTAATACATCTGCAATCAACTGGATAGCCATTTAATTACTTTTTCCTTATCCCATAACTATATTTATTATTTACAAATTGTATTTCCGATTTTTTTTCCTGCTTTTCTCTTTGCTTTTTTAAATTCTACTACTTATTTCTGAGCACTCATTACTCACCTATCCACCTGCAGTGCAGTTTTTTTGTGGGTTCCTCATGAGTTCCTCTGTATACCTGATACTCTTCTGTGTTTTTCAGGGTTCTTCAGTCAGCCCATCATTGCAGTGCCATTATTTTGGGGATCATCCCCAACAAAACAAACTTCTTAGCAGTGTAGAGGCATGGGAAAAATAAAGACACAATTCACATGACAGTATCAAAAAGAAGTTTCAGGAATTATTCAGATCTCAAAATCACTGTGTTTATTTTTCAAACAGCTTTTATACCAATGTAAACTGGGGGAGAAGGCAACAAAAAGCTTCATTAACATTCTGTTGCCTAGGTAGATGAGATGACTCAAGTCATGTTTCACTTGTGTCCACTTGGTCACATCGGCTGAAAACACCTCTTCCCCAGGTGACCTCAGAGTTAACAATGATGGGGCAGAACTACATTAGTAGATCCTGGCAGTCCAGACACAACTTCACAGCTTCATTCAATGTCCTCTCTGGGCAAATTTCATATCCCGTTTCCTCTATCCTTAACTTCAGAATCACATGACCAAAGCTGCCTAGTTCTGAAACTTCCTGGTGTTGAAACATAAGCCCCTTGTTCAATGACATCTTTACCATCTTTCTGTCCTTCACTGCCTAATCTTGGCTTTCCTGAAACTTGCTCTGTAGATCAGGCTGGCCTCAAAGTCAGAGATCCACCATGCCTTGGAGAACTCAAGATGTTAGAAATGTCAGAGTCATAGGATACCTGCCAAGGAGAGCATCTAACGTGGAGTGGAACCAGCCAGAGAAATAAGTGTGTTGCAGTCTGCAAAGCTGAATGGAGCTGGAGATCTGAAGAACATTTTGACATCAGACATGAGGATGTAGTTTGGAGTTTTCCCAGCTGGTTTTTGGCCTTGTTTTGGTCCAGTATTTCCTTACTCTGCCCCCTTCCTTACATTTTGGAGAAGCAACATATATTATTTATACGTGGGCAGTATGTGATCTGTTTTTAGATTTTGACCTTCTAAGTGTTGGGATTAAAGGTATGCACCACCACAGAAGGGCCCAGGTCATGCCCTAAGTAAAGGACCATACCCTGAACCTAGGAATCCTTAGTCCATACCAAAATGAAGTGTTCCCAGGTAAACCACAAAAATGAAAGAAGCCTGGGGAAACCCTGATGCTGAGAATCCCAGGACCAAGCTAAGAAAAAATGTAAGTCCTGACCAAAATTAAAACTGGATTTCAACTGTATAAAGGACAAGTTGTGAGGTTTAAACCTGACCCCAAGACCCCAAATATAACCAAGCACAGACAAAAAAAAAAAAAAAAACATTGAATGTGCCTATGCCAAACTATAAACTGACAGAGGCCCAGGCCAAGATGATGAATAAGCATGGTCAAATCCTCAATCTGAAGAAACCTATGCTCAAACACTGAAGTGAAAGTAGCCAGTACGTAAACCTGATCCCAAAGTAGTTGGGGCACACATACAAAAGAACCCTGTGTCTAAACACAGACTCTAAAGAAGCCAGAGTCAACTCACAGAATCTAAAAAGAGCCCCAGAAAAATCTAAAACGGAAATGTTACTATGCTAACCATTGACCTTTGTAAAATGTGTCCTAAAACATTATAAATCAAAGTAACCCTGACCAAACTATGAATAGAAATGGAGCTAGACCAGATCCTGGGACCCCAAGTAACCTAGGCCTAACCGGTAAAGTAAATGGAAATTGGTAAGAAATGATAAGATAAACTGTCTTAGGCCTCCGACCTTTAAGCAGCAATAACCAAGCACTAAAATGAACAGAGTCCATGAGAAATATATCCCACCATAAACTGATATCCACAGAAACCAGCATCCTTACTGGGAGCAATTAGACTCAGAAGTCCTGAACATTATGAATGAGTAGGTGGGACCCTCCTTCGATCCAGCTCATGACAAATCCCCAGCAAAAGGACCCACACCATGTTCTTAATGGATCCATGGGCTCACTTAATGATGAGAAAACATGAATATTTCTTAAGATATACCATGGTTAGATTGTACTGTGAGGCACTCTGATCCCAAGCCTTGATACAACTGATATTATCCAATCATCTAAGGCCTCATTAGAGACAGATGCCAGGTTGATCATCTAAAAATCTTAAAAGTACAAAGGTACCTGTGTAGATGACAGATATAAGCTCATAGTCCAACTATATGGATTGCAAACATTCTTAATTCAACTCAGTAGCCTCCTCAAAATATATAACCCAGGATGGCACTATTGCAATAATGGAACCAGGGCTCTCTTAAATAACTAATAGGCTGTAGATGCACTATAATATAAAGGGTGTTTCACTGCATCCTGAATCAGTCTTAAATGAGACCCCACATAGACTTCAGTTAAATTTTTTTCAGAATAAACAGGTCAATATATATCAGGATTTTCCATGTTAACTGAGAATTTGGACTAAATAAAAGTGTAGCTATTCTAATAACTGTCATCTGACATATCCCATCCACAAAAGAATAGATTTTGATAGTGAGTTGATTATTAGCAAAGGTGCAATGCCATCAACAGGCATCAAAGGAAAGCAAGTAGCTCCTTGACACCCAAATAGCCCAGGCCTCTAGTATCTGCAAGGGTATGTGGGCCGCACCCTCTATCCATCTGATCTAGGACACAATCACACCACAAAAGATCCAAGACCACATAATGACATTAAAGGAATCAGATTTCACCTTAATGACCAAAGCAAATGAACAAACCCATGACACTGTAATGGTCTGATGCCAGTCATTATCTTTACTTCAATTATTCTATTGAACAAACCAAAGCCTCATTTGTTAGCAAGGCCTTACCTTGTTCACCAAGAAACATGGACTCACCCATAAGTATAAACACACTGATGACTGACATCACATTATAGGACATGAACTCCCGTTAATGTTAACATGGAAGTTGCTTGACCACCAAGTAGCCTCAGATGACTTTAACTTCAAGGGTGTATGGACCAAAACCTCTTTTCATTCAGCCAAGATACTTACTCATCAGGTCAGCTAGCACTTAAACCTTTATGGTTTCTGAGCCATTCCTGATCATCAGTTAATCTGAGAACCTTGGATATGAAGGCGTGTGGGCCACATTCTGCAGTTGACTGTTCCCCTGTCCTAAATCAATTTGAGATGCAAGATAAGTTTACTTGAAATCTATTGGCCCCAAACAAGTCCTCCAACAAGGTTGGAGCCACTGTAATAAGAGCTGGAAATCTAATGAATAATAGATTCATGATTTCACCTTAACTTCAAGGGTGTATGCACTGTATCCAGGCAATATTCTCATGCTAAAAGAGTCAAAACCATATCTGGGCCATATATTAACATCAAACTAGGAGACAAGCCATTTAATCAAGGGTGTGTGGGCTGCTCCTAGGACTCCTCTGGGTCCACGCTTTATCTGGACTTCCAGAGAGTGAGGACAAACAATTGGATCTTAAGTGTGATCTAGGATATACCTTCTCCAGAAAGTTTGAACCTACCTAAACAACAAGTGCCTTCTAATGAATGACTTAAAGGCAAAGACCTTCAAGTGACATGAATGGTAGCCTGGAAATTCTCTGACTACCAAGTAGCCTGGGTGCAGCTTAATTTCAAGAACATGTGAGCCAGATCTGCTCTTCATATATTTATAGAAAAGCCTAACCACAAGAGAACCAGGCTGACCCCAGAATCTGTGGTGATATTTCATTTTTATTTTAATAAATAAATCTTACCTGAAGATCAGAGTAAAACAGCTGCACAGATTAGTCTTATACACTAGGCAGTGATAACACACACCTTTAATCCCAGTAGTCACACTAGTTTGCCATAGAAACTGGGCAGTAGTAGTGCATGCCTTTAATTTCAGCACAAGAAATTAATATAAGAATTCTGAGGATTCCTAGTGGAAGGATAGTCATTTTGAACTGAAGTACAGGTAAGAACTAGTGATTGGCTGTTTTGCTTTTCTGACCTTGAAGTTGAACCCCAATATCTGTCTCTGAACTTTTATTAATCATGCTACAAGAATCTGACTGGAGCCAAGAGCTCATAATAATCACCAAAGAACATATAATAGACCTAAAAAATTAGACTGAACTTGGTCCTTTCTAGATTATAATTGAATTTCTCTCTTGACCAGACTTTGTTCAACAAAATTTAAATTTTTGGACTCCCACACAAGAATTCCTAATGTTATAAATGACTACCAAATGATATAAATGTAAGCTGAGGTTTCCTTGACCATCAAGATACCAGGGTCAAGCTTAACTTCAAGGATGTGTGGGCCACTCCCTCACTTAATTCAACACAGGCAATAGCAACAAATGATTATACCAGGGACAAAACATGGTCTTCATGATGTCTGGGCCATAAATGACCATCAAGCTATCTAAGCTAGCATTGGCATAGAGAGTATATGGGTCACACCCTCTAGTCATATCTTCACAGGTACTATCTCAACTTCAAGAGATACAGGACAAGTTTACTGCAAGTGTGAGTTAGCCCACACCAAATCCTCTGACAAGGTTGGCCTGACTGTACAATAATTTTTGGAGTCTGATGAGTGAAACCTCACATCTTCAAGTGTTTCTTGGCTATACCCTAATTTTATCCAATTCCTTCACCTTCACAACAGGGGACTCAATCGACTTTATAGACTTCACATAGCTTGGGCCACACCTGAAAATAAAATGACATGGTCACAGGTTGGAATTTAGGGTGTGTGGACCGTATGTAGAAATTCTCTGTGCCCAACTCTTATCTGGGCCTTCATAGACAAAGGACAAGATGACCTTAAGTGTGACCTAGGATATACCTGTCCCTCCAGCAAGGTTGAACCCACCTTATATAACCAAGGTTGGAAGTCTGATGTGAGATATAAAGCAAAAGCCATACAGTGACAACTATGGTGGCCTGGAAACTCCCTGAATACCAAGCATTCTGGGCCCAGTATAGATTCAAGGGTGTTTGGGCCACACCCTCTGCTCATATTACTCAGGACAATAGTCACAACAAGGGAGCTAGGATCAAAACAGGGCCTTAATGGACACAATAATTCACCTTATTGGTCATACAACATGGACATGCCCTAATATCAAAAATGGTTAAGCTGCACCTGACCTTATCTTGACTTCAACTGTTTTCTACCCAGGCCAGATACCAGTCACCAAAAGTCTTGGACTCACACACTATAGGCAGAAGCTGTTTGCTCATTTCTCAGCTGCCCAGACCAGAAATAATCATACAGAAACTATATAAATTACAACACAACTTGGCCAATTACTCTATTGTATTGCTAGATAGCTCTTATATCTTAGATTAACCCATTTTCATTATTTTGTATTTTACCACAAGGCTTGTGGGTTATCAGTAAGGTTCCCAGGCATCTGTCTCCTTCAGCAGAAACAAGGAAAAAAGGAATAGGTTAATAGGTAGGTAGATTATTGTGAGCATTCTCACACTAATAATAATAGTAAATAATAGAGTAAATACTTATGGGCTATTATTTATAGACAATTTACATTGGTATAGATTCTCATATATTTATGCAAATTCAAATTGTATTTGCTATATCAAATATGTTTCTATTTCTGTTTACAATATTTGTACACCTATGGAAAGTTATTTTGTCATATTGTATGCATGTATGCTATTATCTCTACTTAAGAAATTTTGCATATTGAAACAATTTTAGGATATATTTATCATATTGCACTATACATTGCTACTTCTGATCAAGATACTTATATGTTGTTTACATTTTGTGGTCATTGTCCTCATTTGCTGCACAGTTGTTTAAAAATTGTTTAATATTCTAATATGAGGCCTTACTCTTTAAGCTATATAGGTATTAAGAATTATTGGTCCATAGTCATATATGTTTGTCATACTAATGTTAGACTAATCAGGTTCTTTAGATACTTAGAGGTTTTATTCCACATAGATAGGTAATCTTCAACCACTTCAAGGAACTGTAGAATATGGCATTTTAATAATTTAGGGTTCTGTTGATGTGAGACACAATTACTCTTGGCAGTACCAATTTATTCCTAAGAGAATTTTGGGCACTGAAGACATTCGGAGCTTGCTTTCTTCTTGGCAAAACTGGCCTTTGAACAAAGAACTGTCCATATTTCTACCACTGACAAAATTCATGGACAGGACAAGCAGGATACAAGAAAAAAGACTGCCAAACTTTGCCAAGAAAATTTTCCTGCCTCTGAAAATGGTCTGTCAGTTACTCTAGGCCTTAGCCAAAGTTGGTTGCTGTACTGTTACAAATGATACTTTGGGTGATTACCCAGGTAGTCAGTTGTCTCTGACATTCATTGGACATTCTGGAAGTTGCTTGATTGTACTTCCTATTTAATCAAGTAATATTATCTCCTTTCACAGGCCTTCAATGGAGTTGAAGATTAGACTTAGACTCCTTAGGATAGAATAATTATTAAAACATTTAACAAATGTATCTTGCTTGATATTGTTTATGCCAGTTGTAATTTTAATTTTTATACTTGATAATTGTTATTATTGTATTAGGCTTAGAACTCTTTTATTTAGACAACTGGGGGAGGCACTGTGGGAACTCCTTCAGCCAATAGCCTTTACGATACCAGTCCACATGATCACACGAGCATGGTCTCTTATACTATAAATCCAGACTAATGCTTATGTTCTCTCTCTCTCTCTCTCTCTCTCTCTCTCTCTCTCTCTCTCTCTCTCTCCCTCTCTCCTGCTGGATTCAGTTATTGTTCCTCATTCATGCAGAGAACTGTGATCTGTGAGTCTACCCCTAAATAAAAAAAACCTTTTATTATTCTCAATTTTGAGCTAGAATGGGACTACTTTATAATGTCCATCTACAATACACAATGCTTTCTCAGGTCATGAATGACTATAGAATGATATCAATTCAATAAGAGACCAAGTAGACCACCAAAAGGTCTGGATCAAACTTAGCTTCAAGAGTATGTGGACCATACTCTCTCTTCATCCAGCCAAAGCTACATCTTCAACTCAGTGGAGCCAGAATTACTACATGGCATTCATTGTACCTATGCACACCTGAAAAAAAAACTCTGAGCAGATATTGACAAAATTGGTATGTGGACCATATAAGTTACCCCATAACTTTGTACCCAGTTCTTATCTGGTCTCAAGAGATTCAGGACAAGTTGACCTCAAGTGTAGTTTACTCAACACTAAGACCTATAAGAAGATTGTAACTACCATGACTATACAGAAACATCAAGAAGGTGCTCCAAACACCATTTACAATGAACTCAGGCAACATCTCTACATGAGGTAAAATAGGACCCCATCATGGCCTTCATGGTATCTGAGTCAAACCTGGAAATGCAAAAATTTGTTCCTAGTCTTTATCTTCCATTTATCTCTATACCCCAAGCAATGCCTCATGGGAATCCTAGAAAAGCCTATCCAGAGATGAATCTGTCCACTCATATTTGTTGACTATGGTTAGTTGATCTGTAATTGTACCACATCATGCATTCAGTCTCAATCTGACATCAAACATTCTGTAAAAAATAAATGACTATGCTACACACAGACTAGGTTGAAACCCAAAGAAGCCTAGAAAAGAGACTAAATATCACCCTGTCCTCCAAGAAGAGATCATTGTTGCTTACCTTGAACCTTGTATCACCACAACTTCAAGAGTGTGTGTCTGATATCCTAACATTACATGTCCCCTAGCTTATACATGCTGAACTTGGCCCTCAACCTGACGCAATTAGAGATACCATGTAACTCAGTGGGTTTAGAATGTGACCATGAAGAGTAGTGACACCATTTTAATACAAATGTGTAAATGGGAAACCCTGAAATCCTTGCTCTGATGGCATGTTAGTTGGCATGTTCACTGCCAAGACAGTTACTTATGCTTCCTTAATCTCTCACCAGGAAGGACACAGAATTGTACACTGACCTTTATAGAACTCCGCTGTGTTCTACATGCATGATACAATTCTGAAGTTTAAGTCTGTTTATTATTCATTACTTTGGGTCTCACACATTAGCATTACGCATTTAGTTTTCATTAAATTTTATAAGGTTTGTCTTCTAACATGGTTCATCCTGAAATGCTTCCTTGATCCCTTTCAAACATTTCATGCAGAGGGTTTTCAATGCCTTCATCTTGAACTTCTTGTGGCCAGGGCCCTGTGAATGATACTTACAAACAAGTGTGGGTAGCTAACACATTTATTTCTCACCTATTACCTAAATGTATACTACACATAATTGTTTGCTTTTACCCATAGGTAAAGATCAGTGCACTAATAGTCATGGTTTAATTCTTTACCTATACTTGGTATCTTCCAAGGAAAATAAAATAAAGGTATCAGGTGTAAGTGAGCTTGGCTAGCCTTTAAGTCACAGAAATACAATTTCCTAATTGGAGGTGCTAGTTATAACCTCTCTCGGTGCCAAAATCAAATTAGCACTAATTTTAGAGAATTGTTGATGAAGGGCTGGAAGGCAGAGGAGAAACAGCAGTGTCAGCAAGGTCCACAGGGCTGCAGGAAATCTGGTAGATAAAATCTGGAAAGTATTTTCAAGTAAGACTCTACATGTTAATGGAAATAATCATGAGATGTCCTATGCTTGGTGCCTCATCACAAGTATAAATTCCTGTGAAGGGAAAGCTGATATGTTGATGTGTTTTTTCAGCTAGAAAAACTAGAGGTTTTCATGTTGCAACCTGTATTAGTCAGGATTCTCTAAAGGAGTAAAATGTATAGAATGAATCTTTCTATAGATTGTAAAAGTGGATTTATTAGAATGACTTACGATCTGTTGTCAAACTAATCCAAAAATTGCTGTCTACCAATAGAAGGTCTAAGAATCTGGTATGGGATGCCCTTCTGAATGCTGTGAATATGTTTTATTACCATTGGCTAATAAAAAAGCTTATTTGGCCAATAACCAGGCAAAATAGAACAAGGCAGGAAATCCATGCAATGATATTGGGAAAATGAAGGTAGACTCAGGGAGATGCCAGCAGCTGCCTAAGGAATATATGCCAGAGCATTACCTGTAAGTCACAGGACACATGGCATGCACAGATGATTAGAAATGAGTTCATTTATATGTAGAACTATCCAGTAAGAAGCCCAAGAGGTCAAACAGTTTGTAATTAATATTAAGCCTCAGAATGATTATTTGGGAACTAGGAGTAGAAGAGAAACCTCCAGTTACAAGAATCAAGCCTGGATATTGAAATGGTTTAAGTAAAATGTTTCAGGTCCCCAAGTGGCGGCATTGAGCTGCAGGCCATAAGACCATGAAGCAGGTCCCTGAGTGGTGGCAGACAGCAGGTAGTGGGTCCCGAGACCACAGCAGGCCATGAAGGCAGCCGGGTCCCAGGCAGGGGGTCACATGATGAGTTAAAGACCTAGATGGATAGGTACACCATGCAGAGTGAAGTTGGATATTTATTTAGTGGGTTATGGAAGGGAAGGGGAGAAGGGGGAAGAGAAGAGAAAGAGGCACACATGGGGGGGGGGAGAAGTGGGGAGAAGGGAGAGACAGAAGCTGCCTCTTCAGGGGAGATACCTAAAAGTAGGGACTCAGGCTGGAAGCTGAAGGTCAGCTTGACTCAGCAGATGGGGAGAGATTGGGCATGGATTATCTCTTAAAGGGACAGGACAGACCATTACAGATATTTCAATAGGCCTTTCGATATGCCAGAATCCCTAAGAAGTAACCTCTAATGCCAGTGAAGGAATGGACTTGCTAGCAAAAGTTAGAACAGGAGGCAAGGAGAGCTTCTTTATTCCATGTTCTTTCTATAGATTGCCAGCAGAAGTTCTGACCCAACTATTCTTGGTTGTCAACTTGTCTACATCTAAAATTAATTAAAACTTAGATGGCTGAGAATACCTATGATGATTTTTTTCTCTTGATTAAATTATTCAAAGTGGGAAAAATCACTTCTAATTCAGATCTTAGAGGTAGAAAGATACACCTTTAGAAACAGCAAGTGTGGGTGGCTAACGTAATGGTAAAGGTAAAAATGCTGTGGATCCCCAAGTGGCTGCAGCGACAGAAACACAAGCAGCAGCAGTAGGCAGTAGGTCCCGAGAGCAGCCAGTCCCTGGCAGGGATAGCACAGTTTCCAAGTGGCTGCAGTGGGCCACAAGGGGCAGTGAGTTCCACTAGGAGAGACAAACAGATGGGAATGACACAAGACCATGCTGCAGGTCTCCGAAGAAGGGTGGTCTAAGGAAAGGAGCCATGCAGTAAGCGAGAGACAAAGACATGGATATGCCTGCCATGCAGAGTGAGGCTGGATAGTTATATAGTGGATTACGGAAGGGAAGAGGAGAGTGAGTGAAGGAAGAAAGGGGAAGAGCAGCAAGAAACAGAGAGAGGGGGAAGAGGAGAAGTGAGGAGAATGGAGGGAGGCAGAAGCTGCCTCTTCAGGAAAGAGTCATAAATGAGAAGAGACTCAGGCTGGAAGCTGAAGATCGGCTTACCTCTGCAGACAGGGGAGGGAGTGGGCATGGTTTGTCTCTTAAAGGGACAGAGCAGTCCATTACATTCCCATCTGTTTCTATAGTAAAAAGCAGAAGCTTAGGCCCAATGGGTTAAACCAATTGGGGCAGCGGATTCTCAAGACTGCTTCCTGCTTACGAGTGGGCGTTGTCTTGGGAGGGGATCCTGAGAAAGCTGGGAACTGATCACATCTTGGTGTAGCTGGTCTTTTCCTGTCCAGTGTTTGTGGTATGGAAATGTCTGGTGTCTTTTATACCTGTTTAAGGTTTTAGCAGAACAGAGGACAAAGAAAGTTTAGGAGAAAAAATTTTAGAACCAGGGAATTGAAGTGGGTGTATCTAACATGTTTAAGGTGGATCCTTCAATTTGGAACTGACAAGAATTTTGGGGGGTTTGTGAAAACAGAAATTTTAGACATATACATTATATAAGCAGTAGCATATTTATGTCAGAATGATTGTGACAGATAATTTTGCATAATGAAAAGTATCTTTCAGACTATGAAAGGCAGTGGGAGAGAGAAAATTTGATAGTGTGCACTTGTCCTCACACCTTTATAACTTGTAGGTACACACCTTAATAACTTATATTTGTAATTTACTGAAATTTGTTTGGTGAGGCTGTTCTTTTAAGCTGATAAAACCTCTCAGCTGTCAAACTTCATCAGAGATCTCGGGAAGGATAAAATTTTACTTGAGTTACTGATTTAAAACAGAGAACTTATTTGGTTGGCACCTAGAGTGACTCCTCAGGGTCCTCCATGGTCACTGAAGGTCGTATTTGCCTTTTACTATTTAGGGCTTGACCTGCCAAGCTCCTGAAGATCCTGTGGCCTAAGAAATCTGTAAAAAGACAAGCCTATCTTACCTGAGCAGTTAGGCTGTTGATTCCAGCGATTCTGTTCACTGTCTGATGATCTTCAGTTTGAATGAAAGGCAGTTTTTCCCAGTGGTCAGCATTTGGCAGTTGAAGGAAATTACAGATGGACATTATTCTGTGCCCATTTGTCTTCTGTCTTCTTTGGAGGAAGTAGAGTGCTTCTGCTAGGAGCCAACCTGCCTGTTTTTGCTATGAAAATTTTTTTAATAATTAAGTATTTAAATGCCATATTCCCCATATCTCTGAGCAGTTGAGGGCTGTTTATCAGGTGTAACTACAGTATAGAATCTGCTGGGAGAGTTGGGTCTAAGCTTGACTGTATTGCTCTTAATTTAACAGGTAAGATTTGCACTTGTAACAAGACAAAAAGAAGAAAAAACTGCTTGCAATAGAAGGATAACAGCAGAACTGACAATAGTAGAGAACATCTTGATACATTTTAAATGAGGGTTAGATTAAATATCAAGTATTTTTGTAAGAGACTTAAAAGTACATACAAGTTTAAACCATGAGACTTATTGCTTTTGTAGTCTGAAATGAGATTCAATGAACAGACAATTATAACATCTAACAGTAAACATGGCCCAGAGTTTACTTCCCAGATTTCTCAAACTTTGTCTAAGGTTCTAAACATCCCCTGGCATTTTCATATCCCATACCACCCTCAGTCTTCAGGGAAGGTAGAACAAACTAACCATTCCTTAAAAGATGTTCTTGTTAAGATGATGTAGGTGGGTCGGTGGGTCTTCTTTCTATGTGTTGCTTTCATTGGTTAATTAATAAAGAAACTGCTTGGCCTGATAGGTCAAAACATAGGTGGGTGGAGTAGACAGAACAGAATGCTGGGAGAAAGAAAGCAGAGGCAGACAGATGCATCAAGCTCCGGCCCAAGATGGACATAGGTTAGAATCTTCACGATAAGCCACCACCTCATGGTGGTACACACATTAATAGAAATGGGTTAATCAAGATGTAAGAGTTAGCCAGTAAGAGGATAGAGCTCATGAGCCAGGCATGTTTAAAAGAATACAGTTTCCGTGTAATTGTTTTGGGGGTAAGCTAGCCATGATCCAGGCGGGAACGCAGCCCACTCCTTCCTTTCTACATTAAGATGTCACAGGAGCTTCACCTCGACTGGGTAAAACTTTTGCCTCTGGCCCTTCTTAGGCTTAGGACTCTACCAAAAGCTGCCTTTTCATCTTGCCTTTGAACTCATATATGGGTGGTTGGTTTTTAACCCCTGGCCTCTCACCTAAAACCTCTCTCCTTCCTGATTACCGGCTCATTCCTCTGCTATCCCATCTTTGCTCCCTATTATGAGATTTTACCAACTACTCATTACCTCAGCCATGTGTTAATTCATGACCACTGTCAATTAAAATAGGAGATCAGGTACTATTTTCTCCCCCAGACCAACGCCCCTCACCTCTTTCCTCTAAATGGCCCTTTGAAAGTAATTCTTATAATTTCCATAGCTGCCAAGCTCGAGGAATTTCCTGATTGGATTCATCTGTCCCACCCTAAACCTTTTACTCTTTCAGCTCAAGATACCCCCCTCTTATATGGCAACTTAAACACGGTCCTGCTCCCTTAAGTTCCAGAGGGCACCAAGATCAGCCCCTCTTTCTCCAGTTCCAGAAAAATAAAAGTCTCATCACCATACTCAACTCTCCTGTGCCAAAAACTCCATATTTGCTTCCTCTTCCTCTTTTTCCTATCTGTTTTACCAACTTCTCTGTATCTCCAATATCATGCTTAAATTTCCAGTTAACCACTCAGCTGTTATTACAGGGGTCATCACTAAACATAGAGCCAGTCTACAAGGACTGCCAAAAGCCCGGGTGGTAAGAAACAATAACAAGTTTGGGGACATTCACAGCCCCAAACTCCAAAAACTCACAAAACAGACTTTAACATAACAGGTTTATCACTGATTGCAGCAGTTCTCATGGATGTCAAGGTAATACTTTGATGCTAAAACAAGGGCCTTAAGATTTGCTTCAGGTCAAACATTAAGGGGTCTAATAATTCCCCTTTCTAATAATTCCCACTTCTTTTCCTCCTTCCTCCTCTCCGTCTTCCATTTCAATACTGTATCATTGTAATCATAAGCTTTTAATATATCTAAAATTTATTTCTTTTCAAACATTCTGCTCATAAGGCTTCAGGGAGCCAATTGGACTTACCTAAACAGAACAGACTTGCCCAGAATAAGTATCATTTAATTCTTCCCTTATCATTCCTGGTCTTGGGAACCTCTGGGAAATTCCCTCCTCCACCCCTTCCACCTCCAAAAAATCCCCCCATCTTCTAACTTGGGACTCTCCTCCCTTAATTACCAGGATCTAAAATTTTTTCCAGACATAATTTTCTGCCTTTCCAGCATCTTGCAAGGTCCAAGCTGCCAGCCAGTCAGTTCCACAGAGCCCGGGAAAAAAACACAAAAGTAATCAGCCACCCCAGGACATGGTCAAGCATTTCAACTCTCCAATGGCCACAAAATAAGCGGGAATGAGTCCCGAGAGACAACGCTCCATTCCCACCCATTAAGGACCCTAAATTCCCCAAATTTTTATAATAAACAAAAGGGTGGAATGTAATTGTTAGGAATTTTTCCTAACGCGAGCTCTTTGCCAATGCAAAAATCCCAATCAAGCTAAATCACAACAAGCCAAATTAAGAAATATCCAGGTTTAATGGGATTCTTGCACTCTCGGATGGTCCCAAAGGGGAACCGGGAGACCACAAATGAGACCACTGGGTTGGGGAGAGAAACCATGAGGAAACTTTCCAGGAAAGCAGTTTAAATAGACTAAGGGCATGGTCAAGATTTTGGCGGCTCATCTTGACCCTCCTCTGGGGTGGGGTCAAGACTTGGTGGGCACAGGGACAGGGCCTCCAAAGATAGAGGCCAGAGACGGGGACTTACAGTAATAATTTCAGCCACATAAGGCTAATATTTTCAGATTCTAGGGGTCATGTAGATGCAGACAAGTCCTCAGACAGAAGTGACTAATGGCCCCAGGGGATGTTAAAGGACCCCCCGCTTGATCCACATATGATTCAGCTAAGCCCTTGTGTGCATGCGTGGATTACATCATTCATGTTTGACCCAGTTAAGCCCTTGTGTACATGCATGAGCCCCATCATCTGCGTATGATATAACCACATCAACCCCTGTGCATATGTGCTAGGCAGCTTTTAAAAGCTGGTCATGCCACCTTCCTCTTTCTCTCTCTGAACACTGACTTCCCAAAGCCTGTGCACACCCCCCTCTAATAAACTCCGAAGGGGGTTTGTTGCCTTCTCACTTGTGCCAGGTAATTTCAGTTAACCCATTTTGCAGTGGGTAGATCCACCTTTAATTTAGGTAACAAGCTTCTCTGTTTTTGGCTGGTTCCACTTCCTGTTGAAAATGCTGCAAGATTCCCAGCGGCAGAAGGCCCAAAGAGCAGCTAGTCCCAGGCAGAGACGGCTGCCGGTCCCGGAGCGGTGGCTGGTCCTGGGCAGACTGGTCCCAGCCAGCACAAGGATGTGAGCAGGCGGCGGGTAGAAGGCACATGGACAGACATATTGTACAGAATAGAATTGGATATTTATTACTTAGAGGAGGGTGAAGAAAGAGAAGAAGAGGAGAGAGAGCGTGGGACAGTGAGAATCAAGATGGCAAGAGAAGGGGGGGGGATCACTGGGAGTGGGCGTGGCTTGTTTCTTAAAGTGACAGTTAACCATAACACTTCCTGTCTGCAGTTGTCTTTGACAAATATCCTGTCTATGTCATCTCCATTGCCTCAGGTTCAACACAACCCAGGCTTCCCTTTAACATAATTGCATCTCCAGACCTCTGTTCAGAGAGACGTCCTCATGTCTGACCTCACTGTCACTGGCTTTCCTTAACTGTTAAGGAAGATTCTACTTCTTTACTCCTATATCCTCCATGATTTTCAAACCAGAAACATGTGATATTGCTACAAAGGTAGTCCGCCTCTTTGGGATGAAATC
The DNA here is from genome assembly GCF_982192425.1 of Myodes glareolus. Lineage (NCBI taxonomy): Eukaryota > Metazoa > Chordata > Mammalia > Rodentia > Cricetidae > Myodes > Myodes glareolus. Next base: position 80,063,158 of record NC_142033.1, on the reverse strand, counting down.
CAGTGCCTTCCTTGAATTGCACTACTCCCTTTGTCCCCATTCCACTGAGAGTTTCTTATCTCATCCATCAGAAGCTTTGTATACAGAAGGCCTGTAAAGCTTTCATCCAGAGCAAACCTAACTTAAAGAAGAAAAGAAGAGCCAGTATTCAGTTAATCCTCCCATTGGAGTTCACCTGTCTCTGTGTAAGGCAATCTAATAGTCAGAAGGAAAATCTTTTTAGGGGAAGTGCACTTACAATTCCTTTTGATCTCTCGAGGTCTAGATAAGGCCTGATACCCTGTGTAAACCCTTTCTACCTTTTAAAAATATCATATTGTAACATTTTCCTGTAAAGGGAACCTAGAGAGTCTATGGACCTCTACCTTAATAGTCATTACTCTTCTTTTTCAGGTCTTCCAAGTTTTAGTTTGTGTTGCACTGAGCTTCAGCATTACACTTGGTACCTTGGCTCCAGTATTACCCCTCTTGGTTCTCCTTTTCTTCTAAAACTGCATGTTTTATATTTCCTTTTGTATTAATTTTTAAGTGTAGGCCTTCATAAGAGTCATTACGAATAAATAAGTAATATAGCTAATATTAGGCTGTCTTGAAATCTCTACCAACGGAATTTCTTCAATTTAGCTGCAGGCAGATTATTTTCTCTTTTTAATTGTATTGATTTTTATTGAGCTCTACATTTTTCCCTGCTCCCCTCCCTGACTCTTCCTACCCATTCAGCACTCTCCCAAGATCCCCATGCTCCCAATTTACTCAGGAGATCTTGTCTTTTTCTAATTCCCTTGTAGATTAGATCTAGGTATGTCTCTCTTAGGGTCCTCATTGTTGTCTAGGTTCTCTGGGATTGTGATTTGTAGGCTTTATATTTAAAAACCACTTATGAGTGAGTACATGTGATAATTGTCTTTCTGTGTCTGGGTTACCTCACTCAAAATGATGTTTTCTAGCTCTATCCATTTTCCCGCAAAATTCAAGATATTTTTTTCTGTTGTGTAGTACTCCATTGTGTTAATGTAACACATTTCCTTATTCATTCTTTGGTCAAGGGGCATTTAGGTTGTTTCCAGGTTCTGGCTAAGACAAACAGTGCTGCTATGAACATAGTTGAGCACATGTCCATATGGTACGATTGAGCATTTTTTGGATATACACCCAAAAGTGGTATTACTGGGTCTTGAGGAAGGCTGTTTTCTAATTTTCTGAGAAATAGCCACACTGACATTCAAAGGGGCTATATCGGCTTGCATTCCCACCAGCAATGTAGTAGTGTTCCCTTTACCCCACAGCCTCTCCAGCACAAGTGTCATTAGTGTTTTTTATCTTAGCCATTCTTAAAGGTATAAGATGAAATCTCAGACACTGGAAACTTTATCTGGTAAGCCACAGACATGTGGCAATATACAGATTAATAGAAATGGGTTAAATTAATATGTGAGAGTTGGCCAATAAGAAGTTAGAGCTAATGGGATTGAGCTGTGATTTAATTAAGACAGTTTCTATGTAATTATTTCGGGTCTAAGCTATCTGGGTGGCTTCCCACTACATCCTCCCATTTTATAATCCTCCCTAGTTCTGTGATTAAGGGCATGCACCACTACCACCTGGTTTCCATGTCAAGCTAGTGTGGCTACTGGGATTAAAGGTGTGTGTTATTGTGTCTACTGGGATTAAAGGTGTGTGTCATTGCTACCTGGTCTGTAAGGCTGACAACTGTGGCTGTTTTACATTTCTGTTCTTCAGGCAAGCTGTATTTATTACAATGCCACTACAAACTATGCATAAGTTTTCCCTGTTCCCCACATCCGCTCTAGCATTTGTTGTTTTTTGTTTTCTTAATCTTGGGCATTTTGACTGGGATAAGGGGAGATCTCAATGTAATTTTATTTTTCACTTCCCTGAAAGCTAAAGATGGTGAACTCTTTTTAGAATAATGCATGACCTTTCATATTTCTTCTTTTGAGAATGTTCTATTCAATTACATAGCCCATTTTTAAATATTATTGTTTCATTTTTTTATTTAGGTATTTATATTTATGTATTATAGACACTAATCTTTCATCAGATGTATAGTTGGAATTGTTTTCCTATTCTATAGGTTGACTATAGTCAATTAATACATTCCTTTTCAGTATAGAGTTTATGAAGTTCCACTTGTTGATTATTGGTTCTACTTCTTGGGTAACTGGACTCCTCCTAGTCAGAAAATCTGCACTTAAGCCTGTATTCTGTAGTACACTTAAAATTTCAGTTTCCGATAAAACATTGAGATCTTTGATCCATTTAGAATTTGTCTGTGTTCAGGATGAGAGAGAAGGATCAAGCTTCATTCTTTTACATGTAGTGATCCAGTTTGTCCAACACTGTTGAAGATTTATTTTCTCCAACATAACATTTTTAAGGATCTTTGTGAAAACTAATGTGGTTTTGAGTATGTAAACATGTAGGCTTATTTTTAGGTCCTTATTTTTTAAAAAAAGTTATTTTTAATTATATGTGCATTGGTGGTTTGCATACCTATATGCCTATGGGAGAGTGTTGGATTCCCTGGCACTGGAGTTACAGACAGTTGTGAGTCATCACGTGGGTGAGTGTTAGGCATTGAACCCACACTTGCAATTGAACCTCTGGAAGAGTAGCACAAAAGAGTAGCACATACTCTTAACCACTGAACCATCTCTTCAGTCTTCTATTTTTGGATTAAGTCAAAGTGTCTTATTTTGGGTCAGTATCATGCTGATTTTACTACTGTGACTCTGTAGTATAACTTGAATTCAGAAATGGTGATACTTCCACCAGTGATTTTGCTATTTAGAACACCACCTGGGTCTTTAGTACTCCCTAAAGCATTAAATTTTAAGATTGTGGATTTTTTTTGTTTTGTTTTATTTTGTTGTTGTTGTTATCTTCAAGTTCTATAAAGAATTGTACTGGAATTTTGATGGGAATAGTGCTAAATTTGCAGTACAAATCTGCTTTTGGTAAAATAACCATTTTTATAATATTAATCCTACCAGTCTGTGTGCGTGGGAGGTGTCCCTAACTTCTTCAATTTCTATATAGGTCTTTCATTTCCTTGGTTGCTTATTTCAAGGTGATTCTTTAAGTAATAGTGAATGCAATTCCCCCCCCCCTTTTGGCTTGGATATATAATAAGGTTGCTAATTTTAGTATGTTAATGTTGTATCTTGACACTTTGAAGAAAGTGTTTTTCTACTCTAGAGGTTTCCTGTGGATTCTCTATAGTCTCTCAAGTATAGAATTATACCATTTGTAAGTAGTGATATTTTGACTTCTTTCATTCCTGTTTATGTCCCTTTTATTTCTTGTTCTTGTCTATTGCTCTAGCTAAGACTTCAAGCACTGTATATTGAAAAAGAAGTGACAGTGGACACCCTTGTCTTGTTCCTAATCTGAGTGGGAATGCTCGCAGTTTTACTTAGTCTATCATAATGGTGAATATTGGTTTGTCATGTCCTTTGCTACATTGATAATAGGTTTATTCCAGCCCTATTGTCTCCAGAGTTTTTATTATGAAGGGATATTAGTTTTGTCAAACATCTTTTTTGTTTCAATTGAAGTGATTACTTGATTTCTGTACTTGAGTTTACTTATGTGGTAAACTATGTTCCTTAATTTACATGAATAAAATTATCCTGACAGCTCTAGAATAAAGCCAACTTGATCATGATGAATGATTCATAATCTTTTGGATGTATTCTTGAATAAGAATTGCAAGCATTTTATTGAGAATTTTTGTGTCTATGTTTGTCAAGGGTATTGCCCTATTATTTTCTTGGTACTTTTGTTGAATTTTTGTCTGATTTGGGTAAGAGGGTAAAATAGTTGTGTTTCTTTTCTATATAATAGAATAGTTTGCATAGTATTGATTCTCTGAAAGTCTAGTAGATTTCTTCACTAATTAATCAGGTCATGGTTTCTGTTGTTGCTGTTGAGAAGTTTTTAATTATTACTTTCAGGAAGCCTTTTTTTTTTCTTAAAGGACCCAGAATAGTTAGCAAGTAGGCAAAATACCCTGCTTGTGTAGTCCATACTGTGAGGCTAAGGCAAACTGTAGCACATATTCTTTGATCCCAACAACTAGAAGGTAAAAATACAAATTCAGAGCCCTGGACTTTTCCAAGTGTTGAAAAACTGGTGTGAGTCATAAATTAGAGTGACAAAAACCTAGCTGCCTGGAGAAGACAGACATAACTTGTTTAAACGTTCTAAGAGCTAAGTGGAAAACATTTACAAAGGCTGAGTCCCGTAACTGGAGACAGGAAGGCACCTAAAGTAATGTACCCACTGCCTTGTCCAAAAACAACACTGTGGTTTTGGAAAACAATATAGAGATCAGCATGAGAAGCAAAGTTCCAAAAATCACAAGCTTTCATTAGAATATGCCAACATGCATAGCCAGAGAAAGAGAAGCAAGATGGTGTAGAGACATGCATTGTCCTCATGCCCATTGAGGGGACTGTATAGAAACGGATGCTGTGTCACACAGTGAACTGCACAAAAGCAGACTGTACCTCAATCCATGTGTTTTCCTCCATTCTACGCACTTATTTAATATCTTATATTTTAGGTCAGTTTCATTTCATTCAGTCTCTCTCTGTTTCTCCTTTTTTCTTTTCTCTCGTGCCTGATAGATGGTAGCCTAGAACTGGGAAATCTCTAGAGAAAAGAGGGACTCTTTATATGCTGCTGGTAAGAGTGCAAATTGGCTTAACCACTGTGGAAGTCAGTATGGTAGGTTATAAAATCTAGAAATATAACTCCCATGTGATCCAGCTATCTCACTCTTCAGAATATAACAAAGGAACACGCTACAGCTTACTATGAAGATCCCTCACTTCAATGTTTACTGTAGCCCTATTCACAATAGCAAAGCCAGGGGTGGAATCCGTCTAAGCGTACATTAGCAGATGAACGAGTAAGGAATATGTGGAGTTTCACTCATATGTAAAGCATTAAAGTGTGTTCCTTTGCAGAAAAATGGATACAAGTTGAGATCACTACATTAAACACAGTAAGTCAGACTCAGACAAATGATGGCTATTTTTCTAATGTGTGAATTCTATTATGTATGAACTATATATGACATAAAACTATATGGAAGGCTGTCAGAAGAAGAAAAGGAACTAGCAGGGGAGACTGTGGAGAAAGGGGAGCTTATGGGTGAGTGAATATGGTCAAAATACAAGTCACACTCGAATAGAAATCCTTCTTAAACCCATTATTGACACAAAGGATATAATAATAAAAATAATAAGCGATAAAAATGGTGTGCATTTTATTATGGTTGCCTTAAAATCTGAGGTAATTTAAACATATAAGCCATTTAAGAGTTCATATAATAATGTAATGTGAAACAATAAAACAATATCTATGCTCAGTATGGAGGCAAAGTGATAAGATTGAAGTTCATAAAGCCTGGTACTAACTTATTGTCCCCTAGGAAAGGACTGATAAAATGTCTTACAGTGAAATCTGCATATCTTCTGCCCTTTGTCTTTTGGTTTCTATAAAGTCTAAAGTTTTTATAGGCATGGTAGATATCAGGGTCTTTCTCTTCCTAATGTGGCTTAATGATAAATAAAATTTCTTGTATGCATTTCTGTTTTCTTTTTTATTACTTTATAAATAATACCAATCCAAAGTTCTACTTCCTCCCCTCCCCTCCTTCCACTTCCCTCCTGCTCCCCCACACATACCCCCCCTTCCCCCCCTCTTCCTCCAGTCCTGAGAGAGGGCAAGGTACCCTGCCCTGTGTGAAGTCCAAGGCCCTCCCCTTTACATCCAGGCTTAGGAAGGTATGCATCCAAATAGAATAGGATCCCAAAAAGCCAGTACATGCAGTAGAGACAAATCTCAGTACCATTGTCATTGGCTTCTCAGTCTGCCCCAATTGTCAGCCACATTCAGAGGGTCTAGTTTGATCCCATGCTCATTCAGTCCCAGTCCAGCTGGATTTGATGAGCTCCCATTAGCTCAAGCACACTGTCTCAGTGGGTGGAACAGCCCCTCATGGTCCTGACTTCTTGGCTCATATTCTCCCTCCTTCTGCTCTTCAACTGGACCTTGGGAGCTCAGTCCAGTGCTCCGATGTGGGTCTTTGTCTCTATCTCCATCCATTGCTGGAGGAAGGTTCTATGGTGATATTCAAGATAGTCATCACTCTGAGTATGGGACAAGGCCAGTTCAGGGTCCCTCTCCTCCGCTGCCCAGGGTCCTAGCTGAGTACTACTCAGCGGTGGAAAAAAAGAACACAAAACACACAAACAAGCAAACAGACAAAAACATAATGACATCTTGAATTTCGCATGCAAATGGATGGAAATAGAAAACACTATCCTGAGTGAGATAACTCAGACCCAAAAATATGAGTATAGTATGTACTCACTCATTAGTTGAATTCTAGCAATAAACAAAGGACATTGAGCCTATAGTTCGTGATCCTAGAGAAGCTAAGTAATAAGGTGAACCCAAAGAGAAACATATATAGATTCTCCTGGAAATGGGAAGCAGACAAGATTGCCAGGCAAAAGTTGGGAACATGGGGGTGGTAGTGGGGTGGAGGGAAGAGGAGAGGAGAGAAGGGAAGGATTGGGGAGAGCTTGAGGGAGTAGGATGGTTGAGATGGAGGAAGGAAGGATATGGGAGCCTGGAAGAAGATATCCTAATTGAGGGAGCCATTTTAGGGTAGGCAAGAGGCTTGACTCTGGAGGGTTTCCAGGAGCATTTCTGTTTTCTAATTCCTTTTAGATTGAAGGAAACGAAGGTTCTGGGTAATTGAACTGAGTGTCCAGTTAAATATACTGAGTATCCTTTCATTGTTGATTTTACAAGTCTAGTTTGCCATCTTTGTTTTTCTTGTTTTTATAAATGCATGACTCATGTTAGACAAGCCACCAAACCAGGATGGTTAGTTTATATTCTGAGATGTTGGAGCTTCAAAATTTGGAGTCAAGACACAATTCAGTCTGTTAAAGCAATGTCAAAAGATCACCCTGATACTGTAATGTTTAGGATTTACAACAGACATCCAGCTGTTTTGCAGTGGTTGGTCACTGAGTAAATGAAGACTCTCCAGCTGTGTGAAGTACTTGTCTCTGGATCACATCCTAGGATTTCATGGAGGGACATTGTACTTGCAGCTCCAGATCTCAAAAGGAGGTATGTCAGCAGCAAACAAAAATACAAAGATGGATTTTTATGCTGACAGATTTCATTTGAGAAAAAACAAAGAACAGGATTGAAATTTGGGACACCCATGCAGAGGCAGATAGCCTCTGGCCTGAGCAAGGGCTGACAACAGTTTCAACAAGAAGACTAGCTTTGGGGGAAGAGAAAAGCTCCAGGCAGTATTTAAGAGAAAGCTGCTTCCTTGGCCCCAGAGACTCCCTATCAGCCTGGTGGGCTCCAATAGTGAGCAGCTGCAGTGAGCAGGTAAATTAAACCACCAAGCTAAAGCACAGTTTCCTTGGATAGGCCTGGTCCCATGCTGGAGTTTTCTTGAGCAAGATTTGCTGTCCTTGTGATAGTCCCTGCTATCAGACAAATTCTGTTGGAGAGCTTCCATCTATTCAGGGCTCCACTGGGGCCATTTGTCAGGGCTTGGCTCAGGTAACTTCATTTTGGATCTGATAACTTTCACAGGGACACCAAGAATAGGAGTACAGTTATACACTAGGATAAACTTGCAAATGATGAAAGGTTTTATGGATACTTTTGAGTTAGATGTTGAATGTTTGTTGAAATTCATCTTTATTTGATTAAAATATTTCATTACTAATGAGATAAAGGAAAATAATACTCAGCGATTCAGTATATCAAAGATAAATGATTCGACATCTTCCCCATTCCATCTTCGTTTTGTTTCCATAAAAAATAAGATCAACTTGAAGGCAAAAAGTTCATGGCCAACAACTTAAAATAAACTGATGAATGAAAAAATAATAACAGCATGCTAGTGAGGGTTAATACCTAAAATCTATATCTTTAAAGGTGATATTTTCTAATTAGTTGAAAAGCTTTCTATTGTATCAGCAATACAAATGTGTTTAGAATCCAAATGATAGCAATTTTACTATAATTGGGCCTTTTGAATGCAAATAGGGATCTGTCTGGAAGAAGAACTCATCACCGCTGACCCTGATAGACAACTACATTTTATCAAGTGAAGAAATGTATAAGAGATGCATCAGCTGAGTGCTGTGACCTGGTAGAATCACTTTGTCTTGCTTTTCCTAGAAGCCCACACATTCATCTTCTTTACATTCCTTCCCTCTTTCCTTTTCTCTCCCCCTCCCTTTCTCTTTTCCTTCTTACTTTCTCTCCCTCCCTCCTTTCCTCCCTCTTCTCTCCCTTCCTGTTCCTTCCTTCCTTTCATTTTTTTTTAAATCTTACTTTCTTTTGCTTAAACTTCAAGAAGTTTTTCTATCAGACTGTTGACTGGAGCGGACCACACAGTATCTATATTCTCAACAGTTTCAAATGATCGTACAGGGTTCTCATCACTAACACATAGGGCTAGCAATCAACTACTATGTTGTTTAGAACCTAAGGAAAAGTCAGTTTCCTACTATTAAATGTAGAAAAAATAAAGACAGTGATTAAAAATCTGCCTTAGTTTTTAGGCACAGTTTTTATTGACTTCTGGGCACAAACCCAAATTGTTTGATGCAATAAGGCCAGAAGAGCCACATAGCAAAGATGTTTATTATATGACAAGGTTTTTCTTGTATTTATTCATTTTTTCATATGTGTGCGATTATGTGTTTATACATGTTTCTGTATGTGTACATGTATGTACAATTACATATGAAGACAAGGGGTTTGTAGTAGGTATATTCTGCAGTTTCTCTCCATTTATTTTTCCAAACAAGGATTTTCATCAAACTTGGATACTTTTAATCCAGTTAGACTGGCTGATCAACTAGCCCCAAGGATTCTCCTGTCCTCAGCTGTCCAGTACTGGGATTACAGGCATGTGTCAGGCCTAGGTTTCACATGGGTGCTGATGTTCCAAGCTCATCTTCTCACATTTGTGTGAAAAACACTTTACTAACCAAAGTGCATTCTAGTGTGCACTTCAATTTCTAGTTTAAGAAAAATGATCAGAAACTACAATATGATTCATTTTTATATTTAGTCACTAGTTTCCTGAAAATAACATACAAAGAAACAGGTTTCACTATGGGATTTTCATTAATTTTTTAATGATCTTTTCTTCTAATTCCTTTCCCCAAACTCCTCTCTTCCTCCTGACCATCCTTTTCATTTCTATAACTTTCCCGCAAATATTATTTTATTTTTCTTTGCACTTGAATAAAAAGTCACTGTGGGTTTGTATCACATTTTCTTTACCCAGCTGAAGGACTTCAGTTGCTTTGACTTCAATTAGCTCATCATTTTTTAGCTTACGTAGTTTTTAAAGCCATGCCCCTTATCCTTTGACTTTTATGACACTTAAATTTCACAATTGCTTAAAAGGTTGAATCGGATCAACAGATGAGCTGGTGTTTAAACTTGTTCCCACAACTCTCTCTGATAACATAAGGTTTCACAAGAGAAATTTTTAGATACACTGGCAAACCGATAAAATGCAATGCGAGTGACTGGAAGCCACTGAGGGAGTAGTTGTAAGACACAGTGGAAGGCACACCATATTTACTAGTGTCATAAAGGGAGCAGAGTAAGCATGAGCACTGACTCAAGGAAGTGCAGTTTCCGAAGAGGGGGGCTGTCTCTGCAGTCCCAAAGGCAAACCTCTTAGGGGATGGCAGGGTTTGGGGAGGAGGGGATGAGTGATATGCTGTGACTAACACAGCTGCCCTCTGGCTCCAGAATTGAAGCCAGTAGCACCGGTAGCTCATTCTGGGCTAGAGAAGTTACCAGACACCTTCAGAGGGGAAATACAAATGCATGTATATATACAAACATATATGTGTATGTATGTGTGTATATATGTATATATATATATGTATGTATGTGTGTATATATGTATATATGAAGGAGAATAAAGAGTAAGAGGTGTCAGGGAGGAAATGAGAAGTAGACGTGACCCAGTGCACAAATTATCATCTAGACAACATTGACCTAGACCCTCCGCATCTGCTAAGGATTTCCACTTCTTAGATTTCTGCATTTTGACCTCAGACAAAATGGTGGTGAAAACAGAAATGATTTGGAATTGTCAGTATACTTCCTAAGTGCTCCAAACCCTCCATGCAAACTGGAGCTCAAAAGCAAAAGTACCACATGCAAGGAGGATCCAGCAATGGGAAAGAAAGTCTGCCTGAGAAAATGAGAGTCCTTTGCCATTGGGGAGGTAGGTAAGGCAAGTCTCTTGAGGATCTAAGGAGATAATCTGAGTTCTCTCAGCAGGGAAGATCCTTGCCTGATTCATTGAATTTCAGAACTGCTAAAGACTAGTTGGGGGGGGGGATCTGAAGGGAGAGTATTTTTAGAATTCAAGGAGAAGAAGATGTCTTCAGAGGTAGATGACCTCTAAGGATGAAAGGTTAGAAGGCTGTCCCCATGCTAACTTTCGAGTGCCAAGGCTCTTCACTGTTTCTATGGGAATCTCCCTCTTTTTCTCTTTTGGAAATCTGGTTTTCTTAGCTCACTTTTCATGTGTTTTTAGTATAATTACCTACATAAACCTTCACCTGATTATACAGGGACAGCAAAGAGACCAACAAGGATCAGGAGCTCCCCTCCTCTGAGTATAAGGAATTTCACTCAGTCCCCTTTGAATGAGGTGTCCAGAATTTTCCTCTCTGCCGTCCAGGAAGTTTTATGTCACATGTCGGCTCTAAGGATTTCTGGAGAGCCTGATGACTGGGTAGACAAGTTTCAAATGTATTGCTAATCCAGACTTCATTACTTAGTTAGAATCACGTCTAGACAGAGGAAAATACTTGATAGATTGCATTAATTAATGCAGTATCCACCTACAGAGATAGTGTGTTCCATTTCAGAGATGGGGATCCAAAATAGAACTGAAAAGACAAAACACAGCGTAGCTGCCTGGCAGATGTGCTGTTTCCAGGAGGCAAGTGCTGAGGTGTTACTAAGAGGATTCCTAAGGTAGCTGTCAATCAAAGTATTAGTACTTAGGAGATCTGAAGCATTTAGACAAAACATAAATCTGTACTTTTCTTCTTCTTTCCTTGCTTCTAATTCCTCTGTATGTTCATGCATGCATATGTGGTGTGTGTGTGTGTGTGTGTGTGTGTGTGTGTGTGTGTGTGTGTGTGTTTTAAATGTTCATGAGACTATCTGGGAATTTGCGGATCATTACAGATGGGCACCAGCAAGGCTTGCTTGAGCCCTCGGGAGCAATTCCACCAAACAAAAAGAGCAGAATGGTATTAATGGTCAAGCAGTTTATTCATCATTGGCTGCCATCCAGTATCAGTGGACAAGGCTTCCTTCAACTTTCTTGGGCCATTTTTGATTTCCATGAAGGACAGAGGGGGTGAAGAGGATTTGGGATGAGGAGAGCTATGCACAACATTTATAACCTGTTACACACACACACTTATGACCTTCTATGTATGCTACATAGCTTCCTCAACACTGGAAAACCTACAGAGACTAGGAACAGGAAGTTCCATACATTTGTGTGTGTGTGTGTGTGTGTGTGTGTGTGTGTGTGTGAGAGAGAGAGAGAGAGAGAGAGAGCGATTTCATTTTTTTTTTACTTTTGTAGAAAATCATTTAAAAAAAAAAGGAATACTTCAATTCTGACTTCTCTATTCCTGATTTTACCCCATATATGCTTCCCAAAAGCTCTCACTCAGAGTAACATTCACTGTTGGGGTATGCTTTCAAAGACTGAGGGAATTCTAAAGTGCACGCTGATGCTATGACATATAATACGATACATTTGCTTCCCCCACTGCTGTCAGTGTGACAGACACCTTCAGCTCCAGGTTTTAGGAGGAGAATGAGAATAAACAGAGCAGGGACCACAGTCCTGCAATGTTCAGTGCTAATAAATGTATGTGAAAGTTGGAAAACATTCCCACCATGATCAGGACTTCTGAAGTGTCACCTGAGACAACTGCCTCAGCAGCCAGTCTTTTGACAAGTGATGTCCCTCACGAAGCTTTTTAACTTGTATGACAACAGCTGGTAGTGTCCTGTGCACATTCAGTTCCCTAAGTGTAACAGAAGACACAATCACCTTGGATGAAAAAAAAAGACACCAGCTAAGCTGGTCTCATTGGGTCCACACTCACTGGGTCCACTTCCTAGTACACAGAGGCTAGTACACACGATTGAGAACTGGGTGCTTCTGTGCAATGTGTAAGAACAAACCCTACAATGCCTATAGGGTATTATTACATTTATCTTACCAATTAAGAAATAGGCTCTCCCAATCAGGAAATCAATTTGTGGCCAAACTACAATTTGAAAAGGCCTTGAGACTCCAATCCATCATGATAAAAAGTTATGTATCTATTTTTTTCTGAGTTGGATACCAGTCTCATTAGAGTTAGAAAATAGATCAAAATAAACTTCCTAAAAAAGGTTTATGTCCCAGGGGTAACCCAAATATATTTTAAGAAAATAGGTTACCTTTGAACACAAGAATATTTGTCATGCTGCATTTTTCTTCTGAATCATGCAGTGAGTCTTAACATTATCCTCATTAATCCTTTCAAAGTCTTCCATGGGTACCAAGCAAATCTGACACTGCTTCTAAAACCCCTGCCTGACCATGTGGCTACCCAGCATCGGAGGACCAGAAATAAACCATTTATCTCCAAAGTTTTGACCTTGAATTTTATAACCTAAAACTGAACCCAATATTGACATTCTGTATGCTGGTATAGAAAATGTTCTTGCACAGAAGTAGAGTGTGGGAAGACCTGCTTTACAATTTAGGAAATAGAATCAAACCAAGACAGATGAGACCATGTCACAATAGAGGTTCCATGAAACCTCTCATGAATTGTCTTTTCTGTTATAAGGTTTTGGGTGGGAGTCACTCTCCACAGGTCCCATGCTGTAAACACTCCAGAACCCTTTGTTCGGCTAAAAATAGATGGCTCATCCTAATCTTCAAATTTATAGGATAAATTTAGTTGTCATGGAGAATGGAGGAAAATTATTGCTTTAATTACCTTCTGCTGCATTTCAAATGACTCTAAAACTTTGTTCCTTAGAACAAACCTTTTATTTTTCAGTTTCTGTGTACTTACTGTATACCTCTGTCTCAAAGTAGCTCACTAGGTTGGAATCAAAGGTTTCATTGTCACTTGAAATGATAAAGCTCTCCAAAGCTCAGGAAAGATATTTTTGGACTAATACATTCCAGACATGGCTAATAAAGAGGCCTGATTCACTGTCTGGCCATGTGAACCTCTTCAGGAGAATTGATAATGTCATAGCTAGTTTCTACAAGTAATATGCCTTCCAAGATGGCTTGTGCAAGCATGAAAGGAGGAACTTCCTACTTTTGTGTGTTCTACTCATGGTAAAGAAATCCTTGAAGTCTAGTACTAGACATGACTTCTTTAATTTTTTCTTTTATTTCCTTTTTATTTTTTGGTTTTTCAAGACAGGGCTTCTTTGTGTAGCCTTGGCTGTATTCGAAATAACTCTGCAAACTAAAATGGCCTCCAACTTAGAGGAGCATCTGCCTCTGCCTCCTGAGTGCTGAGAAAAAAGGCACGTGCAACCACACTGAATTATTACTTCCCTCTTGTTGAATAGCCACTAGTGAGATTATTGATCCTGGAGGCAAACTTATTCCTGCTACTTTACTAAACCAGCATTATTCCTAACTATGTGTTAAATATTTATCCTTATACCCACAGAGACATGCAGCTCTCATCTCTCATCTTTGCAACAGAAAGAGATCATTACAGAAAACCACAGCCCATCACAGTATAGAGAACAAGTGATGAATGTGGTACCCTGCCTCACCTGATTCATCTACAACACAATTCCTGTACCAAAGGCTCAGAGAAGAGAAGGGGGCAGAGAGACTGTGAGATCCAGAGAAACAAGATGTTTTCTGTAAACTGTGTCACCTAGTATTAACAGGGATGCTATGCACATGAAGTCTCAACAACATGACTTGCCTGTAATTGGTTTTTATTTTTATTTTTGTCTTACTCTTTTACGGTCCAGCTACCCAGCTCCCAAATAAATCACATGAAGACTTTCTATTTCTTATGAATGCCCAGTCTTAGCTTGACTTGTTGCTAGCCAGCTTTTCTTAATTTAAATTATACCATCTACCTTTTACCTCTGGGCTCTTTTCTTTTCTACCTTTTGTATCTATATCTAAATCTTTATCTATATCTATATTTATATCTGTACAGTGTGTGTATGGATTCGGAGGTGATACTTATATAGTTAGGTATATATAGATATCAACAAAGAAAAAGTGGTCATAGATCTGAGAGAGAACAAGAGGATTTACATGGGGGGGCTGGAGGTATAAAAAGGAAAAGGAAAAATGATGTAATTATATTTTAATTTCACAAAAAAAGATAAAACAAAACAGAGGAGTCCAGGAATTCACCCAAACTCTCAGACTGGAGCGTTTCACAGGGAGCAGATACTGGGAAATGGGTCATTAGCTTCTGCCTTCTGCTTTTCATTTTCTCCAATAGAATTTCCTCATATAAGTTCTGAGTAGTAATAGCCTTCCATATTTTTGTCACTTCTGTCCTCCCTATATGCTATCATGAAATTGAGGCCCATTGCCTTATCGTCTTTCTCTCTTCTCTTCTGTCCTTCAGGATTACTCTTCTTTCGGCCTGCATGATGCCATTCTGCTGGAATTACTTCTGTGCTAAAAACTCAGCTACGCATTTTCTTTCTACCATCCCTGTACCTTTTGTTATTGCTGTGTATGTCTTTGGGATGTGGCATTGCAGAGTGGAGTGGCAGATGAAGCTTTCTGCACAGCATAGCCAAACTCGGGCTATTGTCTTCCCTCAGCTGGCACCGCCAAGTCGCTCACATTCAGCGGCGTGTTGCATTCTGTGAGTTATAAAAGAAACAAGAAGAGAATATTGACTCACGGAAGATTTGGAGAGAGATGCTTAGGCGCGATCAGCAAGTGCCAGCCTGCTTGAGGCCAAATAGCTGTGCGATGGGATCAAACACAGCAGGTGCCTCCATGCTGGGGTGCCAGGTCCCTGGGGATTCCCTATCTTTATTCATTCTCCAGTCAGAAATAAAACAACTTGCCTGTCCGCACACAGACATTGGCAATACACAGTCAGAATTCTTAATTTTCACGTTCAAAATATACAATGCAAAGAAACTCTGTGTGTGTGTGTGTGTCTTGCTAAAGTCATTTGATGAAAGGAAGATCAGCAGATATAAATTGATAAAGAAACCTAAAATGAGCGTTATGTATGACCCAATGTAGTAATTAAGTTGAAAATTTCTAACGTAAATACATGGTTACATTTGTTCACTTGTCTGGCAACCCAAAACACAGGCATCACACCACCACACAGAGCCACATAGATGCTCACAGAGTTACAGACACATGTGTACTCACTAGACACATCCACACATTTAGAGGCACATTTACACACACACACACACACACACACACACACACACACACACATAGATACACCACACAACCGAGCCTACCTGTAAGCCTGAGAACAATGTGGCCCACTGAGGTGAAGAAACCAGATAAGCTTTCTCCAATCCTCAGGCTGGTGGAAGCAGCCCTCAACGTTTTCCCTTGGTGAGAAGAAGTGGTGAGGAAAAGTTATCCATGAGGTTCAAAAGCAAACAAACCACCTCCACCCTAACCCCCCCCTCAAATAAAACAGTGTTTCCACAGTTTCTGCACTGTGTGGCTAAATGTAAATATTACAGCCACCATAACAATATGATAAAACCAACCTTGTATCATCTCTCTGAGATTATACAGCAAGGTGCAGACACTCCAGAGAGCCCAGCTGTCAGCTTCTTATCTGTTAGATTTTTGAAACTTTGTTTGTTTGTTTCATTTTGTTTTTCGAGACAGAGTATCACTGTAGCTTTGGAGCCTGTCCTGGAGCTTCGTCTGTAGATCAGGTTGACCTGGAGTTCACAATGACCCACCTGTCTCTGCCTCTGTGTCTGTCTGTGCTGGGATTAAAGGCATGCACCACCACTGCCTGGCTAGTTTCTTCCTTGTTAAAGGGACTGTTATGATTTTGTTTTCTGTAGGTAAAATGACACCCATTCTGGCCCATATGGTCAGAATTTTCAGCCTTAAGAGGGGGACAAAAAATCACAGGACATCTTTGTTGCCGAATGCTTTCTCTCACAGGTATAGCTGTGTTTGGGTGTGTTGTTTCCTACCCATGCAGGCTTACAAATCCCAATTCTTTCTGACTGAGTCTTCAATGCATCCTCATACTTCATTTTCTGCACAGTCTTTAGTTAAAATTACTATATTGTATTTTCAGAATTAATAAAGTATCACAGAAGAGCCTTTGCATTTTAAACAAATACGATTAAGGTGACATGGTTACAGATAATTTCATTTTCAATTGCATCTCTGATATTCGACATGACACAGCAAGATGCGAAATGAAACAAAATTGCTCAGAGTCTGGGGAGGTCCTCTGCTTAGATAAGTAATCGGTCCACAGTCTAATGGTTTCATTTCAGTCCCCCAGTGTAATTTTGATTAAAGTATCATGTCAGGGAAAATTTTATTGTAATGGAAAAAGCCGTACTATGAGAACAGTCTGTGGTATTTCTGTCTTCTCTTTCGTTAAAGGTTTTCACATCTATTATTCCGTGCCTTGGTTTGTAGTTGTATTAGTCTTCTGTCCTCCCCCAGATACAACAGTTTTCAAACAAACAATTGAGGATCACTTTTTTTTTTTAATCGCTGTAAAATATTCTTTTAAACATTTTAAAGCTGCTTTCCTTTATTCTTTTAAGTTTGTGTGTTGGGAGTGGCAGTTCTGTGCACTGAGTGCAGGTGCCTTCAGAGTCCAGAGAAAGGCGTTCAGTCCCCTGAGCTAAAGTTCCAGGTGAGTGTGAGCTGCCGGCTGGAGGTGCTGGGTACTGAGGTCCTCTGGAAGAACAGAGGGAGCTTTCAACAGCTGGTCATCTCTGTGCCTCTGTGGATCTTGTTCTTGAGGGAAGTAGTTTAGAACTCATGATATATCTTCCAACCAGTCTAAAAGGGACAGCCTGATGGTTGATAAGTTTGAGGTAAGAGGCCAATGCCATTCTTACTTTCCTTCCAAGTCAAGGAAGGCGGTGCCCCATGGCCTTTCCAGCACAAATGCCTAGAACTGTATTCCTGCAATGTATATTCTCGCTCCTGAAGTTGTGATACCAGACTTACTTCCAGCATTATTCTGTAGTTGTATAGGCATTTTATGGGCTAATCCTTATGAAGAAATACAGTTCTCTCATTTGCAAATACAACAGTAGAGATATATAATTACAAGGTGACAGGCTGTATTATGGACTGAAAGAACATGTCCCACTCCAATTTGTATGTTGAAATCTTGACTCATGATATGACGAGCTGGGCCACTATGAGATGTATCAGTCAGTCCTGAGACAGGAGCCCACCTATATCATTTAGTGTTCTCTAAAAAAGAGATACATTGGTAGAATTCTCTTCCCTCTCTTTCCCTCTGTTTTGCCTGTTTGAAAACATGGTCAGGGGTGGGGGCTACCAACACGGTCATCCTCACCTCCGTCTTCTATTAACTAGCTTCTGGGACTATGAGCAATAACTGTTTATTGTTTAAGTTATCTGATAAAATATAGCATACTCCGAAGGGCAAATCTGCTGAAATTTTCCAACCCAAATAAGGCTGGGAGACGACAGACTTTTTAAGAGATGTATGAAAATTAGGTCACTTGGGAGGTGACAAACATTTTAAGAGATGGATAGAGGTTAGGTCATGCTTAGAGGTGACAGACTTTTTAAGAGATGGATGAACGTTAGGTCATATGTACTTGCTTTTCAGAGACATACTCCACCCTTTCTGTGTCTCTGTTCGCTTCCTGGTGAACAGCCCACATTTGCCACATCCTCCTGCTAGGATGCTACAAGAGGTTCAAAGCAGTGGGAACAAAAGAACAAGAGATCTAAAATTGAACCAAGATCAACCTTTCTCCTTTCTAATGGTAATGATGTTGGGTGATTTGTCACAGCAATACAAGACTAACACATCACCCAAACGAAAATAAGCTCATGATGGGGGGGAGTGGATCGTTTCTTGAGGTAACATTGTAGACATAATTGGGAGCAGTTTTGATCCGAATCACCACATACGCTGTGTGATTCTGTCAAGAAAAGAGTGAGCAGAAAATTCTAGAAGCAAAGCCTCAGATTGCGAGCCTGATGCATTGGTGCCTTCTAGTATCATAGAGCAGACAGTGGTTTGGATCGTGCCCTTCACTGCTGTCTGGCTCTTTGTGCTGCCTCCCACCATCCTTTTCAGGCTGCATCCCCTTTTGAATTATTCTCCTCTCTTCTCACTATCTCCTTAAACTGTCCAAGTTCACAGAGGTATTCACACCATGGTTCCTGAAGTCTCCACACATGACTGCTGATCCTGCGCTTTCACACAAACTCCATGTGCTGCTCTAAGCAGGTGCTGGAATCGCCTACTGGTGCATTGTTTGAACCCACCTATCCTTTCACCTACAGCAGAGGGTCTCCCCCTCCCTAATGCTGCAACCTTTAATATAGTTCCTCATGTTTTGGTGATCCCCAACCATACATTTATCCTGTTACTACTTCATTCCTGTAATTTTGTTATTGTTATGAATCATAATGTAAATGCTTGATGTGAAGGATATCTGGTATATGACTCCTGTAGGGGTCATGATCCATAGAATGAGAAACTCTGACCTTGAGTGTCACCATCTCACAGCTAGTCAGTTCCTGAAGTCACAGTGCAATTTACCAGAGACTAAGGAAAAGATCTTCTCTCCTACAAATCTAATTCAGATTAAGTGATGCCAGTTGCTGAGGTTCATGCCCAGTAGTTGGAGCTGAGAGAGTCTCAGCAGCCTGGCCCAACAAAGGCTTATTCCTCCCGATTCTGGGGTCTCGGAGGTCAAAGTCAGTGGGTCAGCGCAGTTTCATTCTTATGAAGGCTCTCTCCCATGCCCTGACTGTGCTGGGTCCTTGTCCAGCGATATATAGGCATAGATATATAGGCATAGGATACCAAGAATGCCACAAGAGCTCCACATTTAAGACCTCACTAGCATGTGGTCACTTCGCAAAGGCCCAACTTCAGTCACATGGGAGTTAGAGCTGTGCACTCTGGAGTGAAGAAAGCCTAAGCCTGACGCTCACAGTGGCTTCTTAGTGACTTATGCTCTTCTGCTCTGCCTTGCATGGAGCAGCATTTCAGTGTCTGTACTCCCAGCAATACTGCAGATACTCAGCTTCTCTTCATCCTAACCCCCTCTTGCGTAAAACACCACCAAAGATTATTGTGAGCGTTGCTTTGTAGTAGATTTTGAAAAGCATATCCTCCTTTAACACATCCCAACAGCTTCCTCTTTCCAGTCTACCCATGTATTTCATTTCCCTGAGGTGCTTTCCTTTTTCCACTTGTCAAGAAGTGGTCTGTGCATTATTCATGGGCGGAAACTTGTTCAACAAGGAAAACATCAATAACGACTCTACCCCGACATCAAAGTCTCTCGTGTGTCCTGACTTTGAGATTCATCTTGCTGACTAAATAATCTCCATTCAAAGTATTTGTCTTACATTATCATTGATGTATCCACCGTGCCCACAGCCACTCTGCAGAGAGAACCTGACCCTGTGAAGCCTTTGTAAAGACTTAATTCAACGGCAATGTCTATTATGCATCTTCCCAACACTGTCATTTTCTAGATCATAGTAAAGTTCTAATAAAACTTCTGAAAACAGACAACCAAATCCAAATACAGAATGCATTTATGATTAACAAACAGAAATGTTGTGGGGTGGTTAGGTGGGCATCCTTTCAGTCCCAACACTCAAGAGGCAGAAGCAGGCAAATCTGATTTTGAGGCCAGGCTAATCTACAGAGTATGTTCCAGGACAGCCAAGGCTACACACAGAGAAGCCCTGTGTTAAAAAAATATATATATAAAAGAAAAAAGAAAAGAAAAGAACAAAGCAAAACAATATAAAAATGTCAACAATAGCTAAATTAGACACTACTTCTAGAGTGGCATTTGCTGTGATGATCCTTCTTGCTCTTAAATTGTCTTCATGACATTGCACTGTGTCTTGATAATATTCTCAAATCACTTCAGTCTGGACATTTGAATATTAGGAAGGGACAAAGCATATGCAAAAAATAGATATTTCTTTTCCTGAAAACCCATGAATGAATTAAATCAGGTAATTAAAAAAATTCCATTTTCTTAAACCATTGAAAGCAAAAGCAAAATAAAATTTAGCACAGTAGCATACCCCTTCGTCTCAGTTAGGGCTGTGAAAGGACACAACAACCACAGCAACCCTTATAAATGAAAACATTTAGTTGGTGTTGGCTTATAGTTACAGAGGTATAGTACATTATCTTCATTGTGGCATGCAGCCAGACATGGTGCTAGAGAAGGAACTGAGAGTTCTATGTCTTGAACCGTATGCAGCAGAAGCAACTGTGAGCTGCACTGGGAGAAGCTTGAGCATTGGAAACCTCAAAGCCTGCCTTCACAGTGACACCCTTCCTCCCTTCCTCCAACAAGGCCACACTTAATAGTGCTACTCCCTATGACCAAACATTCAAACACCTGAGTCTATGGGGGCCATATGTATTCAAACCATCATACCTTTGAATCTCAAAGGAGGCAGAGACAGGCGTATCTCTGAGTCTGGGACCAGGCTTGACTACATAGTGAGTTCGAGGCAAGCCAGAACTACATAGTGAGACACTGTCTCAAAAGACCCTAAATCCTGCAAGTGACTAGAATGAGTCCTTGTTAGCCTCTGTAAATAAATTGACTCAAAGCCTTATTGTTGGAGGGGGCTGTTTGTTTGTTTGTAGCCACCCAGCTAGCTTAGACTCAAAATAATCACACAGAAACTGTATTCATTAAATCACTGCTTGGCCCATTAGTTCTAGCTTCTTATTGGCTAACTCTTATATTCATTTAACCCATTTCTATTAATCTGTATATTGCAGTGTGGTTGTGGTTTACCGGGTAAAGTTCCCACTGTCTATCTCCGGCAGCTCCATGAATTCTCTCTGACTCTGCCCTTCTTTCTACCAGCATTCAGTTTAGGTTTCTCTGCCTACCTCTATTTTACCCTATCAGGCCAAGCCAGTTTTCTTTATTCATTAATGGTAATCACAGTATACAGAGGAGAATCACACATCACCTTACCTGATAACAGTCCTCACAAGTAAATGTCCTTGTTCCAAAGCAGGATCTGTAGTTCTCCACAAAGAAGAAATGTGTGTATATGTGTATGTGCGTGCATGAATGCGTGTCTGTGTGTGTGTATGTGTGTGTGTGTGTGTGTAAACACTAAAAAAACAAAATCTAACTGCAGTTTTTTTTTCAGATACACTCTACTTGTTGGCGGTGTGCCTCTGTTTATTTAAGAGAGGTCTTCCTGATTCAGCAGTAGCAAACAAAATAACCAAAACCCAAAAAGACCCTACATGGTTTCAAAATGGTGGTTTACTGGTTTGCCAGCACAAAGGACACTGACTCTTTCAGGAGGTCTGGCTACGGAGCATTTGAATGGGGTCTGTGAGCAACATGTTACAGATTCCTTGATGGGTGACACAGACCCATTACAACCCTGCATCTGGGGCAGAGAGAATGGCTTTCAGAGACAGCGAACCTATCTCCGACATGAAGGACTGGGTGGAGCCAACAGGCAGGACCACAGAATCGGTCCCAGACATGCCCACTTAGCTTTAAAAAAGCCCCCATAATCAAAAGATAATTACAGATACACAATAAAGACAGATTCAGATAAAAAAAATATCTAAATGGGTCACACTGTAGGATAAAAGTATGTAGGCTTGGGAGACAGAAAATTGAGTAAAGAGAATTATAAAAAGAAGTAAATCATTTTTTTTTTAAAAAACAAAGTCTTTCAAGAGACAGAGTACAGACAGTCATAGATTACAAGGAGTAAAGAAAAATAAGTCATGCAAAGATGAAATATATATAGAAAGTCTTGATTATGTATACTATTTTGTTTTCTTTGAATTTTTTGACTGCAGACAGACATTTGATTCTAGGGAGTCATTTGGCTTCAAAATTTGGGTTTAAGGATTTGTTGCTATGGAAAAGAGGTTCTTCTTTTGTTTCCACAGAAAATGAGAACCTATGGATTTCTTCCAAACTAATGTGGTTTGATGGACCAAAAACCCCCTGAAAGGTCACTGTGAACTCCCCAAAATTTACTTCACCCAATAATCAGTAAGAAGTAGTTTGGAGAGAACTACACCTAAATTCCCTAAATGATTATTTATAAATGTTTGTTTACATTTAAAGAGGGATATACTAGAGAGATTTGCATTGGTATGGATCTTGGTCAATTTTTTGTATATTTCTACTCTTGATTAAGTTATTGTGTTTGTGGAGCTCATTTAAAAATAATGTATAATTAAGAACTATAGGTTAATAGATAATCATTTATAATAGTCAAGTGTGTGGTCATGGTAGTTAGGTATTCTAGATATGTAGAGATATATTTCCGTTAGAAAGTTATTCTTCAAATCTTTCAGAGACCTTCAGAATATGACATTTAAAATGTTTTAAAAGCTTAAGACTTATCATGACAGTGAGACACATCTTCTTCTGGTAGCACCAATCTACTTCAAGAAGATGATGGACAACAAAGAGGCTCCTCATGGAGTTTGCTAGCCATTTGGGCAAGAAACTGCTCTTGCTTGGATTGCTTGATGTTATGCTGTATGAACGGGACATGCAGGACCCACAGAAAAATGACTGCTAAATTTGCCTAAAGGTGAGATGGTACTTCAAAGTTCTTGATTCATGAAAGAAATATCTCCAGACATTCTGCAGGACACAGAAAAAAATGACTGACACACTGCCAATATAGGTGGAATTGTCTTTAATATTCCCTGTTTCATGGGAATGTCTGCCAAATACTAGGGGATTAAAGGCTGAAGATGGATGCCCCAACTGTACAGAAGAACTTTGGATGACTGACCAGGCAGTCTCTGTCAATTCTAGAGTTTTAGAAGTTGTGTACAATGTAGTTCCTGTTAACTTAGGTAATATTAAATCCTTCTGGAGTCTTTGATGGAGCTGAAGAATAGATAGTTACAATTACAGTTTTTCTTAGTTATGATAAAAGTGAAAGTAGTTATAAATACTGTAATTGTAATTCTCTCTTGATACCTGTTTTGTTATATGTAATTTTACTAAAGTTAAACCCTCCTTTTTATTTAAGCAGAAAAGGGGGAGTGGTGTGAAAAGTCCTTCTGCATATGTGTTACTTTTATTGGTTAATAAAGAAGCTGCTTTTGACCAATGGCTTCAGAGAATATAGCCAGGCTGGAAGATATATTTAGAGAGAGAGAGTAGGCAGAGTTACAGACACACCATGTAGCCCTGCCAGAAACGGATGCCAAACCAAACTTTACCTGGTAAGCCACAACCATGTGGCAATATACAGATTAATGAGGATGGGTTATTTTAGGGTATGAGCTAGCCAGAAATACACTTAAGCTATTGGCCAAACAGTATTGTAAATAATACGGATTCTGTGTGATTATTTCGGGTCTGGGCCTCCTGGAACAAATGAATAGCTTTTGTCAACAGGAATGGGTGATTACGCAGCAATGTTCAAATTCACAGTCCATATTTAGTGTGAACAAACAAACAACATTTAGAGACAGGTCTGGATGTGGGCTAAAAACAATTTCCCCTGTAATTTGTCTATTTGAACTGTTTATATTTCCTACCTTTGCCTATGTCTTTGGCTTTACTCATGTGTGTCTTAAGATATTTGCAAAGTGGCATAAAGGATTGGTTTTGGATTTGGTATAAGCATTTGTTTGTTTCATATTAAATGGACTTACAGAAGAAAATACATCCCCTAGGCTATACTGACTTTATTTTGATGATCAGTGTTTCCAATCACCATATGAAACATGCATTGCAGAAGGGTATGGTGGGTGTTGATATGCTGGTGTGTGTTAGCTGATTTATCTCTGGCAACCACAAAGATATGTCTCCATTGACTTTCTGACCTTGATACTGAAAATCATTTAAGAACTTTCCCAGCATACTGCAGATATGGATTTCAGATTCGAACTCCTCCTCGAAAATCTGCTTCTTCATCTATAGCAAGACATAGAGCAAGTATCTACGATTAGTTTAAGCTCAGACATTCAAAGACTTTTTTGAAGTTACAAGAAAGCCATAATTCTTTTTTAGTCTTTCCTAAAGATGACAAATTGTTTCTACACACAGCAAGATAAAGTTGGTATAAGTGGGAAGTTGACGTTTGTGGTTAAAAGAATAAATCTAAAATAAATTTTTTCTCCCTTAAAAATGGACTTACTGGCGAACTATAGTTAGAGAAATTAAATATGGAGGATGAACTATTAAGCCAGGAACTGAGCAAATGTGGGAAATCTCAGTCTTTGCACTTAATTGACAATCTAAACATGACATGGTCATTTTCCTTATTCTGCGGTGATAATTAAAATCATTATAAAAAATAAAAATTGGCCAAATGGATGATAAAATAGTAGAAAATAAAAGATTATGTGATTGTCATTAGAGTTATGAATGAAAAAATTACTTGAACCAATATTTTAAGATTTGATTGAAGTTTCAGAAAATATCTAGATTCTTGTAAAATATCACCACCGAAATATTTCCTTAACTGATTTTCAGTATTGCACATTATGCCAAACTTTTCCCTCAAGTGTCACAAATTCTAGTTACACAAAGTTAAATCACACATCTCCCTCCCCAGTTCTCTCACTCTGTTTGCCTCCAACATCTTCTTTCACATTACAGAAGTTAAGCTGGCTGAAATCTCAGAGTCCTTAGTCTTTCTTGAGCTCTTACCCATACTGTACCTCACCCTCACCACTAAATCCTATCTAAGCTTGTGTTCAACTTGCAATCCTCTCAGCAGTCTTCCAGACACCCTCCCCTGGCCCATCCTATCACTTCCACCTTAACTTGTAGCAGTACCTGCTCACTGAAGCTGCATTTTAATCTCCACTTGACCATTGGCCCCAGTCTTCCTCTTATGCAGGGAGAACTTGGCCTCAACCACTGACAGAAAAAGACTTCTTTGTCTAACATGGTCACTAATTAAGAATAAATGTTTAAAGAGGGGTCCAAGAGCAAACACTTGGATCTCTCTGGGAAGGAGAAATAAAAGAGATCTCCTGGGTAGACTGCAAGCAGTTAAAGGTGGGAACATGAGGGATTGGGTTGGGTGGTTGATGGAGGATGAGAGTATTAGAAGAGATGACTGGAAAGGAGGTATATTTTAGGGTCGACTAGGAACCTGATTCAAAAGAAACTCCCAGGAATTTACAAGGATGACCCAAGCTAAGACTCCTAACAATAGTGGACACATAGCATGAACTGACCATTTCTTGTGATTAGATTGGTGACTACCCCAATTGTCATCAGAGAGTCTTCATCCAGTAACTGATGGAAACAGATCTAGAGACCGACAGCCAAACATAAGGCAAGTTTGGGGGATCCTGCTGAAGAGAGGGAGAAAGGATTGTAGGAGCCGGAGGGTTCAAGGACATCCCAAGAAAACCTCACAGAAAACCTCATAGGAGCTCACAGATTCTGAACCAACAATCTGGGAGCCTTCATGGGACCCACCTAGGTCACATACATGTGACAGTTATGTAGCTTGGTCTACCTGTGGGACTCCTAACATGGGAGCAGAGGCTGTCTCTAGGGCTTTGACTGGCTCTTGGGAACCTATTCCTCATACTGGGTTGCCTTGCTCAGCCTTGCTCAAGCACTATATGGGGGAGGTGCTTTGTCTTACCTCTACTCGCTATATCACGCTTTGTTGATGCCCACGGGAGGCCTGCACCTTTCTGAACAGAAACAGAGGAAGAGATGATTGAGGTAGGGTTGGAGAGGAGGTAGAAGGAGGGAATGGGAGGCAAAGAGGGAAGGGAAACTGTAGTTGTAATATAAAATAAATAAACTAATTAAATTTTAAAAAGAATCAATTTTTCATGATGTACCACCCCAAGATTTTTCTCAAAGGAAGGTATTTTTCCTGTAGTTTGAGGTTCTAATAAGA
The DNA here is from genome assembly GCF_982192425.1 of Myodes glareolus. Taxonomy (NCBI): domain Eukaryota; kingdom Metazoa; phylum Chordata; class Mammalia; order Rodentia; family Cricetidae; genus Myodes; species Myodes glareolus. Next base: position 80,036,892 of record NC_142033.1, on the reverse strand, counting down.
GTTTAGCTCTCAGTAGAGATATGTAGGAATGTGAACCCCAAAGTGAACCTGATTTTTCTCTAGTCTCTTCAGGCATCATATTTTCCATGTTTTTTGTAACTTTTTCACTTGTCAGTTGAAATTTACAAGTGTTGGTTGAAATTCACAGAGGCAATTTGTGGACAAAAGGATTCGTCAGTCTCATTAATGGGAAGCTCTGATTCTCAGGAAGTATAGATGAAAGATATTCATTAAACAACTAAACAATCACCTTAAATATTTAAGAACATACCCCTGAGAAGGTTGGTCTTGGCCTGAGTTCTCCCCTCCTTACCAGCAGGTTCACACATATAGTCTCTGTCTGCAGAGCTAGCAACATCAGGAAATGGCCAGGAAAGGATTTCCAGTCAATGTAACATTCATTAATGCATAGGCTCAAAAACATGTTAAATATGATTGAAGTAGTTTTGAAAATGAATGGAAACACCATTTCCATTTGGAGTATTCTTGGACTATGGGAAGAGTAGGAAGGGGTAGAGATAAATAGTATTCATAACCAAATATTTTGAGAAAGTTCTTCGGATAGGACACAGTGTTATAGAATTGATTACTTTAGTCTGCAATTTTAAGACAGGACATTGATGAGGCAGGATTTGGACCCTTAGCAGATGATTTGGCACATCATGTTTTCCCTCCACATAGAACCATCATCTACCACTGCTGGTACTAAATGCTAATAAGTGCTGGTCTTCTCTTAAAAAGTTCCTAGAAGTCAGCTCAATAGAGGATAAAATCCTTGACTATAGATCCCAAAAGATGATGTGCTCAGTTAAAAACTGTTAGGTATGGGGGAAGTAGTCTACAAGATATAGGCACAGGAGATCACTTCCTAAGCAGAACCCCAGGAGCGCAGACAATAAGAGAAACAATAAATAAATGGGACCTACAGAAACTGAGAAGCTTCTGTAAAGCAAAGGACACTGTCAGTAAGACAAAAAGGCTACCTTCTGACTGGGAAAAGATCTTCACAAACCCTGCAACAGATAAAGGTCTGATCTCCAAAATATACAAAGAACTCAAGAAACTAGACACTAAAACTCTAATTAACCCAATTAAAAAATGGGGTACTGAACTGAACAGAGAATTCACAACAGATGAACTTCGAAGGGCTAAAAAGCACTTAAGGTCATGCTCAACCTCCTTAGCGATCAGGGAAATGCAAATCAAAACAACTTTGAGATATCATCTTACACCTGTCAGAATAGCCAAACTCAAAAACACCAATGATAGCCTATGCTGGAGAGGATGTGGAATGAGGGGAACACTCATCCATTGTTGGTGGGAATGCAAACTTGTGCAGCCACTGTGGAAATCAGTGTGGCGCTTTCTCAGGAAACTGGGAGTCAATCTCCCTCAGGACCCAGCAATTCCACTCTTGGGAATATACCCTAGAGATTCCCTAACATACTACAAAAGCATTTGTTCTACTATGTTCATAGCAGCACTATTTGTGATAGCCAGAACCTGGAAACAGCCTAGGTGCCCCTCAATAGAAGAATGGTTAAAAAAGGTGTGGAACATATACACATTAGAGTTTTACTCAGCGGTAAAAAACAATGACATCTTGAATTTTGCATGCAAATGGATGGAAATAGAAAACGCTTTACTGAGTGAGGTAAGCCAGACCCAAAAAGAGGAACATGGTATGTATTCACTCATAAGTGGATTCTAACCATAATTAAAGGTCTTTGAGCCTATTATTCGTGATCCTAGAGAAGCTGAATAAGAAGATGAACCTGATGAAGATTATTTAGCTATCCACCAGGAGGTAGGAAATAGACAAGAGTCCCAGGTAACCTCGGGTGCATGGGGGGGGTGGGAGGGTTGTCAGAAAGGGAGAGGGTTAGAGAGAAGGGAGTAGGGGAAGATTGGGGAAAGATCGGGGGACTAGGATGGGGGGGAGGGAGGAAGGATGGATATGGGATCAGGCAAGTATATACCTCAACTAAGGGAATCATTTTAGGGTTTACAAGAGACTTGATTATAAAGGGGATCCCCGGTCCAAGGAGAGATCCCCAGATGGTTCTCTGGACAGAGGAGAGGGTGCCTGAACCGGCCTTGGCCCACAACCATACTGATGATTATTTTGCATGTCACCATAGAACCCTCATCTGGCGATGGATGGAGATGGAGGCGGAGAACCACGTTGGAACACGGGACCTAGCTCCCTAGGTCCAAATAAGAGGCAGAAGGAAAGAGAACGTGAGCAAAGAAGACAAGGGCAGAGGAAACCTTCATCCGACGCTGGATGGCGATACAGATGGAGACCCATATTGGAACACCAAACTGAGCACTCCACGGTCCAAATGAGGAACAGAAAGATGAAGAAAATAAAAAAAGTAACCAGGACTGCGAGGGATGCGAGCACCCACTGACACAAGGGAACTGATATAATGAGAGTTCACCAAGGCCTGTTGGACTGGGACTGAACGAGGTCGTGATCCAACCAGATTCTCTGAATGTGGCTGGCCCGGAGCCTTTTTGAAAAGCCATTGACAATGACACTGGGACTTGCTTCCTCTGCATATACTGGATTTTGGCGCTCCAGTCTGTTTGGACTCTCACCTTTCCTGGACCTGGAGGGAGGGGGGAGGAACTTGAACTTCCCACAGGGCAGGAAACCCTGACTGCTCTAGGGGATGGAGAGGGAGGAGGAGAGGGAGTGGGGGGAGTGGGAGGGTGTTGGGAGGAGGGGCTGAAATGGAAACTTTTATAATTTAATAAAAAAAATCAAAAAAAAAGAAAAAAAAACAAAACAAAAAAAACTGTTAGGTATGGGGGAAAATGAGGTGTCCCATTTCCTGAAAGTTCTTCCCTAAATGGATAAACTTAGGGATTATCTTTATCTAGGGCGGCATCCTTTCTAGTGTCTCCCTTTTGCTCTTCTTCCCTGTGTTCTGTAAGAGCAATGCTGTAATAAACCCTGACTGTGTTCCAGGGAACCTTTCTCTAAGATGTCTATTTTTATACGGATTGTCAATGATGATTACAGGTCAAAAAGTGACTGTCCACAATTCCATTTTCTCTTAATGCATCTTCATGTTTCTTCTCTGGATTCTCTGCATCCTGCCTTCCCGTAGATATTCCCCTATTCTAATTCTTCACCATAGATGATGTTACGTAATATGACATGAATCCAAGTGGAATGAATGAAAGCAATTCTTTGTATGTAGAGCCACTCCACTCTACATTGAGTTTGTGATACTCAGCTTTAGAGCTGCTTCTAGTCATAATTGTTACATTTGATCATATAGATAATAATCCATTTTATAAATGCCTTATGAAACAGACCTGCATTTTGAATAGTTAAACAAACACTTAAAACATTCTAGATTATAGGTACAATAAGTAGTGTTTTCAGAAACATTTTTAACAATTTATTTATTTATTCACATTGTCCTGTCTAATGAACGAGTTAATTATGTGGCGATTGTTGAAAGATTTATTTATGTATTTCCAAGATCAATTCTGTTGACTGATGGATATGTTGCTGGTATCATTGCTCACTCTTTCGGTTATATTTGTACTGTTTCAGTAGCGGCATTCTGTGTAGGAAGATTTAAATTTTAATACTGATAATTATCATGTTTATGATTAAAGTATTATTTTGTGTGTTATTAAAAACATTTCCCAAACTCAAGGACATAAAGTGACCACATAAGATTAGTGGGTTTTCCCCATAATGTTAAATCTAGGATCCTCTGAGAATTGTTGGTATTTGTATAATTAAGAGTGGTGCTCTTTTGAGAGTGAGTTTGATGTTTAGACTTTGGTATTCATTTCTCAAGCATCAGAAAAGATACACATGTGTGTGTTTATCTGCGTTTTCACAGAGTTGAAACTCTGTCATACAGAAAGTCTCACATGAATGTGAATCTGACTTTGCAGCCTCTATTCTGTTCTGGTGATCCAGTTCCCACTGACTATACCATTGTCTGAATGAGGCAATGTAAAAATTTTTTTGATAAACTTTGACATATGGAAAAGTTTGTCTTTTTCCTTTGTTCATGTAGTTTGTTTGTTTTGGTATTTTTTTGTTTGTTCGATATTTGGGATTATTTGGTATTTGTTTCTATTGTGCTGGTTTGGTTTGGCATTTTGTTTTGTTTTAAGAAAGGATCATATTCTGAAATCTAGGCTAAATTGCAACTTGCTGAGTAACCTAGGCTGACCTACAACTTACAGTTACCCTTCTTCCTCAGCATTCTAAATTCTAGGGTACATAATATGCATCAGCCAGCAGACCTAGAATTGAAATGGTAGCATGTACCATCACATCCTGCTTTACTTTGTTCTTAAGAAATGTGTTTCCTATTCACATATTGGCAACTCCCTGTAAGTCATTGAAACAATGCTGTACTGTGTATATGTGCTCTCTCCCTCTCTCTCTCACTTTCTCTTAAATGTGTCTACTCACACACAAATACATTAATTGTTTACATTAATTTATTGATTAAATTGAGAGAAACTGACATTATTTTTATATTTAATCTTCTCATGTTTGGCTAAAGTTTTCTTTTCTGTTCATACAATTTAAGCATCTTCTAATTTATCATAGTGTTTTATCATCTAATAGAGTTCTTAAAATGTAATGTTTTTGTGTTAATGCAAATTATACCTTTTTCAAACTTCAATAATCTTGTTGTTGATATAAGTGAATACATTTTACATTTCTTACTGACCTTCAATCCTGGAACCTACTATTTAACTGTCACTAATTATCTCTGAGTTAATTTTTAATATATGATGTATAGATGTGACCTTATATATCTAAGTTCTAAATATTCATCAGAGCTTCATTTTATCTTTTCTGGCAAGCTTTCCCATAATTTACTGATGAAAGTCTCTTTTCTTTTTAACTACGTTCTCTCTAGTATGTCACTTCTTTTATTTTGCTTCTTTCTTCCTGTTCATTAATCATACATTTAACTTACTTTTCAGAAGAATGCATAGCAGGCGGATCTTCAAATTTCATTTTTTCTTTTGAACATAATTGTCATTGTCCCATTTTATGGTTTAGTTCAGCCCATAAGGTTTATTTCAGTTTTAATACCATACTTTTATTATGTAATGTTTACTGATGTGTGTGACACATAGGCTCGTTACAAGTTTTTTCTTTTTTGAAAAAAAATATTGCTTTTATTACACACTGCTCTTTTTTTCCAGTTCTTCCAGATCTTCTCAATTTCCCAACCCACCTAATTTCACATCCGTTCTTTCTCTTTTCTTTAAAAAACAAACAGGAAAAAATACATAAGAAACCAAGAATCTCTTTGTGTCTCTATCTCTGTCTCTGTCTCTCGTGCTCTATCTCTCACGCACACACACACACACATGCATACATGCACAACACAATCTCACACCCCAATATAAAGCACAAAATCAGAAGCCAAAGTATACAAGCAAAAAACCAACCACTATGTAGACTAGACAGGACTATAGTATGGATTTGTTATGACAATCTCCAAAATTATTTTAATCGTGAACCTCCAGGTTTATGAAACTGCAGTTCTGGAACAGACTTGTACTTTGAAATGATGCATATGTATTGACTTTCTATAACATATTTCAAAACTTTCCCATGTTTTGAGTCCATTAGCAGTGAAAAATGTCTATCAAAAACCTCACTATTATGAGAACTTGATTCTTTATTTTAATCATTTTTGTCTCCATGAGATATAAAGATATACTCTTAAATAAATATGATATAAAGATATCCTGCCAGGTTAATAATTTTATTATAAAAAGTAGCTATAGAAAAAAAAATAAATGTGCTGCATATAAATATCTGTGAAATTCCTATGACTCAAATGCTTGTACTAAAATCCTATACTCCTAGGTACTATGTTAACAAATGGGGCATTTGATGATAGCTACGTCACTAGACTCCTAAGGGACATTGGGAGATCCCTCATCTTTTCTCCCCTGTGAGATGGTATCAAGAAGACAGACATATGGGTGGTAGTCTTCCCTCGGACCCTTAAATGCCAGCACTCAACTTGGTCTTAGACTTCCAAACCTCTACAAATGTGAGAGAGAAAAATTCTTTAATAGACAGAGCTTCTGAATGGTTTGTTGTAGAAACAAAACAAAATAAGGCAAATAATGAAAAAACCATGAATACAAGGTATGATGAAAACACAACCCCTCATTTCTAACAGATATCTGTAGTTAGAAGCTAATTTATGTGATATTAAAGTAAGTACAATTATGTCATTTGGTTAGAATTTGTATACCATCTTTTCTAATATTCCTGTACACATTTTTTATCTTTAAATTTTGGGGTCTATTTTATAAGAAAGAGTGCTTATTTTGTTTGGTTATCATTTTAACATTTTGGAAATATCTGCAATTAAGTATTAAACTTATTGATGCCTGCTCATATTTGAATTTTTACAGACAGAATCTTATGAGATAGTTCAGTCTTCTGCCCTGATATTTTCTGTATAATGTAGATTTGAACTTAGGACTTGAACCCAGCTCAACTTCCTGAATAATGGGATTACAGATATACTACAGATACTGATTGTTAACCTCCAAAAGGATATGGCTTAGCTTTGCATAATCATATTTGTTTCAATTAACTCTGCCTTATGAAAGTTCTTTTTGTTCTATCTTCTTTATACTATGTGTTCTCGCTTTGACTATTTATTTATATATTTTAAAATCATTTTCAGTAGGTAGTCATATATGCTTTCACAATTTTTGCAATTTTTATAAACATTGTAACCTGAATTTTTAAGTTATTATTGCTTTTATATAGAACACACCACACACACGCACACATGCACACACATATGTGCCATACACACATAATCATGCATACACACACAAACACATACACAAATATACATATGCACATACAAACATATCCATATTTACATACATACCACATACACTTATGCACATACATAAACATACACACACACTCACACACATCACAATACATATTAATTCTATCTTCTCTGAGTTCTACATTATTTTTATCAGTTAGTATGTCTCTTCAATGTTATTATACTATATCGTATGTATTTATATCTTTTTTACTTTTTATTTTTTAAAGAAAGAAAACAAACTCAATCTATTTTTTTTCATTTTACATATCAATCCCAGTTCTCACTGCCTCCCCTCCTCCCATTCCCTTCACTCACTCCACACCCCCATTCACTCCTCAGAGAGGATAAGTAACATTGCTTTGTGGAAGGTCCAAGGCCCTCCCTACGATATCTAGGCTGAGCAAGGTATCCATCCAAAGAGAATGGGTTCCAAAAGCCAGTACAAGCAGTAGGGATAAATCCTGTTCCTGTTGCCAATGGCCCCACAGTCTGCTCCAGCCATACAAACTGTCACCCACATTCAGAGAGCCTAGCTTGGTTCTATGCTGATGGCTTCACTGACAGACTAGAGTTAGTGAGCTCCCGTTAGCTCAGGGAAGCTGTGTTAGTGGTTATCCTCATCATGGTCTTGACCTCTTTAACATATTCTCACTCCTCTCTCTCTTCAACTGGACTTTGGAAGCTCAGGTCAGTGCTCTGCTGAGGTTCTCTGCCTCTTTTTCCATCAGTTGCTGGATGAAGGTTCTATGGTGACATTTAAGAGTTATCAATTTGACTACAGAGCAAGGTGAGTTCAGGCCCCCTCTCCACTATTGCTTAGGTTCTTAAATGGGGTCATCCTTGTGGATTCCTAGAAATTTCTCTAGTACCAGGTTTCTTGCTAGCCCCATAATGGCTTCCTCAATCAAAATGCCTCCTTCCTTGTTCTCCATCTCTGTCATTCTCCCATCTAGACTATCCAGTTTCCTCAAGTTCTCCTCCCCCTTCCCCTTCTCCCATCCTCCTCTTCTGCCCTTTCTTCTCCCCACCCAGATGCTCCCAATTTTGTCAAGAGATCATGTCTATTTCCCCTTTCCAGGGGGATCTGCATATGTTTCTCTTAGTGTTCACCTCGTTACTTAGCTTCTCTAGGGTCATGGACTATAGGCTTATTATCCTTTACTTTACAGCTAGAGTTTACTTATGAGTTAATACATATCATGTTCATCTTTCTGGGTCTGAGTTATCTCACTCAGGATGGCTTTTTCTAGTTATATCCATTTGCATGAACTTTCAAGATGTCATTATTTTTTACCTCTGTGTACTACTCCATTGTGTAAATGTGCCAGGTTTTCTTTATTCATTCTTTGGTTGAGGGGCATCTAGGTTGCTTCCAGATTCTGGCTATTATAAATAATGCTGCTATGAATATAGTTGACCAAATGTCCTTCTAGTATGACTGAACATCCTTTGGGTATGCCCAAGAGTGGTATTGCTAGGTCTGAGGTAGGTTGATTATCAGTTTCCTGAGAAACTGACATACTGATTTCCAGAGTGATTATACAATTTTGCATTCCCACCAGCAGTGGAGAAGTGTTCCCCTTACTCCGCATCCTCTCCCACATAAACTGTCATCAGTGTTTTTGATCCTAGTCATTCTGACAGGTATATCATGGTATCTTAGAGCTGTTTTGATTCGGATTTCCCCGATGGCTAAGGATGTTGAACAGTTACTTAAGTGTCTTTAGGCCAATTTAAATTCTTTTGCAGTGAATTCTCCGTTTAGACCTGTACCCCATTCTTTAGCTGGATTATTTGAAATTTTAATGGCTAACTTCTTGAGTTCTTTATATATTTTGGAGATCAGTCCTCTGTCTTATGTGGGGTTGGTGAAGATCTTTTCCCATTCAGTAGGCTGCCTTTTTGTCTTATTGACTGTGCCCTTTGCTTTACTGAAGCTTCTCAGTTTCAGGAGGTCCCATTTATTTATTGTTGCTTTCAGTGTCTGTACTACTGGTGTTATATAGGAAGAGGTCTCCTGTGCCCATGCATTGAAGGCTACATCCCACTTTCTCTTTCATCAGGTTCAGTGTGATTGGATTTATATTCAGATCCTTAATCCATCTGGACTTGAGTTTTGTGCATAGGGATAGATGTGGACCTATTTGCATTCTTCTATATGTTGACATTCTATCTTCTCTGAATTCTATATTATTTTTATCACTTAGTATATCTCTTCATTGATATTATGCTATATCATATGTGTTCATATTTATAATAAGATATTTAGAAACATATAAAACATAATTTCCACAATATATCACACACATATATGTATATATTTAAACAATTCATTACTTAATGACTCCTTTTACTTAAATATTGTGGAACTTCCATGTGAATATAGGGTACTATCTCTGTCTTTTTTTGAAGATAATAAGCCATCAATAATTTTCCTGTCTAAAATACATTTATTTTAACTTTATTGATATTAGTTACATTTTTCTTTGACATTGACTTTTCAGTTTGATGCTCTTTTATTTTTACCTCCTGGAATTTTTTGAAGTCATTCTGTCAGTTTATTTCACTCTCACTGTTTTGCAAATGAGTTACCAGCATCTCTTATTTGTGATCTGTGGGAGGCTTTATTTTTTCTATCTTTATGCCTGATACTCTCAGTCTTAACTTTGCTGCTACAAACAGAAGTAGTATGTTTTAAGATATATCCTTCTTTAAATTCTTAGTTCTTGCTAAATAGATAGAGTAATACTTTTTTAACAGTCTTAGAAAGTTCTGAGCAATTATCCATTCACTGCTCTAGAGGCAGTGGGACCTGGGAGAATGAAGCCAATAAATAAAACAGACTAATGTCTCACGAATAGTCAACTTTATTCAGAGAAGTAGATGCTTTATACTCTAAGTGTTAAGAGTAAAGTGTACAACTGACTACATGCTCAGACAGAAAGCGAGTCTCAAAGATACTGGAAAATTGAAATAACTCCCTGCATCTTATCAGACCACCACAGATACAGATTGGATTTCAACAATAGAAACAACAAAAAGCCTCTAAACTCATGAGAACTGAACCACTCACTACTGAATGAAAACTAGGTCAAAATAAATAGAGAAATCAAAGACTTTCTAGGACTCAATGAAAATGAACATACACACAGTATGCCCAAACCTATGGGACACAATGAATGTGGTGTTAAGAAAGTCCATAGCACTACGTGCCTATGTAAAAAAAAATGGAGAGATTTTATACTAGCAACTCAACAACATACTAGAAACAAACAGGCGGGGGGGGGGGCATAACAACAGATGCCGAAGAAAACCAGAAAATCCTAAAGACATACTTTAAAGACGTGTACTAGGTTTTTTAAATTGCTATACTGCTTTTCTCCTTGCTGTGACACAAACCCTGGCAAAAGCACCAGAAACAAAGAAGGGTTTATATCAGCTCATGGTTTGAGGGTATCATCCACATGATGCAGAAGGCATGGGGACAGAACTATGATGTGGCTGGCCACATTGGGTTTGTAGCCAGTAAGCAGAGCATCATAACCTGGTGATGTTCATCTAGTCTTTTTGGTCACTATTGGAGCCCAGCATTTGGTACTGATCGCATTCATGAGTCTCCCCACTCAGTTAAGCCTTCTGTGAAACTCCTGCATTGACAGACCATTATGTGCTTCCATGATGAATCGAAATCTTACCAAGGTGATAATCAATATTCACAGTCACAGCCCTAGGTCTTTTTAGTGCTGTTACTCTGAGGGTTTTATGATCTTCCTTTTTCAGGCATTAACATGCCTATTTTCATCTGGCTTACTTTCTGTTGCTGGTTTGTTTCTGGTGCTCTGTTACTGCTGCTCTTTCCGGTGTCAGGACACTTTGAACTGGTGTCTTTGATATTTATTGCTGAGCCCCATGTTTCTTTCTCACTGTATATACTTCATGTTTTCTTCCATGGGGTAATTTTCCCAGTGACTGATATCTTCAATTTGTTTTACATTATATTGTGTCTGAGGTAGTGTACAGGTGAGATGCGGCTGTGCAGGATTCTGTCTTTTTCAAGAGGTAGAGTCCAAAGTCTTCTTATAGTCAGAGATCAGCACAATCTCAACCTGAGGCTTTGCTTGTAAGGTCGCTATACATAACGTGCATTACAGCTCTTCATCTTAACTTTTAAAACTCATAAGCCCCGGTCTTCAAAATCTCTGTCAACCTTTAGAAATCAGCAAACCTCTCAAGGATAATCAAGGACCCCAAATCACATGTTAACCACGGAGTCCCATCTTCACCGCATTGAGAAATATTTAATGTCTTCACTGCCTTTTTATTTATTGATTAATTGATTGATCAAGCTTTTGAGACAAGGTTTCTCTGTATAACAGTCCTGGCTGTTCTGGAATCTGCTCTGTAGATCAAGTTGGCCTTAAACTCACAGAGATCTACCCATGTCTATCTCCCAAGTACTGGGATTAAAGTGTTTCTACTTTTTTTTTAAATTTTGTGATCCAACTTTTCTATTGATTTCATTGTAGTTATTTGAATATTCTAATACCAAATTTGCACAAGTAAGTTTTTCTACAGTGATATTTTAACGGCTAGCTTATGGGCTAGAATCATATCAAATGATTGTTTTTGAGTACCTAGTATCTATGCAAAAAGAATGTTAACAGAATGTGATTGTTATTGGGTAGCACTAATAGCAATAACAATTAAAGCCAAGGAGCCGGCGTTTCATTGCTCTAGAAGAAACTGCAATAAGTAAAATAATCTCAACACAGAGAATAGTATTGCAAGGCTTCTACACATGGAACTTTAGAACAGAACAATGTATATGAAATGAGAGTCTGGAGAGATGTAGTTAAAGATATAGAGCTGGAGATATGCAAAGAATGAAATCCAGTGCTCCAATACACAGTATGATGAGTGTAGGTAATAAGATTGTATTAGAGGTTTGTGGTTTGTGTTAAGAAAGTAGATTTTATTTAAGTCACAAACCAAATAAAACAGAGGAAAGGATATTATCTCTATAAAATTGAACAATCATTTTTATTTCTTGTGCATAAAAAATATCTGAAGCTCAAAGGTAGGTAGATATCCACGGAAAAGAGACAAATAGCAAAAGGAAGTGAAACATGACAACAGATTCTTCTAAACACGTGATACTTCTTCACTCCGGGATATATTTTTGTTTTGAAATCTCTCAAAGACATAAAAAAAGATAAATACATTTCTATGTATTTTTTAATAACATAGTGTTAACTTTCCTGATGGAAGAATAGAAGTTTCACATCAGAGCTGGGGAGATGGCTAGGTTGATAATGTGCTTGCCACACAAGCAGGAGGACCTGAGTCTGAATCTTAAATTCCAAGACAGAAGAAAAGAGAACCCGGTGGTTAGTGTCTGCAATACCGGTGCTGGAGAGGCAGAGACCCAGTTGCTGGAGCTTGGTAGCAAGTAAATCTTGCCAATCAATAGATACCAGGTTCAGTAAGACTCTGTCTCAAAAATAAGGTGGAGGAGGCACTGCGTTTGGTACCTAGTGTCAACTCCTGGCCTCCATGCTACATGTACACCACACAAACATGTTCATATATACATATGATTGGGTACACACTTTTACACATACATATACAAATCAAGCTCCACATCATATTCCATGTGATCGAATGTAAAATTTATGAGGGAAATTATTGATGAAAGACTATGGCTTACATTAAAAATATTCAATTTTAGTTATTCTCCATGACATTTGTAGTCTAATGACCATACCATAGAACTGTTTAGCACAAGGTTTTAGAAGGAACAGAATTTAAGATAGCCATTCTCCCAAATTAAATAAAATTTACACTTCTCTAAGTAAGCCACCAAGACCCTCAGATTCTTTTTTATGGAAGTCGGCCAGGGTACACCAGGTAGATATAGTAAAACTGAAACAAGAATCATTGACAAACTAAAACCAAACACACATGCTCCCAAGTTCAGTTTTCTTTTTTTTTGTACTTTAAAATTAAAATATAATTGCATCACCTCCCAATTCCCTTTCCTCCCTCCAGCGCCTCCCATGTTCTCTTTTTGCAACTCCGCCCATGTTCTTTCTTTCTCGCTGACTACCAAAGTGATAACCTCTTTTTTAATTACTATTGACATAATAGATAGATAAATGATTGATAGAGATAGATAGGTAGGGAGAGAGAGAGAGAGAGAGAGAGAGAGAGAGAGAGAGAGATGCCCCTAGGAATAGATGCAATCTGCAACTTGCTGAGGCTGTTCTTGTTTGTGTGTATGTGGTTTCAGGGTCAACCACTTTGTATTGAATAATCAATTAAAATTGAACCATGGAAGAGGTTGATTCTTCCCCTCAGCAGCAATCAGTTGCTTGTCGTTTTTGTCTAGGAGTACAACCTTGTGATTTGTCCCTTATTGATATTGTCATTGTTCAGGTCTTGTTTATGCAGCTGATGTTAGGACATACTGTCTCCCAGTAGACTTTCTGGTATTCTGACTCTTAGACTCCTCCCTGCTGCTCTCCCCAGTGTTCGCTGAGCCACAGATGGAGGAGCTGTGCTGCAGATGTATCCACTGCCATTGCCCATAAGTCACTGATTTCTGTATTGTGTCCAGTTGGGGTTTTCTGTAATGGTCTCCATTTTCTCTAAAAGGAAGCTTCTTTGATGAAGGGTGATAGCTACACTTATATATGTGTATGTAGTAAGAATTTCTTCACTACATACCGTAGATGTGCAGTCTTTTCTCAGCATTACTGCATTATGGAACTGTACGATATCTGGAATGTTCCTGCTACTTTCTACTGTGCCCCTATGGGAAGGCATCATTTTATCTGCAATTTTCTGTGCTTTTGTGATTTCCAGAAATCCTCCTTGTTTAGGCAAGTGGTGGGCCTCACTGCATAGCAGCACAGCTCTTTCAGACACTTTCTTGCACTTCTTGGGATAAAAGATGACTATTTATGTGAGATTACAAACTAAAAGACAGAGATCATTTCTTTGTCAGTTTGGGAAATATTCCTTGCTATAAAGACATCCCTTCCTGCTATGATCATCCTAATTAAATGGATTTTTATATTGAGAAACCCTTCTCCCTTGATTATGTACCCTTTCTTACCTTTTAATACATGGGTTGGGGGAGGAGTCACATTAAGCATTGCTTAGGGATTTTATACTTATTTTACTAATATAAAGGTTTCTTTTGTATTTATTTTATATTTATATTTAGGTGAAATTATTAGAATATTCCTTAAAGTTGTGTAATGATTCTGTAATGTGTGTTTTTATACACAAAGGCTGGGTGACCGAAGAAGAAATTTTTCAGTGGAAAGGATATTTCAGATACCAAGGAGCAACATATTCACAGGCCTTCCATGACCGAGTAGTCCATGGTGTACATCATAGAATTTTTAAAACCTTTGAGAAAATGAAAGGACCAAAATCCAATCCCTGACAAGTAACTTCCTCCATCACTAGGATTTTCTGTACATGTCGGCTCCTTTCTGTTGCTTTTCCTCCAAGTGTTCCTTGGTGGATGTGCAAAGCAGTGGAGCCTTTGAAGCAAGGATGTTATTCTGACTGACCACCCACGAGTTCAGAGAGCAAACTAGCTCTGTCTTATCTCAGCAGCCCTGTGAGTCCACAGGTATCCATGAAGCAGAGCTTTATGCAGGAAACAGTTTTAGATTCTAGGAACAAAGCGGTGGCGGCGGGGGGGAGGGGGAGACAATAGTCTTTGCAGGTATGGAGATTAAATTGTAGTGGGAGGAGAAGACAATAAGACGAAGGCAAACAAGGGAAATGATACAATTTTAGATAGATGGCTTTGTAGAGAATTGCATATTCCCTTGTGGGTGAAACACTGGGAGTTTCTGATTAGTCTGAAAAGCTTGTTATGCTCCGTCTGGGAAGATGACATTTTTCTGTTTCTGAGGGTTGCGGCAGGATGTCTCAAACTCTCTCTACTGAAAAACTAATAATGCACTATTCTGGAGTGTATTCTACTGACAAAAAAAACAAATGCGACGGAATAGCATTTCCCTTGGAACACTTGGAATATCCTTACTGAATAGCCTTGAGTGTCCTAGGTGTGTAGTTTATGAATGGGACGATAATTTCAACAATATATTTTTTTGCTGAGTATGTAAGAGTCTTTGGTTTAATTTTATTAATGTCGCAGCTTCCATTTGGGGACCGTATTTATTCAGAGTTTTGGTGCAACCAGAAGGTGCCATGACAGCATTATTGCCACCAGGGTTGTCATCACCTTGTCCCCTCACATAAGCCAGGGCCAGGATAATGAGGCAAACTTGCTTACTTGATAAACTCACAGGCATGACTTTTACCAAAATCTTTCTGACAACTAAATTGTTGTTTGCTTTGACCTACGAATTGGTTCACCTTTCACAGAAATATGAAATATAAGACCCCCACAGAAGGTATTTTGCAAACCAAGGCATTCCTCATTTGGGGCTGAGGGAAAGGTCAAGATGGATTCTAGGAGAACGTGGAAATACATGTCACATCACACTTAGTATGTCTGATTGACCTTTACATGCAAGAGCAGCTTGTTTCTAACATTTCAAGGTGTTTGCTTGCTTTAAAATTTAAAAATTTCCCCCAAAAGCCATAACATGCATATTGGTTATATGTGAATCTCTTTAGTTTTTTTTTAACCCCCCTGGCTATCCAATAATAGCAATAAGAATAGAAAACACTCTTTGATTAACTCACCAGACCCTTATAGAAATACACATTAATTATTAATATTTTAACTTATTCATAGCAACATGAAAGTGTGCATATTGACCTTGTAATGTATTTACCTTTAACAAACCTAGGATATATGGTTTTTTCTTCATCATTTCTGATTTTAGGAGGGAGACAATACCAAAGGGAAACTCACTTGAACACATGCTTACACATGCTTGAAGGCTGTCCGTAATAATAATAGGACCTCCACAAACTAAATGGTAAATAGTTTTATGTATTTGTGACAAAACTCTAATAAGAAGTATTAGGATGTGTTAGTTTATGAGGGTAGGGCTGTTGTCTTCTCTATTGGTAGTACAAGGCCAAGCCCAAAATTTCCATCACAGGAAATAGTGGCACAAACATTTCCACAGACGAGCTGCCCACTACAGGCAATTGGAGAAGGAAGACTCAAGAACAAGACCAGTGTTGGCTCATCTGAGTTCACACCCCCTGTAGAGCGGTCTGACAAATCTCACTACCTGAATACACACCGCATGCACCTTAGATCACCGCTGTGTCTTTGTCCCATTAATCTTGCTCAAACTCTTGCTTGCTGGTGTGGCAGCCCTCACACTGGCCCCAGGCTCACATCTTTCAGAGTGCCTGGCACTCACAAGTGTGCTTTCTATCCCCACAACCCATCCCCCTCTTGTATTGCCCATACTCATCTTCATGTTTTCACATGCACACTTAGGAAGGAACTTCATGCCCTCTATCCATGTCTTTCTTTTACCAGGCATGCTTTGAGAAAAAAGGAGGGAGTTCCTGCTTCCTCACCTAGAATCTTCTCCATACCCTACTCTGAGGTTACTTCTTTTCTCCAGTCTTCCTCCATCATCAGTGTGCTGGTTAGCCAGGGAGTGGACTTGATGCCAGAGACCTGGGTTCACGTCTCACTGATTCTATCCAAGTACACATGTGTGCAGTGTTGTCATGTAGCATCCCATTGAAAGATATCTGTTTAATGCTATGTCTTTGGTAGGCTTTCTTAGTTTTCTTATTTATTTAATTGGGGACTACAGATGCTGCTACTTTGTCCTCTTATGTAGTTATGCAGGCATACATAAGCAAGTGCCTTATAAGCAAGACCTGTAATAAGTCTCCACCTTCTGGCTTTGTATATTTAAACTGCGAAGACACCCATGTGCTTTCTGGCATGGCTATGACCCATTTTTCCATCTCACATGTAGGCACAATTTACCTTTAAACAAATATGGAATGATAATCAGCAGTTCTCATTTGAAACTCCAAAGTAATTGCAACACAGGCTGAATTTGCAACCGAGAGCTAGAAAAAGTCTCTACCTAAGAATTTGCCGTCTTCTCTGTCCTTCAGCTTCTGCGCATGGAGGCAGGAAAGGAACTGCAATGGGACAGCAGTGATCGCTGGCCCTTGGTCCAGCTGCTTCTCACCCAACTGTCAAAAAGGCCTGGGAGGTGCTGTCAAAACAGCATCCATTCCAACAACAACAAAAATGAGAGCAAAAGTTAGAATACCATTTTCCTTTTCTCTGGCTAGAACTTTAAGTCACAAATCACAGCAGGAAGACAAATGGGAAAGATAACCATATTTACCACAAATAAAGGCAAGAAAACCTCTTAGATCTCATTTAGCATCAAGATCAATTATTGTGTAGCTTTAGTTGGGAAAGTCCTCTTAGAAACTCTGCCGGAGAAGGTGACAATTGGCTTGTGGACAACAAGTAGGAAGAGGATATGAAAATGTCCACATTGTTGTATGAAACTATAAGCAAAATGTGACCCCAATTCCAAGGAAAGATTCATATATAGATGGAAATGTAAATGTGGTTTCTAGAAAGTGAAATAGTTTTTTTTAAAGACAAATATCATGTTTCAGATTTTGGAATTGCATGACATTTCTCCACTCATTTATGCCTCCAGGTTCTTTAGGATGAACACAGCTTTCAATAGCTCTCAGTCAAGATTGGGGGCATCAGGAATGGCTCTGTAGGGGTTCAGGGTACAGAATATGTGAGTGATGCAAATCACAACAGTATCAGCAGTTTCAAAGATGTGTTCATGTAGTAAGTATCCTGATACTTAGCAAAGAAGGTCACACATGCATTGTAGTCTTTCACCATTAAATCCAATAAGAACGAGAGTTAAAGGCTAGTAGTAAGCATTGATAGCAGAGTAGGTAGCCAGGGGGACCAAGAAAAAAAGAACCAATTATCTTATTTAGATCTTTACATCTCTCTCTTTTTGAGATTTTCCCAATCCATGACAAGGTTTTCTCTAATTACTCTTGATCAATTAGCATAGAAACATCAGGTTTTTACCAGAACTATACATAGTCCCCATTTCATGAGAAGTAAGTTGAAGCTCTCCGATTTTGTTGGGTCACTTCTGGACCACTTCCACAAGAGAACCTAACTGTTGCTTTAGTTCAGAAATGGAAAGTTTCATGACTTCTGCACCCTAGTCAACCTCTTTACTTAGTTTCTTTAAGTTTTTCTCTCCCATGATTAAGGCTGTTGTGCCTATGACTGTTGAAGCAACTATGCCAGCTCCAACCAGCAGTGGGACAAGGACAAGAGCATCTTTTTTGTCCCTCACAATGGTCAGGGTCAATATTAAAATATATTTTCACTTACTCCCCAATATGTAGTTATACATGGGGTAGAATGTATAGTAACTTCGGGCTTTTCATGACAATGAGACACATCTGCTCCAGGCAGCACCAATCTACTTCAAAAGGAAGATGGGCATCATAGAGTCTCTTTATGGAGTTGGTTAGTCATCGGGGCAAGAAACTGCTCTTGCCTGGACTGTTACATAAAATGGACACAAAGAACCCACAGAGAGAGGACTGCTGAACTTGCCTAAAGGTGAGATGATCCTTCAGGGTTCCTGATTCATGAAAGAGTCTGCAAGACATTCTGCAGGATACAAAAGAAAGTGATTGAACTGTCCTTGAAATTTCCTGCTTCATGGAAATGTCTGCTGGATACTATGGGCCTGTAGGCTGAAGATGAATGCCCTAACGGTACAGAAAAACTTTGGGTGACTGTCCAGGCAGCAAGATATCTCTGTCATTTCTAGAGTTTTGGAAGTTGCTTACCTCTTGCTTACTTAGGTAATATTGTATCCTTCTGGAGTTTTTGACAGAGTTGAAGAATAAATAGATAGTTATAGTTTTCCTTTGTTATGATAAAAGATAAAATAGATATAAGTATTGTAACTGTAATTCTTGCTTGATACCTGTTATATGTAATTTTACTATGTTTAAAGCCTTCCTTTTTGTTTAAACAGAAAAGGGGAAATGGTGTAGAAGGTCCTTCTGTATTTGTGTTGCTTTCATTGGTTAGTAAAGAAACTGCCTTCGCTTAGTTGATAGGGAGGAACTCAGGTATGTGGGGAAGACAGAACAGAATGCTAGAAAGAGCAGAGACAAACAGACACCATGAAACTCCTGCCCAACACGAACATAGGTTAGAATCTTTCTGGGTAAGCCACGACCTCGTGGTGCTACACAGATCATTAGAAATGGGTTAGATCAAGTTGTGAGAGTTTGCCAATAAGAGGCTAGAGATAATGGGCCAGGCAATGTTTTAATTAATACAATTTCTGTGTGGTTATTTTGGGTATAAGCTAGCCAGGCAGGACAAAACAAAAGGATCTGAGCTCCCTACAACACCAAGGGCTTAAATATAACCAACAATCCTTGCCAATTTCTGATTGGGAATGATTAACTAAGAGGTGAACCTTGTAAAAAATAGAAAGTAGGGATTGTAATCCCTCAACATTCTGGACAGTGAGAGGTGGGATTCTAGTACTTTAGCACAAGTAGCTATGTCAAAGCCCTTAGGACTCAAAGATCTGGGGTCCTGAGAGAGAGGATTTTTTTTCTAGATAGTGAATCTATCCTCAGGGACCCTTACTGTGGCATAGAGTCTGTTCTTCTAGGTCATCCTATTTCCCCTAGGTCAGAATTTTTCTTGAGGAACTTTCATTTTATGGTCATTGAATTAAATGTTCCTCTTGTGGTTTTGGGAGGAAGACATATTTATCTGTGTGTTTTTAGAAAGCATGTTTCACAACCCCTTGTACTGCAATAGATACTCTCTTGTTCTTGGCAACTTAAGGGTCTACAGGCAGGATTTGCAAGCAAATGTAAATTCTGTATTTCTATTTCAAAAGATAAGCTCCCAAATTTTGCCTTTCTCTGATTCAACTTAAAGTGGGCATCAGCAAACAAAGGTCTAGGTGAAATAGGGTCTAGAACGGAGGGTGGTGTGTCTTGGACCATGACCCTGCATGGCATTAACAGTGACATGTGTTATGGGGGAGAGACCCAAAGACTACTCAGTGCAACCTAAGTCCAAATTCAGTTTTAAATCTGTATTTAGCCAGTAGGTGACTGCATGCCACACAGAGCACCCTCAGTTGTGCTTTGCAAGAAGCATGTAAAGACAAAGATCAAGAAAACTAATTTCTGGTTAGCAGTTATAGGGAGTAGTAAAATTATAGGAGGGAGTAAAACAAGTAATCAGCTTAACAGAAGCCATAGAGAGGAAGTTAGCTGGGGCATCTCACCCCACGTTTCTAGAATAGAGTTGGATAGATTCCAATGTGACTTTTCACGACTGGGATAGAAGTGGATGTGTGTAGGGCACTCAGTTTCAGGTTGAACTAAAGGCAGCTCCTTATGAGACAAGATGGAGGAATCTTTGTTCTGTCCCAATGTGTTTGTAATAATATTGAGGTATCAGTTCCTTCTTTTTGTGACTGGCAGATGAAGCCACGGGTCCTGAAGGATAACACAAGGGCAACAACAGGAACTGAGAAGTGGCAGGCGAGACTCTGCTGAAACCATGACACCGATTTGAGAAGTCCAAGGGCAGAAGGGGCCACACTGAGCTTCACAAGCGAGATCTACCCTGTGCCTTGATGACATCAATAAAACTATTAACAAACATTGGCAGTACTGCATTGTCCTTTTAAAAGGTGGAGTTGGTGTGAGCACTGACAGGTGACAGCCCTGCAGAATGAAGGAGCATGCCCACTGGATCCACATCAGGTATTAAATAGTTTTCCACTTCCTCTTTGTCTCTGTGTTAGGAAAAACAGTCAGAGAAACACACGATCTGTAAAGATGGGTGAGACCCAGGGCAGAGCCCAGGATGGCGAGGTTACCATTAGAGAATAACCCTCCGGCCTGTCTCTGTGAAATTCCAACTGGACCAAATCTGGTGACTTTTCACTCCTCAGAAAGAGAAATGGTTCTGTAAGTCATCTTCCATTCACATCTTCAACTAATATCATTCACCCATCCACTCAACAATGGTATCATCAGCCTTAGCTGGTCTAGCAGATGGTTCACAATTAAACACACCTTGGCACTTACTGTCGGTTCTGTGGTTCAGATAGAAGGTTTAAAATGTAATAATAGAACAGGGTGGGGAGCTTATATATAACTTAAAATAGAGGAAAATGATTCTCTGGCTGTGAGATGAGAAGATACTTCCCAGCTGGTGGTGGCTCTCGAGACAGCAGGGCATCAGCTGAGGAATGGAAAGATCCCCTGGGGCCAGCACATGGGTAAAAGGTTGGGACAGGTTTCTTTAGGTGACAAATAGCAGTCTGTCGTGTTCTTCACCAGTGAGGGAACTGTGTCTCCATCTTAGTTGCAATGAGATGATGAGCAGCATCATATAGCAGCATCCTCGTTGGACGTCATTGGTACCTAATTTCAGGGACCACTATATGGTGGTGTTCAGTGGGATAAATTCCAGCAGCAGGAGATACATTTGCTTCCTTCTGCATGAGAAAGGCTTCTTTCTGTGGGCTGCCTGGTGGGAAGCAGGTCCAACGCTGATGGCCTGAAACCCAAGCATAGTGCCTTTTGATGCGAGGACACTACTGGCTGCAGCTTCTTTCTTCCCTGGACTTGTCGTGCTTTGCAGGAGCACCATTAATGATGTAATTATCATGGTGTTATTTAATGTTGCACTGTCCTTCTAGGCACACAGCAGGGGGGCAGATGATCATAAATGAAGCCTGAAATGGACCCCAGATCTTTGTTTTCCCAATGACAATCCCTTACCAGAATCTGCTGAGCCTGCTGCAATGCAGTATCTCTAAAAGGTGCCCTGCTGAGCTCTTCCTGAGGCAGTCTCTGTGGATTTGCCATCTATTCAAACCAGCTTTTTTCCCTTGCCAATGTTGAGGGATTCCTTGCAGATTTCTTTCCCATGGGGGTTCCCTTCCCACCATTGCTGCATCCTTATTCAAGCTGTTGGTCCTGTGAGCTCTACAGACAGTCCCTTGCTGGTGCTGGTCTTCGGGGAAGAACAGCCTTTGTCCATTAGTACTCTGACAGCTACAAGATTTCAGACCCTCTCGACACCTAAAGGCATCTTCCTTTACCTCCCTGTAGCTCCCTTGCTGAGTATTCTTTCAAGAGCGTGTGTTCATCTTTAACAAATAATATTTCCACTTCTATTACCGTAGCCACATTTTTTTCTTTAAAATGTTCTGTACTAAAATACAGAATTGAAGTAAAAGGAACAATTTTAGGGGCATGGGTAAGCAGCAATCACAAACCACCATCTTCCTTCAGTACGGAGGTTTTCATTTTGTCTCAGGAACCCCGTATTCCCGTAAGTAACTACTTCTGATTCCTCCCTCCCACCCTGCTGGGCAAACATCAATCACTCTATCTCTATGCAGTGTGTGAGATTCTGTGCTGAATATCCTCACTTAGGGTTCATGTGAGCTGTAGTGTGGCTCAGTACTTCTCTCTGTACTCTTCTTAACTTGAGCACTGTGGCTTGTTTACCTGGGTTGTTTCACTTCTAAAGAAAGAGGAATGGTGTTGTGAATTATGGAAGCTTTTCTGTGAAGACAGAAATTCAAGAAGCTTTTATTTCTGGAGTTGGAAGTGCAGTGACTGTGATAATCTTATATTTAACCTTTAGAGAAGCAACAAGCATTTCTATAGTGCTGTGCCTTCTAGCCCCACCAGCAGTGTGTTGCTGTCCTTTCCAACCCTTGTTAATGCCTGTGATTTTCTTGCTGCCTTTCTCTCTACCTACAGTGCATTCTTCTGGCCATTTTAGTAGTTTTCTTGGGGGAAAGAGCTCTTCGCTGTCAGCTTGCAATTATGAATGATCCTTTTGTCAATGAGTTGAACAGATTCTTAGATTCTTTATTTAAGAAATTATTTGAATTTTGATTTGTAAGTATTTCCTCAATTGTTTTGGCTCTCATTTTATTCTCTTGATAACATACCTTGATTCACAAAAGTTTTAATTTTTATGAGGCTTTATTTATTTATTTTTCTACTCTGATTACTTTTGGTTTTGCTGTCAAATCTGAGCATTTAACAGTCCAAGGAGACAAAGAAGCACCCAATGTTTTTCTCTAATATTTTTATGATTTTGTATCTTACATTTAGACCAGTGATTTCTTTGAGATAATTTGATTTGTTCTGATGATTAAATACATTTGTCAATCGTATCTTCCACAATGTAAAACTCAAAACACACCGGGTTCTGTGTTTGTTTGGACTCAAATTTGTCAGTATATTTTTCAAATTGAGCAAATAAGAGACTTTGAATAAGAATAGAGTTCTTCAAGTTAGTAAAACAATGAGCAGCAAAAACAAAACCACTCATTTCATTTTTCATTTTCCCAATCTCAACACAAAGTCTTCCTAATAAAGTCATGGGCTCAAGAGTCTACCTTTAAGTTAAGTGCTCTGTCTAAATTCTCTCTCTGTCTCTCTCTGTCTCTGTCTCTGTCTCTCTCTCTCTCTCTCTCTCTCTCTCTCTCTGTCTCTCTCTGAGTGTGTGTGTGTGTGTGTGTGTGTGTGTGTGTGTGTGTGAACAGACAATCACACCTTTTTCCATATACAACATTCCTTCCATATATGCTTGCATGCCAGAAGAGGGCACCATATCTCATTATAGATGGCTGTGAGGTACCATGTGGTTGCTGGGAATTGCACTCAGTACCTCTGAGCCATCTCTCCAGCACCTGTAGCAGAGTTTTCTAAGGACACCCATAAAAACAACATTTTTGTACCTGAACAATTTTCATTTGTTACGTGATAAAGCGGCAGATGTCTTCCTGTGGGTCGTGACTTTTATGTTCACTTATCAGATATCCTGCATGTCAGATATTTACATTACGAATCATAAATCAGTAGCAAAAAATATGGTTATGAAGTACCATTTTATGGTTAGGGGTCACGACAACATGAGGAACTGCATTAAAGGGTTGCAGTCTCTGGAAGGCTGAGGACCACTATTCTAAAAGTTGAATTTAACTGTTAACGTGGTCTTAATTGTTGCCCCTACACCTATATCAAGGAGACATACTAGATTTTAAACTTTCAGGATTGAACTCTAACCAGTATTTAAACTGATTATGTATTAGTCCTCCAGGTAGGGTTTGGTTTGTCCTATTTCTCTGAAGAGCTGTGCTTCTTCCTTCCTTTCCTCCTTGAGCAGCTGGAGAGGAAGTCCAGCCATGTACTCTATAGCTAAGAACTTAGGAATTCTGCTGCTTTCCCACAACAGCTTGGAAGCACGAAATATACTACAGGATATTTTCCAGTATTATCCCATTTACCAATTTGTCTAGTCACTTTTTAAAAAGACTGTGGCGTAATGTGTACGGATTTTGTACTTGCATATAATCTAATGTAACTGTACCTTTGATGCTCAGATTGTCCCTGGCTAAGCTAAGGTTACTGGGAGTGGCATGAGCTGTCTTGTCCCACCTTTATGAAGATATAAATATCACTGGAATTTAAAATTTCAAATTCCATTCATTTATCATTAACATCCAGAAAATAAACTGATACTTGCATACAAACCTTGTATCTACCAGGTAACCCAAGCATATTTGATGATTAGTTATTGAATTTTTTAATTGATTTTATTCATAAATTTTTTATTATTATTTGTTCATTTTGGATATTTTGAAGTAGGCATTCACATCAAACATGAGTAAGATAGTTTTACTTCTTCCATCTCAATAGACATCCTTCCACTGTGCTGTTAACTATGAATGGCAAGGGGAAACACCTTACATGGTTCCCATAACAGAATGAGTGATGCTCTACCTTTGCAATCAAGGCTTTGGCCAGCAGCAGCCTTTGTGTATGACCTTTATCAGACTTTCCTTCCATTCCTGTTTGCTGGGAGTTTTTAAATCATGAATTGAGCATTTTTGTCAAATGCATTTTCTGCACCAATTTGTATGATTATTTGAATTTCTTAGGATGTGAAGAAGTGAGGTTTTTCTTTCTTTCTTTTTTTTTTAGTTTTAAGACAGTCTTTTAGGTTAGATTAAATTTAATTGAAATATGACTTCTGGTTTTAGTTTTACATTGATAAATGATTCTCATTAACATTTTGTTGTTTTTTCACTGATGTTCATGAATGCTATTGGTCTGTAGTTTTTTTTCTTTCGATACCTTACTCTGGTTTTGGCATTAGGCCAAATAGAATGAATTAGCAAATGATCCCTTGACTTCTATCTCTTGGAATTAATTTTAGAGAATTGGCATAATTTGTTCTAATATGTCTGGTGCATTTACAAGAGAACATACTTAGGTCTAGTATTTTTCTTTTTATTTTGGAAAGATGTTAATGACTGATTCCATCATTTAAATGGCCAGAAGCTGGTTCAAATGATCTAACTACATTTGTGTGAGCTTTAATTGTGTGTGAATTTCAAAGGATTCACTGATGTCACTTAAATCAAATACCTGAGCCAAAATTTACTCGTATTTCCACTGTTTGTCTTTTGAGACTATGAGATAAATAGTACTGGATTTGCTATTCCTGTCCATGGTCTTCTCTGTTAATTCACTATCCTAGCTTCAGGTTCATGCACTGTATGTGTTTGCTTGATTTTTTTTATTTTCAATTTGGATTAATCTTTATTTTATAGGTTTATATTATTGCTTTCCTTTAGTGCTAAGATGGAATTTAACCAAATCAACTTAATTTTAAATATGCCTTAATTTCATGTATTCAACATTACCAAGGTTCCCTCTAAGCTGTGGGTTTTGTTGCATTGTACAGTTTTAATAAGTGATATGTTTATTTTCATTTAGTCAAAAATAGTTTTTAATTGTCTTAAGATATTTTAGTGCATATATTTTCACTGTGTTGTTTAGTGCACATACAGTTTAGTATTTTTCCACCAACTTTCTGCTTTGAGTTACTGTTTTGGTTTCATTACCTTATAAATAGTATATTGCTTCAACATTCAGTTAATTAAACTGTCCAGAACACAATCTTTCCTGCACATAAATTATGTGAACCTCAGCAAAAAGCACATGCTGTTAATTAATGCTGGGTGATTTATATAAATATAAGTGGCATATTTGATATGTGATAATTTCTTTGCTTACAATCTTTATCTGACATTAACACAACTCCTCGAGCTTTTGCTAAGGCAGAATCTCTCTATACAACACTGGCTGTTCAAGAACTCTCTATGTAGAACTGACATATGTAGGCTGACCTGGAACTAACGGAGGTCTTCCTGCTTCTGCCTCCTGGTTTCAAGGATCCAAAGGATGTGTCACTAGGTCTGACTTTCCAAGTGTTTTTTATTTGTGTCAGTATAACAGATTTCCCATATATTTACTTTAGGATCAGCTTTATTGAAATATACAATTCAACAATTTTAAAGAACAACTCAATGGCCATTCATACATGTATAGCTGAGTGAAGTTATTACAATCAATAACATTTTTTAACATTTTATCTCTTCCACAACACCCTCCAGACCCTCTTATTTTCTCCACCATACTCACCCAGTACTTTATGTCCTAGACATTACTTCTTTTCTCAGATACTGTCCTTATTTTTTAAAATTATTTATTAATTATGTATACAACGTTCTGTCTGTATGTATACTACAGGCCATAAGAGGACACCAGATCTTATTGCAGATGAGCCACCATGTGGTTGCTGAATGAACTCAGGACCTCTGGAGGAGTAGTCAGTGCCCTTCACCTCTGAGCCATCTCCCCAATTCCTGCTCATTTGATATAGATGAAATATATATAGTTTTTGTAACTGAATTATTTACTTAGCACAATGTTTATAATTAATTCTGTAATTTCCAACATGCATTAGTATTTTATTCCTTTTTAGAACTGAATAAATAAACCACAATATTAATACACAAATTTCTTTGTCCACTTATCAGTTGTTGGTCATTGTCTTGTCGTCATGTTTCTGGTGAGAACTATGATGAACACTTGCTTTTGCTGGTAACTTTGTGGTAAATTATTTGAGGGACGGCAAGATACTATTCCAAAAGTTCTACCACTTTAAAGTCTCATTATCAACACATAATATCTTTTTACATTCACACCAATTCTTTTCTCTTGGCTCTTTTTATTCTATCATGTCAGTGGTTTTGTAATGTGGGATTCTGATTAGACTTGCACTTTCCTAGTGCAAAATAAGTTTGCTTTATTCCTGTTTTTGTTGGTCATTGGTATATTGAAATATATAAATACTTAATTTATATATATAAATTTATATATATATATGTGTGTATGTTATGGGCTGGGAGAAAAAATCTTTGCTAACTGTATGTATGACAGAATATTTTCTAGATTGCATGAAGAACTCAAAAACTAAGAAAGCAAGGAAGAAGCCAATCAATGGGCTAATGACATGAACACACAGTTCTCAAAGAATTTTACAAATGGCCAATAGACATAGGAAAAACATCAGTAGTCATCAAAAAACTGCAAACTTGAACTAAATACAGATTCTATCTTACTCTACCTAGCATTATGGTCATGATAAAAAGAAATAATAATAAATTCTTGCAAGAGTGCGGACAAAAGGAGTACACACATACTGCTGATAGAAATATAAACTGTCCACTATTAAAGTCACAATGGAGTTCCCTTCACTCTCTAAAAATAGATCTGCCATGTGACCCACCAAAACTCTCAAGGACTGATGCAGGAACTATACAAGTCTAATAACTAATTTCTTAAGGTGTGCAAGGAAAAGATAAAATCACAGATACAGAACAAAGCAGATGCCAGTGCTGATCCAGCTGCCTTCGTCAAGGCCATTCTGCTCAGGGGTATTGCTTGCTGTATTGAACATGCCAAGACAGAGCACAAGAGCAAGAGAGTCAGAGAGCCCTCCTCTCAGCTTTTAGGTGGTCAGGTATGTCAACATGACCATACCCTAGGGCTCAAAACTCCCCAAAGCCATTGGCTAAACAGGTCATAATCCCACAACACCAGTACTATACATCAACATATCACAGAGATACCTCACATCAGTGTTCACTATAGCACTGTGTAGAATAGTTAATTCGTGGAAACAACCTTGATGGCCTAGAGCAGAGGAAGAAAATGATACACACACACACACACACACACACACACACAATGGAACATTCTTCAGCCGTAAAGATGAATAAATTAATATTTAATCCTATTAATAAAGTTATAATAATAAATAAATAAATAAAGTTAATACCAATGTAACTAGAGATACATATATTAAGCAAATTAAACTAGTCTCACAAAGGAAAATATGTTTTCTCTCACTTAACCCAAACAATTGGAAAAGAAAGTTAAAAGGCATTGAAATCTGAAAGAAGTATTTCTGTTTGCAGGTGGCATGATGTCATAAATAAAAAAACCCTACAACACACACAGATAGATAGATAGATAGAGAGAGAGAGAGAGAGAGAGAGAGAGAGAGAGAGAGAGAGAGAGAGAAACACATATAAGTACAAAAGATGTGGCTAAAACTGGGTAAATTTATGGAAAATTTAAAACATACAAAAATCAGTGTGTTTGGGTATACTAACCTTAAAATGTAAAAAACAATCTATCTGGAAAACAATTCTTTTTTAATTTTAATGTTTATATTAAAAATAATCTTATTTTGTATACCAATCTCAGTTCCCTCTCCTTCCCACCCTCCTATTCCTCTCACTTTTTCCCCATGCTACTCCCGTCCACTCCTCAGAGTGAAGCCTCCCATGGGGATTCAACAAATTTAGGAATGGACTCCAAAGAGCCAGGTCATGCAGTAGGGATAAATAAGAATTCCAATACTAGTGATCTCACCCACTACCCATGCGGCACAATTGTCACCTTCATTCAGAGGGCCTAGTTCAGTCCACTGTTAGTCTGGGATCAGTGAGCTCCCACTAGCTCGAGTCAGCTGTTTCTATGGGTATCCCCATTGTGGTCTTGACCCCTTTGCTCATACTATCAATCCCCCCTCTCTCAGACTGAATTCCAGGAGAAATTAATCAAAAGAGAGGAAGAAGGACATTTCATAGTCATCACAAAAAAAAATTCATCAAGATGAAGTCTCATTTCTGAACAAATACAAGGGCAACCACATTTGTAAAAGAAACACCATTAAAGCTCAAATTACACATGAAACCACACACACTAATAGTGGGAGACTTCAACACCCCGCTCTCACTACTGGACAGGACTGCAAGACATAAACTTAACAGAGAAATAAAGGAACTCACATAAATTATGACTCAACTGGATTTAATCTATAGAACATTCCACCTAAACACAAAAGAATATTTCTTCTTTTCAGCACCACACGGAGCCTTGTATAGAACTGACCACATGCTTGGTACCAAAGCAAACTTCAACAGATACAAAAAAAAGAGATTGAAATAATCCCTGTATGTTTTTGGATCACCATGTCTTAAAGTTGGAATTCAACAAAATCACAAATGACAGAAAACCCACAACCTCATGGAAATTGAACAATATTTCACTGAATCACTTTTGGGTCTCTTCCTAGAACTCAATGAAAATTAATTCACAACATACCCAACTTATGGGACACTTTGAAAACAGTGCTAAGAGAAAAGTTCATAACACTAAGTGAATACACAAAGAACATGGAGAAATCTTATACTAGTGACTTAACAGCATACCCCAAAGCTCTAGAACAAAAAGCAAATCCATCCAGGAGAAATAGATACCAGGAAGTAATCAAATTGAGGGCTGAAATCAATAACAAACACTGAGGAAATCCATAGAATCATTAGATCATCCTTTAAAAGCCTGTACTCCAAAAAATTGAGTAGTTAAAGGAAATGGACAATTTTCTGGATAGATACCACATGCCAAATCAAACTAAGAACAAGAAAACTATTTAAATAGACATATAACCCCTAAGGAAATAGAAGGAGTAATCAAAAGTCCCCCAGCCAAAAAGACCAGGCTCAGATAGTTTCAAAGCAGAATTCTACCAGAATTTCATAGAAGAGCTAATAGCAATACTCCTCAAATTTTCCACACAATAGAAAGAGAAGGGACATTGCCAGGCTCTTTTTACGAAGCAATGGTTACTCTGGTATCAAAACCACACAAAGATGCAACCAAGAAAGAGAATTACAGAACAACCTTCCTCATGAACATTGATGCAAAAAAATTCAACAAAATACTGACAAACTGAATCCAAGAACACATCAGAAAAGTCATCCACCATGATCAAGTTGGCTTCATCCCAGAGATGAATGGTTCAATATACAAAATTCCACCAGTGTAATCAGCTATATAAACAAATTGAAAGAAAAAAAGGAAAAAAGAAAAAAAAACAGATCATATCATTAGATGTGGAAAAGGTTTTTGACAAAAAAATTTAATAAGGAAAGAAAAATGAACCTTTAAGTTGCTAAGATGTATGGTTAGAATCAGTCTTCTATTCATGAAAAATTGAAGAAGGGAAAGAAATGCAAGTTAGTTTTACTGCCTCATTTCAAATCTCAATTATGGCCACAATATATGATAAGTGCTTCGCCATTTATCTCACTCCATCTCATCTCACAGCTATCAAAGCATACTGGCAATGATATGAGGAGTGACTACACTGCCGTGAAGTATTCTGGTCACCCAACATCCCCAGTCAAGGAAAAAGGATATTTTGTCAGAGAGACAGAGATAACATTTAAAATATGATAGCATATCATTAAAATCTACTTGGCTATTATTTTCTTCATATCTTACTTGAATAACTTATAAATTAAAATCCATGATATGCATGTATAAAATAAATAATATATGTGAGTTTTGGTACTCTGTAAGCACCCACTGCAGGTCTTAATAGAAAAATGAATGAGTAAGAAAATAACTGTAATTGAAAATAAATTAACAAAAGTCTTTACATTGAACACTACATATTATTTATGAAAGACAGTGAAGAGACACTAAATAAAGGCAAAATTCTGTATTTCTTGGGATTATAAAAATCAATATCAAGCCGATATATTCTCTAGTCTGATCTACCCATTCCACAAAGTCCCTTATTGAAATTTTAATGGAATTTTTTATAAAGGTAGAAAATTTTTGCCTATAAAATGCAAGGTCCTAAGAGAAAAAGCAGCACTGACAACAAAGAAAACGAAGATGGAAATATCTTAGCACTTGATTTCAGAATTCATCAAAGTTGAAGAATCAAAACCGCTTGTTAGTGGCATTAAGACAGACCAGACACACCAGCCAGCGTAACAGACTAGAGACAAATCAGGCGTTTACTTACAACCAATCTTCTACCAAAACAACAACAACAATACATATTAGAAAATAATTCATCTTTAAAATAACCCTCAGGTAAATGAATAAAGAAAATGTTTTCTCTCCTCTCTCCCTCTCTCTCTCTCTCTCTCTCTCTCTCTCTCTCTCTCTCTCTCTCTCTCTCTCTCTCTCTCTCCCCCCGTCTGTGTGTGTGTGTGTGTGTGTGTGTGTGTGTTTGTATAAGCCACATGTATGTGTATTTGTATAGTAGAATGCATTGAGTACTAAAAGAAAAAAGTGCTATAAACAATGACACAGATAAAGTTGCAATATACTTTGGCTTCAAAGGAAGCCTAGCCAAGGATTGGAAATACAACCTGATGTCCTTTACACCTGAATTCTTAATAAGCTGAAGTCACAGAGGCAGGGAGTAGATTGATAGAGGCAGCAGACAGGGCCCAAGAAGCCAAAGAATCAATAAGTAAAAATTACACTTACTGTGATTAAGTTCTGTGAATCCAGTGTTCAGCCTGGTGACAACAGTTAATAATAATGAATGTGTGCTTGAAAGTCACTCATCAAGTATGGTATCACAAGTGAACGTGCTCAGTCAGGAGCTTGAAGCAAGAGGATTGTAAGTTCCCAGGCAGCTTGTGCTAAGTGAGCCCTGTCTTTCCATAGAGAGAATAGGCTAGGGATAGCAGGGAAAGATGGGGGAATAGGTGACGAGAGCGAGAGGAGAGGAAATTCAAGAGAGATCTTAAATTTTCTAATACAAAAATGTGTTATATTCATTTACAGACAGGTTAGTTCATTTGATTTAATCATTTTATAATATACATAGGGCACAAACTGTTTAGTGCTCTGCAGATTTTCTTTCTTTTGTTTGTTTGTTTGTCTACTTGACACAAGCTAGAGTCATCTGAAAAAAGAGGAGTCTTAATTGAGAAAATGCCTCCATCAGACTGGTCCATAGAGCATATTCTTGTTCAATGATTGGTGTGTGAGGGTCCAGCTCACCATAGACAGTGCCATCCTTGGGCAGGTAGTTCTGAGTAGTATAAAAAAGCAGGTGAGCAAGCCATGGACAGTGAGTAGTGCTCCTCTGGCCTCCGCTTCAGTTCCAGAGACTTGCCTTGAGTAATTTTTTTTAACAATGATATATTTTTTTAATTGAGCTCTACATTTTTCTCTGCTCCCATTTCTGCCTGTCCCCTCCCCTTCAACCTTCTCCAAAGGTTCCCATGTTCCCAATTTACTCAGGAGATCTTGTCTTTTTCTACTTCCCATGTAGATTAGATCTATGTAAGTCTCCCTTAGGGTCCTTATTGTTGTCTAGGTTCTCTGGGATTGTGGTTTGTGGGCTGGTTTTCTTTGCTTTATGTTTTAAAGCCACTTATGAGTGAGTCCATGTGATAATTGTCTTTCTGTGTCTGGGTTACCTCACTCAAAATGATTTTTTCTAGTTCTATCCATTTTCTTGCAAAATTCAAGATGTCATTATTTTTTTCTACTGTATAGTACTCCACTGTGTTAATGTACCACATTTTCCTCATCCATTCTTCAGCCAAGGGACATTTAGGTTGTTTCCAGATTCTGTCTATGACAAACAATGCTGCTGTAAACATAGCTGGGCACATGTCTTTGTGGCATGATTGAGCATGCTTGGGTTTTTGCCCTGACTTTCCTCAGTGATCAACTCTGATCCATACACATAAGCCAAACAAACTCTTTCCCCCTCATAAGCTGCTTTTTGTCACGGTCTTTATCATAGGAATAGAATATAAAATAAGAAAATGATAAGGCTATAATTGTTGTCAATTATTATAATAAGTCTCCAGAAAATAAATAAGCAAACAAACAGGTTCACTTGGCTTAAATATTCTGGAACCATCCTGTTCACCATTTTTTCAGCAACCTGACTTTGTGCTTTCTCGTTTTACCAATTTTGAAAGATATATTATTCAAATATTTTCTCAGTCTTTTCAACATTTTGTTCTACTACTCCAGTAATAATCTTACGTCTCTTAAAACCACCATGTAGACTTGGATATTTTGTTTGGCTTTCTTTTTTTAAAATTGATTTTTATTGAGCTCTACATTTTTCTTTGCTCCCCTCCCTGCCTCTTCTCTCCCCTTCATTCCTCCCACAAGGTCCCCATACTCCCAATTTACTCAGAAGATCTTGTCTTTTCTTAATTTATTTATTATTTGAATTTCCTTTTCTGGAGTTTTAAATGACCTATCTTTAAGTTGCTTTTCAGTTCACTGATGAACATAACAAAAACTTTGCTTCTATTTCTTTCTATTTCAACATTCTTTAATTTCCTACTGTCTCATTCTGTTTTCTTAGCACTTTTACAGATCAATTTCCATTACCGATGTATTTTTCCATGCTGTCTATATTTACCACAAAAGCTCCTACAACCATACTTTTTGTTTGTTTGTTTTAATTGCCTACTTGACTTGAACAATCCCATGTTGAACCTGATGGTAGTGGCTTTTTTTCAATCTTCAACCATCTTTTCTACTTTCTTTACAAGCTTGTAATTTTTTTCTCAACAGCTAGGTGAACCATAGCAGGTATTAGGAAAGATAACTAGTTTCACTCTGATCTACCTGTGAAGATCAGTTGTACTCAATTGTTTGTGGAAGCTGTAGGTTCCAAAGGCCCTGCTGGATATCTAGCTACCTCTTGTAAATTTTTTATACTATCTTTGTTTACTGTTTATCCAAAAGTGCCCCTTTACATTGTCAGGCTTGTTGGCACATACCCTTATGGTATTAGACATCTTGCCATTCTGTGTTTAAATGAATTCTATTTTGAACATTAGACATTTTTAAAAAAATAATATTAACCTAATGCTGTAAGATCTTCCAGTAATATTGGTAAGTAACACCAACTCTATTAAAGTATAAAGTAAGTAATCCAATTTTAAGTTCTCATAGATCTCCCTCTCCTTATGGGATGAAGACACACACACACAGCAGGCATATAACATTTCAGATGTTTGATGGTCACCCCAATCAAATTATCTGCTAAGGTTCTTTGAACCCACTTCTCAACTACATTTTAATCTTGGCCTCTGGCTATCTTTGACCTGCCTAGTGCAGCTCTTCAAATTCATCATTTCCCATTTCTGAGGTTTTGACCTGCTTTAAGAAAGAATCATGTTGAGTTGACTTAGCATGAATGTCCATCTCTGATGCCTTCTCTTAGTTTTTTTTTTCCATCTGCCAACCCCCTTACTTTGTTGGTCATAAAGACCCAATTTTCACATATCCTTGCTGTGTTGAAGGTTGAAATAATCACTCTCTTCTGTTACAAATCTTGAATGAAGTTTCCTTATTATTTTAAAAGTGTCAGAATAGGTTTTTCTTCAGTGGAATTTAAGCAATTACCCTAACTTCTTCCAGTACAGTCACCCTTCAGTATCCTTGAAAGATCATTCTAGGGCTCTTGTGGATACTGAAGTACTCAAATACTCAAGTCTCATCTATAGTATGTCACTATTGACACAGATCTTATGTATATTCTCCTCTATATTACATTTCTAGATAACATGATATATAATGTCATGTACATTTTATTCAAATAATTGGTATGCTGTGTGTCTATGGATTAACAGCAAGAAAACTGTACATGCTCATTGTATATATAGTTTTGTTTCATTTTTAAGTGCGATTGACTGAATCTTCATATGTAGAGCCCATGCATATGAACAGATGACTGTGTATGTTACATGATCATTAGTTCTTTGACTTTCTGCATAAACATATTATTTTATGCCCTATTTGACCTATTGCCTGAAAGTCACATTTTGCAGTCCAGCTTGTCTTAATATGTTCTTCCAGGAGAAGGTGCTAATGGGGACTTGGAGGCTGGAGTTTGATTTCTTATTTCCCTGTCATTCTCATTGCATCACCATGGTGACTCATCAGTACCCCATTGACTATTGATTTTGCAAAGGTCAAGGCAACAAGCCCCGGTTGTCTCCTCTGGCCTCTGAAACTGCAGCCCTGGCTGAGTTGCTCTTCCTTCCCATGCGACTCAGGTATCAGTGCCACCCAACACACCTTGTTTGCTGAGTATTTTTGCTTAGCTTCAGGAAAGAGTATGGCTTCTTTAATTGCTCCTTTCCTGACATTTAATAGTTAATATAGTTGTACTTGATGAGACCCAATATTAAATTCTATATGTTCAAAGGACTCCCAAGAGTTTCTTCCTTCTTACTGACAGACCAATGAAGTGAGGAATTTAAGTGCATGAAATGGTGAAGCCTACTTACAAGTCAAAGCAGACTTGATTTAGCAGAGACCCAAGATAGGTACATTGGCTCATGTGAGACATAATGTTGCCTCCCAAAATGCTGATGTCACTATAGACAATAATAAAGACCTTATTACATAGAAAATATGTTTTAACTTTATTACATTTGTTATTTGTGTGTTTGTGTGTGTGTGTGTGTGTGTGTGTGTGTGTGTGTGTGTGTGTGTGCACAAGCCCACATTCATGAGGAGGTTAGAGGATATGTGTAGGAGTCAGAAGACAGTTTGTAGAAGCTAGTTCTCTCTTTCCACCATGTGAGGCTTAGGAGAAAACTCAAGTCGTTAGTCTTGTAGCAAGTGCCTTTACCCACTAAGTGAACCCACCAGATCCTCAAAATATCTTGAAAACCTAGAATTATTAACATGGACAGTATATATGGAGATTTTAATAATTAAAATATATAATAGTTCAATGCCTTGCATTCTACCAAATAGCTTGTGGATAGGAAATGGCGCATATTCTTAGAAAAGCAATTTGTCACCAATATCAAGGCCTACAAAAGAGACAAAAGTTGTGTTGTGACTCTTGGGAATTCACCTCTAGAGTGTGAGTGTCCTGCGCACAAGAATAGAAATAAGAAAAAAAAATGAAATAGAGGAAATATTCTATATTATGTATACTATTATGTTACTAGATAATGGAAATAAGGTAACATTTCAACAATAAGACAGTATTATATTTATTCATAGTAAATTGTCCTTTAATTGACCTGGTAAAATATTATGTAGCTATGAATGGTATTAAAGACCACAGAGCAATAGCAAAAAACACTTACAGTAGGGTAAATAACAAAATGAAAATAAATGTGTTAGTCACTCAATAACTATGAATAGATAAAATCTACATATAAATATAGGAAAAGGAAGGGTGAGACTGTGGAAACCATAGCAATAAAGGATTTTAGGATAAATTTGAAGTATATTTTAGACATAAGTAACAACATACTAATATAAAAAGGTGAGTATTTTTCAAGTTACCATCTGGAATAATGCTAAAATGATGTAATTACAATCTCAACAATAAAAATGCATGTTTATTAAAATGTAAAGCACTATATTTTAAAACATTACATTTTCCTGGCTGCTACAGTTAATTTAAAGTAGAGTAACACAGCTTGGATATAGAAAAACTTTAGAAGAACACTTAGCCTGGAGAGGACTTTTTGAAAAGGAAATACTCTACCAGCAATTAAGTAACAAATGGCAGCTCCCAGAAATGTAGTTATTGGGAAATTCAGCCTCAGTATTGACTCAATACAATAAAATTTTGAACAATTGTATATACACCCCAGATAGTGCTAGTACATTGTCACTAAATTACATAATTTCATGGTCATTGTTTGTCCCACGAGTCTGAATGATGAACTTAGCAATAATTGAACCTGCAGTCCAAGTTAGCAAGTAGTGGAGGGGCTTCCTGCTGGAACTTGGGAAAGCTATCCCTGCGTAGTAGGATGTGGGCCAAACACACACACACACACACACACACACACACACACACACACACACACACACACACAAATGACAAACATTTGCCTTTTGGTTTCTTTAATACCAACTTCACTATGTTGTAGATATAGCTTTATGCATGCTTGTATCTACATAGC
Organism: Myodes glareolus; assembly: GCF_982192425.1. Classification (NCBI taxonomy): domain Eukaryota; kingdom Metazoa; phylum Chordata; class Mammalia; order Rodentia; family Cricetidae; genus Myodes; species Myodes glareolus. The sequence continues at coordinate 79,999,802 of NC_142033.1, read as the reverse complement.
TATTCAATGAGTAGTTCTCTAATGCAGTTATCACAAAGCCATTTTTCCACACTTTATTTCTAGACCTAGAGTAGTTCATAGATCATTCATTAAGTGACTTTATCTACACAGCTAACTGGGGATATTTAATATAAATTTTGAGCATTAAATAATGGCATCTTTGTCCAAACTGCTTTCACTAAAGAATCTGAGAAGTAATGAAGATAAATTCTCTCTCTCTCTCTCTCTCTCTCTCTCTCTCTCTCTCTCTCTCTCTCACGCACACACACTCACACACACACACACACACACACACACACACACACACACACACACACACCAGGTCTTTAAGTAAACATAGTAGTTCTTATCCTTGCTCTGTCTCACAGAAGCAATAGAGACCTGTAGTGGCAGCTGCATTAGGAGGCTGAGTAGTTGCTGCTGTGCGGGAATGAAAGAGCTTTAACTTTGGCCACAGTGATCTTCAGTTTGGCCATATGAGGAGCCACACTCAGTAGGATGACAGAGACACATTTGACAGTCCCTTCTTTGTGAAGCCTCTCATAGCTGTTTAGTAGGTGAGCCTCTTACATCCTTATTTGTGCTTTTTTTTTCTTCTGTGTAGTATTAGGTATTTAACCTGGCCTGACTTACACTAGGTAAAGACATTGTCTTTGAACTTCTTCCTCAGACCTATTTCCTACCACATCATTGCCTTTTGTTGAATATTGTCCACTCCTGGACAGGATAGGAAGAGAGCTACAGCTGACCCACAATTGATGACCACGTCACAGCATATTCTAGTGAAAGCAGGAAGTGGAAACCATGGTAACGTGTGGAAATTTAACTAAATGATGATGTAGTCATCCATTCAAATGCTATTAAGAAAAGCATGAAAACACACTAATAAGACATTGTGGAGCAAAATATTTGAAACTTTGCCAAGTAAATTATTTGCATTTATGAAAAAGCCATAATGAAATATTATTTTATACAATAAATATACACTAACAAAATAAGTAAAATTTTACATAAAATGATTGAATTTAATATGAGTTAGAATAGGAACCTTAAAGTGAGAAATTTAAAAATATTTTAAACAAATAAACAAAATGTACCTTACTGATTCCTAAATATTAATACTGCCTTTCAGGACCATGAATAATCACATACACACACACAAATAATTATACACACACACACACACACACACACGCACGCACGCATGCACGCACACACCATATTTGCAGGAAACTCTCCCATTTTTGGAGAATAAATATCTCTTGCCTTTCCAGACTTCTTTGTTAAAAAGCACTTTTGGATAAAGAACTGTGTGAAAATTTGTCCAGAAGAGGAACATGGAGCTAAAAGTGGTGCTAGAAGAAGGAAACAAAGTCACGTGCATTCCTGTTCCTGCCCCACTGCTCGAGAAGATCCACCCCTACTGGTGGAAAGCCCAAGGTCCTATTCCCAGTGTTTCATCGGCTGAAAGCCCTCAGGAGCCAGATTCATCCAAATTCTGCTGTTTTGTTTTGGGTGCAGTTTTACAGTATTTCTGAAAGCCCCTAAGCAATGGTGTCACCAGAGAAATGACCCGGAGTTCGTAAGCTGCGAATCACTTGTGGTAGCTACATCTGAAACAAACACAAAGACAGAGGCAAATTACTCGTTACGTATTTCACAGCAATAATTAGGACTGTCTAGAGAAGTATTGTGATTTTTTTTTAAAGTATGTGCTTCACATGTTTTCATTCAGTCTTTTTGAAACATTGATCCATCTACACTAAGAGGACAAAACAAAGAATAAACTTCTGTCAGAGGTGGGAAATGATGGCTGTTTTCCACCTGTCTACATTCCATCCACTCTCTCCCTTGCTCTTTATCCCAGGAACACTGGAAGGCATCTGATGCCTTAGGACCAGTTATCCAGTAAGGGACTTTGAGAGTCCTGGTACCCAGGCTCTTAGAATCATGGTTCATAGCCATTCATTATACACGTGTAGCTTTCCTAAGAGCAATGAATGCCCTTAAAGCTGTCTTCCCTGACAATAATCCAAGGGACATTAAGCACCTATTGCCTTCCTTGTTGGAGACTTCTCTTCACCTGCTAAGAATTAGAATTAGTGCATGAGAAAGAATTCATGTTCAGTTTTGGTAGCTGAATGAAGGAAACAGGACATATCCAATAACAAACCCTGTCTTGGCTGTTATCTTCATCAAATCAAGCATCTGTATGATATAATCGGCATTTATATGGTTTTCCAAATCCTTTTACACTAAAATATAAAACTTGTTTACAATATTTTTTAAAAAATATGTCATTGACATAGATGTGCTTTTGCCATATATATGCATATATATGTATACGAATTGGGACCAAGAAGTTTAAGATTCTCTGTCACAGCCAAGATTTGAATCCACTGTGATGAATTTCAAGCTCCATTTTTTTTCCCAAAGGTTCAGGATGCTTCCTGATGTATTCAGTCTATATGTGAAACTGACCATTTTGTATGCCCTTTCAGACATAGAATGATTAGCATTTCAAGATCACTATGTCTAGTATAAGATCTTTGATAATTTGCCTAACCCCACTGGCATAGTCTGTTCAAGCTAAGCAAATGTCTTCAATGACTTCTGAAAGTCTCCTGTCCTGAACATTGATACCAACCCTATATTCTCTCTCTGATATCCATAACTAAAACATCAACACACACACACACACACATATATATGTGTGTGTGTGTGTGTGTGTGTGTGTGTGTGTGTATACTTTTAAACCCACAGATCTTGCAAATACATGTCCTTTACATCTCTCTGTAACTATTTGTATTTGTTAGAATTTTCCAGAGAAAATTTTCATTTGTGTTTGTTAGGATTTACTAGAGAACAAAAGCCAAGAAGCCATGGAGACATGGTGGGGAGAGGAAGAATGGAGGAATGGTAGCAAGAGGAGAGGGAGGAGGAGGGGTGAGGGACAAGCGTTTGACTGAGGACTTCACTCACAGGATTACGGTGCTGGCAAGCACAAAATCTGCAGTGTGGGCTATAGGGAGGAACCCTGTAAGTTCTACACTTGATCTTTCTAACCTTTGGCAAGAAGAGTTCCTTTCACACTGTGTTTTCAATCTTTTTCTCCTCACGTCTTCTGTTTGTTGATTGGACAAGGTGGTCTATATTCTGAAGGATTATCCACTTTACTAAAACGTCTCTGGTTTAAATGTTAATCCTATATTAAAAATAATTTTTCAAAAATATCTACACAGGTGTTTTACCAAATTCTTAAGGAGGTGTGCAGTCAACTATATACATACAATTGCCCATCACCCCATCACCCATTCTAGCCCTAAGTCAGTGTTCCACCCCCCATCTGTACCCTGTCAAACTCACAGCACATAGAACATGGGTGGATATAAGGAGCATGGTGCTTAGAAAACCTTTAGCTTCTTATTCACAATGGAAGGAAGTATTATTAGAGCCAAGCCTGACACCTTTTCCTAGGTCTACAAAACTATCCAGTATGGCCTCTTCAGGCTTCATCTTACACCCTTCCTTTCCTGCTTCAAAGACACATTACTATCCTGTCTGTTTTTCTTACTGTGTCTGTATCTACCTGTGTCTTTCCAGGGTTACCAGCCATTGGCCTGTTATGCCTGAGCTCCACAGTAACTCTTTTAAAGCCTCTTTGGGCATTAAAGTGCAGACTTTTCTGCTGGTTTCCTTTCTGGGTCCCTGAACTGGAAATGTCCCATGAGGGCAGAGTTGTAACCATGTTTTCAGGAGCACAGCATAGACAATCAGTGCATGCATGTTGGATGGGTGGGTTACACACATTTTCCCATACCCGTTGTGTTATAACTCTGCTTGGCTGCTGCAGGATATTAGAAAGCACTGTGAAACTCCCAAACTGTGTTATGTTAATAAAACAAACCTTGGGTGGAAGTCAGAGCCAGCAACTAGTTGACAGCAATTAGCCATAGAGAATGTGGAACCACCAGGGATAAGGATAGAGAGATAGATAGGAAGGCATATGGAGAGACTTGGAGATTTTAAGATTTGCTTCTCTTGCTGGTTCTCTGGCCAAAAAGGAAGATCAGCTGGCTGCTTTTTGGCTTCTCTGATCTCGTAAATTTTCACCCCAACATCGGACTTCTAAGTTTTGATTTATAAAGAGAACGACAGACACTCAGTTAAAAAAACCTACGTTTGGTAACCACAGCTGAGCCAGTGCCTTTGGAACCAGAAATATCCCCAGGCCTCCGTCTGGGGTGGTGACTGCAGGGCCGCAGGGTACAAATGGTAGTTAAAATATTAGTAGATTCAAGTGCAGCTGCTAAACTGACAGAAACATAACGCTTGGCACGGTAGGAAAGAGTTAACTCTGTACACGCTCTGTTTTCAGCTTTCTGAAGCAGTAGTTATTCACACACACCTGACAGTGTTATGGAAGGGGCGTCTGATGGCCAGGAGTGAGTTAGGTTCCGAGTGGGTATTTGAAATGTAGAAACCTATCAGTCAAAGTATGCTGGAGGCTCCTCTTGATTCCAGACAATGAAAAGTTTATGAGCTCCCTGTCTTAGAATCTTTAAAAACCTTGGGGTATTTTTTGAATTATGGTTTTAAGGGAGCAGGGCCATTTTAACTCCCTCATTAAGTCAGAAATGTTGCAAACACACCCGTGTAACCTGTAGCCTCCATATTGATTAAAACATGACTGCAGACCTCATTTGCAGCAGCTTAAACTATAGACATTTAACTTCTGCCACTTATCCAGAAAAGTTTTCTTTGCCATAGGGAATAACAAATATTCCTGAGCTTTGAAGCAGGGGAATGACACTGGCAAATGAAAGAGGTGAATCAAAAGGCTGATAATAACACAGAGGTGTAACAACCGCTAAACAAAAATAACAGGACAATTACGGACTTTTGATGGAAAACACGGGTGCATTTTCCTTTCACCTGTGAAATACAATCTATTAAGAGACATCTGCTTAGTTTTCACACCAGCAACACAAAATGAGATTACGTTGAGAGTAGTTTTGACATGCTTCATTTTATTCTTACAGTCTTGTGAAAATATTATTAACATCTTCCAGGAAAATAATTACGTGAAAATGAAAGAAGGTTTCAAGTTTTAGTCTTTGGATTTTTTTTGTTTTTAATGAGTAATTATAGACCAGAAATAAGTACCAAAGTGCATGCACCTAATTAGCAAGAAAGTGTTCTCTGAAGACCAGAGAGGTTCTTTAGTAATGGTATATACAGGCTGGGGCAGGAAGGTGTGTATTAAAGAAGGGCGAATCTTTCTTCAGAGACACATAGACAGCTATGACCCAGATGACCCAAAGCGAAGAATCATACTTTGGATCAATATGAGTACTATTGCCTGTGAGCATGGTGAGAGAAAAAAAAAAAGATTATTTTGTTTCCTTTTACTTATTTTGTCCCTCATAGTCCCTACACAAATTTGTGAAGTGTCCATAAAATTCTAGAAATGTTGGTAGACACTGGAAATATATAAGGGTAAAACTCGGTGACTGTTTAACACAACTTGAAGTCAGGGAGTCAGGTGGATAAGCACACACATAATTCAAGCTGGCACTTTAGGTGATGGTAGACCAGATGATTTGTGTCAAGTCTAAAATGGTGGCCTACAAAAATATGTCTTTTAGAAATTTTTCTAGGTTAGGGAAGCATCTCAACAGTGTAATATATACCTATAATTCAGGAGGCTGTGGGGCTGTTCCTGAGGATTGTGAAAATTAATTATTGAAGTCATAAGAAGTACTAAAAAGTTCAGGAAAAAATAGAAAGACAAAAAACAGCATCAGAATTTGCTGTTCCACAGGTTCTGGGGGTTCCTGTGAAGAAAAAGAACTAAATGATGAGATCACAACCCTGAGAACTGAGAAGAAAAACTTGAACGCATTCAGGATCCCAGCGCAGTCTAAGAATCCTCCATCCCTAGTGTTGTAAGCCCAGGGCACGCCCTCTCTAGAAAAGCCACTTCTAATAAGCTCATTTATTGAAATGACCCTCAAGGACACTAGTGATTTTGTCCAAGTACTCAAAAAAGAAAAGCAAATCCTCCATGGGAAAAAAATGCAGCATCACTCTTGCCTTAATGCTTTCATTTTATAAATATTATTTAAACATTAACAATACAATTTATGGGATGCCATTCACTACAAGAGAGCATTTGGGGGCCCAGTATGGCACAGCTTTGGAGGCACCATGGCTCTCAAGAAGTCTGAGATCTGAACAGACTGAGTGTTTGATAGCTCTGCTTAGAAAATTTCACACGTTTCTGTGGCTCAGTTTTTCCTCAGTTAAGGCCGTTATAGGCTTTCTTCATTTCACTCACCTATCTGAAATCCAGAAATTTTGTTAATTTCTTAGGAATTTTTTCCTCTCTATTTACATTGTGAATCTCTTCTTCAACATTGTCTACAATTCCCATGAAAGTCTTTAAGTTATAAATCATTGGCTTTTAAATTTTTATTTTAAAATATTTTTTTCGTATACTTTGATCACATTCTTTCTTCTTCCCCTCAACTCCTCTCAGAACTTCCCCACCTCCAGCCCCACCCAATTTTCATGTTCTTTTTCTTTCTTTCTCATTCACAACAATGGGGAAAACATAATAGAAAAATACCAAATCAAAACACCGAGCCTACAAAAACCACCAAACCATGCAGTCCATTTTGTGTTGGCCAGTTAACTGTAGATAGTGGGTCCGCCCTAGAGTGACGGTGATCTAGGATAATCTAATATTTTATCTAATTAATAATTATCTATTATCTATTAATATTATCTATTAATATTAATAATATTAATAATTATTACTTATTATTATATTATATATTAATATATAATTATATATAATTAATAATTATATGTAATAATTATATATAATATAATATATTATATATTATATATAATAATTATATATGATAATTAATAATTATTAATTAATAATAATATTATCTATTATTAATAATAATCTATTATCTATTAATCTAATTATTAATAATCTAAATATCCATTTATCTATTGGATAAAATGAGTTGTCACTTTCACAACAGGTTTCAGTTGAAGATAGCTTCTTGGTTAGGGGTTAGGTTTTTGTGTTCACTTCCCATGCTTAGTGTTGGGATTTTGGGGAGTTTGAACCTGTAGAGTGTGGTAATAGTTTGTTTGTGATCTTAAAAATAAAGCTTGCCGAAAGATCAGAATGCAGAACTGAGGCAGACAAAGGTCACCTTGGGCTATTTGAGATTGATCCAGTCTAAAAGAGAAACAGAACCAGGCGGTAATGGCTCATACCTTAACCCCAGTACTTGAGAGTCACACACCTTTAATCACAACACTAGGAAGAGGGAGACAGGCAGGGATATGACTGGGTGGAGAGAGGACTATGAGGTGGGAGAAGACAGGAGCTCAAGGCATTAAGTCTGAGGATTCCTAGGGACAGGGATCTTGCCCCCTTGGTTCTGAGGATTTCATGGTGGTAAGAACTACTGGCTGACTGTTCTGCCCCTGTGATTTTACAGCTCTCAGCCCCTAATATCTGACTCCAGATTTGGTTATGAAGACCAATTAGAATTTGTGCTACAGTAGATTTCTGTGAACTCTGTCATAGTCTCTCTGAATTTATATGTGAATCAGTCCTGTTGTACTTGGAGGACAGCGTTTCCTTGGACTCATCCACCATTTATGGCTTTTACAATCTTTCTGCACCTCTTCCACGTAGGTACCTGGGCCTTATAGAGAGGCATTCTTCAAATGCATCCACTTTGGGGCTGAATGCTCCAAAGTCTCATGCTCTGCACATTATCCATTAGTGGATCTTTTCGTTAATTTCGTCTACTTAAAGAAGAATCTTCTCTAGTGAGCGTTGAGCTGTGCTCTAATCTATTGGTCCAGAAATGTTCTATTCGTACTCATTTTGTTGTTATGTTGCTTTAACAGAACAATAGCAATAGGTTTTGCAATAGGCCCACGACCCATCTAATCTCAGACTATTGGCCACTTGAGCAATGTCATGCATGGGTTCCATCTCATGGACTCTTCTTTGAATTCAATCAAAAGCTTTGGGTTACTCCCATAAAATGTTGTGTAACTAATATACCAGTAACTTCGGAGGCAGGTCTCCATTGCAGGCTGTAGGGTTTCTAGCAGGATGATCTTGGGGATGAAAAGGGCAGAGTGCAGATGCTATAAACCATTATGTGTCTCTTCAATTAACACAAAATTTTTACCTTTTAGCTGGGTGGTAGTGGTGCATGTCTTTAATC